>NW_027130617.1:15980000-16716858 GCF_026122565.2 Emydura macquarii macquarii
ACACTTTTAGGAATAGATCAGAATTTATTTGCTGATGTGATTTTCCACTGATGTCCTCTAATGCAACTATGTGTAGAAAGAAAGGAGAAAGACGTCGCATAAATGCACTTGGTTGGTGAAATTTAATGGGCTAGATTCTGATCTCATTCACCCTTGTGTAAATCAAGGATAATTCTGAATCAGTAGAGCTGCTCCAGATATATAAAGGTGTAACTGAGATCAAATTCTGGCCCATAGTATTTGGGTCTAATTTGGTACCTGGTTGTGCAGGGGTGGAGTCTGTATAACCAGTAAAAGAAAAAATTATCTTCAGCTTTGGGTACAAAAACAGATGGAATGCTTGGAGTATGAGGCATTCCACAACCATTAATAACCTGGAGGGGGTGGGGGGGTAGTATGGCACCCACTCTGGAATAACAATTGTTCATGGCCATGCTGGCAGAAAGTGGTGAAGGATGCATGCAACAAATAAACATTTCCTGGCTCATGACCCATAAGATCCAATAATTAATTACTGCATTACTCTTTTTTGGTTCCATCTTACATTGCAAACACATCACATTTGTCCTTTGATGCCTTTTTTCCACTGAAGTCTCAATTTCCATTTCTCCTAGATGAATCTCATAGTGTTCTTTTCTGCCATTTTTATACTCATGGGAAGAAGTTGGTTTCTATAAAGGGGCAAATTAAGATCTTAAAAATGGTTCATCTTACTATTAAATTATTCTTTTTAGTATGATAAACGTATGATTTAACCACTATGGTAAAGCTGGAAATATTCCTTTGTAGCATTCTCTGAAACTCTTACTAATGGAAGTTACTAAAATGCATAGGGCACTGCATGTGTATGTTTGGACATGCAAGGATAGTGTAGCCTACTCCTACTGTTGTGCCCAGCCTGGCTTGTGGCCCAGTACACAGAAGCTGAAATCCTGGCATTGCTTCCACCAATCATTTCCCCTCCCTCTCCCTCTTTGATGTCAAGTGCATCCCAGAGATGCCCAGGGGAGCAGTTTCTATACCCTCCTAGGTGCATGGACTATGATAGTCCCTAGTCCTTGCATGATAAGGAAAAACTTTCTTGTGTCATGCTTATTGCACATCTATGCTAGTGCCATGGACAATCTACTTCTGTACTAGTCAATAGGTTTTATCTGAAAGATATAAATTAGTTGGGATATGAATGATTCCCAGAAATTCTTAAATAATCTACGAAGGAATTGGGCCAAATTCATCCCTGGTCCACTAATTCTGCAACACTGTTCAGTGAAAGCCCACTGTTCTCCAGACTACTGAACCTCTAAACCATGGATTTCTTTCATGTCAGTGTATTCCAGCTGGTCCTTAATTATCTCTCTTCTATATATGTGTGTATTCCAGCTCATGTGTTGGTTCAAAATCTCTTTATGGCAAATTGATTTAAGGACTTTCCAACTCAAACTCTCATAATCCATCAGCATAAACCAAAGCATTTATATCCTGTCTATCACACAACAGTACTGTGGCAGTCATAACTTCCAAGCTTTAGAATACATCAACACATACATTAGTTAGGTTTTGTAAGCATGCCTTATGAGCGTGTGATTCATAATGACAATACATTTCTAACAGCTTTTTATTAAAGATGAAGATTTAAGCCATTGGAGTGCCACATCTATCCTCAAAATTCTGTCAGTCTTTTCCTGTCAGAGAGTAAGAAGTGGGAATATTTTATATAAATGTGGGTTGCTTTATTTTGTTTTGCCATTTTCTTTTTTTTTTTTTTTAAATGTTGCCAATTGAGAACTGTTGGTGAGTAACTAGATATAAGCATCCAGAGCCCACTGGAATGAAGTTTTATATATCAGTTTTAAGTCCTATTTCTTTCGAAGAGCACCCTGGTTATTGGGGCAAAGAAGGGACTGTCCAGCAGGTTCCTAGAACCACGCCCTCTGAAGATACAAGCTGTAACAAGTCCTCTGTTATTAGAACACGTTTCACTGGCGGCCTTATGCCCAATAATTTCCTGATGAAAAGGGCAAATCAAAAGACATGAACACTGTGTCACTCAGATGGCATGAAATGCAGTGCCTAGCAGAACTGTTTAAATGAAAATCATAACACGCTCACTCTGAATTAGAGCTGCAAAGGTATGGACGCACTTAGCCTGCTCAGTAGCTTGTGCTGGTTTCTGGTACCCAACTACTGTCCCATTTCGTCCTCCCCTTGATCAGTAAGTCAGCAGAGGCCTTAAGGTCTTTACCTCTCTTGCAGAGATAATGTGGCACTCCATCAGGGTACCTCCATGTTTGAGGCCACAGTATTGTCTGGTGCTAGATCATTATTCCTAGAATTGATGCCCAGTAGAAGTCTTCAATTTATAGTCCAGTACTGACCCAGCAGATAGGTAGATGGTATGAATCATGTGAAGGGGGTAATTTACACACCCTGTAACTATCTGTCCCTGCTAGCCAACAAGAGCTGTGTGAAAGTGATCAAAATAATTTGTTATATTTCATCAGAAAGGTTTCCCTTATTTCACTTTAGGGAATTTTCCTCCCTCAGATATCCAGCATTTCCATGAAATATCAGGGCAATGATAATTTTTCTCTTTCAGACATGAAGGAACAGGGAAATAAAAACACCCTTTACTCAAAATTCAATGCTCACAGCAATTCAAGTGGAAGCAGGTGTTGTACAGAGGCTGTCTGAATTTTTTTCTTTTCTGTCAAGAAAGAAGAGAGGCAAGAGAGTGGGAAAGAGAAAGAAAGAGAAATGTAAATGTTACTGAGTTCTGAAGTTATTGCTCCCCCTTCTCCCTGTTCAATTTTTTCATCCATAACTGCCCCAAGTGGATGCTCCCACACACATAGCCAGTGGTTTGATCATTGCTTCTTGTGTGTGTTGAGTCACATTATCTGTATCACTCAGTTTCTCCAAGTCAACAAATGGAAGTGAGCCTAATGCCAGCATTTTTGCCATCTTTACATGGAAAATGAGGGGACACATGGCTGTTTGATGTAGCTTAGGCCAGGCAGGCAGGAGGATATAAATATCAGCATCATTCATCAGCACAAGACACCAGCAGCAAAACTCCTGAAAGAGTTTCATGTACAGAGCAGCCTATGAATAAACCAGTCTGTTCTCCCAACAGGATCCCACAGAGTACTCAAAGCCTCTCTGATTCTTTTGACTTGCCCACTGTACACAGCTAATCACAGGAAAGATGATGATGGTGCATAGAAAGTATAGTAAAATAATAAATTCATAAAGGGGCATCAACAGAATCAGATAGAACTTCAAAACCGGTCACCAGCCAGGATCTCTTCACTGATATAAATATGTATCCAAATCATTAGTGAACATAGACTCAGAAAAGACTGTGGTGTGGGAAGCTTATTGTTCATATTCTGTATAGCAACTTGCCACTGTTTTCCTCTGCTCACTTGTGAATCACAAAATAAATAACTGCCCCCACCATGTCATTACCACACATCAGCAAGCAAGCACCATTATGGATCAGGGCTATGCAGAATGTCAGACGTGGAACCACAGCGCAGGCTCTCCCACCTGCTCCCAGAAAAGGAATGGATGTGCTCTCAATCACTGTTTGAGACTGATGTGAGATGAGCACAGTGGAAGAAGAGACAGGCAACACACATTGATCCTAAATCACTGAAAACAACACTAAGTCTTGATAGTTTAATGCAGACAGCCAGAACTGAGCCGTAATATAATTCTTTCAAGTGTTTTTTCCCTCTTTCCAAAAAACACCAGAAAGATACTGTCAGAAGGGTAGGGAATATGGCTGCAATGACAAAAGATTTATCAAACAATCCCAGCAACCATTAATAACTGAA
Source organism: Emydura macquarii macquarii (assembly GCF_026122565.2). NCBI lineage: Eukaryota > Metazoa > Chordata > Testudines > Chelidae > Emydura > Emydura macquarii. The sequence goes on from NW_027130617.1 coordinate 15,983,840, forward strand.
TTTTCAGAATTAGACTTAAATTTGGCAAGTTCTAGGCTACTAGTGGTTTTTCCTTTGCCTTTAATTAAACTCATCATGGTAATTTTTTAAAGTAGCACTTTTGCTTTAATGCCAGTCTCAGCCCTCTCTATTAATTGATTACTACTGAAACTCCACTTGGAGGTGGGGATCCAAGTCATCAAGGAGAGAATTTTTGTAAAGGTAAATAATACTTCTTCCCAGGAAAAATTCTCACTCAGAACATTTATCTTTCAGCAACTCTACTTAGACAGGATTACAGCAGGACACCTGAAGACACTGTCTTCCATCAGCTGATGAATGTATACTGTTTGCTGGGATTTATTTTCTTGTCAGAACCAGTAAATGGCTTCCAAAACAAAAACTCTAGTAGTGAGAGAATTAAGAAAAGTGGCATTTTGTAGCCAAGAATACCTTCCACTATAATGAGAAGTTTTAAATGTACTCTACTGTATCCTATTCAAATGGGGAACGAGTGTGTGAGGTGTGCTTATTAATGTGAATTCCCACTCTACACACAGGGTGAAGTATCTCACTGATGCTTGTGCTAAGAATTTTATCAAAAGACTTGAAAAGTGTGAAATTTCTCCCACATAGCCTCTGTTTCCTTCTGTACATGTTTGTGTATATGGATTATATGATTTTCCTCTGGAAAACATCTTGAAAGTAGAATATTTGAGCTGAAAAGTATATTCATATCATAAATTAAACACAAGTTCTTTTTGATCACTTATATGAGAGAAGTACATTTACATTTTCAAATGTGATCATTTATTAAAGTAGTTTGTGTAAAGAAATTGCAAGACAACCTTGCCTGCCTGCTGGAGCTCAAACTTTGACTTAGAGTGGCTACAGAACACTCATGAATGAATCTTAGTTTATTTTTATTATTTTTCACTAATCAAGGAACCTTAATTCCTTGAAAAGCTATAATTACTGAAAACATTTTTGATGAATATCCTCAAGGCTTATATTAAGTGAAAATAAGTATTTAGAAAATATAGATGAATGCAATCAGAGTGAGATATGATGAAGTAGTGTTACTGCTGTTGATCCTTTGGTATCAGTTTGCTTATTGTGACAGCTTTTTTTATCCCTATGTTCATTTATACTCTCTGTAATAAGTATTTTTTTAAATGCCCTCATACTTAGTTGTTCTTGCTTTGATGTGTGTTCATAATTCCCATTACCAGGTAGATGTGAAGGGGAGAATACAGACTATAATTGATCAAATTAACTTTGTTGTTGTTTTGTTGTTGTTGTTGTTGGATTTGCCCCTTTTCCTTGTTTCTGAATTGCCTGTAAGATGACCATGATTATTCATGAATTTGTTCATTAATACTTCAATGAATTGTTTTTATGAGCCTATCTGTGTGTCTGTATTTTCATGAAATGTTTGTAGTGAGTGCTTCTTTGAGCATTAATTATTTAGATCTTTGGTTTCTGTGATTGAACAGGCAAGTCACCTGACAATTCCTCTGACCCTTAGTAAGATGATTTTTTTTTTTTTTTTACTATTCATTTATTTAGAAAAAATTACCTGATTTATAGATCCTTGCCCTGTCAATATCAGAAACAAAACAATAACTACCAAGGAGACATACAGGAATAAGTCATCAGCTTTCTATTTAACAAAGTGTTACCATATTGTACAGAGAGAGTTCTGACCCGTTGTTTCGAGTGATTTTATTAAATTGAGTGAAATCTCTGATTACACATTTATCAGAACAGGGATGTCTATCAAATGTTAACATTCAAAAAAATTGGGTGAATGCACTTGAATAAAAAGTAGCCAAATATCTAACTATCTGTTTGTTCTCTATTTTGCTGGGTACGTAATTGCTGTGTTAATTTTTCCATAACAACCTTGCATTTCTTTTTAACAATTCCTCTACATTAGGGCTATTTTTCTTTTTCCATTAAAATACTATCAATAGATAAAATGATACTAGCAGATGAGAGATTAATTCTTGGTTACCTTTTGTGTGACCATTTCCACTAGGAACTCCAGGAGAAATACAAAGAATGATTTGGTAATAAATGTCCAGCAATTTATGATCTTTGGTTTTGGATTTCAACTGAATGCTTTCTAATGACTGGGCATGCCTAGCATATACATAAAATATCCACTTGCATCACACTTTCTCCAAAATTTATCCCCATTCGGTTTCTCAGTGAGGTACCCCTGAAGCAGTATCTTAAATAAATGTTCTTTTATTGTGCTAAAGAGTGAGGTTGCTGGTCCTCTTTTCCAGATCAAACCCCATTGCTCTGTGGTAATTTGCTTAGCCACATCCTTTTCCCAGCATGTCATAGGCTTTGAGCTGGCTGGCTTGACAATACCATAGAGTATTCTGAACAGATAGTCAATCCTATTTAATGGCTCTCTACAAAGTATCTGCACTCACTCTTGGTCTTTTCTCATTCCATATAAATTCTAACGTCTTTTGTATTCCTGCTAGGGTTTTATCTGGAATGATCATGGATAGATTTTTGAAACAAGAAAGTTATCCTTAGCAAAATGTTCATTTTGACGGTGGCTATTCTTCTAACCAAGAAATTGCATACTTTCCCCAGCACTCCAGCTCTTTTCTCATTTGCTAAAGAAGTGATTTGACATTTAAATCACAGAGCTCCTCTAGGTTGTTGTGATTTGAATTCCCAGTTATCTTATAGAATTTGTTGCCCATTTATACCATATTTCTGGGAGTTATGACTTTTCAGAATCTGGCAAATTTATAGTTAGCATTTTAGATTTGGCATACTTTACTTTATATTCAGAAGCTTTTCTAAAGTAATGGATTTCTTTAGAAAACTAATTTTAGGGAAATATTTGATTTAGTTAAAAATATTACACCATCTGCATAAATCTGAATATAGCTATTCTGTGATCAGTTCCTGCATTGTTCATGTTTTATGTGTAAAAGGCTTTATGGCCAGTAGAAAAAGAAAAGGAGAAAATAGACATCCTTGCTTACAAGTGCAGTGCCTTAAAAATCACTTGGAATTTGATTTCTCAAAGAAAGCACAATTTTAAAAACGTGGTGTCTAGGAAATTTTAGCACCCTTAATCTTTTCCTGGCCTTTTTTGCATAAGACAGATCATTATACTTGGCATCTGTGAACTCCTACTTTAAAACTAGCTACATACTCACTTAACTAAGGGAGAGAGAAAGCTAAAAGTATAGATTCATTGACTGTGTATCAGCCTTTACCTTAAATGTTCTTATCACATGCTTACTACAGCTCAGTGGTCTGTCCCTTTAAGGGCCTGTGGAGCCAGGGAACAGAAAACTGTGGCCTAAGGAGAAGCCCAGCAGACAGATGTTGGGAATCAGCAGATCCAGCTAAGCAGTCACTAATGCTTAGCTCTGATTCCCATCTGGAAGATATAAGTGGGGACCCAGCTCTGTAAGAGAAGGAGGGCCAGGAGAGACAAACAATTCCCTAGCAGCAGAAGGCAGGGCAGGGAGGCCCTGTGGTTCCCCTGTGGCTCTGGGAGGGCTGTGAACTTTGAGCTACTGGGGTATAAAGGACCCTGCGGTATCAGTCTGGGGCAAGACTATCATTTATAATTTTTCCATATTTTGAGTGAGGGTTGGGTGGCAGAAGAATAAAAAAGCCTGCATAGAAGGCTACAACAGAGTTGGGCATGGCTGGCTATTTGGTCCCCAAGCTGGTGGACAGACCCATAAGTGGTGGAGAATATTGGCAATGTCCGTGCAGGAAAAATATGGATCCTGAAGCCCTATTGAAAAGGATGGGAGAACCACAGCAGCGACAACATCTATAGCAGCAGCCGTTACTTCAGCAGCTACAGCTACCGTAACAATATCAGGAGCAACAGCAGCAATTTATGCTTCACCTATTAACCTCAGAGAATTGGAGCCCATAGGTGTGGCTGTGATTGCCTGAGGAGGTGGGAAGAGTCCTCACCAAAGGGTGACCAGAAGATGGGCCTTTAAGCCTTCCTACAGACTTTTGAGTGTATGTCCAGGACGTACCACTGGCCCCAGGAAGAATGGGCCCCTAAGATCACACGCTACCTAACAGAAGAGGCCCAGTCAGTGTATTGTGCCCTGGGGGTAGAATTGGCAAAGGAGTCTGGGGAACGTAGAGCTGCCATACTGGAATACCTGGAACTTAGTGAAGCGAGCTACCATCAGCAATTCTGACAAGGAACTATTTGCTCTAGATTCCTGGCTGAAGGCTGTGGCCCAGGGACTTGGATTTTTGTTCTTGTTGGCTGAAACCAGAGACTCATTCTCTAGCATAAACTGTGGAATTGGTGATGTTGGAACAGTTTTTCAAATTCTCCCGCTGGGACCCAAGGAGTGGGCCTGTGCCCCCAGGTGGCTCACCTGGAGGAAGTGGAGAGAGATGGAGTTTGGAAAGGTCCTTTGCCAGAGGGAACATGCGATGGGCACTGCACTCTCTGGAACAATAGTATAATAGAAATACCTGCCTCTCAGCTTACCAGATGGGGGATAGGGTTCGGTTGCTGCTACCCACAGAAAAATGCAAACTGCTGACAAAGTGGCAAGGGCATTTTGAGATTCTCAGATGCATAGGGGAAGTAGTCTAAGAGGTATGACTAGTGGGCAAGAGACAGAGATTCTGTCAACCAACTGAAGCCCTGGAGGTGTGTCTTGCCTATGTCCAATGCCAAAGCCTGAATTTGGTCCTCGGGAGAGGAGTGGGGGTCATGCACCGAGGTACCTTTTGGGGAAAACCTGTCCCCAGCTCAACAGAAGAAGTCTAGAGAACTGGTCAAGCATTCTGCTGACATCCTTACTACTAAGCCAGAATGGACTCACCTAAGCAAACACTGTATGCAGCTGAGACCTGGGACTTGTTGCCAGAAGAGTCATTTCCAGTTTCCAAAGTGATTAAATGAGACAGTCAAGAAGGAACTACAAGGCATGTTACAACTGGGCATAACTGTGGAGTCAAATAATAAATCGGGAAGCCCAATGACCACAGCATTTGCTTTTGCCTCAATTTTCGCAAATTTAATGCAGTGTCCAAGTTTGATGCCTACCCTTTGCCCCAAGTCAATGAGAGGCTGGAAGGCTCAATATATCACCGCTCTTGACCTTATGAAGGGCTAGTCTCTCCAAGGAGTTAACTGTATTTGCCATGTACTATAGTCTGTATTGCTTCCAGACCCCATTCAGACTCCATGGCATTCCTGTGACATTTCAGAGACTCTTGGACAAAGGATGTCTTCCGCATCAAGTGTACACCACCACATACCTCACTGATGCAGTAGCACAGCACCTCCAATGTGTCAGAGCAATACTCCAGTCACTGGAGTCTCAAAGCCAACCTGGCTGAGTGCCAGATTTGTTGCATGGAAAGGAAATTCCTAGGCTATACCCTAGGGAATGCAAAAACCAAACCCTTGATAGATAAGGTAAAGGCCCTGGTAGAATGCCCCATCCCTACCACAAAGCAGCAGATAAAATCTTTCATACGGTCCAGGAGGTATTACTAGTGCTCTATAGCCTGCTTTTCTACAATTACAGTCCTGCTAACAGACCAATTGCATAACCAGGCATCCCAAAAGATGCAATGGATCTCCATGTCTGCAGATGCATTTGGCAAAAAAACAAAATCTCTGCAGTGCCCTGGTACTTTGCCACATGGATTTTAATAGATTTTGTCTTACAGATGGCTGCATCTGAATGGGGCCTGTCCTCTTGCAAGAATTTGAGGATGGAGAGCACCCCACTTTGTACTTGAGTAAGAAGTTGCTGCCGCAAGAACAAAAATACAAAATGACTAAGAAAGAATGCCTCATAGTGAAGTAGGCCATTGCGGGCCTTAGAAACTATTTACTTGGGGCACCTTTTACTGTCATCATGGAAAACGTATAATGGTTGAATGCCATGAGAAAAACAACCCAAGGCTGACCGATTGGTACTTGGCTCTGAAGTCTTATGCATTTATGGTTTGCCATTGAGCCCGTGTCACAGGAATGAATGCAGACTTTTTGCCTTGCAAGAAATGGTCTGGGGCTGAGAAATGTGTATCTCTGACTCCACTCTTGGAGAGAGGGGGGAGAATTGTGTAGTAGGGTGGTTTGTCCCTTTAAGCATAAATAGCTAAGCAGTAGTTAATGATTGGCTCTGATCCCCAGATGGAAGAACAAAAGAATGGCCCTACTGGGTGAGACCAATGGTTCATCTAGTTCAGTATCCTGTCTTCTGACAGTTGCCAATGCCAGGTGCATCAGAGGGAATGAAAAGAACAGGCAATCATCAAGTGATCCATGCCCTGTCATCTAGTCCCAACATCTGGCACTCAGAGACTAGGGCCAGTCAGAGCAGGTGCTGCATCCCTGACCATCTTGGCTGATAGACATTGATGGACCTATCCTCCATGAATTTATCTAGTTCTTTTTTTAGAAGATGTGAGGACTTAAGTCTGTTATAGAAGGAACACCAGGAGAGAAATAGTTCCCTGAGCAACAACAGAAGGCTGCAACCGGTTGGGGAGGTTTGTGGTCCGGCTGAAGCTCAAATAGAGCTGTGAACTTTGAGCTACAGAGGGAGTGGATGGGGAAGAAAGGGTAGAGGGCTCTACAGTATGAGTAGAGATCAGGACTATGACTTTTACTTTTCCTTTGTTTGTGTATGGGGGGAGGGGGAGGGGAAGAATTTTTTTTAAAGAGCTTGCATAAAAAGCGAATGCAAATTTGGGCGTGGTGAATGTTTTGTCCTAAACTAGTGGGCAAACCCACCAGATTACATTTACCAAATAACTGAAGAAGGTGTCCAGGCAAACACTGTCTCTATAGATAGGAGAAGAGCTACTTATACTGGGTGCAAGTTCATCCCTCCCTGCATGAAGCCAGAGTCATCAAGTTTTTAGCAGGTTTTCCTTCTAATGGGAGATGGAGGAATGTGGACTTCAGCCTTCCCCCCAGTCCAGGTGTAACTCTTCTTTAGTTACTATCTTCAGCCAATAAGAAGGAAGAGTGAATGTTGCCCCTCTGAATCTTCTATATTTGGGCTACTGAATCTGTAGAAGCATGGATCCAGGAACCTCTCCTCTGGTCCTTTCCCCATAGACCCTACTTGCCTGCTGCAGTTGGGTCATTAGGAAGATGTGGCACCTAGTTACATGGTTGCAATGCATGACTGCTTCATCTGAGCTTGTCCCTGTTCTCACCCCACTTGTGGAGGGCTACAATAGAAAATAAGAAGTGAGGTAGGACTTAAATGGTGCTTATGTCTCTGAACTGTGGTGAATTTCACCATACAGGTTCCAGAGCATTAAACTTCCACTTGCCTTGAAGGAAGGGACTCATTATAGGAATTCATTATTCAGTGGAATTCACCTCTAAAGGGAGGAAATACTTTGCAGAAGAGGTAAAGTGTTAAGGTTCCAAGAATACAAATACACACACAAAATATAATCAGAACAACTTTATATTCTATTTGTATAAATGAATGAACAGATGACACTGTGCCATGACTTACCCAGGAGATTTTACAAGCTGAAAGCTTTAGCTTTGTAATTTATGTTTAATAATTTAACACATTAATAATATGTTAGATTTGGATTGTTGAACATAAGCATGGAGATTATTTAAATGAATATTTAATTTTTATTCACCTTGCCAGAAGACAGAACATGTTTTTAATTGCCTGATAGAAAAATGATCGGGTAAGAAAATAATTAAGAAAATGATATAAAGGAGAATTCGTAGTTCTTACCTTTTTCCCCCAAACAGAATGATTACCTTAATACACAAAGTTTCTATGTGACTTGACATTATTTCTAATTGTGAGACAACCTTGTCATAGGAGTTTTGTGCTACATCTTTGTTTCCTCAGAAGCAAAATCACAGAGTTTAAAGGAATTATATTTGAAGATTTGGTGCTTCTTTCATTAACATAGCTGTTCCTTCTTTTGGTAATCTGTATATGTTAACACAATAGACTACAGGGTGTATACTTAGAATAATGATTATCATATCTTACATTTCTGTAGTGTCTATTCTCGAGGGATCCCTACTCCTTTACAAACTAGGGCTTCAGTCCTGCACATTTTGTATCATCCCTATCTTGAGGACCAGATGGACAGCTTCTGGCTGTTTGCCACCCAGTCAATATTTCACCCTAGTCGTCTCAACTTGATTTGGGGATGATAATTTGGGAAGTCTCCATAATTCTTCTGGCTATAAGAAATCTCTTTATTCTCTTTGTTCTTCTGCTGTTAGAGAATGCATTTGTGAAGATTCCCCCAATTTTTTAATTTTCTGGGGGAGGAATCCAGTCAGTCTTTAGATAAGGGATTTTTAATTACCTTTAAATCTGCTTCTCTGAAGATATCATTTGACTGGACTCCTACTCACTCTGTTGCTTCTCCTCAGAGATGGGAAGGGAAGAGATGGAGTAACACTTTCTTTCAATGACTATTTTCCCCAATGATTTCATCCTTTCAAACACATTTTTCAGTGTCCACTTAAAATATGAGTAGCATTTTGCTTCCTATTCAAGAAGCTGAAACAGAATGCTTTAGAGGGCACCTCAGAATGAGGTTCACCAGTAATTTTACTGTTTCTTCATCCACACTCAGGTGATGCTAAACTGCCAGGTGTTTGGTCAAATGAGCTACAAGTTGTACACATCCTTTACAACTATCCAGTACATACCAAATCTGTGCAGTCTTCCTTCAACGTTCCCTTATGCTTGGCCATGATATTAGCTCCTTGTTGCTTGCCTGCCAGTTTGGACTTAATAGAACTGTGTGCATTGGTTATATGTTTCCCCATTAGTGATATTTCTATAGGTCATTATGCATGGGGCTGTTTTCAAGGCCATACTGTGTTCTTTATTGCTCCTCACCTTGCCTATCACACTCTTGTCAATATTTCCACATTTTAGTGGGGTGGGATGTGCAAGTTGCACATTATTTAGCCTAGTTGTGGAGGGGCTCCTTCTTGCACTCCCCACAATGCTATAGATGTTTGTGATATTTCTATTTACAAAATACAGGTGGGTTTTGTTATGAACAAAATATTCATTTATAGGAATTATAGGGAGGGAAATGTTGATAAAATTGATTTGAATGCAAAACGGGTAAAGAATGTTAAAGTTAATAAAACTAATAAGAAAAACACCGAAGGCAGCACTTGAAACCATTAATTATATAAGGAGTTTCAACACTCATTAGACTAAGTACTTTCTCTTGTTGTAAGTGGTGTTGGTCGTTTAGAAGTGCAGTTGATCCAAGACTTTCTATTATGACTCCTCTTAGAGATTATGAGAGTTCAAGTATTTTCTCTTGTGATATTCAGTCCTTGACTGTATAGGGCCAAAGTGAATTAATTCTTTCTCTACAAAGAAATAGCCAAATTCCAGGGAATGCAGTTTAGCATATACAGCACATATGTAACAATTACAGCATTACAGACACTTTGTGCTCAGCTGATTGTTTTAATTGTAATAGTGTAAACCTTTAACTCATGTCTGGAGCATCCATTTAAAGGAACTTCCACACTGAGTACCAAATCCTGAAGCTCTTATTCAGTATTATTTATTATTATCATTAGTACAGTAGTGCCTAGAGGTCTCAGCCAAGATCGGAACTCCAGTGTGCTAGGCATGGTACATACATAATAAAAGACAATCCATTCCTTGAAGAGCTTACAAAGAATCTAAATAGACATGACAGATAAAGGCTGAGAGGGAAACAAGCAAGTAGAGTAGAAGTGTCCTGTTCGAGGTCACACAGCAGATCAGTGTCTTAGCAAGGAAGAGACGCAGGTTTCCTGACTCTCAGTCCAGTGCCTTATTTTCACTAAAGGACACTGCTTCCCATTTGTGTGTATATACTTCCCTGTCATAGCAAATCAGACACCTCTCTAGTATTGTCATTATTAGAGACCAAGTCCCGGAGGTTTTGTTTTTCAGTTAGGCCAGGCCTCTTCACCCTCCTCTTTCCTGCACCCTCCCATCCCCCTGCAAAAAAACCCCGAACACTTTTAGAAGATTTAGAATGATTAAGTTGTGCAAAAAGCTGCTTGTGCAACTGTATTAACACATTACTGTTATCCTTTCTCTCCTTCTTCCCTCCCTCCAATTATTTGCCACATTCACTTGTCTTAAATTAGATTGTGAACTCTCTGAAGCAGGGACTATATCTTCCTATGTGTTTACACAGCACCAAATACAAGGCAGCAAAGATACTGATCAAGGACAATAATTATAATATTAAAATTGGGGAAAATTCCCATTGAAGTCAAGAGGAGTTGCAAACAAGATAATTTGTTCTTCTGTTTTTAGTTAGATCATTTTCAAGCCAAGCTACCTCAGGTAGCCCTGAAGCTGCAACCCATGCTCACACAAGAAGAATCATTGACTCATGTGTCAGTGTTCACAAAGATTACTTACGTGGATGAAGATGCCAGGATAGAGATCAGTGACTTGAATAAGAGTTTTGCCTGAGTAAGATCTTAGTAGAAACTGATTAAAGACTTCTGGATTTGACCCCTACCAGAGATGCGATGGCAGTGTAGACATGTTTTCTTTACAAAAGGAGATTAGATAAAAGTAAATGTTAATAAGGAGTCATTATGTTTTCTTGGAAAAAAAGCTGCTCTATATTGTAGCTTGAACAACAGTTTTGAATAAAATGTGTCAGAAGTTAGTTATTAGAAAAACATTACTTTTATGCAAGACCTTTTTTATGCAGGGCCTTTCCTCTTGAAAGACCGCTTCATTGCAGAACTGCTGCCACAGCTGGGTGGAATACAGTAACTTGTAAACAGCATAAAAATACTGCAGAGCAGTTTAGAACAGGGAATGAAGATTATCGTATCCAACTACAATGGCAAGGGAATAGTAGGTCTGCAGTTCATTATTAGCCAAGGTGTAATTTGGCCAGGATTTCACAGTTAACACCTTTATTCATGTAAATAGTACCATGGAATCTTTAATGAGCAGAAATAATCAGAACCTCAGTTTTATGATGGATAGCTATGTTAATGTATAGTGATTTTCTGAAAGCATTAACCCATTATTTCTCTACATGGAGAATATACAACTTGTAACATTTAAGTTTTCAGTTTTTCCCCTTTTCATAAGTGAAATTGAATATTTGAATTAAAGTGTGGGTATTCTGGGCCTAATTCAGCCTGAGTTTTTTTCTACTCAGCATATGGCCCCCAAAGAGAAATTGAGGTGTCATGAAGTGGCTTTTACCTCCACCAGAGCACATGTCTGTGGCCAATGCTGATCAAAATGTGATTGCCCAGGAGCCAGGGCCAGGGAGCAATGAACTAGTTTTTTTCCATCATCATTTGCTGATGGGGCTCCTATTGGTCTGACATTGGGAATTAAAGTGAAAAACACAGAGGGAGGCTCCTCTGGATGAATTCCCACTCTACAAAGCAATGGAATCTGCTTCTGTAGGGAGATGTTGTCATAGGGCCGCACTGTGTAGAGCACCCTTCTGCAGCAGGCCAGGTATGCCTGATTCAGTTTCCCCTTCTATGGTTCCCAGAAATAGTCCAAACAGTCTGAGTGTAAACATAGCCCTTGCAGGGTTAATGTATTACAAACAAAACCCATGTGTACATAAGCCATTACAAAGCAGGTACCAGAGTCCATCAACAAAAAGCCCCGGTGTCTCTCAACACACTCGTCTCCAGTGTGTTTCACCACACCTCACCCCAACCTTCAGCTCAGAGAGGTAGCACACATCTCCCTTCGCTGTTCTCAGCCTTCAGCCCTCTCTAGTCTTTACTGGCTGTGGCTGTTTGGCACAGGAAAGTTAGCAGACACTTATCTCCCTGTGCCGGCTTCTTGGCCAATCCATCTTTCCAGGGAGGACCTGCAGAGCTTTCTGCTCTCTGCATGTTTTTCTCCTGTCAGTTCTTTGCTGATCTTTCTGTCTTCCTTCATGGCTCCTGCCAAAACTCACTCCCAGACAGGTTTTACCTGCCCCTCTCCTGACTGACTCCAGTTATGCTCTAAGGCTGCTCCAGATTTCTGACTCACCCAGTCCCCTTCACTCTAGGGCCCAAATGCCCTCTCTGTAAAGCCTAACTGGTTCTCACTGACCAGTCAGAAATACATTGTTCTCTTCCCTCTGAAAGGCCATTGTCACTCTGTGACCACTGTAATTTGGCACCTTTGTAATTTGGCACCAGCTCAGTGCACACTGGTCCACTGACATAATTTCATTTTGTTGTAGGTTGGTTTAGGTCCCAGTTTCATTCACTTCGAAATATTTTAAATATAAATAAGATTTTGTATAGAAAGTAATTTAAAAGGTTTATTGATATTTAATGTATCTATGTATATGTACTGTACTTCATATTTTAGATTAAAAATTCACAAGGCTCAACATCACTTACCTCAATTAGCCAATGTGTTTGTCAAAATGACATGTTATTTATTTATAATGGTTTATAATGGAGCCACCAAGTGCCACAATGCTAATGGTACAGAAAGATGCTCCCATTCATTGTGATGTGCCCTTCCATTTTATTTCCAGTGACAGTCACAGAGTTCTTATGCCCGCAGATAGGATTCAGCTGCCAAAACTATTGCTCTGCTTATTTTTATTTAGCCTGATCTCGAATTATAAAAGATACAAGGAGTTCCCTTCCTGAAGGGCAATATTTTTATGTCTAACTATGAAAGGCATTGCAGTTTCTTGTGGATACATAATGAGGGAGAGGGATTGCTGATTTATGAAACTGGACCAATATTATGCAGTGCACAAATAAGGCCTATGAAATTTCCCTCCAAAATATAAATGGTGGCTAATTCATAGTTGAACTTCCGTATCTATATGCAGGTTTATTTAATTTAGAAAACCATCAGGCTTCCTTCCACAGTTATTACATTCACTCCATTTTTACGCGAATTTCTCTACTGACTTGGAAGTACAACTTAGTTTACAAATCTGAGTTTTGTCTTTGTAGGCAGTCTATTCTAGCTGCACAAAATCACTGAAGCACTTTGAGATCACTGGACAGGAGGCATTACATAGGTGCTATGTATTTTTATTATTTCTTGGTTTAGAAATCTGATTTCCATTCAGTCTCTCATGTCTTCTGAGAAATACATAAAATAGAGTGTCATTGCATGGTTGAGATACATATTGACTTATCTGTATTTCACTGAAATAAAGGGCTCCCCCTATAAGATTTTGTGCTAGGTATGTTGCAGGTCTAGAGTACAGAAGCTATATGAATGTTGAATCAGCTTTTAAAACATGCAGTGCATACATTTCAGAAGCATTTTGCTGATAGTATCGGACTCTAAGACTCCAAAAAGTTCCCTCCTGATAGAGTCAAGTTCTCTCACATACAGAAGAGATTCCACAGTCTAGGGACTATGAGGTTTTGAGAGCCAAACTTTTTAATGTTTATCTTTGGTTCTTTACATGCAAACGCTGGGTTTGTTGCACAGCATGGAACTCCTAGACTAGACTAGAGATGAATCAGATACATATATATCAGCTGAATCCTCAGCTGTGGCTAATAAGTGCTGGCTGCAGTTGACAGGGGGAGTGACAAAGGATCTATTGCAAGTCCCAGATTCTGGAGTTATAGAGCAGCTTCAGGGCTACTTTAAACTATGCCAACTTTTAATGGCTCCATTGAAGCCGTTATACTGGTGAGGATTTCTGGAACTTAGTGCACTCTGGCCATCCCCTTCTTTCTTCCTTTGGGTGCACCTTCAACATACTTCCTATGCTAGCCACTTACCTTCTCAGGACATCTGTCCAACCTCTTTGCTCCTTTCGAGTAGCACTAAAGAGCCAGAGTTGAAGGACAGAATTTGGCCCCACAGATTTCATTTATGGGGAACTTCAAAATTGGGCAGCTGAAGTAAGGCACCTAAATAAATGGCCTGGTTTTCAGAAGCTTCCAGCATACCTGCAAACCTGATGGAGCTCATCATTTCTGAAAACCAGCTTGCTTGTGTAAGTGTCCAACTCAAGACACCCAACTTTGAAAATGGTGACTATTTCTCAATGTCATTGTGCTGACAGAATATTTTGCTGGTTGAAAAAAGAGCAAAAAGAAACCAAATGGAAAGTTGTTTCAAAATACTCCATTAACAGCCGCAACCACTACCCAATAAAACAATCCACAACATTTCTTTATTTGCTTATTTAATATGTTTAACAAGAAAATGTTAAACCCCTCTATAACTGAAGGACACACCTCAATTAATGTCACAGTCTTTTGGGCTAAAATCAAATATAGCATCAGCTATATGTACAGTTCTTTCTCTATGAGAGGACTATATCCTTCTCTTACAAGGAGATGGACTTGATTATCTCATAAGTCTTTTCAGTCTTTAACTACAGTTATCCTCAGTGGACAGATAGACCAGAGTCTTAACAAGCAGATATCAGTCAGAATCGTATCTCTGTAAATGGTGTGAAACTACTTTGGTGATTTCTGCTAAGTTTCCACTAATGGGCTGAAGCATACATCTTAGAATGCTACATACTAGAGATAAGCATTCTAAAATGCATATTTTAGTCTAGATTTATTATCTACTGTATCTGTACCTCTTTTGAAATTTTAAGGGCTAATGTAGAATAATAGTAGACATAAAAAATATTGCTGAAGCAGAAAGTAGTGCAAACAGGGCACACATTATCTGGCAAACATGACCCAAAGGCTCAGTGATTTAACCCTTATTCCAGTGCATCCTTTACAGTGAATTTTCTGCTGTATTTTTGGGGGGCTATGTAGAAAAATCTGTTACAAATGTTCAGTATCTTAAAACAATATACTGAAATTGTATCCCAAAGAAGACAAACATTTAATAACTAAATACTTTCCAAACTAACTTGTAGCACTGTTTAACTATTTCCCCCATGCTGTTCCTTTTGTAAAGGGAAATCAAGCTTTGCCAATTTATTAGAATATTTTGGGGGTGCCAACAAACATGAATAAGGGTGATCCAGTAGATATAGCTTATTTGGACTTTCAGAAAGCCTTTGACAAGATCCCATAGCAAAGGCTCTTATACAAAGTAAGCAGTCGTGGGACAAGAGAGAAGGTTCTCTCATGGATCATCAGTAACTGGTTAAAAATAGGAAACAAAGGGTAGAAATAAATGGTCAGTTTTCATAGTGAACAGAGGTAAAGAGTGGGGTCCCCCCAAGGATCTGCACTGGGGCCAGTGCTGTTCAACATATTCATAAAAGGGCTGGAAAAAGGAGTGAACAATGAGGTGGCAAAGCTTGCAGATGATACAAAACTTCTCAAGATAGTTAAGTCCAAAGCTGACTGGGAAGAGTTACAAAGGGATCTCACAAAACTAGGTGACTGGACAACAAAATGGGAGATGAAATTCAATGTTGACAAATGCAAAGTAATGTACACTGGAAAACGTAATCCCAAATATATATATACACAAAGTGATGGGGTCTAAATTAGCTGTTACCATTCAAATATCTTGGAGTCATTGTGTATAGTTTTCTGAAAACATCTGCTCAATGTGCAGGTGCAATTGAAAAAGCTAACAATGTTAAGAGCCATTAGGAAAAGAATAGATAAAAAGCAAAAATATCATAATGTCACTATATAAATCCATGGTAGGCCCACACCTTGAATACTGCATGCAGCTCTGGTCGTCCTATCTCAAAAGAAGATACATTAGACCTGGAAAATGTACAAAGAAGGACAACAAAAGTGAGTAGGGGTGTGTAAAGAGAGATTAAAAATACTGATTTCAATTTAGGAATGAGATGAGTAGGAGGGGATATGATAGAAGTCTATAAAGTCATGAATTGTGTGGAAAAGTGAATAAGGAATGTTACTTACCCCTCCACATAACACAAGAACCAGGAGTCACCCAATGAAATTAATTAATTAAAAATAAACCCACATGGCAAGTTTGTATATAATTTAGCAAAAATATACGGTAGCAGGAAGAAGATTTGTGATATCAGAAAGCTTTTAATATATTTATATGTTCTTCACCCCCTGCAATGTATTTCCTATATACTGAGGTCGCTTTATTTTAAAAAAAACCCAAAACACCCAACATTTGTCAGTGATTATCATCCAGTGGTATATGAAATACCTCCCTACTAGAATGCTGTTAGAAAGGAAGTATGGTCTTGCAATTAAAGCTCTGGTCTGAGACCTGGGTTCAATTTCCAGCCATAAAATACCTGGATGGCATTCAGAAAATCATTTACACAGTGGTTCCCAACCTTTTTGGCTTGAAGGCCACAGATATCATTGTTACAACCCTGAAGAGCCACTAGTCTCTGCCAGCAGCCCTTTCCCCGCCTTCCACCACCACTGCAGCCAGACAGAGTTCAGCGAGGAGGCTGCCTCCCTCCTCACTGATTTCTCATTCTCCTAGCTGCAGCAGGGAAACCACACATGTCCTGTAGCCCAGTGCACTCCACCTGGGTTCCTAGGCAGTGGCTCCCTTCTGCAGCCGGGGGGAACAGAAGATCAGTGCTTCCCTCTTTCTGGCTCCAGCAGGGACACCAGCACCTAGGGACCCAGATGGAGTGATTTGCCGTGCTTCCTGCTACAGCCAGGGGGAGGGGAGCGCTGATCTTCTGTCCCCTTGGCTGTAGCAAGGAGCCTGCACCAGTCTTTCAGCTCCCTCGCAATGTGCTCCATTTGGGTCCTTAGTCAGCAGCTCTCTTCTGCAGCCAGTGGGAGGGGTGTGGCAGGCAGCTTTGAAAGCCCCCGTGGGCCACAGGTTGGGAAACACTAGATCTGTCTGTGTTTTAGTGCCCCACCTGCAAATTAGAGCTAATCACTCCTTTCTCCCACTCTTTATCTGTCTTGTCCATTTATATTGTAAGCTCTTTGGAGCAGAGACTGTATTTTCCTATCTGTTTGTAGTAGTAACTGTAGTAGTAACTTTGTTTTTTAATGGTGAGCACTATGGTTCCAAGTTTAACACAGTATCATAAAATGTTTACGTAATTGCTCACTCATATGCTAAAAGAGAAAAAATGGTATTGTTCACGAAATGTCAAGAAAATGCTTAAACCCATCAAGTTTGATTTAAAATTCTGTGCTGCTTCTTCCTATACTTCAGAGGAATCACTGAAAACACTGTTCATTTGATACATGATTCCACTGATTCCCATGTGCCCATGTTAGGTGCAAACAAAGATACCTAGGAAAAGCATTCAGTTTGATTGGAGCAAATTGGCTTAAGTTTATATGTATGCTTGTATGAGAACATAAATAGCAATCGGTTTCCTCCCAAGCTTTACATTTCTTATTGAAATTAAGAAATTAAATTCACCTATAAATGGTGAGTTTATAGGAATTATGCATAGCATCTTAATATGAAGTTAACAGAATGCCTTCCTAGCAACATCTATTATACATAAGTTACATTTGATAATGTTTTGTGTTACTAAACTTTCCATTTGCATTGTAGTTTGATCACGTCCAATTTATCACATTTGTTAAGCTTACAATGAGTATATATCTCCCCTTTGTGTTGTCAACCGAAAGACAGATTTAGAGACAGATTTGACTTTGAAAGGCCCCAGATTTATAGGATGAAATTGTTGCCCACGTGAAGAGAGTAGGAAATTCCTGCATAATACACCAGTTACTGGAAAAGTGGTTGCCTCAGCTGGTGATAAAATTAGGTTCCTGCATTCTTAGCGCAAGGAAATACACTGCCCACGAAGAAGAGGAAAAGAGGAAGAGTACAAAGAATAAATACAATCAGCTTAATGTTAAAACTGGACAGCTTCCTTGGTCTCACTAGTAATGTATTGCATGCAGTGGACAAGTGAATCATGAAGTATAATAATGCAAAAGTAATGCACTGAAATGTAGAAACTATTAGAAAACCAGTCCTTTCCAGCCAGTACCACACAGATAGAGTCATGGCTTACATTGTGCAATTACTTGTAAACTAGCTCATGGAAGTAAGTTTATAGGAAGGATTTGAATGAGAAGATGATGGTGATTTGGCAAGTAGGTCTTGGGTAGATGTTTATTTACTACAGGATGGAGAATATTGACAAGTGCTGACTTTTTAATGGTGATTCTATACCTTGCAAACAGCAAATCAAGCTAAATAGCCAGATATACTGCCCTAGATCTAAGCAAGGATGTCCCATTGATATCAAAAGGGAAATCCTTTGCAGGAAGTACGTGTAGGATAGGATTTTGTGGTTATTAGAAAGTAATGTTATTATTCACCTTAGGAAGAAGACAGAAAATGTCCTTCAGTTGTACTTGTAGTCTGCTTCTGTAGCATTTGGATACCAACTGGGATCCAAAATAAGTAAGTAAATTAGAGAGAGAAAGTGTATGAGGATTTAACTCACTTGTTCCCATTTATCACCTGTACATAATGAATTTCAACTACCCTGTTTCTGTTCATCTTAGGAAAAGAAAAGAGGTTGAGTTAATGTACTTCATCAATGTTATTTATTTTTCCAGCTAAGATGAGAAAGATAGAAAGAAAGGTAGGGAGAAATGGAGAGATGACATGTTCCAAATCACGTTGAAGGCCTTGGCGTTTTATTAAAATACTCCTTTAGCAGACTTTCACACATCTGAAACATGCAAGAATATTTACATTAAAAAAAAATCTTTAGCATGTTTTTTCTAAAAAGAAATGCAAACTATCACTTAGTCTTCTACTTTCTGCTGATTTTATTTTTATAAAAATGTGTATTGATTTCTTCTACCTCAGTTTCATAAATTTTATTAAAAATAAACAGCAGACCTGATTTAAATTTGAGTGTCAGGTGGTTGGTGTGTTTCATAGTACTTAAAAAATGATATGTCTATTTGGAAAAGGCATAACAGAAAATACCAAAAAGCAAACAAACAATGTATATGTAAACTAATATGTGAATAAAGAACCACAGGAATTAAAAGGTGCATGCTTCACAGGCCCACTCCAGCTAATTCTACAATCTGTTATGTTCATTAGTTAAACCACACCTATATTTTCATTTTTCATCTCCAAAGGGAAATATGCTAATTAACTAAATCTGTGGCTGATGGAATAGCTTAGCATGCTAGGGGGTTAGCAAACACAGTCTAGTGCTCCCTTAAGCTAGCAGTTTGTTTCCCCCTGTTGCTGCTAAGGACAAGACTCAGGAGTCTGCATGTTTTCAGGCCTCTCTGTGAGAAAAGGGTCAATCTGCAGATCCCTTGAGGGCAGCAATGGCCTCAGCCTTGCTTCTTATTTTAGCCTCTTCACCCTTTGAACATTTCTGCTGAGTGGGAAAGACTTACATTTGTGTTGTTCTGTAACATATCTGACTGTTGCTTTTTAATAAAGTGATAGTATCTTCTGTGCTAGTATACTCTAAAGTTGAATTTAAAGCAGCTGTGAATCCCTGTTAAGGCTTTGCAGCTAAGATTCAGCTTTTAAAAGCTGATTCCCAATTTATGGTTATCCCACCGCAAATCTATAACCTAAAGTCCACCAAACAATTCTGACCATAATGGACTGTGACCTATCAGCAAAATCCCATCATCCTGGGCCCACCTATGGACACAGGAAACTCTGGGCACAATAAAAGCTGAGAGCATCTACTGCACAGGGAATATTCTGGAAACCTGATCACAGACAGTGTTATCCATAACTCCTGTGCACAGGAGAGCAAAATTCTATACAGTGGTCTTTCTGCAACAGCATACAGAAAGGTAGGGTTTGGAGGGAGAAGTGTGAGGGAGTGATGGATGTATTACTATGAGGATTCAGCAGGCATTTTTCTGTTTGAAGCTGGAGTGTTCTACTATCTAATTCCTTCCCCCAGGCTTTGCAGATGTACCAGAGAACAACCCTGTTATTCTGATTTAGTTCTGGAAACAGAATTAACCCCTTATGAACTAGTTTAACACAGTTATAGGACCTATTCTAAATAATGACTAGTAGTTTTCCCAAGCCCGCATCATTCTGATGTTCTAGTGCATTTTAAAAGTTATAATACTCAGCACTTATATACTACTGTTCACCTTCAAAGCACTTTACAAACATTAGCTTAACTACAAGATGGTGTACTGTAAGAGAAAATGAATCATAACTCTTAATATATGTTTAGTTTTTAATCAAGCAGGAAGAAAGCCCTGGTGTTTGGTGAAGTTTTCAGTACAGAATAGTCTAAGATATTTTCTAAAGACCCTGAAAAACACAAACTCTTCTCCAGAAATAACTATCACAAGTCTTTAATAGTCAATCCTTGTCTACAGTTACAATATAAATAAAAACATAATTGATAGTGAATGATACTCTATACTTTAGCTTTCTGCATCATTTTCTGAATGGAAAAAACTAGGTTTAAAAAAACCTCAAATCCCATGCCATATAGTTGTATGTACCACTTGCTGCATAAGGATTATTTCCAGACAGGAAAGTTAAGTTAAGAAGTTAAGGTTGCAGGCATCTATGAGTCAATAGTTTGAATATAGAATTTATTTTGTATAAGAATTACTTTATTTGAAATAACCCCCATGAGGAGTAATAATAAATAATTCTGAAGAGAAAAGAACTATAGGACATTCCTTCCTCCCTCCCTCTCTAGAGAGCCTTCTTAAAGAGCAAATAACGCTACAACCACATATGAGTCAAGCAAACTGGGGGGAGGGGAGGGAGAGACACCTGGGACCACTTTTATAAGGGATCTTGTTGGGCCTAATTGGGGTGGAGTAATAAGAGGGTTTAGTTCACCTGTGACATTCTTGGGCTTTGCTTGAGTATATAAAAGCCTTACTTGGGAGTTCAGGGAAAGATTAAGACCAGCTAGGGATTTTATTTAAAGAAAGTGTTTTTACTAGTAGTTTTTCTAAAAAAGAAATTTTAAACACTGAGCCTAGGTTTTGTTTAGTGTCATCTTCTAATGGGTTGTTTGATTGTTTGTTTGTTTGTTTGTTTTTCTTTCTTTTTCCTTCCTGGTTCTATTAGTAGATGGTTATATTTATGATGAATAGTTTTGATGAGTCTTAAGGGTAAAAATCACTGTCTCTAGTTTATCAAACTTTAGTTAGAAACCTATTTTCATAAGGAAAAGGACTTAATTAAAGAAGAAAAGTTTAGGTTACTGGGGGGTTTGAATATCCTCTAAATACAAAACAAAAAACTTGTAACTCTTGAAACTTAATTTCAATCTCTTTTTTTTGTGAAAGCTATAGTTCAGGCTCAGCTCTTATTAAATCTTAAAAATGAATAAATTAAAAAAGCAACATAAGAACTAATAAAACTGTTTTAAAGATTATTTAACTTTTTTTTCTTTAAAGACTTAATTTTCTTTTCTTTTGAAGAAATCCTGTCTAGGGGGAACTACTAGCACCTATTTGGTTTTTTCCTCTCCAAAATAATAAATGGTGTTAGCTGAAAATGATCCATCCATTAATTTTAAGACCCCAATCTTGCAAGCACTGAAAATGGGACTACTCATGGTTGCAAGTATTATGAACAATAGCAAGCATTTCAAGTTTGAGCCACAAAGTATAACAGAAAAGGAAAAAGAATCCATTTTGCATTAAACAACACTGCAACTTCCCCTGGAGTATTAGTCTTGATTGAATTATTGGTATTCTATATATTCTGCCAGGGATTTCACACCATGAAATTGTACTAGAACAATAATTGTCCTGATTATGCTGGACAAACAACTGTAAAGTAATCAGACATAAACAGAGTATTTAGAATTAACAGTAGATTTTAAATCTGAATTGATGGCATGGGTCTCAGTAATTTGGACAATGAGTGAAAGAAGAGGAGTAAGATTTGCATATAATGTGCGAGCATGTCTCAACCTGGAGGGCAGGTTTTTTTCCACATTCTAAATCTGTGTGAGCTTCCTGCTGCTTAACTGTTCAATATATTGCATTTGTACCAATGTACTCTGAAAAACTAAGCAAATGGAGTGGAAATTGCTTATGAACATAATGCAAGTTTAATATTTTAGGCCTGTTATTTACTGAGCATTTGCTGATGTGGGTTTGTTTCAAAGAATTGCATATTCAGGTATATTATAGCGGTGACACTCAAACTGCATTTAGATTGTCAGCATATCCATGGAAAAAGTTCAGGGGGAAAATTATTTGTTTCACGCTATGGGAAGATAGTCTTCTCTTGATGCAGAGGCATTAATTTAGGATCCTGAGCTTGGACTTTCTGCACTGGGGCCTGCAGGGATAGCACACTCTGACTCTAAATACTCTCAAATTACTCTCCTCTCCAAAATGCTCAGAGTGGTATTGACCAGCTCCACAGAGAGAGATGTCTAGTTCTCTTCAGCTGGGAGGGTTGAGCCAGGGACTTTGAAATGATGAGCAAAAATCAGAGGAAGAATAGAGGATTCCCATTGAAAGAACAGATGTTTAACTATGAATTTCCTGTCCTTTGTAAGCTTAAGACAGGCAATTAACCCTACTTTAATACATATTTCTCATTTAATTAGATACATTATCAATGAATAGAGTGAACATATGCAGATCAGATTACTTACACTTAAATTAATTATTGAGAGGATGATGAAAACCTTTTATCTAATCAAATTTGGACCGAATCCTGTTTGATTTACTCAGATGAGTAAACCCATGAAGATAGCTGGTGTACTTACATTAGTTAGTGCAAGCAGAACTAGGCCATGTGTGTCAGTTACTGCCCTTGGGATACAAGTACCAATCTCTAGTTTTCCTTTGTAATATTTTGAACTTTATACCTGATTTAACTAATAAGTTAATAGCTTTTACTCAGAAATGCTCCTAGCCTTCAGGTTTAGAGTGCTGATTGCTGTCAGAATATATTATTGTCTTTTCCAACTGAACAATTCATTACAATGTAGCTATTGCTTTTTCTTTTATTAGAAAACCTCTTGCGTTCTTATAAAAAATTACCAAACGATCGTTCCACATTATCCCATTAACCAGCACATGTTATAGGCATATTTGATGAATGCCCAACTCTTTTGTACAGGACTTGGGAAAACATTAATAGTTAAACAAAGTGTAAAAGATGGTCATAACAGTAAGGGGGAAAATGACTGTGCTGTTTTTTCTAGCAAATGTTTGTTATCTCATGCCGGTTTGTACCAATGTAATTCAGTTGACTTTACTGGAGATACTTGTAATTTACATTGGGGTAAGTGAGATCAGAATTAAGTCACCTATATATGGCTGATATTATGGCTGCCCCAAATAGCTATAGGACAGAATTGATTATTTTTATTAGTATTATGGAAGAATTTATGTGCTCCAGCTAAGATTAGGGCCAGTCAGTCTGAGCTCCGTATAGACACATAGTAAGAGACAATCTCTACTATGATGAGTTTACAAGCTAATCAGATACAGTGAGTACTAGTATTCTCATAGTAAAGATGAGGAACTGAGGCAGAGAGATTAAGCAATTTGTTTAAGATCACACAGGAAGTGTGTGGCAGAGCTGGGAATACAACTTAGATGCCCTGAACCCAAGTCTAGTACTTTACCACATAACTATACCTCCTCTCTGGCCATCTCCCTTGGTTCTCTCACTTAGTTATATTATTGAAACCAAATGGGAATGGTATTTGACTCCGATTATCCATTTCTTCTGGTCTCACTGTTTCTGATGTCTCATTGTTTATAGCTAGTTTGGTCTCCTACAAATGAAATTCAGCCTCCAGGGCACTGTATTCTTGTGGACTGGAACAGTTACTTACACCTTGCTTCCTGGTGGTAACTACTCAATTTTTCAGAATGATTCTCTAAAGATGGGCTATATCCAGCAAGAGCTTTCTTCTGCTGATGTCTCATTGCATTACTCAGTCCTAATATCTTTTTTTTTCTTGCCCTGTTACTCACTTGGCACCCTTTGAGTGTAGAATTCCTTCTGAATTCTCATCTTATATCTCAAGTAGTTAAAAGATTTCGGTGAAGTTCTTTGTTTGCACCCATTTATCTCTTGAGTTTCAACTTTTCTATAGGACCCCCTACTCTTTCCTTTTTCTACAGTATAGATTTAGAACCTACACCTGAGTTTCCCTAGCCCACCACGTTCAGACAGGTTTCTTATCAGGTCCCTGTTTCTCGGAACAAACACTGTATTCACAAAAATTCTTGAGTATTTGACTCTCAAATTCCCTACCTTGGTCAGAATGGATAAGTTTTGGATATCCAAAATGAAGGATAAGCTCTCTGAATATTTTTTCTGTAGCTGCTCTGTGTGATTTACTAGTAGTTGGATAGAACTGTGCAAATTCAGTTACATGGTTTGTTACCATTAAAATATATTCATATCCCCATTATTAATGTCTAGAAGCAGATAATCAAGGCAGATGAGCTGGTTTCATGGTGGTAGTACTCTCAAGAAGGCTTTCATCTGTAGATTAGTTTTTCCTGTTTACTCATAGACAAACATTGCTAATATAATGAACTATTTCTTTCTTAATGGGGCTAATACAATTTTTCTTGTACCAAATGAAACATTTGTTCAGTCCTGAGGAGAACAATATTGAAATGCAAATACTGGTCATCAATGGGTTCAGATAGGTTTTGGATCCTACCTGTGCATACACAAGTACTTCCTTACCAATCTTATCTCCCCCATTGTATCTGGAGCCCTACATATGGACTCTCCTGCCATCTCTGTACCTACTCAGCAATTGACTTCTACCCTGCAGCTCAATTGCTCTCCTTAGGGTGGGGTTCTCACCATATATTCCTTTAAGGCAGGTTGGCATTGAATCAGAGAAACCTGTCTTCCCTCTTACATTAACATTTGGGCATATGCTGGAAAAGCAAACCAGCCCGCTCTCCCCTCTTGATGGGCTTTTATATCTGTCATCGGAGTCATCAAAGTATCCTTTGAACACTTCTGTTTATACCACAGCAACTTGTATTCCTCCATAGTCAGGGATTCCTGAGAAAGGAAATCTGTCAATGTTGGTTTTCCTAGGCCTATATTTTGATGACAACATTGACATCTCACTTTAATTTTTAAAAATATCTGTGTATATAATGTCTCTAGCAACTTTGGATGTGAAAAAAATGTAAGTTTGAACACTGAGTGTATGCCAATGCCATGTTTTCTTGAATCTGCCGAGAGCCTAAAATATGGTTAATGAATTCATCCCAAAGATATGTCAAGTCAGAAACCTAACTTTGTCAACATGTTACGTGTCATCCTTAACTATTTCACTGATGATTGTTTTATCAGAAATATTCCAGCCAAAGTACTCGTCCCACAATTCCTTACTGCCACCCATACATCTCCAGATAACAAACCTGCCAGTCTGACTTAAGCACTTTCCTTCATGTTGGCTTATGTCGTTTGTATATACCTGGATGGCATATAACAATGAGATAAGCTTACCATCAACAGAGACCCATCAAAACTCACATATATGTCCCACTACTGGTGCTTGCTAGTAAACACGGTGGGGAAGAACTATGGCTCAGATTACCACTGCTGACAGCTGTCGAGAGGTTGTCTACAGCCAACCAGGCCATGGCTACTTCCTATAGCAATGGTGGGAGGAAAGGACTCCTTTCATTCCCTCTCTTTAGCATACTTCCACCCACCGCCAATGATTTGGTTCTCAGTTTGTAGTGAAATAAAAGAAATAATGAATGGCAAACTGAGATACTTAATGTATGTTTCACATTTCTGACTGAAAAATACTGTGGAAATGAGATCCAATTTTATTTTTATGAAGTGGCTTTATAATTAGGGACTTTAAATATAGTATAATATGGTTATAAATATGGTATTATAATATAGACATATTAGATTAGATTAGATTTGGCACATGGGAAATTTTCTTTTGTATTAGCAGGGCATTTAATTTCAACTTCACAGAAAGCAAACTTTGCAACTGAAATTTGTTGCCTGTTCACAGCTCTCTAGTGAAGTCATCAGTGGCTCAGTGGAGCAAGGTTGCTTGCTCAAGACTTCTGAGCTCTAAAGTTGTCATTTCAATTTTTCTGCATTTCATTTTAAATTCTTTTTTAATGGCATGGTTACAGTGTCCACAGCATAAATCTCAAAACAGGATTTGCATTTAGAATGCTGTAAAATACAACATTCCTTCGGGTATACTTATGAGGTACCATATACCCATTCATATAAATCAAGATAAGAATACTAAAGCAAAGCAATTTGATTAGGTACTAAATTCAAAATATTACAAGATTGTGGTCTAACAGCCACCAGGAACTTAAGTCAGGCTGCTTATATAGCACTGACTAGAGTGGAAAATTAAAATGACAGGTTTAAGAGATAAAGACAATCCTGTTCTTATTCAGCTTTAGGGTTCTTGCCAGTTTATCTCTGTTATGAGGTGTAATGTAATATTACATACACATCTAATATAAACAGTGAGACTTTTATAGATATGTCAAAATGATACCATTTGATGGGAAATAAAATGAATTACAATCTTGTAAAGTTTTATAATTTACTTTCTTATGAGGATACCCCTGAGAGGCATGGAGCAAAAAGTCTGTAAATTTTACCTTATATATAATCAAAACAATAAACTATAGTTTTTCAATTATGGGAGATAAAAAAGCTGCCTTTAGCTAAATTAATAAACAATATCATTAAAAACTTACCATTTTAATTAATAAATATCTCAAGTTTTTAAAGCATTTCATTTCAGGTTAACAGTTCTCTGAGGCACACAGTTCTTCTGTTTCTCCATTACTCTTTGTGTCTCTCTCTTTTTTTTTTTTTAGTATGATTTTTTTTCCCTCTTTCAAAAAGTTATTCTTTTTCCCTATGCACTTCTCTGATTCCATCACTCCTTTACATCTTTATAATTATCAAGAAATCCCACTTGAGGCAACAATAGTCGTTTGCAGATTTCTTAGATTTGTCTCCCTTTAAAACAACGCAGCTTCCTCCCACCTCCTTCTTATAATGACATTAAGAAAATCTTTTATGGGTTCGAGATATTTGGCAAGTAACTGCATTCCTTTCCTATCAAGTTTTACAGCTTTTATATAGCCAGTACAGCCCATTTAAACTCATATTCATTCTATACATACTTGCTTTTGGTGATATTTCTTTTCTGCATATCCTCTTATAATTAGGAAGTAGGTCCCTAAGGGCCCAATTAGCCAACATGTGAATGTAATTATAACTCTTGACTTTTTTTTCATGCATGTCTGTGATATGAGTTTGGCCATGCATAGTGTGACCTACTCACAAGGAAAATTCAGCCCCGTATCCTTTGTGCAATGAGCTTTATTCAGATGTATAGTAAATTTATAGATATGTAACCAATGGTGCGTGCGTGTGTGTGTACGTGTGTGTGTGTGTGTGTGTGTGTGTGTATATATATATATATATATATATATATATTTCTTATTCCATTGCAGCACTGAAGATAGCCTAGTAGTTCCATTTAGGGATACATTTTCCAGTGTTCTGAAGTATCTATATATTTTCCACTGAATCAACATTTTCTGTGCTCTCATCAATGTGCCAATAATATCTGGGTTTATTTTACTTGTTCTTTGAATATTCAGAGTACAGTCTTCATGCTATTTCAATGTGTTTGGCTGAGGTAAATGACTGGACAATGGCAAGTTCCCTTAAACTGTACGTTTTCAGAAAAGTACGGTTGTTTCAATCCAATCCAAATACTTTCTGGGTTTCATTTCCCTTTCATATTTCTATTATCCTTTTCAATATGTTGGTGATAATTCTTCTTTCAAGGATCTGGGGATTTTTCCATTTTAATTGTTTTTCTTTCCATGATCAATTAAAATCTATTATGAAAAGTTAATTTTATCATCTAAGGAGCATTGTAGAAGTGCACATGTTAACTGCAGTGGACCGGCAAACACTGATTCATGATTTAATATTTTCTAGTCTAATCTCCAGTCACCTATTTTGTACTGGTCTCTTTGCTATATCTGTAAGAATAGCATATATATTTCAGAATGCTTCTCCTAGAGTGTGTATATCTACTTCATCTAGAGAGGGTTAAGAATGGTCAATGTATGCAGAGGATAGGCTCCACAACAAAAATATTGTGATACATTTAGCTTTTGACTATGACTCAACACTGAGTATTATGTAACTTACGTGTGGAAGTGGGGGGAGAGGGTAAGTTTGTTAGCAAACAAGCCAGCAGTGTAGTTCAGAAGGAGAAGAAAATAATTAAAATTGTTCTTTGTAGGATGTTTACATCTACCTATATGTTGTATCACACAGGCATGGAAAACATAACATACCCTGTAGCCCAGGATCCTGCATTAACAACTTGGTTGCTAAGAAGGTCTGTTATTGGGTCTTTCTTATCAGGGGTTTCTGTGATTTCATCTCTAAGGACACTTGTTCAGAAGCTTCTGAACAAGTCTAGGAATAGGCAGTTTAAATTGTCTCCTCTGAGATATAACAAACTGGCATTATGAAGATCTTTGGCATATTGGAGCTAGTTATGGTTAGTACCTTCCATTTTCATTAAAAATGAAGCACTGCAGCAGATGGACTTCAAAGATATTTTCAAGATTTAAGTGATGGCCCATGGGAGGGTTCTGTGCAAACAGTTCTTTTGTAGAGTTTCAGTACATGCTAGGTCAGAGGAGAGGACAGGGCCAGGCTGATAATCTCACACTTTGTTCTTTTCATTAATATGGTGTTGCAAAATTTCATTCAGAGTTTGTAGAGCTTCGCTTCACTTTACTGGGGGAAGTTTGCCTCCTTTCTGAGTTCTCCTCCCATACTGAAAGTGAAGTAAATAACGTTAAACAGAGCCAGGTTTTAGTCATATTGTGTCTTGATAGCGAATGATGTTCTTTTGGTTCAGAATTGGTTTCTCAATTATGGCTTGATCCTGAACCCATTTCAACTAGTGCAGGGTTAGCATCCTCCCTTCGTCCCCCCCAGTTATGCCCCTTGCCATCCTATGAACAAAATTCACGGTTTATTTCCTAGATAACCTAATGCATATATAATGGTAGCTGAATATAAAAAGGAAAAAACATTTAATGAATATTGTAGAGAAGGCTAATATCAAACAACATGACTGAATTGTGAAACAGGCTAATATCATTCTGGGATATTAACACAAATGTCATATGTAAAACATGGAAGGTAATTGTCCAGCTCTGCTTGGCCCTGGTGAGGTCTAAGACGGAAAATTGTGTCCAGTTTTGGGTGCCATACTTTAAGAAAGATGTGGACAAATTGGAGATAATCCAGAGGAGAACAACAAAAATGATAAAAGGTTTAGAAAACTGGACCTAAAATTAAACAAAATGAATAGTAAATGCATGCAACAAACCCAGTTCGCAAATGAAAAAATAGGCTTCAATTTATTATAAAGCATTTATTTTCATACATTTGTTAAAATCAAAGTATTATTATTTATGTTGGAGCCCATAAACCAGCATCCCATTGTGCTAGGCACTGTACAAACAGAACAGAAAGATGGTCTCTGCCCCAACAATCTTACAATCTAAGTATATTTGGGAATCATTGTCAACAGCAAATATGGCAAAATTATTGTAATAATAGTATTAGCATTTGTATTGCCAAATTTGACTAGATTTGTGCTAATGACTTAGAAGTGGAAGGCTCTCTCTCTAAATTTTTCTTTAAATGTGGGGTGACTTCCATAGAATTGAATATAGCTAATTCCCTAGTTTGCTAAACTGTTAAAGCAAGAGTGATAAAGAGCTATGTCTAGGTCTAAACACATCTTTTCTTTACATAATTTCCTCTCAGTGATTTTGGTCATAATATTTGGTGATCACCAGCAATTTTGGTGATCTATTTGTAAAATTACAGATTTTTTGATTTGGCTATTAAAGAGCTTGTTTGTATCTCTGTAGATCCTCCTTACATTATGCAGTTGGACCAGCAGCAATAGCTGTATAACAATATGTGTATCAAGAACACAGGAATCAGCAGAAAAATCAAATGCAAAAGCCAGACACTTATCATAATCATCACCATTAGCAGAAACATAGGATCCAAAATGAACTCCTACAGGACTTGTTTGTTTTGAGATAACCAGGATTCTGGATGGAGAGTTTTGGGATGTTGTAAGCCTTTATCTCAGTTAGAAAATAATCAAACCAAACTCTTGAAACTGAAATGCTGGGGTTTTTTCCTAGGCCCCTATCATGGTTTGTGAATATTTTTCTCCCCCTGGCAAAAGCCCCCCTATATTTCTTTTTCTTTCCAGCAAAGGCTGGATTTTGTCAGTTTGTTTTGTTTTGGGGTGATGTTACCATAAGTAGGCTGAATCACAGAAGTGGGTTTTGCATTTTGCTCTGAAGGCACTAAAGTTCATGGTTATTCTTATAACTCAGGCAGTTCATACTGATGTCAACCAAAAACAAAATCAACCAACCCAAGGCTCACTAAGTTCCATCTAAACTGAAATTGAACTTTCATGAAGCTGTAGTCAAGTCAGATGAGCATATCTAGAATAATACACATGAGAAATAGGCTAACTGAATAAATAAATAAGAACTGCCCAGAACCTCTGTCAAAAACATAAATCAAACTCAAATCCAACAGCTATAAAGATCTGATTGTTTCTCAGATTTATATGCCTTTATATATCCCATTTCACTCAGGGAGCAAAATTAAAATAAGAATATGCTAAAGAGAAGTTGTGCTAAGGATATTTCCAAAATAGCTTAAAGGGAAGAAGGAAGTAGCAAAAAATCTCAAAAGGAAGACCATTCATAGAAATTATGCAGGCTGATGTCTTGATTGGTTTTGGCCTATATACATTGCTTTAGGGAAAAGCGAAAAAGCATTCATAGGGGACCAACAAACTTTATTTGAGATAAAAATTCTTACCAACTCAACCAGTGGGTGGTAGTTAAATGATCTGAAACATGAGGTTCTCTTTTCCCTGCTATCAGTATGAACTAATATGCTGTTTTAATATAGCTATGCTATGTATATTCATACAGTCATCAGCCCACTTTTAAATTCTACTAAACTAGTTGAATCAATAACTCTGTAGAATTCACATTTATTATACCTGGTGTAAAGAAGTATCGGTTCTAAATTTGCCACCAAGCAATTTCAAGGAGTATCCCCTAGCTCTAGCCTTTATTTGACTACATGAGGAAGCATGATTGATCAGTGTTCACTGTACCTTTCATTATTTCTAACTACACATTTATCATGTTTCTTATTCTCCATTCTCTAAACTAAATAGCAAAATTGTCTCTAATATATTCTCATATTGTAGGTTATGAAGACACTAATTGCTTATTGTTTCAAATATTTAATTTCATTGTATATAGCATATAACAGAGTAGACTAAAATCTTTTCAGATGCAGTTCTTTGGAAAGTGCATAATGGGAGCATGAGAGCTACTTAGGCAGTGATTCACACAGTTACAAGGCTGATAAATTATTCCATTGCATATTTTAGGTTTCAACAGCAGCAAATCTTAAGAAAGTGATATGATTTATTGGAGTGGATTCTTTCCCTGTGAAACAATTAAAAATACATTCAAAGAACCTTCTCTTTGTGGTCCTTTGCCATTTGTTTCTGATGCACTTCTCTATCAAAGTGGGACATTATGACTCCATGGATGTATAACAAGCCTGATGTAAAATGTTGCAATTATTTGAAGAAAGAGTAACATGAAGATATTCACCTATGAGGCACTTGTTCACCAACTCATTTAGTCATGCCAATAGGTCCCACTGAGGTATCGGAACACTGAAAAATGTGAACATCACTTAATGAATATTCATCGATTATAAATATTCATCATTAATTAAAATGTTAACATTAATGCTACAACAAATTCAAATAATGATATTGTAGATGTGTACATGCATTGTGGGACATTATAGGAGCCATGGTAAGTTTGCAGTTGAATGGATTCTTGAGAATTGATTAGTCTCAAGTTAAATTGGCCTTTCTGATCTTGTATAATTTTATATATGCTAAGCAGGTTACTTGGTGGATAGGTAGGTGACCACCCAAGCCTATTCTAGGCTTGTGTCAGGAATAAGGCCCTGTGCCTGCTCTTCTGACAGGCTAATGAGCACAGCTGGGCCCCATCCACTAGACCTCCTGGCAGACTGGTTGGAAGAGTCCGCATACCTACTGTTCAGCTCACTAGCCACAGCAGTTCAGTGGCTGCTCAAAGCATTTGCCCATAAATGTGATAGCTCTTGCCTTGCCTCCAGGTAACCCAATTCTGAGCCTCAGCTCCAATTTCTGACTTTGGCTTTGATACTGGCCTCTGACTCTGGTTCTGACCCTGGGCTCAGACATTCCAACTCTTCCCCTTGGCTTCAACCATTAGGCCTCACTGGCCACACCCTGGTCTCCAGGCAGCTTGCTGCATTTCCTTGTTAGCGATAGCTACTCATTCAGTAATCATGGAAGATTTTGTATTCTGCCTTGATTTAAATTGCATTCAACCCTATTGCATCCCATAGGACTGCATTAATTGGTTGCTTGGAGATAGTAATCAGCAGTGCATTTTCAGGAGCAAGATCTGAGTCCTACTCCTTTTAGCTCATGCTCCAGGTTATTAATGAATGCAACAATATATCACTGGCATGAAGTCACACCACCATGGGTTGTGGTCATAATTTCATCAGCTAAGTAAGGCTGGATATAGTCAGTCAACATGCTTTTACTTTTACAAAGGGAAAAAGAAGTCTGTGGCACTCACATCTGTTAAAAAGCTATTCCTTCTATATGCTGTCTTGTCATCCCCATATGAAGACATACTTGTCCATATCTAAGATAGTGAGTGCCCACTCATGAAAAGTAGCCTCTGCCAATCTGAGATGCCAACATCCCCCATCTCCTTCAATCACCAAGCCTCATAAAAAGAGCAGCTCCCTTCATCTGAGACACCAAGAAGTTCTTTTCTCCACAAGCAGCTCTTCCTTAAGGTGTCCACCCATGTGTGTCCCACCTGCCTACCCCTTACTCTATAGTTCATCTAGAGAGATTCTGCTTCTCCCTATAGTCTGCAGGAGGAATCCTTTCCCTGTTCACATGGAGCCTATATAAAGCCCATGTGTTTGCCCCACTGTATGCAAATGAAGTAACAAAAGAGTGTCAGGTAAAGCATATATGCTAAATCTGAAACTAAAGCTGCAGTGACTAATTATCCCTGAATATTCTCTCTTGAGTAGATTAAAACCTCACCATTAGTGTTCTATTAATATAGTTTTTTATATATAACATCATTATTTAACCTATTTTTGCTGTTTGTTACTTTTCTTGTTTCTGTCTTACTAAATTCTTGTATTTAATCCATTCCTCTCTTTTCTAATGGCATGACATGATATACCAACAACATGATAAATTGTTAAAGGTTGGGACATTGTGGAAAAACTAAGTTGTCTTGGCATGTACAAGTGGGAATTTGCACAAACACAATGAGGAGATTTTCACAGAAATGTTTTCATTGAAATATAACTTTTCACATGCAAATGCCTTTTTGGGTAAGAAAATGTGGTTCCAGGATATTCAAAACCCATGCCCATTAGAAAATGCAATCCTTATATACTACTTCAGATGTTCATTTCTAGCAATGCATTAGTTCTGGACACTGACAGACATATTAACAAGCAGTAGGAATTGTGTAAACACGTCAGGATAGCTCCTCTTCCCTTCATCTTAGTGATTCACATATTTACCTGCACCATAAATCAAATTCCACTAATTTTAGTGCACATACTAAATCAGTGTGGGACATGTCCATTAATGTATAGGGACCTGATCCAACTCCCACTACAGTCAATGGAAAATTTCCCATAGACTTTAATAGGCCTTAAATTGTACCGTAGATGTATAACTGTATCAGGCAAAGTGAAGTTAATCATCATTATTGATCATATTTACTACAGTAGAGCTTAAGGATCTACCAAGAATGGGATCTCATTGTGCTAGGCAATGTACAAATACAGCTCCTGCCCCAAAGAGCTTACACTCTGAATAGTCAAGACAGACATGGGGTGTAACATGCAAGCAAAGGAAACAATGTGATGGTGGCGAATGTCATGTTAGTGGCCTGATTTTCTTTGTTTTTGGGGTGGATTTAGTTAGGAGGGGATATGCTAAATGGGAAGAAAAGTGAAGGGAGCAGGGACATTGAAGGGAAGGTTGTGAGGGAGACAGAGGAGTGGAGAAGAGGGGAAGAGACAAGTGTGAAGTGAAACTGAGGTGCAAACACTGTGATGCAGGGGAAGGATTGGAGCAAACAGACAATCAGCACAGGGCAGAGAAAGTCCAGTCAGAACTGTAGACAGTTCTCTGAATGCCCAGTGGTCCCTGCTTTGGCTGCATCTTCATCTGCTCCTACTGGCTGGAGTCTCTGGCTGGTTCCTGTCTGCAGTTTTTCCCCAAAGCCATGTGCTGGGGGAAGGGGAGGAGGAGGGGAGAGGCTAGAAGAGAGGAAGTGTTTGGCTCCTAGTCAAAGGGGTTAAGTATTTGGCACAATGTTCAGCAACAGACTCGGGACTAAATTATTTTAAAACAATTTGGTATATTTCTAATATAGATGCCACAAGAAGACAACTTTGTTAAATGGTCTGTGTACAGAATACATAAGCACAGGTTAACTGCATCTCTAGAATAATACAGATACATCTCATCAGAGAAGGTTAAATGGTTGTTAAATATATGCCTTACATTTTAGAAATTTTGCAGCTAAAGTACAATAACATTCTACTTTCATAATCTGACAAAGAAACATAAATAAGAATAAATATAGTGATCCATCCAAAAGCATTTGACTAGGAAGTAGATTAAAATCTTAAAATACTGCTGAAGTTATCAGGGCAAAAAAAAAGAGTCAAATGTAAGGTCTGAAACCAATCAAAGCTTCCAGTGTCAGGCAGCAGTATTTTCTTCTGAGCTAATCTATGCATGTTGTATTTATCATCTAAACAATCCCAGTCCTACAACCAGTGATATCATATTGCCAAAAGAAGGGGAGAGGGGACTTCAAGATGATAGCTTATCAGGCACTTGCAGGAAAAAATGAGAGAAGCCATTTGCATTTAGCTCACATTTTAAAAGAAAGGGAAAACAGCAAGGGGAAGAGTATCCAAATTTGACATCAACCTCTTTCTTTACCCCCCTTTTTTTTTTCTGCAGCACAGTTTTAATTTAAGAAAGAAATTTTAAATTGACATTTAAATGGTGGCAGGGCAATTCTCATTCTCCCCCCTGTGAAACGGCCTACGAATATGTACAATTATGCTGTCATCTTTAGCGCTCCACATTGGACAGAGTTTAATTATTAATGTGTTTCCCTCAGAGAATGACTCGATCATGTCACAACTCTAGACAAATACAGCTAATGCAAAATCATAAAATATTCACTTGAATACTGCTGAACTGACAGGAAATTAATTCTATGAACACTTTTGATATTACCAGAAAATTAGTTTCAAACGCATAAGACTGAAATAAATGTGTTCATAATTTGCTCAAGGGTAACGCTCATCTTGCAATCAGTTTGGTGTCTTTTTATAAATGTTACAAGTATTCAACATGGCTTTATGATAAAGAGGACAACAAATGTAATGTATTATTTGTAGATAGTATTTTACTTGTAAACAGCAGGGAGTGAAGATTTGCTCTCAGAAATATTTAAACTCTAGCAATATTTTACAATATATCATTGTGCAGTACTGAAGAAGTACCTATTTCTAAATAGTCCGAGGAGGACTGAATGGCTCAGAGATTTGGTAATTAAACACGGAAGCCTTTCTTATCTAAATCACTGGCATGAGCTTCATTACCCAGATTGGTAGTGTATGAAAGTTGTTACCACCCTGAAAGTTGTAATCACTTTGAGTGGTCAATGTAAAAGGAAAGAGAAAATGGATTGAAATCTCAAATAGGCAAACGTCTTCACTGCAAAGAACACTGTCATACTGAAGTCTATAGCCGGTTGGATAATAAAGCACATGATTTGTGACACTCTTCGTGAATAAAAATGGCAAGTTTAGTTTGCTATTACTTGTGGAGTCATATTGCCAGTACTTGGATGACCCCTTCCTTCTCATGAAATATGAAAATGTAAAGAATTTAGCAGAAATAATGATTGGTCTGAAAATTCAAACTGGAAGTATATTGTGTATTATTCACCATTCGTTATTCTTCTGTTTAACATGTTTCCGTTTTGTGATCAGGGAGCAGAAACAGTTCATCGTGTGTGATTTCTCACATAGTACTATCTGGTGATGATCTATAGGCTGAAATTTGTTCTCATGGGCTATTCAGTAAGTAATTCCAAATAATGAGTACATTAATGAAAATAGAGACTAGTTCAAGAACTATTCCAAATCAGGAAAAAGGTATTGAAAAAATTACCATTGACTGTGAATAATTTAGCTAGCTTTTGTGGGCACCTTTTTTTTTTTTTTTTTTTTTTTTTTTTTTTT
Organism: Emydura macquarii macquarii; assembly: GCF_026122565.2. NCBI lineage: Eukaryota > Metazoa > Chordata > Testudines > Chelidae > Emydura > Emydura macquarii. Next base: position 16,020,205 of record NW_027130617.1, read on the forward strand.
GAAAGGTTCAACAGAAAGGCCAAGGATGAAATCAGTATGACAGCTAAACTGTCTTGAGGGCTCATTCCTTGTGTAACATAAACCACCAGTGAAGCCAATATGCAAAACTTGCAGGATAACTATGACTGAGTTGCATTAGTTGGGAAAGTCAGTATTGCAACTGCCTTTGTTGTAACTGTCCTGTGGGGGTGCAATTCACTTGCGGGGTAGAGTGCAAGTGCAGGCATCTCTGCTCTACCTAAGCCCTGCTGCACAGTAAGTCTGCTGGGACAGCGGCCTCACGCTCTTTATGCATCGCAGAAAGGATGACATACCAGTCTGAGAAGAAGGCCAGAGTGGGAATGAAAGAGGACTGTCGTTCCACAGTTGCACAGATCCAGTGGTCTCAACACTTTGCAATGGACACAGAGCATCTTCAGGCACTATTCCAATCCAGAGTGTGAAATAGCGGTCTCATGTGGAGCAGCACAGCAACCCCATATTCAGGCTCTAAATTGGGGGGTGATGTGAGGTTCTACTTCCCAATTGCTTCACACTCCACTCACATGGAGCCCAAGTATCTGGACTCCATGTGAGTGGAATGGATTTCACCAAGAATGAATACAGGTCTTCAGGCTCCAGTGTGGTTAGTCTGGAAATCCCACAAACACTACATTTACTTTCTATAAAGGAAAGCCTCTTTTCTAAATTTTGGCTGCAGTTTCTGAAACTGGAGACTAGAAATATTCTCCTAGCATCTTTCCTGTTCTCTGCATGGCCGAATAATAAATATACCATTAAAATATGCAGTGTCATTAATGAACACCAGCAGATTGCACAGTTTAAACTTTTTATTAAAAATTGCAGGAAATGAGTATTCATTATAGAATAATGCCGCTTCCCATCATGACAGATTGAACTAGTCCTCGGAATTAAGATGTCTGCATAATAGAGAAAGTACAGCACTGAGGATATTTGCAGTATGTGGGAAGCAAAAACCAGCAGATTACATGATAATAAAGAAGGCAGATGAGACAATAACTATCTACAGCTGTAATTTGTTTTACTAGGTGTCTCAGATGTTGCTGTCACAAGATGATATTTAAACCCATGCACCACATGAAAATGTGACGTTTACATGCTAAAAATAGCTTCCAAACAACTGTTAACTTCTTCTGAGTTTGTTTTTTCTTTTAACAGGTATGGTATTTTCATGTCTAATGCAGCGTATACGTGGTACATTCTGGCACTTACAGCTAACAACTCTCGGATAAGATACAAATGAAAAGGAACTGGGTTGCCGGCCTACACGTATTGCACAGAAGTAATGAATTATTAAACATAGTCAGTCTGGGGTTGTCAGTGAGGCAGATTGGCTACATAATATCATTGAAGGTAATTGCATAGAGGGTTGTTTCTTCAGTATGTCTGCATTAAAAAAAGTTTCTTCCTTTTAAAAGAAAAAAAGGTTCTCAAATAATTGTTTATTATATGGTTGAAACAAAGTCCACATCAATAAAAAGAGAAAAAGAGAGGACTATTGAAGGTGAATATGTTGATAAATAAGATATTAAAGGTCTGAGCCATCCCCCATTGATTTCAATAGAAAGTCTTTCATTCACTTCAGTGGACTGATCAGGACCTAACCCTTTTGTTTTTGACTAGAATTTAGTGCAAATGAACAAATGGCTGGAGCAGACATCCCAATCTCCTTGTTTTCAGACTGCCTGGTTGAATGTGCCTGTCACTCTTTCCTTTTATCTCCCAAAGTCTCTCCAAATGTTTAAATTACATGTTTATAAGAATGGACTTTGTTAGGAAGTGGGGAAAATCTCATTTGTGATTGATAAAGTTTTGGGTGTTTTTTCCCCCCCCGACAGTATCTAATTTTCAAGAAGTAAACTTATTGTTATAAAATGTACGAGTTCAAGAGCTTAAATTTGAAATGTATACATTATGGTCAGCATATACTTTCAATTGCAGGAACATTTAAAGTAGTTTTAAACTATTCCTTTGTTCCCCTGTCAGAGTTTATGGAATTAAATATATATTACAGTTCTTCTGCTAAAAGGTGTAGTCATTCTGAAAAATTCTTTCAGATTTGCGACTAAAACGTATTGAAATCAAAGAGTTTAAGCTAATTACAAATACTAAAAGTAAAGAACAGTCACTGATATGATTTGTACCGAGTTGTGTTTTGGGATATTGATTCACTTTTAAATGAGGGGCCAGAACCTCTAGTGGTGCAAATTGGTGTGACTCCATTTACTTCAATCTAATCCCTAATGTGAAAACTTGCATGCAGGCTCTTGGCCTGAGTCCTACCCACTGGCACACAGTGGGCATTGCTGCTTCTCTTAGAAGTGCAGTCAGGAGTATATCTAGCATCTTTTTCGGTTGCCACAATCCTCTACTGGGGATGTCCACCAAGGTCTACACCCATACAAACCAGCGTACATTTTGGGCAAACACAGCTCAAAGAATGTAAAAGGACGTATCAATGTTAGATTTAAGGGGATCTCTCTGACCCCAGCATCTGAAGGAAGGTTATTTTAAAATGTACATTTGTTTTGTATCTTTCAAGTAATTATCAGCTAGCATAAAATACCCATATCTATTTAAATAAAATGATGAGCAGCTAATAAAAAAGCATTCCTATTGCAGTTGACATTAAATAGCATAACATGAAACTATTACTAATCTAAACACTGCGATTAAGCCACTCTGAATTAGGAAGCTCCAAATCAACCAAATAATAACAAAAATCTGCTTCAAATCTCCTGGAGAAATGAGCAGAGGTGGGTATATGTTCTAAAGCATGTACTCATTTAACATATTCTTCCAACACTCGTTTACTAACATCATTGCTCACTGAAAAGATATGCACACACATCCCTTCAAATGACATTCTTAATTATCTTTGTTTATTCTGAGTCGGTGCACTACAAAAGCAAAGCTTGGGTAGAATGTTAGTGGCTCCCATTGCACTGAAGCTGTTGCTTTTCTGAATACGGACTTAGGGATGTGTGCCTGACCTGCTGGGATCTGGCCTCATGAGCCACTAAATCCAGCTTTGCTTAGCAAAGTTTTCCAGATAAAAAGGGTATAAAAGGAAAGGGCTTTGCTTGCTTCTAATTCCTCAACCTTGTCCCGTGTTCATTCACTTTCCTGCAGTTCTGCCCTCAGCCAGTGGCAACTCTTCTCATGTCACATCTGTGCGATTCTGTGGTCTCAACATGAATCTCACTGCATAGTTCACAAAATCCAAGAAATGGAGCTTAATCTTTCCAGGCAGAATACAGTTAGATTTCAGTCTCTGCTCGAGCCTGCTGGGAACAATCAGGTGGGACCTCACATAGAGGATGTGGAATGACTCTGTGATAAGGAGTTGATATGTGTACATGATGTGGTGCTTCTTGATGAGTTTGCAGCTATATAGGTGACAGAGGCCTAAGGCTGCCAATGATATCTGAATACCACTAAAGTACCAGCTGTCAATCCACTGTATGATTTTTGACATCTGAAATTTACACACAGGATAGGACAGAGATTATAATCAGTAGGCATTAGTATTGATGATTTTTTATAGGGTCCCCATCATACCAAATCTGACTAAACTTTTAGTTGTCCCAAGTTCAAATTTACTGCCTCAGGATAATATCTGCAAGAGGGGCAACCAGTCATATTGAAAGAGTTTCCTGTTACAGAAAACACATAAGAGATTTGTGCAGTCTTTTGGGAATGATGAAAGGAATAAGGAGATACAAGTGTTCCCCAGAAAGAGCAACCCTTTATAAAAGGCTCAGCAGTTTACACTGTGTCCAGGGTAGATTCTTTGTCACACCTCAGTAACTCAATTAACTTCAGTGATTTACACCGTTCTAAGGGAGAGGGAGAATTGGGCCCCAGTTTTTCCATATGCAAATAGCAACTGTACTTGCAGTCAGAATGACATAAGAACATCAAAATGACCATAGTGGGTCAGACCAATGGTCCATTTAGCTCAGTATCTTGTCTTCTGACAGTGGCCACAATGCCAGATGCTTCAAACGGAATGAACAGAAGAGGGCAATTATCAAGAGATCCATCCCCTGTCATCCAGTCCCAGCACCTGGCAGTCAGAGGTTTAGGGATACCCAGAGCATGGCTTTGCATCCCTCATCATCTTGGCTAACAGTCATTGTTGGACCTATCCTCCAAGAACTTATCTAATTCTTTTTTGAACCCAGTTATACTTTTGGCCTTCACAACATCCCCTGCCAATGAGTTCCACAGGTTGAATGTGTGCTGTGTGAAGTACTTTCATTTGTTTGTTCATTTGTTTGCTTTAAACCTGCTGTCTATTAATTTCATTGGGTGACTCCTGGTGCTTGTGTTATGTGATGGAGTAAATAACACTTCCTTATTCACTTTCTCCACACAATTCATGATTTTATAGACATTTATCATAACCCCCCTTAGCCATATCTTTTCTAAGCTGAACAGTCCCAGTTTCAATCTCTCATATGGAAGCTGTTCCATACCCTTAACTGGTTTTGTTGCTCTTCTCTGTAGCTTTTCTATTTCTAATACAGTAGAACCTCAGAGTTACGAACACCTCGGGAATGGAGGTTGTTCATAACTCTGAAATGTTTGTAATGCTGAACAAAATGTCATGGTTGTTCTGTCAAAAGTTTACAACTGAACATTGACTTAATACAGCTTTGAAACACTATTATACAGAAGAGAAATGCTGCTTTCCCTTAATTTTTTTAGTACTTTACATTTAACATAGTACTGTACTGTATTTGCTTTTTTATTTTTTTCTCTGAGGCTGCCTGATTGTGTATTTTTGGTTCCAAATGAGGTGTGGGTTTCACTGGTCAGTGCGTAACTCTAGTGTTCATAACTCTGAGGTTCTACTGTATGTCTTCTTCAAGATAGGGTGACCAGAACTGCATGCAATATTCAAGGTGTGGGCCTACCATAGATTTATATAATGGCATTATGATATTTACTGTCTGGTTATCTTTCCCTTTCCTAATGGTCCCTAACATTGTTAGTTTTTTGATTGTCACTACACATTGAGCACATGTTTGCAGCGAACTTTCCACAATGACTGCAGGATCGCTTTCTTGAGTGGTAATAGATCATTTAGACCCCATTATTTTGGGTGTATAGCTGAGATTATATTTTCCAATGTGTATTACTTTGCACTTATCAACAAAGAATTTCATCTGCCATTTTGGTGTCTAGTCACCCAGTTTTGTGAGATCCATTTGTAACTCTTCACAGTTCGCTTTGAACTTTACTATGTTGAGTAATTTTGTAATATCTGCAAACTTTGCCATCTCACTGTTTATCCATTTTACCAGATCATTTATGAATATGTTGAACAGCACTGCTCCAGAATTTCTCTCTCCATTGTAAAAATTGATTCTGAAAACTGATTCCTACCCATTGACTCCTGTCTTTTAACCAGTTACTGATCCAGGAGAAGACCTTCCCTCTTATCCCATGATAAGATTACTTTGCTTAAGAGCCTTTGGTAAGGGGCCTTGTCAAAGACCAGATATACTATATCTACTGTATTATCCATGTCCAATGTTTCTTGACTCCCCTCAAATAATTCTAATAGACTGAGAAGGAATGATGTCCCTTTACAAAAGCAATGTTGAGTTTTCCCCAACAAATCATGTTCATCTGTGTCTGATAAATTTGTTCTTTATTGTAATTTCAGCTAATTTTCCTGGTACTGAAGTTAGGCTTACCAGACTGTAATTGCCAAGATCACTGCTGGAGCCTTATTTAAAAATTGGTTTCCATTAGCTATTCCCCCGTCATATGGTACAGAAGTTGATTTTAGGTGATAGATTACATAGCACAGTTAGCAATTTCATATTTGAGTTCCTTCAGGACTCTTGGGTAAATATCATCTGGTGCTGGTGACTTATTACAGTTTAATTTATCAATTTATTCCGAAACCTCTTCTACTGATACCTCAGTCTGGGATAGTTCCTCATATTTGTCACCTATAAAGAATAGTTCAGGTGTGGGAATCTCCCTCGCGTCATCTGCAGTGAAGATCGATGCAAAGAATTCATTTAGCTTCACCACAATGCCTATGTCTTCCTTGACTTCTCCTGTAGCACCTCAATTGTCCAGTCCCACTGATTGTTTGGCAGCCTTCCTGCTTTTGATGTACTTAATCTTTTTGCAGAAAGTTTGACTCTTTTGCTAGCTGCTCCTCAAATTCTATTTTGGCCTACCTAATTGTACTTTTACACTTGACTTGACTTTTATTTTATTTTAAGAGAACAATTGCAGAAAAAAAGAACAAAGGTAATGTCTAAATAGAAGAGCACAGTGTGTGTGTTTTGTGTCTCCTCTATAATAGGATGCATTTGAAAATAAAGTGCCAAATCCTTATCCAGTGGAAATCAATATAGCTTGATGGTAGAGCTGGGTGGCAATTTTCCAATGAAACATTTTTTTCAGTGTAAAATGATGATTTGCTGGAAGTGAAATGTTTTGCCGAAACATGTTGAATTCAATTAAAAAAAAGGGGCGAGGGGAAAGCATTTTGGTAAGGTCAAAACATTCCATTTTGACATGTTCAGAATGAAATGTTTCAATAATTTGTTCTATTGCCTGTGTTATACAGGAGTCAGACTATATCACAATGGTCCCTTGTGACTCTGGAATCTATGAAAATGATTGTTTTCTTTTATATTAAAAATACTTGAAACTTTGAAATCAGAACAAAATGTTTCAATCAATCCAAAATGAGTACTTTCTTTTCGGGGGCAGTGGCAATTTTTTGTAGGAAATTTTGAAAAATTTTGGTTAAGTTCTGTTCTAGACCAGAAAGTTTTTTGAAGTTTCAGAATTTCCTGTGAAATGGAAAATCCAGTTACTGCCCAGTTCTAATTGACTGAAGTCATTGGAATGATACCAACTTAAACAGCTGAGGATCTGGCCAAATACATAGCTCACTGTGCATCAAGGAATGGGAATTTTCTCCATCGAAAGGCTGCGATACACAGATATACAAGTTACATACACTTCTAAGATATTTAATTCAAATTCTAGAGAAGAAGCAGCATGGACCAGTGGATTTAAGAATGAAAATAAGTTGCCTCTGAACTCTTTGATGCCATGAAAATTTGAAAAGAATGGTTAATAAAGGTCCCTTTTTTGGCTACAATTTAAACCTCCTGTTGGAACAATGATTTCATTTCACTCATTCCTTAAAGGTTATTTTATATGATTTTTATATGAAAGTCTCCATTTAATGGTTTATTAATATTGCCAGTGCTGTCTCACGCAGAGACTGAACTGATGAGTACATTGTACAATGAGTGCTATACAGTTAACTCTGTCACAGAAGACTGTAGCATCAAGAGAAGTTATTTGGAATAATGTTCTACAATTTTAAGAGGTGTGGTGTTGACTCATATTAAGTATTTCTCTCCCTCCTCTTCCTGTCCAAGAAGCCTTTGCAATGAATGTATTGCGAAGGAAATGGACTGAATATCTCAACAAATGTCTGATAAACAACAATGGATAAACACCAAATAAACAACAAATGGAACTGATAAAAGTAGAAAGCATGATTTGTATTAAAGAATGAAACACTATACATTCTGTTCATGTGTGTTATCTGAAAAGGAAATTTTGCAATCAGTAAAAATCAGACTCCAAATATTAAAATATGTTTGTTATATGATGTTCCCTTGGACTAGGCTATCTCTCCTTCCCTCCCTGCACTATTTACCCTACTCTTCATAGGATGCTGTAATTTTCCTTCTTTAATTTTGAAATGATTTTACTTCAGGCCTCCCTTTCACTCTGTCACCTCAGACAGCTGCTTCTTTCTTGGTCATGGGCCTGTCCTTTCACTTTTATTTCTCACAGACTTTTCTTTTTCTCCTCTACCTCATCATTCTTCTTGTACCTGCCAGGTACTTTCCCATCTCTGCTAATGCAAACACTCCTGATTTGACATGCTTTCCCTCTCTTCTACCTTTCACATGGCCTCAAATTTTCTTAATAAATATCATGCACAATAAAACTTAAGTTACATAAAACACATTTATCTGAAACTCTGTATTTTCCGAGAATTCCCTGGGGTTCTTGGAAAACTCAGCTTGCTGAGTGAATGGGGGATGAGTTTCAGTCCTGCTCCAATCTTTCCTCTGTTGACCTTTACAGCTGAAAGGGAAGTCTACTTCTTCAGAGCTCCTGACCTCCACAGCAACAACTGGGAAGTCTGTGGTGCTGATACTGGGTACTTTACAGGACCTCAGTTTTGAAGAATGGCAGTTCTATTCCCAAGGAGCTTCTAAACTGAGATACGATGAAGATGGTAACTTCACTTAGAGCACAACTGTAGGTTTCACTCCTTCCAACTTTCTCTGCTCCCTAGTAGCTGCCTCACCAATATAAGAGAAGATCCCAAAGTGTGGACATTCTGCAGAAGCTCAGTCCTGCAGACATATTGACCTCAACAAAGGCTGAGTGCAGTGGGTGATAGCTTCTATTGTCTCCAGCTATCTTAGTCTATTAAGGGGCTTAATTGCTCCTTCTATTTAGCTTGAAAAAAGGGTGCTAAGCACATCTATCAACTAGAATCAGGTCTGTGATTGTCTACAGATGAAAGACATGCTTGATGGCAGCCATTAGCACCAATAATAATATATTTACCGCACACTGTCCAGGTCTAATCCTTATGTATTCCCAAAATTGTTATTGAAGATTTGTCTACACTACAGGTTAAGTCAGTGTGATTTATGTCATTCAGGGGTGAAAATAAGCCACTCCCCTGAGAGATGTAAATTACACTGACTTAAACGCTTGTGTGGGCAATAGAGATGGCATAGATTATCTTCACCAAATGTGCTACAGCGGCGCAGCTGCATCGGTGTAGAGTAACCCTGAGTGTAGACTAGCCCTGAGACTACAGCATACATTGGTTTAACAAATGTTTCAGAAAGAGGTGACACTGTTGAAAATTTTGTAGAAATAAATGTATAGAATCTTTCCAAAGATTCAGATACATTCAGTAATGTGAGTAAATTTCAAATCCACAAAGTTCAATTGTGTTTGAAATATAGACAAATTGCATCTGCCTCAGAAGAGAAATGCAGCAAAGATTTTTAAGTGTGTAGCTTTGCTATGAAACAGTTTAGGATCTGAAGTGATACTACTATCTCCAATTGGAATCACAGATGTAATTTTTAAGCACAAAGTAATAATTATCCACTGTGGAATTTGGCCTAGATGCTCTTACTCTTACACAAAGTTGTTTCATCTTTAATAACCATAAATGGTCATGCCCTTGGTTGTGTATCTCATCTGAAAGATACCAGCAAAGTATCCACTAACATAGTGTTTGGTCTTTTGCATTTGTCCAGTACTGTCTCAGAGGAAAGAGTGCCACCTACTGAATTATCTACACCACTTCCCACTGCAGCTAAGTCTTTTCTTGGACTGCTTCCATTCATTTAATGACTAAGCTCAATACTTTTTTGGATTCTGATCCTCTGACAAGATCACAATATGAGGATGTATAGCTGGAAGACACTAATTAAACAGATTGCCCAAATCTTTTTTGAGATATTTTAAGATTTAGTACCATTCTTAAAAGAGAATTACTAGAGCACAATAGCAAACAATAGTCTATGGAAAGATGCATCATTTCAACTGGGATCACAGAATTCTATGGTTATTTGGAAGATTTTGTTTAGGATTCTAGTGACTACCTCAAGAAGTAAACTAAATTAATGTAACCAGCCACATCATTGCAAAACATTTTATTTGAAAAAGTATTAGAGAATCAATTATTGTGCTAGCTACTGTAGCTCTGTTAGAAATATCTACTGTCTTTGCATATATATACATGAGTCAATCTAATATAAAACTGTAATCAGTTGGGACTTGCTCCATGCATTAGATTATTGAACTATCAGTTGCACTACATTAAAATAAAACTTAATCTGGTTTTTAATCTCAAAGGAAAAGCAGCCATCGTAAATTTCTTACAGATAACTGCTTAGGAAAATAGTTCACACTTATGCAGTCGAAACAGCCAGATCAGCTTTTGAGACAAGGAGAATATTTCTATACTCTAGTCTGGCCTTACACTTGGGTCTGATCATGACCTCAGCATCATTATGGAGGTAGTCATTCAGAACTCTTTGGTGCTAGATTCACTGCCTATAAATAGCTAACTTCTTCCCAGGGGATGCAAGCTCTAAAGAAGTAGTAATTTGAAAAGCTAACCATTTTCCAGCACAAGTATAATTATAAAAGTAAAAGAGGCTGAGGGAAATGAAATTGATTAATACACTAGCTCATAGAGTAAAAACATAATTACTAGATAAGGAATAACCAGGTCTTCATTGTTCTGTTTTATACCCTAATTTACGATTACTCCAGACACTATTATATCAGAGGAAATAACCAATTAAATTGAGAAACACCAGTGTCTAGTGGGCAAAGCAAAGGACTGAAAGTCAAGACACCTGGGATCTATTCCTGGCTCTGTCAACAGCTCACTCTGTGACCTTGGGTGTGTTGTTTAACCTCTCTGAGTCTAAATTTCCCCATGAGGTTGACAGTGCTTACCCAACTTTGCAAAGCACTTTGAGCTACTAAGATGAAAGACACTTTATAAATGCAAAGATGTATTTTATTAATAACTGTACAATTTTCTGTGCATTAAGTTCCACTGACATTAATGAAAGAGTTATGTGCACCTGGAGATGTGAACAAACTTTAAATGATAATGTTAATGAGCTAAATGTGTCATCCATTCATTGGATAACTAGATGAAGTAATAGCTGAATCCTTGGCTAAATAGCTCCACAGAAAAGGGCTTACTTATTAGCTGGGGATATGGTTATGACTTAGTTAACAGGAAGCACCATTAGGTTGTTAAAACACTGAAATAACTGATTTGATATTTGCCAGAAATAATCTTGTTAAATTAGGTTTTGTTCATAAATGGAAGAAAAGTTGAAACAGTACAGATGAAACAAGTAGTCAAGACATCTATATTTCCTGTGGTTAAAAAAAGAGAGTGATTTCTGAATCACTGTGGGTACTGGCTCTGTGTCTGGAACCTATAGGTTCGAGTCAGTAACTCCGAAGTTTTCCTTAGTAGCTATTCTGCCATAGCTTACTGCACTGCATGTACCTGGTACACATTTCTTTAAGTACAGATTGTGAGGCATTATAGATACAAAGAAAGTAGAGCTCCTACCATTAGAATAAGAATTCAGATAATAAGGGTCCTTATGGATTAAAGGATAAATCCTGTATACAATCTTACTCTTCTCAAGTGGGCAATATTTTTCCACTCCCATCAACTGTCAATATCTTTTTTACATATGAGAAGGGATCCTAGTTTTCCATGATAAAACCTCCCAAATTCTCTGATTTTAAACCCCGCCCCCATAAAAAACCACATTTTTCCATGGTTAAATGAAATGCTGAACTTTAGTTTCCCTAGCCACAATATATGTAGGTATCAGTTGAACACAATGTTTTACTGATATACAGTAGAGCTGTGTTTATCTGAGCTCCATTATCCAGATCTCTGTATTAACGAAGCCATCAGCTGCCTGGGGCAGCACCTATTGGCTGCAGCCTGCCAGGCACAAGTTAGAATTGGGTCTGCTGCTTATATTTACGCTGGGCATCAGGCAATGGACTGAACCAGAATCTAATGGTCATAAAGGTAGCTAGAGGCCTTCTTTGCTCTCCCCCCTTCCCAAATACTGTGCCAGGTGCAGCTGAGCTGGACTAGAGAATCTGGCCCTAGATCTGGGTAGATATCTGGCCAACATCCTCTATATTAAAGGCAGATTATAAGAAATCAATTGGCTTCTCTGCAATGTCCTTTTCCTCTCCTTTACTGGTCCCTTCACTACTTTGTAGTCTAGCAGACCCACTGATTCTCTCTCAGGCTTCTTGCTTGCGATATATTTAATGAATTTCTTGTTTGTTTTTTATGTCTGGCTAACTGCCATTCATATTCCTTCTTAGCCATTCTAATTTCCATTTTACCTGCCATACTTAACGTTCCTTTCTATTGACTTCAGAAAAGCAAAGGCAAAAATTTCCATATTTCCTTTTTCTGAAGGATAGCTGGTCAAACATCTTGTATCATTTAACCATTCTGCATCTGGTTTTTTTTGTTTTTTCATTTATTTTGATGGGGTTTTTTACTACCTTGTTTCTCTCTGGTCCTGTGCTTCTCCCTCTTTTTTGCAGTCTTGGGGAATGGCTAAAAAAAATTTCACCCCCTGTGACTGTGAATGGTCATAAAGCCAGCAACCCTAAAGGAAAGTGATCCACTTGACTCGTGTGCATATGCTAGTGCAGGGCCGGCACTAGACCAAATGGTACCCCAGAAAGCTTTTGAATACCTTATTTTTGTATTGCATTTGTAGCCCATTTCATGACTTGGATACACAATTTGTAAGCATTATTTATCCCTGTCATATAAGATGAAAAATTTGTGCACAAGGATCTGTAAATCTGTGTTTATTCATGCCATATATAAGCTAACAACAAAACCAGCACCCCAAGCCCGGCATCCCCCAAGCCTGGCACCCCAGGTGGTCGCCTGGGTCTCCTGCCCCTAAATCTGGCCCTGTGCTAGTGTAAAACAGTCTCAGCTGCTGTATTATTTCTCTTGTCAACAGCAAAAAGAATTTAAAATCTTCAGGATGAATCAATTTGTAAGCTAGAATATTATTAGATTATTAGTGGATGACAAACACATTTTCTTTCACCGTCAGCTAGCAAGCAATCAGGCTGGACTTTATCTCTGGTTTCATTGATGGCTTAAGTAAGGGGAAAACGTTGTCATTGTCCTTAAATCAGTCTTTTTCTAATTCTCTGTCTCATTTTTCATACTAAGCCTGAGTTTGAATTTATGAACAAATGCAAGCTGGACAATTGATCATATATGAAGTCAGATAAGGACAGATGTTTTCCAAACTCATGCTTTATCTTCATTTATTTGTATTTTTTTGCCCTACATTACATAAATACCTAGTTCTTCTTGTTGCAAACTTTGCTAAAGCAAATGCATTATACATTAGGATGACTTTAAACAGAGCATATTCAAGTTACTGCATAAAGTTTTACAACTTATGCATTTCCATTTATATCTAAAATTGATTTCCTTCAGGAAGGATGTACTGAACCTCTTGACACTTTTTACAAGGAATATCAACTTCAGCATCAAGTATATGACCTATGACTGAGCAGTAGATAAATATACAGAAAACAAGAGAGTGTGTGCTATCCACTCAGTTAATGATCTTAAACAAAGCGTTAAAAGGATACATTGATAGAGAGAGAAATTTCAGAGCAAGTCTGGAGAAACAGAATGTTCCCAATGATAAATGACACCTATTTTCTGATGAGTTTTCTGTACTTTCTAGCCAAAAATGTCATTCCCCAAAATAACAATGTTAAAGCAATTCCTATCCAAAGATTCTAAACACATTTAAGCCTACATGACTATCAGCAGTTCATAAAATTTCTGTACTGCTTTCTACTTCAATTTTAATGGTAAAATTGAGATCTCTTGGATCTATGATCTATGTTGTAATTCCTATATAATCTATTTACATAACATTTTAAAAACTGAACAAAAATGGCTGCTGAGTGAAGTCAGATGGGATGTCCATAATCAACTACATGTACCCTCTTCCATGGTTTTATTTTACTGGGTAATGTTACGTAATTCCACACAAGGATGGAGTCCTCTCTTCCATAGTTTTAGTCAAATTTAAACACATATTAGAATATAGCATAAAGGAACTCCCAAGGATAATAGTTATTATAGTAAAACTGTAACTTCTTATTTGTAATGGTGAGCAGTGGTTACTCAAGTAGTCCTATTGAGTAATGTGTTCACAATCTGGTCTGAACTATCTCCCTATCGCTAATTTACTTAGAGCATAGTGCTGGAAAGTACACTATAGTTATGTCATCCACAGGAAACCATTTCAGTGTAAATAAATATATATCCACTGCTGGTATGGAACTTAAAAACGTCTCCCCTACAGCCCCAAGAAGACTTTGTGTTGGTTTAGCACATTAGTACTATTATACTAGGTTATCTCAACAAGCAGCCAGCTGGAAAAGAAGATTGATATGTGGGACAATTCCCCCTGAGATCCTTCTAGTGAAGTGTACTGGATACAACCTGTGGTGGATAAAATCAAATAAAAATGGAGTTAGTTACATTGGGCCCTGGACCTGCAAAATTTACACATGGGCTTAACTTTGTCTTGTGAGTGATTTCAGTGGGAGCACTATGTAGATTCATTGACCTCTTGTATAACACAGGCCATAGGACTTCCCTGAATTAATTCCTATAGAATTAAGCTTATAAGTATTTTTAAGTCATTATCTATAATATGGTTAATCGGTTTTTTTTAACCTACTCTTCAGAAAGAATGTACTGATAGTGTGCTAATAGCACTACATTTATAAAGCTCCAATTTGACACTAATGGTTACATTCTGAAAAACCTAGTCTTTTTGGCTCACCACATTATATTATATCTCATTTATTGGTTAAACCATGTAGCATTTTACCACTGCAATGGGAACACCTGCTAGCAAAGCTGTTTAACTGCAAGTTTCCCTATTGCTCAATTCAACTAACAAGCTGTTTTAAATGGCCTCCTAACGTCTGTGTAACACAAGTGATTTTTTTTCTGTCCACTCTTGGGGCACATTGTGGAGAGCTATTCATCAGTTATTAGGATTTTGTTTTCTCCCGTACAGAGAAACCAACTATGAATGCTAGAGGAACTTAAAGCAACACATCTAACTTTTACTCTAATGCCAGGATCAGAAATATACATCCATAGAGAAATAGCTGAGGATCTAAAATATCACAAATCTCAATTTTAACACATATGTGTGTCAATGTTCAATGTTAATAGCTTTTAATAATAGCTCCAAGCTTTTAGCATCTGATACAATAACTCTGGATACTGCAGTAAACCAGTTTTATTAATAAAATAAATGATAACAAGTAAAATAAATGCATAGCTTCTGCTAGTCATTTTCAAAACTAACTGTTACATGTCATTTAACTTTTTAATACTGCTTTCTATCTTTTTACAGCAGCATATATAACTCATGCACAATAAATCCGATCTGCAAAGCATTTGTTTACCAAGAAATTCTGGAATGTAAACTACATTTCTGAACATTAATGTCTCTTAAATGACACCACTTAGACAGGCATAAGTGTGATTCATGTTTGAAGACAGTTCACCTCACACAGAGTGATGTACTGTCACTCTTCCATTCATTTGAAATGCAGTATCCATAAGGGTTTAGAGAATAGACATCACCATAAATCAATGTTATTGGACTATATTTTCAAACAAAACATTCTACAGACACAGACATCCTACATTCCATACAGATCATGAAATACTTGCATGAAGGTCAGATAAAGTCAGCAACAACTTATGGATTAATTTTCTGTAAGAAATAAAAGAAATGTGCATTTTTGGGAGTACATTAATAGCAGCTTAAATCTATGAAGTTTCCAATGTGGAATTCCTAATAGTCTTAAGAGCTTTGTAAAAGTTGTAAAACAAGCAGCATTAGAGGGGATATGTAAGTACTTGAAGTTGTCTTTTCTGATGAAGCTCAGAAGAGACTCAAGAACTATGCTGGCTTACTTCGTTGCTTTGTAAAGCATCTAGTAATATTAACTGTCAAAATTTACTCAGTGTAAACTGTGATTCATTTGTAGGCACTTACTATATTTGTATTCATCTAAGAAATACAGAAGAAAATCCAACATACCGAAACAATCTGAATCTGATATACCTTAGAGAACTGTTTGTTTGGTAGATACAGTTATTTAGAGACATATCCCCTCTTTCTCAGTTTTGTTTAGCAGAAATACTGCACTATGGCATGTCAGATTGGCTTGGGTCTGCTAGTTCTTGTTACAGACCTAGGGTATGTCTATACTAATGGCAGCAAAGTTGATCAAGTGGATCGCTCAATCGATCCAGAAGTCGACGCTGGTAAACCACCCCCTCAAGTAGCGTAGCGCTGCGTCAATGGGAACGCGGTTCCTGTTGGCATAGTGCAGAGAAGACACCATGTAGAAGGGAAGCACAGCATTCAACGGGAGTTACGCAAGCTACTCTGCGTAGCTTGTGTAACTCCCGTCGACTGCCGACGAATCGCCATGTAAGTGTAGACCAGGACCTAGACTGTGGAATGTAGGCACTACCCTGAGTGGCGGTGCTGCAGGCAGGGAGTTATTGTGTCTGGCAGCCTGGAGGGTTGGAGGAAGCACATAATCTCTCCTTTCGGGCTATGGAGCGTGCTCATCCTGTACACCTGGCACATGTTACCCTGCCTCCTGTCTACACTCACTGGGCAATGGTCACACCTGGTGGTTCAAGAAGACCTTGTGCTTATTGAAATTTGATAGCCATCACTCGGGCCCACTTACACCAAAGACGGAGTTGGGGACCACTAGAGCTAAAAAGCATAAGTCATTATAGCTTGAGCTAGTTTATGTAGCTAGTGACCGTACTAAAACAGGCACAGAGGCGGGACTTGCAAAACACACTCCCAGTGAGTTACATAAGCATAAGGGCTGTGATTATCCTTGGATCTTTCTTGAAGCATGCAAGGAAGAAAGGCTTTTTGGGCCCCTACCTTATGTATTCGTGAAAGGGTCATGTATCTGTATCTGGCCTATACGGAGGAATGATGAGCATGAAGCCACTGGCATGCTGCATCAGGGTAAAAGATGCTGATTGAGGAAAACACACTTCAAAATCTGGTATTCTCAAAGGGCAACAGCAAAATCAACTTTCACAAATAAATTGCTAGAGCTCAGGTTTTGGAAGACAAAGATGAGTTAATTTCAATTTTTAACACATGCTTCTTTGAATGTTTAAGTCCATGCATAGTGACCAATAAGGGTTGAGGAATACGAAGAGTCCACTGTGCTTTTGTTTAAAAAGCACTTCAGTTCCTATTTAATGATTTTGGACCAGATATTCAGCCCCAATCCAGAGTTGCCAGAGCTGCTCTTAAGTTTTGCAGGTTTGTTATAACTTTCTAGAAACTACTGCATGGGAGGAATCCTCAACTGGCCACTAGTGCTTATGGAGCAGAGACGAGGAACTGGCCATTACAATTAGACCAAACAGCAATTTCAACTTGTATATAATAACCAAGGATAAGGTGCCTACAAAAGCTTTCAGGTCAGATAGTCCCATCTGAAGCATGAGAAGGTAAGAAGCCTTGCATATTATAGCACCTTCACCACCTTTGTATGTTTTGACAAAGTGTTTGGCAGACATCTCGAGGTATGAAAAAAATAACTTACTATATAATAATAATAAAAAGAATCAATTATTCTAAAATGAAAATGTTCTGTTGCATAATGAAATGCATAAACTGTGTAAATTAATGATTGTTCTGATTGGTGTGATACATTATTTTTTTAAGGAAAAATGCAATACATTGCAAGTAAAGAAATTAATCATAACTTGAAACTCAGATGTTATATGGTGATAAAATCCATTTCTTATATGCTCACTTATGTCCCACAATGTAGAGCAAGTGGCCATCATCAATCATGTTTTACTCTAATCCCACCTCCAAATTATACTACTTCTGGGTCATTCGGGAATGACAGTCATAATGATCAGACCTGTAATTACAGAGCAAAGTATGTATACTGAATTCAGTGGTCAGAATGATGTTTACTTTTCATCCCAAGGTAAATTTGGTGTAATGAAGTCCTTGCTATAGAATATCTGATGTGAACCATATTGTTGTACTCATGTATTGTAAGAATCCAACAGGCACACACAGCACTATAAATATTTTTTTTAGAATACCAGTCTTTGGGTAAGTTAGTGCTAAACATCATAGGAAATGATAATGCTATTTGGAGATAGTGAGCCTGATTCTTCTTACTCTGACGTACTAATATAGAGTAATTCCACTGAAGTAAACACTCCTCTGACGTAAACAGTGTAAGCTGAAGGAGAATCCTGGCCAGGGCTGTATCTGGGTACATTTAACAACGTGTGATATAATCCATTGACTTCACTTTTAGAGCATCCCATTGAGAAGCGTCAGGTCAGTCCCCATTAACAGACTGTTTTGCATCAGCTGTGCTCTGTGTAAAGCGATAGTAGTGAATTTATGCCTGAATTACCATGCAATGACAGTTGTATTGGCCTCAGCCTTGAGCAGTGTTCTGGATCTCAGGGCCAGCTGCATATGTGGGAGAAAAACTCAAAAGGAAAAAAAGACAAAACAGAGAGAAGATGACTGAAATGGATCAAACAGACAAATAGAGGAATAGTAGAAGGGCTGTTTTTAGCTCATTTTTGTTTTGAGCTATTGGGTTCATTTGAATCAGAAACATTAGCAAAAGCACAGGGCCAGATTTTTTTCAGTTGCACCTGTGCAAGCCCATTGGAATCAAGGGCAGAATTTAGCAACTAAAGATAGAATTTAGAAATGAGAATGCAAAGCCAATCTGACGTGAACAAGCAGTGGCACAAAAATTAATCATAACAGATATAATGTGAAACCAACAAGTTTTATCCCTCACTATTGGTTCCATATTTCATATGGATTGCATGGTGAATATTTTCAAGGAGTGCATAAATCCTGCAGCATAAAAGTAAAGATTAGCCCATGTAGGTAAAATATTCACAATAAGATCAGAGTCCTTGTAACTTCAGCACTTATGTCATCCTGTTACAATACACTGCATGATTGTTTTACTACAGATCTAGTAGTAACTAACACTATTCAAATAGGTTTGCATGATCAAAGAAAATAATTTTTGAACTATAAATGAGTTTTAAATTTTGTATTTTATAAGGTGACATAATTGGTGCTGGACAAACAACAATCGTGTACTTTCTTGATGGACTTATTTTGAATTAAAGTGAATTATAAAACAAGAAAGAACAAAAGTAAAGTCTCCATGTGAGAGCATAATTTGTCCTCGGAAAAATGCTGTGTCACAAATGCTACATTGCTGGCTCAGATATGTACCAGACAATTGACCCCAAACACATTGCTAAACTCAGCCATTTCATCCTCACCCATAACAATTTTACATTCAACAACACATACTTTGTCCAAACCATGGGAACAGTCATTGGTGCTAGAATGGCTCTCCAATATACCAACCTTTTCAGGGGATACCCCAAGGAATAACTTCTGGACAAATGCACTGTGAAGCCAATTGTATACCTGAGATACATCAGTGATATTTTCATCTTCTGGACAGATGGCCTAAACTCCCTCATAGATTTCCACCACGACTTCAACAACCACCACCCATCCATCAAACTCTCTCCAGTACACTCCTACATCAGCATCAACTTTCTGGACATCATTATCATCTTAAAGAATGGAACCCTGCAGATAACTGTATGCAGGAAACCCACAGATCATCACATTTACCTTCACAGATCCAGTAACCACTCCAAACAGGCCAAGAAATCTCTTGTCTACAGCGAGGGACTCAGATACCACAGACTATACTCTGAAGATATTATGGGATACACACCATAACATACTTAAAACTGCCTTCACCAAAAATGGACATTCCATTAGAGAAGTAGATTGTATCATGGAACAGGCCACCCAAATACCTTGAGCGAATCTGCATCAATCCAGGAAAAAAAAAAAGCCCTTCACCCACACACCCTTAGTTGTCACCTACCACCCCATGCTGGAACCCATATGGAGTATCATTAAACAATTAAACCCCATATTCAGTGAGGAATCACATCATGAAAGAAGTCTTTCCTGAACACCCTCTTCTGGCCTTCAAACAACCTCCCCAAGCTCATCATCAGGCACAAGCTCCTCACAGATCAGAACACACCAACTTAAAGTGGCACCAGATGCTCCCATAACAACAAATGAAAAAGCTGCAGACATATCTCAACTCCCACAATGATCAACACACCTTTCCAGATTCATGGGTCATACACAGGCCTATCATCCAGTGCACTAAATGCCCCAATAACAACTATGTGGGTGAAACAAGACAATCACTATGCTTCCAAATGGACTCATACACAAAACTGATATCACCTGTAGGTGAACACTTTTCACAAAGCAAGCTGAACTCAGTATTTGTCCTCAAAGGAAACCTTTTCACAAGACATCAAAGAACAAGCCTGGGAGCTTAAATTCATAACTCTTGAATTTAACAATCATGACACTGATACTAACAATCATGGACTTAATGAAGACACTAGGGTTATGTCTACAATACCACTTATGTCAGTATAACTTAAGTTGCTCAGAGGTGTCAATAAGCCACTGCCCTGAGTGACCAAAGTTACACCGACCTAAGTGCTGGTGTAGACAGCGCTATGTCTGTGAAGAGCTTCTTCCACTGACATAGCTGCTGCCACTCATTGGGGGTGGATTAATTAAGCTGATGGGAGAGCTCTCTCCCATCAGCTTAGAACCACTACACTAGTGTAGCCACAGCCTAGATTTATGGCTCATTACAACAATCAGTAACACACTAACCCTCCTTTGTCCTATGAGTGCGGAGATGTTAACTGCCCACTTCACACTGAATGGTCTCTAGCAACTTATTAACTCCTTATGTTTAATAATCTGTTCCATCCTGTATTTAGCTGTGACACTGGGTATTTCTACACAGAGAAGAAAAACCTTCGCTTGGTCGGTACCAGCCCGGGCTCGTGCTGCAGGGCTGTTTCATTCCTATGTAGACTTCTGGGCTCTGGCTGGAGCCCAAACTCTGGGACCCTGCCACCCTAGTGAGTCCTAGAGCTCTGGCTCCAGTCCAAGCCCAGAAGTCTACACAGCAATGAAACAACCCTGCAGCCATGGGACTGAGTCGGCTGGCACAGGCCAGCTGCGGGTTTTTCTTTGCTGTGTAGCCATACCTAGGGTGTACCTTTCCCAGACCTGAAGAAGAGCTCTATGTAAGCTCGAAAGTTTTTCTCTTTCACCAGCAGAAGTTGGTGAAAGGTAACGCCCTACCCACATTTTCCTCTGCATCACAAAATAGCAGTATTTTTTAAGTTGTCCCTTGAAGCTTGAACCGTCCATGAAAACGTACGGTAACATGGAGAAAACAACTCATAATGGTTATATCATAAAGAAACCTCCAAAGGTGTTTTGGAACTTGCATTTGGCTCGGATGAGCACTCAGACATTTTTCTACTTCTCTGAACATATTGGATTTGATTCTGATCTCACTTCAGTTTTACAGCAGCTTGAGATCGGATCGGTGTGAAGCAGCATACTTAAAAGGCATTACTCCTGATCTTCCCATCTTAAGTATGATGACAATGAAGCTTTTTCTGCCTTCAAACTGGGCTGGAACTCTCATAAGAACAGCACTTCTGCTTCTAGCTAAGCTGGCAATACTGTGAGAACAACCTTTATACTGTTTCCTTGCTTTTAGGTCTGGTCCTGGCCAGAACCTAGAAGTGTGGAGGCATACACATGTCAAAAAAAAAAAAAAAAAAAGACATTAGAACATTTCATAACATTGAGAGAGGTTCAGCACAAGTTCAGTTCCAAAAATAACCGAACATTCAATTTTTTATTCTATCTGAACTGTTTTCTTTATCCTCAAGAATTTATGGCCCTGATTCTGCTTTCTTTAGCATTGGTTGTATGATAGTGTAGTTCCATTCACTTGAATGGAGTTGCTCTGCTTTACACTAAGTATAAATAAGAGCAGTATCAGACCTTTTGTTTCTCAGTGTTGCATGGATGCTAGGCAGTAAGCTCAAATTTTGCCGTACATCTTCAGTTAGAACCCCTGGTTCATTTCAGTGGCAGCTTTGCCTGAGAAAGGATTGCATGTTTTGGCTGTGTCAATATTGCTTACACACATACTTTTGAAAACTGTAATCCCATCTTTATTTCAACCTGCTATTTCTCGTAACAAATCTCCTACCAACACACCTTGGTCGTGTCAGTCTTTCTCAAAGAAATTCTCTCAACTGCTTGTGGAAATATCTGTTTTCATAAAACACAACAACCTTGCTTAGATCTCCACATTTTAAAGATGTGTGAAATCCCCTATCTTTTATAATTTCTACTATTATTATCATTGCCCAGATAATGCTATAAAATAGTTATTTGCTTTTATCCTGTGGGGACACTTGCTCTTGCATAGGTTTAAACCAGGAAATCTATTTCAGGCTGTACTTAAACTGAAGAATGTATGGTCCAATTTTCATTCTGTTGTCTGAGATGCTGCAGTAAAAATTTAGAAGTAAACAGAAACTATGTAAAACATACTGAACCTGAAAGTTCATTACAGCAATACAATATGCTGAACAAAGGACTTCAAAACTGACCTTGTATTTGTCAGTATATTTCAGGTACTTAATTTCCATGTTCAAACAGGATGCACAGATGTGCTGATATAATACCCAATGTTTCAAACTCTTTACAGATATTGCTGTCTTACAATTTGAGTGTAGGTAATATTTGCCCCAGCAAAAGGCTATAGGCCTCACTCTTCTCTTACTTGCACTGATATAAATCAAAGGTTATTCCAATGACATCAGTAGAATTATATCAACATAAAACTGGTGTGAGAGAACAGTTAGGCTTTATAGCTCAGAATTTGCAACCTTGAAATATACTTCAGAGTCTTGCAAAGCCAAATTCAGTCTAAAACAGGTTTGTGGGTTTATTTATTTATTTTGCACGATTACTGATTTGCATGGCTTCTAGGTATATTTAATCCTGCCTTAGAATGGGGGGGATGGACTAGATGATTTCTTGAGATCCCTTTCAGCCTTTCATTTTTATAATTCAATGATAAATTCACCATCTTTTATTTTAAATGACTCATTTTCCCTTAGTCTGATCTCATTGCAAACTCAAACCGGATTTAGGTTTAATGAGTTTATCTGATCATATGAGCCTGAAAAGTGGGGTATCATCTCTGATAGTTTGCTTTGCATTATATAAAGTAGAAATAAAAGACATGGGTTGAAATCCCATTCCACTGAAGTCAATAGCAAAAGTCTCATTGACTTCAATGGAGCCAGGATTTCACCCATGGTCCCCATCTCAGTTTTTTACATTGTTAAAGAGAAAGAACACACAGAATGCAGTGGGAGATACAGAGGATCTTCTCTTTATTTTCCCTCATCCTCAGATGCATAGGACATCCAGCAATTTCTACCATTTATTTTGGTCTTGTGCTGGTGTGTTTTGGCTTCTGAGTGTCATGTTGATGGATTTGGCTTCTTTCTCTACTGTTATACATAATGTTTCTCTAGATCACCATCTTTTTCTCTTTCCAAGTGGCATCCTTAAAGTGTATCCTAAATGTCCATCGTTGTCTTTTGACCATATTTGATGTTTTAGTTGGGTTTTCTCTACTTAGACTTTCTGAGGTTGCAAGAAACTCTATCCAATGGACTCTGAAGACCTTCCACAGGCATTTACTTTGGAATGAGTTGACAATCTTATCAATTTCTGTTGTAGATTTTCGTGAGTCTGCTCCATGAAGTAGGACAGCCGTGTTGCCAGTGTTAACATTCATACTTTTGTGTCAGTGCCAGTCATGCTACTTTTTCAAATCTTCTCAAATTTATGGAAGTTGTTTGCTGCTTTTGATAGTTATTGCTTAATATCTAGCGTGATGTCACCTTCATTGCACATCTCACTTCTTACACGGGTACAATGATGTACCTCATATAAAGATTCCCGCATGTAAAGTTGACTTCATAAAAACAACAGAGGTAGATTAGAGTTTGTGCATCTCAAAGAAGAAGAGGGTTTTCAGAAGTGAGATGACTGAATAGAGAATGACCACCCAGTGCAGAGGAAGAAGAGGGTATTTCATGTATAGGGCAGGAGAAAGATTAATTACAAGGCATGCTACTTTTTTCTCTGAAGTCTTTGTGACTACATTTTAATTTTAGGGCATGGGAGAAGGGTTAGCAGTTTGCTTTGCATTATTTTGTATTACAGAGTATTCTCTTCTAACACATTGTTCTGTTGGCTTTCCTGATATTAAATAATCTAGTGCACTGCAAGGTTAAGTTCTCCTGTAGCTTTTTTTTCCATGTTCAGCAACTTCCAGATGCATTCCACTTCTATCTCGAGTCCATTCTTGAATTGGAGCCAGCTCACAGCTGGTCATGCAGCCTACTACTGTCATATCATCAGCATAGTCAAGATGTTTCAGAGCTTTTATTAATCTTCTGAAGCTGGCTTTTTCCTCACAAAACTGCATTGAATAGCCCCATGTCCCCCCTCCTGCCCCCCCTATGTCCATTTACTCATGAGTGAGCAGATTGCAGAGATTATAAAGTAAGCAGAGTGCAAGTCAAGAATTAGTTGCAAGAGCCAGAAATTGCTTCTGTCTCTCATCCGGTGCCTGATTCATATTTTTTATTTTGATAGCAGCTTCCCGATGAATGATGATAGGCATGGGTACAGTGCAGTGGGCAGTATTGAGGGACAAGTTTAAATGTAAGATCAAATGTTCATCTCCTGTTAAAGATGCCTTGATTCATAACTGGCTTTCACACAAAACCAATGGGCCCTTACTCAATTTTCATTCAGTCATTAATCTGAATGGATAAGGGCTTCAGGAGCTGGTTTTATGATAATGTGCTTATTAATGCTCAGGTAAGGAGGGTTTTTTTTTGTAGATTAGATGTAAATTTGAGGGTTTTTGAACAAAAATATTGAGTGGGATCATTCCTCCTCCTTCCTGATACACACTCAGATGGAACTTACCACCTGTGGATTTCCCCAGTCTTTGCTGAGAGTGCTCTGTGAGTCCATAGTCCATGGAAGGGCAGAATAGAAGTAGAGCCAGCATGCTAATTATCCCCCCTTCTTCTCCCATGGAGAATTTCAGAAAAGGATAGTACAGCTTGGACTGTATTATCTTTTCCACTGAGACTCCTCAACTGTCTTGGAGGCAGCTGGGTCTTGAGTAGACCAGCCATTAGATAGGGGACATTTAAAACATGGAACCTGCAAGTTAAATAAGGACTGAAGAAGTGGCAGAACTATTTGGCTCATTTAGCTTAAGAGCTTTTTCTAAGACAACAGTTCTCAATAGGAATGGTCTACTTCTAAGACACCCATGCTTGCAAACTGCTCATAGAGATTTTAAAAACTGGAACTTATTGTCCTAGCACAAACACAAGCCCATTTTTTGTTTTTGTTTCCTTTGTCAGATCTCATCACATTATGGAGGGTTAAACTGCATAATATGATGTGCTGCAAATTTTAATGGCTATACCTCTTCTTTCAAACAGGAGAGATTTTCAAGGAACAAATCAGGTAGCTCACCACTGAACTAACTGGTCAACAGATCTCTGTAAGAAGTGTCATCAAGTTCTCCCTTAATAGATTTGTCACATTCCTGCCACCTATTAAATTAGGCAGAAAATAGAGCTCTGTCAAAAATTATGTACCTCCTAAGAAATTGCCCCTTTGGGGACATTTTTTGTTTGTTTTGGCACTCATTATAGGAGAGGGGGAAAAAAGCACCTTTTACCTAGAATAGTTTTGCCACTTTGACCGTAAGTGAAAAGCAGTTTTTGTCAGCAAAGTGCTTTTTGCTTCCTGATGTGTAATGTAATGTGTGAGTCACTGTGGAAGTGGAGCTGAAGGTCAAAGCTGAACTACTACTTGCTGTGTCACTTGGTCTCCTGATCTCAACATTATGCATGTCATTACCAGAGCTCCCTGTCAAAGGAGAGAGACCATGTTGGGGCAGGGAGTTTGCATGAGTATTCAAGGATAAATCAAAAGAAATGACTTAATTACAATGTGCTGGAAATAGGGGAAGGGGGAATCATGTCTTTCTATTTCTCATGTGCACTGTGTGTTTATTTACATAGTCCATATACGTTGCTTGTCAACTCTTCCATTTATGAATGATTTTAAGAGTGTAAGCCAATTTTTTAAAAGCTGTCGGTTGAAATCCTGGCCCCACTGAAGTCAGTGGGAGTTTTGTCATTGAGTTCAATGGGGCCAGAATTTCACCCAAAGATTTTAATTGGTTTTATTTGACTGGGTTTGTGTGTGATGTTTTGTGGCCTTTTTATTACTGTTTTTTACATTTTTTTTTTTTTACTGTTTGCCTCCTTCGGCAATGTCTCACTGCCTTCCTAACTATTACCTATGTTACTTAG
Source organism: Emydura macquarii macquarii (assembly GCF_026122565.2). Taxonomy (NCBI): domain Eukaryota; kingdom Metazoa; phylum Chordata; order Testudines; family Chelidae; genus Emydura; species Emydura macquarii. Next base: position 16,046,399 of record NW_027130617.1, read on the forward strand.
GGTTGCTGTATAAGTCTGACTATCAGTTTACAAGCCACTTTTCTATCTGCTTCTTTTCTTTTCCTTCTGATAAGCAGCCAGGAAACCCCGTGGTCTAATCCAGGCTCTGCTACCAATTTACTGTGTAGCTTTGAACAAGTCAATTAGGTGTAGGGGAGTGCACAAGGGGAGCAAGCAGGGGCCTGCCCCTCCAATAATGGTTGGGGGCACAGAATTCCTCCAACTCCGGAGCCCCGGGGAAAGCAAACTCCTCCCAGGTCCGGGAAGCTCGGGGGAGAGCGAGCTCCTGCCAGGGCCAGGACAGGGGGGAGGGAAGGGAAGAGTGAGCTCCTCCTGGGGCAGAGGTGGGGGGCACTGAACATGCCCCTCCAAACGGGGTCAAATTTAAATTCCTGTGCTCACCCCTGCTTAAGTGCCTCTGAGGATCTGGGCCTCTCTGTCTCTGTCAATGCCTAAGTTCACCATCGATGTGCCACTGCTGATCACCTGGTGCCTAAGTCCCTTGCCTGCATATGTTTCCACCAGTCAGCATTCACAAAGCTGCCTATGCACCGTTGCTGCCCGACAGCTAATAAGCAGCTCTGCACCCTACCTCCAGCTGAAGCCCCAGAGTCCCCAAAGTAGGATACCCTTAAACGAGGTGGGGGAATGCTTACCAGGCCAGCAGGGTCTCATCCTGCAGGTCTAAGGCCTGATACTTGACAGACCCTGCAGCAGGAGGGCTGGATTGAGGCTATCAATAGGTAGAGGGCAGCACAGAACCCACACAGGGAAATGTAGATGACTGTGAAAGAGATATCAAGCATGAGAAGCTTACAGATTGTTTTGGCTGCTAAGTCATGGGCTACCTAAGCAGCTGACTGTGGCTTAGGTGTCTAAATCCAGGCGAGGGTCTATGGCTGAAGTGCCTCTTATCTGCTCAGGAACCTATCTCACGTCCATCAGTCATGCAGATCAGGTCAGCTGCTTAGACACCTAAATCCCACTCTCCTCTCCTCACCCTTCTCCTTGGCATTCACTCCTGGCTAGTTTAGGCAGCTCCCCACTCAGCTTTCTGGCTCCTGAAAATCCCTTCCTTAGGTACCGTAAAATGCATTGTATAGGAAATCTGGGCGCCTGGCTTGAGGCTGAGGAGTCCATTTGGCAGCCGGCCACTGGGGGTTAGGCATCACAGCACTGAGCAGAGCAACACCTCAGTGCCTCAGGCCCTAACCTCTCTACACTCGTATAACAAAGCAGAAGTTGATCTTCTATGACTTGGATTCTCCTTCTATAAGTGGGATTTATAATAATACTTACAATAAGTTATTTACCAGTTTAAGAGTTGTTATGCAGATAAATGAACTAATTGTATGTGAAGAGAAATAGGTATAATGTATATGAGAGAGAGAAAGAGTGAAGATAGTTGAAATTTCCTGAGTTTTGATTTTTCAACTGAAGTTTTCGCTGAAATGTTATTTTCAATTAAAAATCCCCGCCCCTATGAAATATGTTGTTGAAAATGCCCAACTTGTTGTTAAGCAACATTAACCTTTAACATCTCGATTATCTTTCAAAATGAGACATGCATATGCCCACTGACTTCTTTGTTCTCAGCAGGATTTACTGTGCAGTTTTTGGTTTCTTACAGTTAAAAAGTAAAATGAAAGGTTTATTTAATGAACCATAAGCTTATTTACTCTAAGCAACAGGACATTGGTCATTTTGCTCCACTCTTTTCACTGACTCGTAGGTTTTGTGGATGGGTTCAAAGTATTGTTTTTGACATTTAAAGCTTCTAATTGACTAGGTCCCAATCAAATGCCTTCCTGAGCCTCTGGCATTCTGCATACCACTTCCTCTTCTGAGGTCAAAAGGTGCAAAGCACTGGCATTTGAGGGTCTGCAGAAGCAGAAAAGGCACTGTTCATATATTTTTACATCTGCCCCTACTGATTATGGAACAGTTTCCCGATCATGGATTTGGCCTGTCTTAAGAAGGAATTGAAATCTTTTATTTCAGAAGACTCAGCTTGACAGTCTGACCTAATTTCCATTTTAGCTGTTTGGGATCCGATAGTTTGATAAATTTAAGATTTGTTCTATTGTTTGAATGTGAGGAATCTTGAACATTGATCAAGAGATCAAATTTAACTGTTTCCCACAAGCCTGATGCAATTCCACTTCATCGACCTCAGAAACTCTAAAACATATTCAGTATGAAGAAATGAATCCTGCATCTTTTCATGCTTGCTTCATCCCCTGTTTCGTGCTGTGCTCCTCATATAGGTCCTGATTTTGCAAAAAAATTCAGGGCAAGAGTAACTCAGTGGGACTACTCGTGTTTGCAGGATCAGCCTGTTGGGATTTGTCACACATTTTATAGGCCAATGATGTAAACCTGAGTCTCCGCCAGTTGAGAGATTTATTTGCAAGTGCATTATTTGGGGGAGAATGAATGAGAGAAATGTTTTAAAGCAATATTTTTAATATTATTCATTCACATTCTGCCCCTGTGTTGAGGTTCCAGTTCATTCTTTTTCTAATAGTTCAAGGTATTGTGTTGTAAAGAAGAGTCAAATTGGGATTTTACTGAAGGATCATTTTAAATTACAACATTATTAACCAGTCTTGCTGCTCAGCACAAAGCTATAAATCAGGGGATGTCTCCCCTCCTCATAGTTTATTGTATTTTTCAAAAATTCAGTGGTTTCAATGAAGAAGCATAATTTAAGAACCATAGCAAAATGAAGTTAGGTTTATTTATGAGCATCTAGTGGAAATGTTTCATACACTGAATTTAAAATGGTCTGTATTTGTATATATTGTTTAAGGATCTTTAGTAGATAGTCTCTCGAGAGGCATAATTTTGATCAGGCTTTTAGTTGTATTTCTGTGTACTGTATCGTGGTGTCATTTTATTTCAACCTCACTGAGTGAAGGAGAAGTAATCATGACTGAAGTCTTTCAAAATCCCTCTAGATGTTACAATTAAGCCAATTACCAATCCATGGATTTCAGACATATATTGGGAAAAAAATCTGCCACATTCTATACAACTTTGCCATGGGGAGCATATCTGATGTCCAAATTTATAACAAAAAAAATAATGCCACATAATTCATACAGAAACCTGCCCTTATCTCCATTCACAAACCAAAGCACACATTATATCTACAGAATAACGCTGTAGTGAACATATACCCCATGCTTTCATTTTGAATATAAGCAACACGAGCACCTAAAATTACACAACGTATTGTGACATCAGTGTAACAATGATAATATGAAAGGAAACCAAAATGATCAGATTTACAGATTCTAGTGATAAAAAGAAAACAGCTTTCTCTGGGCACCAGCACGACTCAACTTAGCCTCGAAGTGTCTGTCAGCATAATGGAAAAGGAGGATGGTAAATTTTACAGATAGAAGAACTGAGCAATAGATTCATTTTTCTATCGCTTGGGGTACTTGCCTGGCTCCCTTCCCTGTAGCATCTGAGGACCTATCCAGAGAGGAGCATGTAGATGCCGTTCCATTCCACTTCAGTCCAGTCCCTGAGAATCTCCAGGTGGGGAACCCTGAACCAAACAGAAGCCTTGTACAGAGTCTCTGCTCCTCGTAATAGAGCTTCTGATCTTGAGGACAGAGCTTTCTGCCCTCTCCTCTTCTAAGACACCCTTCCCCCGAAGACTTACTGTAACCCACTTATTCCAGGGCATATCTTGCCCCAATTCTTTTGTCCATTCATGAGTACAATTACAGAAACATACAGAAACAGTCAGAACATAGACAATAGCTGATTGCTTGTTGCTCACGTGCTCAGGGTCTTAACTGATCACCATATGTGGGTATGGGAAGGAATTTCCCCCAGATTAGATTGGCAGTGGCTGGGTTTTATTTTGCCTTCCTGTGAAGCATGGAGTAGCGTGGTTCTCTTGCTGGCATTATCTGGGTATATGTCCCTTAATGGCTTCCCTGCCATTGAAAGTGTCTCAAGCACTGGTGCACCATCTTATTCTCTGTCTATGGCACATAATAGTTTAGTCTCCCATGAGCTGTAATAGTTTGGCTTAATTTTGATTGTTGAGTTTAGTGTGCGGGTGCTGGGTGGTGTTGTTGGTCTGTTTTATTCTGGAGGTCAGACTAGATTATCTGGAGATCCCTTCTGGCCTGAAATATTTAAAGCTTTAAGAACACAGTATGTGGAACTATGGGTGAGCAACATTATAATTTATGTAAATGAATCTGGCCAGGTATGTTCCCTCCCTCCCCCCTTTTCCTCTGTGGAGGAGGCAGAGAATTCTACTCCTTCATGGTCTCAGGTTTATATATATATATCCCTGAAGAGTACAAAAGGTGCTCATTACCGCTCACCCCTCAAACTCTATGCACAGTATAACTACACCATTTCCACATCTGTGGGGCCCTTCTTCACATGTGGAGCTAGGGGCAGGAGTTGCCCCACTGCACAACTCTAAAAATATCGAACACTACATATATATATCCCTGAAGAGTACATTCTGTACCTCTTTTTCACATACAGTTATATGTAACATTTTAGGAATCGAACACTACATATATATATCCCTGAAGAGTACAAAAGGTGCTCATTACTGCTCACCCCTCAAACTCTATGCACAGTATAACTACACCATTTCCACATCTGTGGGGCCCTTCTTACATATAGTTATATGTAACATTTTAGGAATAAGGTCCCCATGTTTTATATTCTATCTTTGTTGTTATGTAGGTTCTCTGAATACTTTTCCATCTCACTGGGGAGAGGAATGGGTTTAGATTATGAGTACCACTACAGAAATTTGGAAAAAGTGGCATCTGTGGGATAGTCTAAAATGAAAGGATTCCTCCCGCTCTTTCTCAACTGTACAGATTTCCCAGCACCTAGATGAGACACTTGGGCAGGACACTGACGGATTTAGCCCAATAAGGAAGGTAAAATATGAAATGGGAAATGTTTAGGTTAATAATAACCTCATATATTCCCCTTGACGCTTTTCACACATTATCACTTACCACATCATAATTGCTGTAAAAACCCTTTTTTCTGGCAGAGGGTGAGAACAGATACAGAAGCAGCAGCAGAATTTTATTCTTTTACCAGTAATGTTTTTTCTTATGTGACTCTCATGCAGGGTTCACTCCATACTTATATCTGTTTTCCAAACATATTGAAGCTTACAGAAAGGAACTAAATAGTTACTATGATGGCACTGGCACACATCTACTTATATCATAGAATTCTTGGCTGTAGGTTCATAGATATCACAGTAAAGTGAAATAACTCTCCATACACAGAGGTTCAGGGACATTTTTCAAAGCAAAGGGTATCACACTTTCATGTACATTCTAATGTTACCTAATAACAAAGCATAATCCATGCTAAGAAATGATCTTCTTGGATGGCATCTTCTTCACCACTTTTGACAATTAATTACATTTTCCTCCCTGTAACCGTGTTGTCATCTTAGACATTTCTGTCTCTCTTCCCACACGTCTATAGTTTTATCAGTGCATTTCTATATGGCAGGGCACTTTGTGACACATCAGGGAGACAGGGTTTCCAAACTCCCTTACCAGAACACTGTCCAGAGGCAGAGATGAGCCAGAAAAGGATCTGAGTGCAGAGCTCTGACTAAGCTCACACACTGTCAATATCTATCCGTGATGATGATTGACAACTACAACACAGTAAATACAATACAAATACTTGGCATATTGCTAAAATAACATGCTGATCACACAACTGGGAAGGTTGAGGGGAACCTGTTGGTGGGACAATTCTTCATATTCCTTAGAGATAGAAGACCCTCCTTCATGCTCAGGTTCCTGGAGAGCAAATGTTACCTGAGTCAAAGAAGGGCATTCTGGAATCATAGTGACAAGCAGACCAATTTCAAGGTAAATCCCTTTGTCAAGAAGGAAAGTATGTACAAAAATAAGGTAACAAAACTTCACACCATTCTCTTTTGCAGCCTGTGAATAAGCTGGTCCTGAGCTCCTTTGTTTTTATTACCCAGCATCCAGTGTCTCCCAGGAAAAACAAATGACTTCATCTAGAGTGTACAGGAAATGTTGTGTATTTACACTTCCTGGAGGACATAGTCTATAACACAGGCATGATACCACTTTTGGAGTAGAAATAAGGAGCACTCATAAATACATTGTTCTTTGGCTTCCCTGAACCATTCTGCCTTCCACTCAGCCACTACCATGCTCCATTTCTCAATTGTAAGTCCAGAATTCAGCCTAGGTTGCTATAAATGAATGGATATTATTAATTAACCAATAATCATTAATATTGCAAAAGCCCCTGACATTCCATAGAGGGTTTTTTTTTACAAGAGGGAGCTGTGTACATCAGAGATAATATTATTTGAAGCATGTGACCTGTAAGTTTGTAAGAGTGACTCACTCTTTATTGAACAGAAAAGTAAATATTTATTGAAGTCTTGGAGTAACTCTTCTGTACATTGTCAGAACTACTGGAACATAGGTAACTCCTCGCTTCAAAAAATATATGCACTTTTTTTGTCAACATAATATTTCCAGATTTGCTCTTTTGAATGGGGAATATCTCTTGTCACGTAACTCTGAATCTTTATTACCCTGTCCAAAGCTTTGGTTAAGCTTCAGTCATTGGGCCAGAATCCTCAGCTGGTGTAAATTGACATAGCTGAGCCGAGGTTCTGGTCCATTGTTCTTTCAACAATTCATTAAGATTCTACTGGAAGCCTCTATAAATGCTTATGACTTTGTTACAGGACCTTTAATAATTTAATAATAATAATAGTAACAATAAATAATAAAAATCCATGATACTTCCAATCTAATGCAGCTATCAGCTTTGGCAGGTGACAATGAATTAATAATCATAGAAGATTTCCAAAAACATATTTTATTATGCTGCTTGAAGGGATTCACTGGAGATGACAATTAACATGGTACTATAGCCAAAAAATTTTAACCTAACTATGGGTCTGTTCATTGCAGCTGCCATTCTTGAATGAACTAAGAGACAAAGGAGTGATGTTAGGATGAATGATGCATCGCTGATGATGAGCTGTTTCACTATATCATTGTGCAACATAAAATATTCAACAAAAAGATAAATATTTTGTCTTCTGAAATAATTTATTTCACCTGATGGTTTAGGATAGAAAATAACAATACCATATTTCAGATAAATGCACCATTTCAATGTTTTCTTTTTCCAATAGATGATGTACAACTTATTTCATTATCCCTGTGCTGTTTCCTATGTAATGTGTTGTGTGAATTTCTCATTTTTAATGTAGCCAGCAGATCTAGTCTTTATATAATGGTGTGTGTGTATATATTACATACAAAAAAACTTCATGAAAATAACATTAAGGTTGCAAAGTCAAGCACTAAAAAGCACCAAAATTAAGGGTGTCTGTGGTATCTTAATTTGGTTTCCTTCTACATATGGATTATGATAAGTCTTTAATTATATGATCATTTAGTTTTTGTCCCACACAGGACCCCTGACTCATTCAGTATGCAGGATGGAAGGTGCTTTCTAAATGAGCATCTGTTCAATATTTTGATCTGTGTTTGTTTAATTTGTGGCCCCATGTCTTATTTACTGCATACTATTTAAAATCTTCTCTGAATACAGAATTATTCATTTCTTAATGGGCTTTTCTATGGCATTCACCACTGCTACATTAGAGTGTGTCACAAATATTAATTAATTTATCTTCAGACACTCTATGTGGATGATGGGTATTGTTATTCCTTGAAACACAAAGAGATTAACATCAAAATTGCCCACTCATTTTGGGTGCCCAAATTGAGATGCCTAGGATCTGATTATATCATACTTCATAAATTCCAAACATAACTTTAACACATGTCCAAAACACAGAAACCTTAATTCTGGCATTTCCTAATTGTTGAATGTTGTCCTTGCAACCTTAACCTTTTATTAATGTAGACTTTTGTGTATAATTTCCTAGTTTTTTTAAAAAAGAAAAAAACCCAGAAATTCTAATATGTGGCATCATGGATGACACCTGGGTCATCAGAAAGGTTGGAACCTTTAGATCCACGGCACGGATCTCTGCCACTTGAGCTAATGGAGTTGTCATCCTCTATAAGGACCAACAGAAGAAGAGACTGAGACACACACTTTGCCGGTAGGTTTCACAGGTGTTTGCTGACAGCAGAGAAATGTTGAGGTCCATGAACCTTGGGTTCCATTTCAGGCCTGGAGGATAGTGTTCTTTAGTGGTCACAGACCCTTCTGTCCCTCTTCATATGAATCCTGACCCCCTTTTGCCTGGGTCCCCTCCCACCTATCCATGTCTCAGTCCTATCTCTTCCTCCTGCCCCCTGGCTCCTCATCCCAGTCCCAGTTTCCTTTCTCAACCAGTTCCAATCTTCCCCCCAATGGGCTCTTGTCTGGGTCCCAGTCGTTTCTGCCCTGGTTCTCAGTCCCAGTTTCCTTCCCATGGTTCTTCATCCCAATCTTCTTGCCCTGCCAGTCTTCCAGCTCCTCATCTGATCTCATTCTTCCACTCTCACACACTGTCAGCTCTGTTTCCCTACCCATTGGTTCCCAGTCTCTTTGCTCAGCCATTCCCAGTCTCATCCCATCCTGGTTCCTTCTCCAATCTTATGATGCCCAACATTGGTTTCCCCTCCCCCACTGGTTTCCCTTCTGGTTTCTGGTCTACCCTGCTGCCCAGTTCCCAGTCCCAATCTCCCACACCCTAAGCTCCTTTCCCAGTCTATTCTCTCTACTGCCCATCCAGGTCAGTCTCTTGTGTCCTCTGCATTCAAGTAACACAGCTTCCTCCTCCATGCTGGAGCTAAGAGGAGGATCACTGAGAGCATGAGACAGTTTCCCTTCTTTTGCCTCCTGTGTTATCCATTTTATGCTATTGACTTCAAAGGAGTTATTACTCATTTACACCACTGTGATTGGAGAATTAGAGTCTGGCAATAGAAATACTCAGGTTACATGCAGGTAGGACTTACATTGGCTTCAATGGGCTTTGGGTAACAGTCTTGGGCATCTAAGTTTACAATTACAGCTGAATGAGTAACTGATTGTTTTGGTTTGGTGGCTGAAAAAATTTGCCTAGCTCTAGTCACAATCCTGCAAAGATTTATGCACATACTTAACTGTAAACTAAAAAAATCTTAAGTGAGTAATGCCATCAGGTTGCTTGTGTGTTTTGCTAGATGTAGCCTGAATGCTTAGCTCTTTGCAAAATCAAGCACCTTAAAAGGTTACTTTTAGTGTAGTATAATGTTCTGGTCTACAATAGAAATATTTTGCCTATATAAAGCATTTTCTGACATGCATTTTTAGTTCTTAGTATACAATAGTCAATTTTATATATTCTACAATTATATATGCAAGCCTGATTGGCGTAATCAATGGTCCTTCATAAAACAAGCATGTAAACTGTTAGCATAACAGATAAATTTGATTTGCTATGTATGTGCCAATTGAAGTACAAAAATATATGTACACCATGGTTTTGCCATATTAAAATTGCAACCAATTTTCTTGTACTTAATTTAAAGAAAATACAGCAAATAAAAATGAATGATAGATCTATTTCATGGTGTTTTATAGTTGTAAACTCGTGATATACAGGTAAATTTGAGATGTCATTAATTCAATATTTATGAATATGAAAGGCAAACAGCCCTTAATGTGAAAGACTATATTTTGTTTGCACTGAAGCACATTGGTTGTACTTCTCCATGTACAAAGAGCACAAAGAATTTGTTAATTCTGCATTTTCTACCACTGGAAAAAATAAGTGGATACAATTTGATTTGGAAACATTTATCCGATCATTGTGTTCGAAAATGCTGCTGAAAAGGATCTTGGTTTAGTATTAAATGTGAATTGTAGGGGCACTATTTTCTTATTCTGAATTTGATTGAACTCATACCTCTGTCCTCTCAGCATGTAAGAAGAACATTAATAAAGAAAATGCAGCAACTCGTCAGTCTTTTCAGTAGATAAGCATCATTTACCACTACAAAACGTCCAAGAAGAGATGAAACCTATACATAGGATATGAGATAGATGGTTTTCATTGCCTTATCTCTGTATGTTTATCTATCGCTTTATCTGTTTATATGAGTTAGTAAGCTGGTGATTTACTGTTAGTTCACTTTTTTTGATCTACCAGATATTGTCTACATTTTCAAGTGTAGCAACATAGATTCCAATTATAGAATTCAATGATACTACTCTTATTCATAAGTGTTGGCAGGCTTCTGATCTGATGCCTTTGTTTATTCAGGACTCTATCTTAAAAGTTTGTTTTTGTAGGGTTGTTTTGTTTTCTGTTTGACTGAAGAGCTGTTAAGTGGAAAAGTGTTCTGATGGAAATATTTCCACTTCTCAAACACCAGCAGGAACCTAACCATTTGTCATATCAAGTGGATAACATCTGTAACCTTGTAGTTAGATACCCGCAGAAACCCAGAGACTATGTTCGTTTAAAAAAAATAAGTTCTTTAGCTGACAAAAGGGGATCTTGGAAAGGGATTCTTAGCAAGAAAGCAGGAAAAGTATTAACTTGAAAGTGGCAGTTTTTATGTTGCAGAACCAGTCATCACTCAAGTGTGTATTTATTAGAAATACATCAAGGTGAAAAAAGGAGATGAGAAAAAGAAAAAGAGAAAATGACCCACACCAGGACTTGGATGCAAAGGTTTCAAAAGGAAAGTGAAATGAAGGTAACAGACAATACATAGAGCCAAATTCCTGTGGACAATAGTTGAGCAAATTGGGAACCAGTGAATGACAGAGCAACACTTAAGGAAAGAAAACATTGGTGGTGGGAGGGTTTAGAAACATACTTCCAGAAAGGCTGGAGTGAGCAGGAGATGCTAATGTGTTTATCATATTTTTTGTTCTGCTTGTATTTTATTTGTTCAATAAAGAAAGGTTAACAGGATTTATCTTAATCACTTCTCGTTTTGGGGATAAATTAGTGTTATAATGGGAATAGAGATCAGATAGCAAATGGTGTATGGTGGTCACCATAAAAAAGACAATATTTATCAACATCTGAAATTCCATAGTTTTCTATTCTAAGCATTGGGAAACCTGGCATATCTCAGTTTTTGCTATGTGGTAACCATTGGTAAATGCTCAGTTTTAGTGGCATCCTCCATATAATGATGTCATTCATTTAAGGGATTCTCCCTCACTCTCCATTCCCTGTCCCCCCACCAGTCAGAGATCAGAAGAATGCTTGAAAATCCCACAAAGTGCTTTTAAAGTTGCAACTGCTGTAATTTAAATGCAGCCCATAAAGAAAGCTTTGGTGTCTAACGTGTTTTGAGTGGGATTTTCAAAAGTAGTGAGTGTTGCCCTAAATTTACTCTTATCATAGTAAATGATAAAGCTCTGCTGATTTCAAAGGGAGCAGAATTATGCAATTTTGAAAATCCGACTCTTTATTAATAAGAAAATAAAAATGTTCACTGTCTAAATCAACCATAAATGTCTGCATGCTTTATTTATGACTAGTAATTAGTGGTTGAGCATTTTGGACTAAGGGCTATGATTAATCTTGCACCACAAAAAAAAAAATGGATAGAGCTGTGTTAAGAGCCATGAAAATGGCCATCAGATATCACAACAACGAAGGACACTTGTTCAACTTCAATAACGTCTTGAGCTTTGCCACTTACTTCATTTTTCTCTTTCCGCTCCTGCTTCCTATTTTGTTTAGCACTGAGTACCTTCTGCGACTCTTAAGGCATGGTTAAGCAGCTGCCATGCTGCTGAGTTTAGGATTTTAATTCCCTTATGTTTTAAAAATTCCCCCTCTAAAGTTTAATGTCACAGATTTTGGTACAGTCCCTCCCTCAAGGACCTGAAGATAATTACATTATGGACACTATTATTTAGTGGTTCAGTTATACTTACCTCTTCAAATAACCCTCTGTATGTTACACAGGGCTGTAACCTCTCCCCTTGTGTGCTCTAGGACTAGAAGTTACAAGAAACAATTGCTTCTAATGTCAAGAAATTGCTTTCCTAAACCTTGTCCCAATGTGACATAGGACCAGTTTATATGCTGGCAGTTGAAGTCAGCCATTATTACTGCTTTATGAAATGTAGTTGCATCTCTGGTCTCTCTTATTATTGCACACACACAGGATCATTTTTCTGACTTGAAAGCCAATAGTATTTCCTACTAGTATATGAGTTTCCTTATATAAGTTGAAATTGACACATGTGCAGAGGGTCAGCACAAACTGTGTACCACTTGATTCCATGTATGCACCATTTAAAGGGTTTTAGTGGGACGTAAGTGGTGCATAGGTTTTGAGTGGGGTCTCTGCACATGTCACTTTCAGTTTGCATGGATACAAATCCCAAATTATAAAACACCTGGAGGTGTCATACTAATTCTGGGTGAATTTGAACCACTAATTCTGCTTTTAGCTTCCTTAGTAGTGCTATGTTGTCATTTTCCTGATGCTACTCTATGCTGTTTTGTCTTGCCAAACTATAGACACGGGCTGCATTTGGTGTTCCAGATGATGCCAAAATGAGTCATTTCCAAATCAAACACATTTCTGTTCCTTCAATTGTCTGTTTGTATAGCTTGGATAAAGAGGGATATGGATATTGTCCCCTATTATAGTTAATATTAGTGTTGTGCAGCACTATGGGTGTCTCACTGAACAAGTTAACAGTAACTGTTTTGGTCACTACTAGAATTGTTGTCAGACTCATTGAAATATTTCGGCATTACATAGAGCTTCTACTAATATCTGTGGAATATATAGCAAGTCTTCAGTTTCATTTCTTCCCGTCTTTATTCAGGTATTCCATTAATACGAATAGCATTTTGACTGAGTTAACAAAAATCAAAGTTGGGTGCCTAACATTAGACACTTAAATCTATATTTAAGTATCTAAATAATTGGACACCCAAGTTCACACACAGTGGCCCAAGTGACTTGCAAAGGATCATACGGTGAATCAATGACAGAGTTGGGAAGGGAACCCAACTGAAATCCTGGGCCTATTGAAATCATTGGCTATTGAATGTCTTCAGTAGAGTCAGGATTTCACCCAGGTCTCCTAACTCCCAGTCCAATGTCGAGGTCCTTGGGCCATGCTCTCTGTATTGTAATTTCTTGACAAATTCTAATATTGAACTTCATCTAATTATACAGAACTGATAAATTTGTTAGTCTTTCATCTGCCAGAATCTTTTATTTTTTTATTTTTATTTTTTAATCTAATCTTAGTATCATTATATCCTAAGGCACCTTCCCACCAGTGCAGCTGCCACAGCTTTTCCCTCAGCACATCTCCTTGTTTTGTTGCTCCCATTTCAGTAGTTGCATACCTGAGGCCAATTTTGTAGTTTTATCCTGTACTTAAACCAGCTGTTTAGTAATAACATTGTTGATTTCTCTGAATGCATAGTACAGACAGTGTTTTTTAATTGACATTATCATAACATTTGTTAGACAAGAGCCCTAAAAGATCTGTGAAAACTGCATAACACAGGAGCTTTCAAAACAAGATTCTCTCAACACTAACTTTTTTCTTTAGTGCAAAAGTTAAGAACAAATTTAACTATGCTGTCTTCTCTATTACTGTGGATGAAGACTAAGACAACAGTAATTGTAGGCCTTTAAAACTGTTTAAGTCTCAGCACAATGTTGGAAAGTGTGTTTGAAAGGAGGGGGAAGATACAGACTAACAATCAAGTTTGTGCTATTTTAAAGTGAAACCACAGGTAATTTTTCACATTTCAAAAGGCTGGTCATTTTCTTCTTTATTAATAAAACTCAGGAAATCCATATTTTTCAGGTACGAATCAAAAGTGTTGTATTAATAAACACAGAAATTATCCCAGACAGCTAACTGCAAACTTTTCACTGCCTTATAATTCATCAAAAAGAAATGACTAGCCTTTTGAAATGTGAAGAATTACCTGTGGTTTTCTTTTACACTCATTCCATATTCTGTGCTTGTATACATCCATTTTTGTTGTATATTTATATCTTGCTTATGGGCAGTGGTGTTTTCTATGGCTAGCTCTCATGCCACACAATAATTTAAGTTGGATTTTTCCCACAGTCCTCACATGTAATTCACCTGCCACTAATTTGGGCTTCTTTTAAGGCAATTCCAATACATAAACATAAACATAAATAAATATTCTATTTATTCTTCCTCTCTGGCTTAGACTAAATATCAGATGTAAAATGTGCTTTAGTAGTGTTGAAGAGATGGTACAGTGAATCTTTTTTTATCTTGACTGATGAATCACCATAACAATGTAGTTCATCCCTGAGCATATGTAACAGATGTTAAATATTATAAACAATCCCTATAACTCACTATACTAGCAAGAGCTTCTGAAACAAGGTTAGGGATGTAACCCCATGTGTGGACCAAATTTTGCATTCAATAACAGCACAGCAGCTCAATGATTTGAGAATAAAAGAGGTAAAGAGAACATATTTATTAAAGCTATCAAAGTGCAAAGAAATGTTTACTAAAGTGAAGTATTATTATATGCACTATTGATTGTTCGAATAACATTCATTATGAAGAGCTCAGATTTATGGATCTCAGCATCTCAATTTTCCTTAGCCTTGTGCTGGATAAGGGATTCCCAAGGATAGTGAACTGGGGAGAAAGACTCAAGGTATACTTATATTTTCAAGCCCAAGACATGCACTGTATGCACTACAAAGAGATTGATCACATCATACTCCAGGGCAGGAAAAGAGCATATTGTAATCTGCTTGCTCATACTAAGTCCACTACTTCTGGAGATTGCTTTTGTTCCAAAGATAGCTTTTGTCTTAGCTTCAGTAAACAGCAAATACTTTTGCTCTTTCTCATGCTCTCTTTCTTTTTCTCTTGTTGGTCACTCTTCAATATTGTTCAGCATCTCCTGGGGCAGAGAATAAACTTTGCTTTTCAACTAATGTGTTAGAAATGGGGGTTTCTTGAGCTTTGTAGACTCTGCTCACAGGGGATGGCAGTGAACCAAGCCCTGTAGCTCTGCTTGGAGGTTCAGGTCTATGTGAACCCCAAACTTCAGGAAAATCTGTCAAATCTAGTTGCAGGTTTAATTTGTTAGCTACATTGAAAGCTTTAGCTTTGGAACAACTTTGACCCAGAGCAGTGAATTCTTTGGAAACCTATGCCATTGTTTGGAAGCAGAGTAAAAGCCCAACCCCACCCAAATGTCAGGTGAGAAATGAGTTCTACACATACAGGTTACATAACTCTGCTCCCAAGATTATAATAAAATTTGAGAACCTAAAATTAGAGATTGATTTAAGGACATGTATTGAAGTTCAGCTTTCAATTTCAGAGACCAGATCCTCTGCTGAAAATTTGCATAATTAATTTGACTTCAGGGGTGTTACCTCAATTTACACCAGCTGAGGATATGAAAGCCAGATTTCATGAAGTATCTGGGGTTCAATTAATTAAGTCTCTATGCACCTTTCCCTAATTCACCAAATGATAAAGTCTTGGACTCTTTAATACACCAGCATGAAGGCAAGGTTGGGAAGGACTACACATGTGCGTGACAACTCTGACTTCAAGAGAAGGGTTTTCTCAGGCACAAGCATATGATTCTTGTCACCCAGATGTGTGGAGAAGCCAGAACAACTGACCCTTTTATTCTACAGGAATAGAAATAAGAAAATAAGTGATTTAATCTGTCTATGTTGTTGTATGTAGCTGGTTTGGGTTACTATATGCCTGTTTAACATAGTGTTGGGTAAGAGTAAGCATAAAACTATGCACAAAAGAGAGGTGGTCTGGAAACCAGGAAGAACAGTTGTTCCATTTGACTTGTATAGGCTATACTTACAGAAAAGCAAATGGCATCCTTCACTTTGGGGTTGCTCTGCCATCTGGAGTCTGAAATTTAAAGAGGAGAGCTGCTGCAGTTGGGTGACCAAATGTTCTGACATTCTGGGCTTTTTCTCATACAGGCTCCTATTACCCTCCACCTCCTGTTCCGATTTTTCACACTTGCTATCTCGTCACCCTACGCTGTAGAAGAGTGTGTGTGTGTGTGTGTATTCATACATCAGAATGTGTGTATATTGTGTGTATGAATATTCACACACACACATTCTGATATATGTTCTTCTAAATTACACACCCACAAATGACCCACCCCTAAAAAGAATGCTAGGTTTCAAAATTACACATTTGAAAGTTGAGGAGTGACAGTTTTTAGGTTGCCCATGTAATATTAATTATATTCCCTTTCCCCGTTTCATAGGCATGGAGATACATTCTTTAATCACAGGATTCACAGTGCACTATGCTGCTTTGGCATTAGTGCAGGCCCAGCCTTTTAGAATGTTTGTGTTCGAAATGTGACAAAAGGGAAATGGAATTTTTAAAAGTTCATATCTTTGGCAAACATGCATGGAATTTCATGGAGCCAAGAAAAGGCAGTTTTCTGGGCTCTGGGCTTTCTTCATGCTGAATTTCAAAGACCCCCTGTAAGCAATGGAGGTCCAACAGCTCAAGAAAAGGTTTCAAGAATCTTTTATAAATAATGGAAAGTGTTAGGCATTCTAAATATAGGGATTGCTGCACTTTTATTGTGCAAATAAAACAGGATGAATAAATTAGAGCCAGGAAAATAGCACCAAAATTTCCAGAAATGTTTGCTAAAAATAATAATAACAATACATTTATTTGTTTATTTGAGAAGTGCAGACAATATGCTCAGCACTGTGAATTTGATATGCCTGTGTTCACTCTCCTTTTGTGTTTGCTTTCTGCAAATATCCTTTGGGTTTATTATTCATACAGGAATATTTGCAGAAATGTTGAATTTCAAGGGCATGTTAGAGGACATTCTCAAATTGTGAATTTTGAACTCATAAATATAAGTAGTTATTCCAGAGACCAGAGTCTATGAATTATGCTCATCCAGTCAGGAAATAGAAGGAAAAGCTTGTCCCCAATCAAAATTAACTAATACAGCTCAATTATCAGATACTGAATACTTGCAATGAACTGCTTCCAAATAATCTGCACAGCAAGGATTTTTCTTAGAAAGAATTGTGCGAATACTTTCAAATAATGAAGAAACTGAAGAAAATTGTAAGCACCTTGCAGTCTATTTGCAAATGTGACCCACTGTGTATTAGTTTCCTCTCTGTGCCCGATACACAGATTTTATGAGCTACACAGCTTTGGTGAAAGAAAGAGGCTAAATTCAGCAAATAAATTATTCGTTACAATGTTTTCTCTCAGCTCTACTGGGTATTTAAATTCACTAAGAACTGAGCTGCTAATTTTAACAAAGCGAGTAGGTTGGATATAAGGTCCTGAAACCCACTGTCTCTCTTTCCATTCTCATGATATATGGTTCATTATGCTAGTTCAGCAACTCTGAATCTTTTCCTACTGTGACCCCCATGTTAGCTTAGAATGAACACAACATTTTTTTTTCTTGTCTACAAAGAGTGGTAAACATGACACACATTCAGGTTTAATCCATCAGAAACTGTGTATCTTCAAAACTCTTATCTTCAAAAATAAAGTTGCTGGAAGTTATTGTTCCCTACTTCTTTGTAATTAGTTATGGCATTTATTACAATGTTTTAAAAAACTAAAACAACATGCCCACCAATATATGCTAGGACATTCATCAGAGAACAGATGGTCTCCTAAATTCAAAACTAAACAGTTCTAGAAACATGACAATCCATTTATCTTAATGTGTACATCCTCTAGCAGATATCAGAAGCAGCAACAGATTTATACCTTGTGAAATACTTCATGTGCAAATTTATAAAAGACTTTTCCGGCAGAGGACATTATATTTTGTATCAGCAATATATTTTGGGTTTTAAAATTATTTGTCATCTAGAACAAGCATAATGAGCTAGACCCTCCACTCTAGTACACCTTTATCTCCCACCCACCAACACATAAAAATCCTGGGGCCAACATGCTAATTTTCAAAACGTTCTTTCCAGGAAATTATTACAGCAACATAGACAATAATGCTGTGAATGCTCTGCAGCGGGACATTCATGGCACTTAATTATTCTTCCATAGACCTATATTTTTCACACCCCTGCACAACATAGCTGGGTCCATCTAATTTTCTAGTATAGACCAGCCCTAAGAAAGGAAAAAGAAGGAAAGGGGGAATCTAAGGAACAATAGAAAAATATTTGGGACCTTCTTTTGAATTAGATCTATCAAAGATGGCTTTAATTTAAATTTTTAAACATCGTTGGAATCACACGCGAATACAGGAATAATATAACTGGTTCTGTTATCAAAAACAATTACTTTCTGGAATTTTTGTTTTGTTTATCTTTCCTCCAGTCATTCTTTTCTTTTCTTTTCTTGTTTTGCTTGTTATATTTACTCTGCATTCTAATTTTCTCCTGGTGTGGCCTGCCAGTTCATCACCCAAACTCTCTCCCAAAAGCAGACTGGACATAAAAAGAAGCTGTGCGTAATTTGATTTGGGAGGAAGTCTGAAGTAGTTTTAAAAGGCTAGATTAAACAGTTAGGCAACAGCAAAAATGCTATTTGACTTAGAATCCCAAGCACTCAACTCATCTTGAATAGCATATTATGAATATCAAACCCTTGAGTGAATATTTACTTGAAGTTTATGAGTAATTGATAGCCTAAAATTAGTCACGTAACTTCAAAGAGTTTCAAATTTCATAAATATCATAGGCTGTTTGTGGAGAATTCATGAACAGGAGAAAGGCTGAACTTTGCCTGATAAAAATGGTCCATCCAGCTATAGGTACACATATGTACACATAACACATAGGTAAGTAGGAAATCTCTGGGGTAGCCAGGCTTCAAACCAGACAGAGATTTATATCTGAATGTCAACACTTTGAATTGGCTCCCAGAGTTGAACAGGAAGTCAGTTCTCTTCAGACAGCTAATGAAATGAGGTTGCTGTAGCTAACATCACCAGGCAGGCTGCCATATCCTGCATTGCCTGCAGTGTTCTGAATACTTCATTGCAATAATCTAACTAGAGGCCTCAAAGACATGGATAACTGTGCTATTAGACATCTTCAAAGAGACACAGCAACAATCTGCTTGTTGGGCACAGATGAAATAATAGTAATACACAGCTTTTATATGCTGCTTTTTATTAATACGTCTCAAAGCTCTTTACGAAGGATGTCCGTATCATTATACCCGTTTTACAGATAAGGAAACGGAAGTACAGAAGTGAAGTGACTTGCTCAAAGTAATCCATAGGCTGGTAGCACAGCTGGATACACAGCCTCACCATAGACCAGGGAGCCTGACATCAATCTTGTGTAAAATCATGGAAAAGCCAATATTGGATTCAATTAGTAAAGAATTAGAGTATAGGAATGTAATTAATGCCAGTTAACATGCTTTTATGGAAAATAGGTGTTGTCAAACAAATTGATTTCATTCTTTGAGATTACAAATTTGGTTGATAATGGTAACCATGAATATGTAAAACAACGAGAGTTCTGTGACACCTTAAAGACTAACAAATTTATTTGGGCATAAGCTTTCATGGGCAGAAACCCACTTCGTCAGATGCATATGTGAATATGTAATATACTTAGACTTTTTAAGACATTTGACTTAGCACCACAATACATTCAAATTAAAAAACTAACACTAGACAATATAAATAGATCACATGCTAAATGGATTAAGAGCTAACCATCTGAGATGACAGATCTCAACAAATAGCTGTAAAAGGGGAATCATCATTGAACAGAGATGTTTCTAGTATAGTTCCACAAAGATTGATAGTAGGCTTGATGCTATTAAACATTTTGATCAGTGGTTTGGAAATAAATATAAAATCACTGCTGATAAAATTTGCAGATTGGCAGAATGGTAAACAATGATGAGGACGAGGCAGTCATACAGAGTGATATTGATTGCTTGGTAACCTGGGCTCATTCAAACACAATGGATTTTAAAACAGCCAAATGCAAAGTTATATACCAAAGAACAAAAAATGCAAGCCATACCTTGAATTGGGCATTGTATATTGAAAAGCTGTGACACTGAAAAGGATGTAAGGATGAGAATGGACAAACAACTCAACATGAGATTCAAGTACAATGTTGGGTCAAAAAAGGTTTATGCTATGCTTGGATGTATAAATAGGGGAGTAATGAGTAAGTGTAGGGGGATGATTTCACCTCCGTACATGACATATTGATGAGACAGATACTGAATACTATGCACAGTTTTTCTGTCCACATTTTTTTAAAAAGGATGTTGAAAAATTGTAGAAGGTATAGAAAAAATCATAAAAATGATTCAAGGGCTGGAGAAAATTCCATAGAGTGAGAGACTTAGAGAGCTCAATCTGCTTATTTTACCAAAAAGCAGACTGAGAGATGACTTTATTACATTGTAGAAGTATCTTCACAAGGAGAAAATACTAGGTACTAAAGGGCTCTTTAATCTATTGGAGAGGTATAACATGAACCAATATTTGAGAGCTGAAGCCAGACAAATTCAAATTAGAAATTAGGTACATACTTTTAACAGTAGGATAATTAACCACTGGAACAAATTACCAAGGCAATGGTGGATTCTCCATAGCTTGATTTCTTCAGATCAAGATTGGATGTACTTTGCTTTGGCCAAACACAAGTTATTGCACTCAATACAGGAGTAACTGCATGAAAAGTAATGTCCTGTGACATACAGGAAGTCAGACTCTTTTGGCCCTAAACTCTATGAATCTATCAACCAGGTATTCTGAGTCGCAGTCCAGTGCTCTGTCACTGCCTCCTGACACCCTATTTGAGAATCTTGGGGCAATCAGTAATTCAGAAGCATCCCCAAATTATGACTCATTGACCAAATGTTGGGTGAGTCTACTCAGTACTGGAAGAAGTTGTTTCCATTATCAGACTCTGGTAACATTCTCCAGACTACTAGCAAACACCCCTGTCTAATACAGATGAAACATTAGGAAGGTCACCGTCATCCAAGTTCTTACAGTGTCCATAGAGTGAAGAAATAGATACTGTATTTCCCCATGTATAAGACGCTCCCATGTATAAGACGCACCTTAATTTTGGGGCCCGAAATTTGAAAATAAATGTATTACGGTACATCACCGGTAAGTACCACTGTATAAGACGCACTCAGTTTTTAGACCCCAAATTTTTCGAAAAAGGTGCGTCTTATACATGGGGAACTACGGTATATTTCACTATCCAAGTTTAGTGAAAAAAATGACATAAAGCTGTGTGGTCCAGATACTTGAAGGCATTGTAGCCTGAATTGCCTCATTATCTCCTGCAGAGGCCTCGCATATGCATTTAGACATTAAGCAGGAGGGTTGAGAAAACAGAGCTCTGAAGAAGAATCCTACACAGAAGAGCATTAACTAAAACATCCTCCCTAAAGAATGGAGCCATTCAAGAGAAATCTCTATACACCTGAGTCAGAGACCATCAAGCAGCTAGGCTAGGGCAGCCTGCATCATATCCAGGCTATAGACAGATTAAAGGTATCAGTGCAATCTGTCGACTCCTGCTGACATCTAAGTTGTTTCAATGTTCTCCATAAAGATGTAGGGAAATTATTAACAATGCTGCTGACCCCAGAGATGGCTACTTGAATATGGAGTTAATGACTCTTCCTTTGAGAGATCCTGGTACTCTGCCCCCCTAAAGGAATTATCAATGATTTCAGACAACAATACACTCAATATAACATGCTTTGATTTACAAGTCATCTAGGGCAGGGGTGCAGCATTCAGATGGTCGGCAGAACCCTTCTTAGTACAGCCAGAACCAACATTAAAGAAAAATAAAAAAGTGCTGACTTTCAACTAGAGAAGTTCTTATATTTGCCCCTTTTTAACATGGATCAGGTACCTGGAAGGCAGCCAGTCTGGTCTGAATCCAATTGATCTTGTTTGTGAAATAGATAGAGCAAGAACCATTTGACTTTGCTTCCAATCAAAGGCAGCCCAGATCCACATTTCTGAGTCTGGTGCTCGAGGTCACCTTCTTGCTGAAAAATGTGATGTCAGCTGTGAAGCTGACAGGATGAGAGCCCAGTGGAGCAGTCTAGAAACCAGCATCCAACCTGCTTTGATGATTGTTTAGCAGCCAAAACAAAACCTGGTATTTAACATGAGAAATTAAACATTTTGTGTAAATATTGTGGTTCTTTCATTACACTGGAACCATTATTTAAAGTAAGATGGAAAAAAATTATGGTCTCTTTGTAAGAATCTGTGTTTATATGACTACACAGATACAGCAACCAGGAGAGAACGCAGGACTTTTGAATGCAAAACCACAGACTTTTAGTACTTGGGTTTCAGTTATTGTTACTAGAATTTTCTCAGCTTCCAAGCAATCAAGAAGGATTTGAATTTTTGGAGTGGGTTATTTCCTTGTTCGGAAAGCTGTGGGTGTATGCTGACATAGTACACAGTATTTTTAGTCCAATTTATTGACAAGCATGTAGTTTCTTGAACAAGAATACTTGATGATGAGAACAAAAATGTAGCTTAAAATTCAAAGTCGGAGGCACACTTTCAGAACTAAGAGAAGATGGGAAGTCAATTCAAGTCTGGCGTCTTGTCTATTGTTAAAATGCTACAGCGATACAGCTGACCCATTGCAGCTGCATCTCTGTAGCAGTTCAGTGTAGACAGTACCCACACCAGTGGGACAGGGGCGCTCCCATCACTGTAGTTAATCCACCTTCCAAACAGGCAGTAGATAGGTTGATGAAATAATTCTTCTGTCAACCAAGAACTGTCTACATAGGGAGTTAGGTGGGCTTAACAATCCCGCTCAGGGGTATGGATTTTTCCCACCCCTGACAGACATAGTTAAACCAACCTAATTTTTATTGTAGAACCAACCTGAGAGTGTTGTTAGGAACCAGAGCCTGCCAGTCCTGCTTATTTTTAAATCATACAGCCAGGTAGCACTGGGAAGATGAGTCTTAAGATGCAAAATCAAACTGTAGAAGCTAGGAAACTTTTTCCATTAGATTGCGGACCTGTAAGGGTGCAGAAGGGCAGAACTTTTGTAAAAAAATTATTAAAAGCCTTTACTAACTTCCATTGAAATCAGCAGAAAGACTCACAATGAATAGCAAGAGTAAATATGTTGTGTTGGACTTTCAAAAATGCTCAGTGTTGGCCTACCTCTGCTCCCATTCAAATAACTGAACATTTTGAAAATGTCACTTTCAGATCCTTTGGCTCATTTCAAGAAATCACACTCTTGCCTACTCCTTTTATTAAAATTAATAATTGTGTTTAATCAGGTAAATAGATATTTACTTTTTACAAATGTTGTTTGCCTTATGATGTTTGCATATGTGCATTTGGGGATACTGTTAATGTCTATTGAAAGGTGTACATTAGAGCACAACATTTTTTAAAGAAAATCTTCACATTTTAAGTAATATTTTTTTTCAAAACATGTTATTTAAAAAAGTGATGAAAATGTTTACTGAAAATGAGTAAACAAAAATTCTTCATTTATCAAAAATTAGATTTTTGGTAAACAAATATTTAAAAGCTATTTCAACATTTTCAAATTAAATTTTAGAAAAACTTGACACAAATTGTGGAAAAATGAAAAACAACAAAAAATGAGACTATTTCTATCCTTTGTAAAGGAAAACAACTGAAATTTTGCATGAATTTTCTTTTTCATTTTTGGCACTTTATAATGTACAGCATGTTTTTAAAACATTACACACAATAATTATTAATTGAATAATGTTAATTACATGGAGCCCAGTTCTGCCACCCTTGTTCACAATGACTAGTAATTCCTCATGGAAAATTCCCATTGAACAAGGAAATATTTAACTGTATTTAACTGTAATATGCATGTTTAAGTGTTCTATTTTTCTAGCATGTTTGGTATGAGTACTCTCCTGATTTGAGCCGAGTTTTACTAGACAGAGCAGTGAGGCCTCTGAGGGATTGTCTAGACACCTGAGGCAATAACTGGAAGCCAAGGACACATGAGCTTTTATTTACTGAAAGTGACTGTTAAAAGACTTTTGAGAAGTACAATTTTGAAAACCTTGGGATAAATTATTCTTAGGGTAGATAAAAGGCCTGATTTCAATTTTATTAGCAACTAATGTAATTCTGATAAAGTAAAAAGTGTTACATTGAAGGAAAAAATATTATATCAGAATCTGGTGTAAATTATATAAGAACTGAGAAGGGGAATATTTTTCCTAAAATGTGAATCTAGAAATAAAAATTAGAGTAAAGAATAATTTCAGAAGCTCTTTCAACTTTGAGAGTTTTTAATCCTCTGTTATTATTCTTGCACAATGAATTAGCTTGTGGTTAAGTAAAATATTACCTGATAAAGCATTGGAATATGGACTACCGTTTCCTGTAGTACTGCCATCTGACAGAATGAAAAATTGGTCTGGGACCAGAGAAATTACTTGTGGGTCAGGCCTTTTTGTCCTTGTGGTAAATTGTCCTTGAAGAAGCGATCTTGGTTTGGTAACCATGCCTAAGCATAAAAAATGGCATGTGAAAGGGTTAAAATCCCAGAGAGTGATACAGCATTAATCACAAAGGGGGAGATTTTCCAAGGAAAATTTTCAGTGGCTAACTCTCATTGAAACTCGGTGGGAGTCAAGTGCCTAACTCCCCTTAGTGTTTTTGATAATCTTCTCAAAATACTTTAAGTAGTCTGATTCTTCTTAGAAGGAGGAGGTAGCGTGCAAACACTCCAGCTAGTACTTTAAATCTTCCATTCGACTCCCTCATTTCTGATGTCACAAACGAAACAATATCAACTTTCACTAAGAAAGCCACCTCTAGCGCAAGGCTTAGAAATGCCAAATGTCATTAATATCTTTTAAAAATACATTTCGCACTTCATTCATAGTGAGAAGTGCTTCCCTGTGAGCTTTCATACTGCTGGGCTGTGCTAAATGAATGAAGATTTTTTTTAACCATGGCAAAATCAATAGCCAGGATGAGCAAACAACATAAAAGTGGGGAAAAACAATAAAACATTTTACTTATTAGCACAGTTACCCTAAGGTTAGAAACCCTTCAAAAGGCCATCATATCTTTATATAAAAATAGCAATAACTTCTTGAAGCCAAGTCAGCAAAATTCGAATGGAACAGATGTAAGTGGACCAGAAGTTACTACTTGCTTTCTACCAGTATGAGTGAGAGGAGAACCGGCCCAGGACTGTCCACTGTCTGTAAGGTGAAGGGGAGAAGGTTTAGCTGTAAGCACAAGCAAAACAAAGAGTTATTTAAATCCTCATGATTTTGGGGACCCAATGATGGTCCTTGCTCAGGGGTTGCTTCATAGGGTAGCATCACCTAGTGGTCAGTAATTAGACTCCTGACTTGCAGGGGGCTGTTGGTAGGGGAGTGTGGGTCCTCCCATTCCATCAGGCTCTGACCCAGCCCCTTTGAGGGCTGTGAGTGATTGGACAACCAGGACCTGCTTAAAGCTGCCCTTCCTAGGCCACTTCCTATCACCGCCCCTGCAATTGTCCCAAGGCTGGCATGTAGGTCTAGGTGGCATGAAGGGTGTCTGCTCATCACAAAGCACCTTTTGGCAGCAGCATATAGCAGGATAGCTCTCTTCCTTTCTCGGGCAACTACTGCCTCCTTCTGCCGTACAGCCCACCCCTCTAGGCCAGATCAGTCCTTGGTCTTTACCCCACTAGAGTAGTCCAACCAAAGTAAAGGGGAATTAACAACACTCAAAGTCCATATAAAAGGAAGAGGGGGATGTTCCCTCTCAGGCTGTCTCTGTAGCTGATTCTCCCTTCCCTCAGTGAGAGATCTTTGGGCAGTTATCGTGGAAAGAGATTTTGCCTTTCCTTCACCTTTTCTCTGCTGGAGCTGCTGGTTACCACCTGGTCTACCACCAAGTGACCTGGTCCCCCTGCCTTTTAATTCCGCCTCCAGTTAGAGCATTTCATACAGGTGTGGCTGGGAGGGGCTGACTGAGCAGAGAGCAGTTCCTTAACTCCTGGTTGCCCAGTGTGGGGTTTGTGTATCCCATCACAGACTCTAATGTAAGTTGTGCAACATCTCTTTCCTCCTGTGATTGCATGCATGGGTGGTGAGGACAGGCATATCGGTGCAAGGAGACTCTTTCCTAAGGTACCATGCAAAAGGGTCAGTCACAATACACCTAAAGGGTAGTGCAACCTTCATACATCCTTTGTGCACCAGGAAGCTCATAAATTTATCCTGGTGTAGTGATGCTCCCCCACTGATTCTAACCAGGCACACTCTAGGCCTTAGTAAGGACCTCAGATGAAACCCAGAGATATGTGAAGTAGAAATAACTTTTTAATCTAGTCTGGTCCATCTCCCTGACAGTTCAATATATTGTCTATTGTTTTGTTAATTCTAGCTTTAACTAACTCAAACAATGGGACTTCTATGTTTCTCTCTATTATTGGCTTTCCTATGGCACTTATCAAGGTGATATCAAAGAGCCTCACTCTTCCTCACAATGCTTTTATGATGCAGGGAAATATTAATAACCTAATTTTACAGAGGGAAAACTGAGGGCAAAGAAGATTGTCTACATCTACACTTACAACATTATATAGAGTTCAGACACTGCACGTACAGCTAGCACAGGTATAAATAGCAGTGTAGACAGTGAGGTGTTGCTTGGGCAAGTAGAGTACCCTACACACCTGAACCCCCAGGGTATATACCTTACATACAGGCAGCAGGATACCCCCAGCAGCGCCTTCCATATATGTCCTGCTCCCGCTCCACTGAAGGAATCTTTCCCAGCCATAGTGGAAGGCTCCAACAGTGGGGGAGTGCCGGAGCCTTTCTCCACTGTCATAGACTTTCACTGCAGTGTGTAGCTATACATGTATCTCCTGTACTCTTATCTGCCACTGTAAGTGTAGACACGGCCTAAGTGACGCCCAAAGGTCACAGACAGAAAGTCTGTGGCATAGCCAAGAACTGAACCTAGATGTCCTGAATCCCACTTCATTACCTCAACCAGAAGGCCATCCTTTCTTTCATGTAGGTGGCTATTCCACATTTTATTAAACTTATCATAGGTTTTTTCTCCTATTTGTTTTTTGTTTAATGATATTCTATTTTTCTTCTCTTTTCTCAAGGCTTTGCAAATATTTCATTGAGATCTTTCTGCCAAGCCACAGGCAATACAGGGGTTAAGAAGGGTCTTTGACTGCCCTACTTAATGGAACTGGTGTTTTAATGGCCCCAACTAGAATTAGACATTAACACTTCATTAAGGTGAATGAGGAATAGAGTTTGCACCTTTGCTATTGCTTCTATATTGTGTGGCTTGGAGGCTGCTGCTACTGTTTCTGAAGGACAGGCTTAAGAAGGAAGGCTCTTTATAAAAAAGATGACTAGTGACTGTATTTTTAAAGTGAAAATGATTCTGTAGAAAACCTCTTGTCTCACAGAAAGACCCTGAACATCAAGGGATGCGTGATCTTTGTGCACCCACTCTTTTCCATTGCTCTGTGTCATGGCATAAGGGAAATATTATCACTCAAAATGCCTATTTCAGACAGTTGTAGAAGAGGCTTTCATGTAAAATTCTCAGTGGGACTTACACCCTGACCATATAAGGAGGAAAACATTTCCCCCATGGCCACATTTGTATTCAGTAACAAAATGAGTAAGGATCTAAAGCCCACCTAGAGGCAGAATCACAGTCATGCATTTTACTACTGGAAACCACAGAGGTACTAGACAAAATAAGTACAGACAGCCCACAGATGAGCCATGACAACTCCAAAGCAGGAACATACATAAAACTGAAAAATCCTTATATATGCATCTCTGTATTACATGAATGCACACACATACACAAGCTGATACGTTAAACTGCTGTGCAGTGGTTTTATTATTCTAATTTGGAGTGATAATATTATTGCATGACACTGAGTAGTGGATAATAGTGGGTGAAAAGCAATTATAAATCCCTTGATTATTAGAATTATGAATCCCTTTCTACAATTTGAGCTGTGTTCTAGAGAACTAGAGAACTAGAGAACTGTTTTTAAAGGAAAAACAGTCACCCACTCTTTCCTTTGCGGAAAGCCTTCCCTATATAAATTAACAAAGCCATGGTATCTATTAAGCTGTCCTCCGGAAACAACAGAAGCAGCCTTCAAGCAATATTAAATATACTGGGTCTTATACTTCAGTATTCAGTCAGCCCTGTCTCAGTCAGAAGGCAAAGCTCCCCTAGACTATAGTTAAGGTTAAGATTTTGTCATGGGGATTTTTATTAAAAGTCACTGACAGCACGTGGGCAATAAACAATCGTACATAATGTGCCTAAGAACTGACTAAGGGCTGCGGAATTTGGCCCTTAGCAATTAAGATTTATGGCCAAGGTTTTCAAAAGTGACCTGAGATTTTGGGTGACTGTTTGTGGGTGCCCACTTTGAGGCAGCTAAAAGGGGCATGATTTTCAGAAGGGGAATGCTCAGCTAAGCCCTTCTAGTGATAATATTACTATAAGCCAGGCCCCTTTAAGGTGCCTCCACTTGGATATTCAAAAACTGAGGCATCCAAAATCCCTAGTCATTTTTTAAAATCTTGGCCTAATCTACATTTTATATTCTTACCAGTCAAACATGCTTTTCATCTGAAGTTTTCTTGAGTCCAACTACCCTGGTTCCCACTGATTTTTGAAGCTGTTACACCTTGTATCACAAAATGCTCCATGCATCTGAAAAGATAAAATCAAAAGGCAATATTTTAAGCCATCAAAAAATTATGTCTAAACAGAAGAAAGAAGTTTTCAAAACAATGGTCTTGAAGCCTGCAGTACAATTAGGTCAAAGTTCAGTTCACAAAGTGGATCAAATAATTCATTTTCTAAACTAGTTACAGGCCTGAGATCTGTTTCTAAATAATGTATTTGTATATTTCAGGTTAGGCGATGGTGCTGAAATGTTCAGATTTTTTTCTTGTAACCAGGAATGAGTTAACAGGATGCTTACTAGTGGGTTTGTTTTTTTAAAAAAAATAAAATAGAGGATGTGCTTAAAGAAAAGTTCATTAATATTTTCACTCCATGCTATTAAGAATTTTTAAACAACTAATTATTGCTGGTATGCAAATGTAGTGAAACCCAATTAAATAAATATCAGATATATGGATAAACCTGTTAGCAAAGCCCGTGCTCTTTATATCAGTCTGTACACATTCTGTGCTTGTAGTGAAACATGTTTAAACAAATAAGTGATAAAAGACTAAATGAGTCAATGAAAAAACATCCTCTAAGTACCAAGTGGTGAACTGTAACAATTATTAGATCTTTCAGTGGGCAAATGAGTTCTGCTGCATTGCTCTAGAGGACAAACTCCTCTTAAATAAATACTGTCTTTGAAAAGAATAAACTTGTTAAAGGGACAGTATATCAAGGCAATGTATTTCATTGTCTTTTGCTGTATTTCAAAACTAAGCCAAAATATAGTCATTTTTCATAAAATGTTATTTTCTTTGCATAAAAAGAAAACATTTTTTCATCCAGAAACAGGGAAAATAGAACTGATTATGTCCAAGCATGTGATTATAAAATCTCTGCTACTAAAAATATTTTAACTTGCTAGATTCCACGGATCGACAGTAAAGCTTTGTCAACTAAGGCTTTTTTCTTAAATTGATTCTCCATCTTGTCTTTTCATTCTTTCGACAGCACACAGCAGGAAGCTCTGTCTACATACAGAAAACAGGAACTTGCTGTAGGCATGGATATAAAACAAAAAGACACTGATTAAGGAAAAAAAACAGACTGCTGTTAGTATTTGATCTTAAAATTATTGATCTTGTCGATCAGTTAAAGACACGGAATGCCCATTTAAACCTGTAATAACTATTAATGTTACCACCAAAAGGCTGTCCGTTTTAAAAGACAAAGAAATCCATAAGATAATGCTATATGAAGTTTATTTTGCTTTGTGAGTACATGTACTATGTGACAGTAAGAAAAGCATTCCACTTTATAAAGATTGTATCCATATAATCTCTTTTAGAATTAAAATATGGGTTTCTATGATAAACTTGCATTTCAAATGCTTTGTTGATTAAGAACTTCTTTTTTAATTGCTTAAAATATAATTCAGTTTCATCATGGAGCTATAAACAGCAAAATATATCTTTCTTGAGCTGGACAAAAATTGAATCACTTTGCACGTGGGTACTGTTAAATTGCCCACTAGACCTAGCTGGCATCAAGCTGTTTTTGCTCCCCCAGGCAAAATGTTTTTTCCTTTCAATACCTGGAATCTGTGTTTTCTATTATAGCAATGTCAATAGCACCTTTACACCTATTTAAGAATAAATGCAAAAATCAAAGAAAATGAAATTGGCATAAGGGAAACCCGGGTGTCCCTTAGTTGTGGACAATATTAAAAAGAAGTCTAATAAAAGTCCTAGAACTAGTGTTCTTCCATACTTTTCACTGCAATATAAATGTGCAGCCAATAGACCTTATCACCTTAGATAGTACATGGACATTTTTAAGATAAATTAGTATTGTATACTAAATTTCTCAGTGAATCAGATTAAGAATATTTAGCACAGGAGTTCCTATATTTTATAGCATGGTCTTTTAAAGCCCCATGACCAGAGAAAGGAAAAATAACACTGTTAATTTGACTGGGTATATTTTGTGAGGGAAATGGGTCGAAGTTACATAGACTGTTGCATCTGATATATAACTAGTGAGCATACGCAGGCACGTACATGTAATATACATCAGTAGAAATATATTGAAAGATCAATACTGCCAAGTTCCAACATGTTATAGGGCAAGGCTTTACTGATGTCTTATCTGTGCATAAATTAATTTTTGTGAAACATGTTTGAAACGACTTTCACTGATCTTCTAAATTTATCGTAAACCTCCATTTGATATTTTGAGGCCAATCTCATGTGTCATATGACTCTGAGACCAACATAAGCTCATAGAACAGGATTTTTCTTTGTTTAAATTACTTTATTGGTTGAGTGGAAGGATTAAAGACAGACTAAAAAGTCATTATGATGATGTAATAAAACACACATTGGTTGTTCCTTCACTTTAAAAACTGCTTCTTAAGCACATTCTTCTGTTAGAAGCCAGAATGAAATGTCATTAAGCATCTGGATATAAAGATAACTCTGTTGTTTTTTGTTTTGTTTTCTTCTACATTGTTTTTAATCCATACAACATTGAAGGGAGAAATAATTAAATATTACATAGATGTTAGAATACATAAAATCAGAGATTAGCATACGTAAATTTCTCCTTTACTCTCATGGTACAGAGTGTCTATAACCTTTTATAAGTATATTTTAAGATGATTACAGCATGCTTGTTGTATGGAGGAAGGAGCAAAGAGTACACAGTTTTTTCCTCTAAAGCAGGACTTGCTTCATATAAAAAAACCCCATCACAGCACCATTTTATCATAGCTTTGCAGTGTGTAAGGGCTGAGTTTTTAGCGAATGAGAAATTATGTGCAGAGCATCTGATAATAATGAAGACCTAAATAACATATTAGTGACAAAGAAATCTTTTGAACATGTATCACATAATGTTATGGAACTCTAAAATACTGATTTTCCTGAAGAGCGAACAATTGACTTAAAGGCTTCTCCCCCAAAGAAAGACATTTTTCTTGGTTTTTGCAGTTTATACCCTTAGGTTAAGTACATTTTTTAGCAGAAGAGAATGTTTTAGTTGTTGTTGGATTGAGAATGAGTAGGAGTTCAGTTCCATACTACTTGAGGAGATGAATGTAGAGCAATTTATTTTGCATACTTGTCAGTGAAATCAGTTATCAACTTATTAAACATATCTTACGCTTTTCTGTTGGGAGTGTTGGACTTCACACTTCGCTCACAGAGACATTCCTAGGTCTTACACTAGCTTATCTCTTAATTCAATAGTGACTGACATTACTCTTGTTCTGTTCTCCTGCATGACTGTTAACAGTGTTTTGGGGAAGTATCTGGGCTTGGTGCAGAGGAGTTCAGCTGCAGCTAGAGAGGGGAAAGTACCCTTCCCCTCAGAAAATGATGCACAGGAACTGCTCTGGAACTATCTACTATCTACTACTATCGCTGTAGTCCTGAACCATTAGTAGCCCCAGACACTCCTGTGTCTTTGCCACACAGAGGAAGTAAGAGGCAAAATCCAGGGGAACCACGTAGCTGCAGACTCATGTGGTCTGCCACTCTCATATGCAAGCCTTTCACACAGGGACACGCAAGGAGGGAGAGCCCCTTTGGACAGGTTGTATACAATGCTCCCTGCATAGGTTCCTCAGATCCTGCCACTGCACAGGTTTACTGAATCAGGGCTCCTTGCAGCCATAGTGGAAAGAGCAGGAGGACTCACTCCACTCACTCCTTCTGCAACAGCACTGGAATCAGAAATTTGGGTGGAAGTCCAGAGTGAAAACTGCATTTGGGAATCAAGTCCCCTGTAGCAAGGTAGTATGCCCTCAAAGGCAGTATTGCCTACTGGTTAGTCCACTCTGCCACCTGTCATGGCTTTTTTAAGAGTTGAAAGATCCCATAATAGCTACAAGGACCTGGGAGATATTGGGCGAGAGGAAGCAGTCCCAGGGGTAAGTAGGGTTTGGGAGGAAATCATAGTACAGTTTCTTTAAAACCCTGAGTACTTCTCCTCTCTGCCAATTAAACTGGAAATGATCCAGGACAAAGGGACCACCATAAGTGCTGCCTCCTCCTTCAGTAGGGCAGATACTGTAGGAAGCAGAGAGCAGTAGCTTAAAGTCGGCCTGCTGAACACTTCCAGTATGATTGAGAAAAGGGCCAGCTGGAGGAGAAGCTGACACAGGCTCTACAGCTGGCCTAAAGTACAACTCCAGCTCCAAGGCGCTGAGTTTAGGAGACTCCTGTCTAAGGAGAGGGACAGCGGGATTATCTGAAATACAATGCAGCTCTGGGAGAAGGTCTGGGACCTTCTGAACAGGGAAGAAAAGTAACCAGGACTCTTTTTTGGACCCAGGGTGGGTGTGTACTTGAGCAGCTAAATAAGTGATTTACCCTCAGCAGAATGGGTGACTAAACCAGACCCCGTAAATGGGTTAAACTAATCTGGTCTGGGTAATTGTCTAAAAAGATTCAAGGGAACAGTAGTGCAGTATGCCTACAGGGCCAGGCCAGGCCACAAGGGGCATGTCCCTACAACACTCTGTAATGAAGTTTAGGGCTTGACTAGACAGAGAAATTGATTGGCATAGCAATAGTAGAATAATGGCTATAGTTATGCTGATACAACTCCCCATGTAGATACTCTATTCCAATACATTTTAAGTTACCCAGGAAATTACAGGGGTGGATTAATGTCAGTTATCACTGAGTCATGAGATGGCCTACATCAAAGACTGGAGATATACAAAGTGAGCTGAGTGCAAAATCCATCTTCTCATACTCAGAGATATGACCTGTATTTAATCACTTGCTGATTAATACCACTGGCAAGAATACAAAAACAAATCCTATGTCAGCCTCTCCGAGTGTTACCTCCCACCTATTCCTAGTCCAGCAGCTTTACCATTCACTTCCAATATAATTTACTCCATTAGGACCGAGTTCTGGCTGAATATAAAACATGGGATCAGACCCCCTTTGCTGGTGTGTTTGGCACTTTTTTTTTCAACGCTATGCTAATTTTCTCCTTTCATTTCAGTCTGCTTTACTGGTTTTTAATGGGCTGGTCCTAAGATCACAAACACTGCAAATTTAAAGCTTTGTTTATTACTGGGTATAAAAAGGTTTCAAAAGGATATAAAAATGTTCAGAAATTTATTTTAAAGAGCGCTTAAAGCAGATTTCCAAGATAGGCAAGCACCATTCTGATCTGATCTAGGTTTAATTTTTGACCTTTGATGTACAGGCATGCATCAACATTTATCTTGTCAAGTCATCTACTGTGCATGCACGAGAAGCAACATGTACCCATTTATCTGGGATGGAGCACAAGCAGTCATCTGGCACAGCAAATAGCTAGAGTGACCAGATGTCCTGATTTTATAGTGACAGACCCTATATTCGGGGCTTTTTCTTATATAGGCTCTTATTAACCCCCGCCAGGTCCCAATTTTTCACACTTGCTATCTGGTTACCCTACAAAAAACAGTGAAACCGTTTTATACCTTGCAACCTGGATGTAAAATACAGAATTGTCAGTGATGCAAAACAAGAGAATTGTAAGTTCACATGTCCACAAAAGCATTATTTTTCATTTGCTTTTATATGTTCATATCACACAAATGATAAACTGGAGATTGTTTTGTCACCGATACGCTGCAGGGTTTTGCAGTGTGAAAAGAAGTAAAAAGACAAGTGGAACATCCAGTAGTTCTGTACATTTTATAGGACTCAGAAGCTAAAAAGTTGAGTACAGTCAGAATTAAGCTTTGGGTGAGAGGAAAGGCTGATTATTTGGTGCGTAGCCTATTAGGATCATCCAACAATTTTCCTTCCAATGAGAAAGACGTGGCACAGCACAATACAGTAGAGCACCAGATCTGTACGTGGGTACACAGGACCTGCCATATCGAATCAGAGCAATGTTTCTTCTTGTCCAGTATCTTGTTTCCAGCAGTGGTCAGTGCCAGATGCTGAAGAGGAAGAGAGCAAGAAACACCTGCTTGATGACACTGAGAATTCATTGTTTTGTTTTGTCCATTGTACTGGATGCATGAGGAGATGCATGATTTTTCAGATGGATGTGACAATACTGTGGTTATCTTTGGTGGCTGTTTAGCTATCTTTTCTCTCAGCTGCTTTGAGAACTTGCTCAATGGAAAAATCGGAAGGAAGTGAGTACATTAACTGAAATTGCAGAGCCTGTGCTATCCCTCCCTCCCCCCCAATTTTGGCTGACAATGTTACTGGTCAATCTGCATTGATAGGTTTTAATATTCTGCCTCTAAAGCTACCAGTAGCCATACTGCTGATTCCTAGATATAAACTTAAAATGTTGATTATTACTTGTGTTGAAAATTAGTGCAACTGAGAAAGCCCATTGATCCAGAATCACACCACTGCATCTATAATCAGACCTTGATTTCCATGCAGATCTCCCTTGACTCTCTAACAGATGATGGCTGCCCTCTAGTGACAAAGATATTTCTGCTGGTATACTGCAGTAGATATGAGCATGCTAATAACTTTCATTTTGTCTTGTAGTTCGATAAATCATAAGGGTTTTTCTATCTAAGAAAGGATACAGAATCTTCATATTTTGGGCAGAAGCGCTTGGATTCTTTAGAAAAGGAAAAAGCCACACACAAGCTGAACAGGTAGACATGCAATTCTCAGTCACAGAAGATCTTATAAAGTGAATTTCTGTTTACCTTAAGTGCTCAGATTTTGCAAATTTCTGACATTTCTGTTATCTACTCAGCCAGTGAAATATTATAATAAGAACAGAACAAGAATAATGCTCAGTTCTGCAGAAAGAAGAGAGACTCATGCGTTGCCCAAACTGGAAATTACCTTTCCTCCCTCATCTCATTTACACACTAAGCACAAGGAATGCACACTGGACAATGCCTTTGTGTGTGTGCCATTAAGAGACATGACAGTGTAATGTCTTGAGTAATTTCTTAGCTGTCCCAAGTTGCACTGAATGGATCATATATGCCCTGCCACTCTGGGGAGCATTTTTGCCACAACACACAGGACTTTAACTGTTTGACTGCCATAAATGTCAGTGGAAACTGTGGAGGATAACTCCTCAAGGAGTGCACTGAATATTTACCACATTGTGTTATTTCATGTTACATTGTGTGCCATTTCATATTTATAACGCTGTGATTCCTATCAAATTTATTTTAAGAAATACAATGAATCTTGGTTTCCTGCTAATTGAGCTGAGAGGGCATACACATCTCACATCCAGGAGGGGAAAAATCATATTTTTACATGATTCTATATCACAGAATCTTAGATATTGGAGAGGAAAAAGGCCTTTAAAGTCATCTGCCCCACTTCACTGCCTGTGAAGGAGTATTCCTCACAGTACATTTATGAGAACTTTAAGTCTATTTTAAATATCTCAAGTACTGTGTCTCCCATCACTTTAACTGGTAATCCAATAATTTTTCCAGCATTTCAGCTGAAATTTTATGTTGCTTAGTTCATCTCATTACCCCTAGTTACACTATACTAGAGAACTTGTCTGTCCCTTTGGTACCCATCAGCATAATATATGAACTCCTTCACATCCCCCACTGATGCTTAAAAATCTCAAATACTTTAAGGAGGTTAGCGTCTCATGCACTTTTTTTCTCACTTACCCAAGCTAGCGTATTTAGCTTGTATCTAATTCTATCATAGTCTCTCTAAGGCCATAATTATTTGTTGCGATGATTCTACTCTGAAAAAAGGGGTATCATGGGGTTCCATTTTCACAGTCTGTCAAAACTTCCAACTCAAATGTGTTCGATTTATAAGTAAAATATGCTTCCCTCTTAATTACCAGCCCTGCAAATTAAACCTGGGATCTCCAAGTCAAGTTGGCTTCTTTCCTTTTCACACATCTTCATAAGTAACAAAGTCTTTCCTGTCGACTGAGGAAATCTGAGTTGGAAATCAAAAATATGCTAATTCCGAAAAGAAGCCCTATTCTGAAAAGCACTTAATCAAGTGCTTAATTTTATGCACTTACTTAGGTAGCATTGAAATGTTATATTCCATCCACAGGACACATCTTTTCAGAGTAAAACTGGCACTCTTTCCTTCCTACACGCAAAATTAAATAAGATATCCTGATGATTTTTCCCAGTGCAGAAATTTACTGTCCATATTTAGGAAAACACTTCCTGATTTGACAAAAGTACTTTATTACATGCTAAAGAGTCCCATTGATTTCAGCCTTCTACACCATGAGCTTGGGGTGTGATTTCATCCCCTTCCCCCTGCTTGCCTACACATACTCACACTCCTTGAGCTAGCGTGAGTACAAACAGCAGAGTAGCCATGGTAGTGTGGGCAACGGCAGCAAAGGCATGGCTTAGCCATGTCGAATACAAACATGCCTCAAAATGGTGGGTACGTACTTGGAATGGCTGAGCCATGCCTCCGCTGCCGCTACTATTGCTACCATTGCTACACTGCTGTTTGTACTCATACTAGCTCAATGCAAGTGCAACTATGCGTATGCAAGCAGGGGAATCAGACCCCTAGCTCATAGCCCATAGGTACATATGCAAGTGTTTGCCTGAACTGAGGCCTGAAAGATTATAAATATGACACACAGTCCCCTGAATGCCATATATACATTGTTACCTTGCAGAGCTGAACTGCAATTTAAGTAAAACTTCACCTGTTTTCATTTGAAGAATGGTGAAATATTTCTGAGAGAACAGTGAATTTCTATATCAGGCAAAATCATAATACTGTATCATTTAAATTTTATACAGGAAGAGAAGATTGCCAGTTTTACTATGAAAACCTGTCTTCACTGGCTGGAATACTTCAGCCTAGATCAAATTCGTGAATGCTCATGAAATCTGGTATTGCCCATGTGCACAATTATCAATCTCCCATTTGTTCATCTTTATCTAATAATGAAAAATACAGATAATAAACAAAAGGAGTGTTAAGAGGGGCTAGAGAGCTGTTATCTAGCAGTAAGTCTGTCTTGTGTATTACTATAGCTGAACTACGGGGAACGTTGGAAAACCCATGAAGTGGACAAGTTCTTAGTGCCAAAGAATATGCTGCCAGTTCTCCTGCTTTACTGTCATCATATTAGAACTTGGGGCCTAATCCAAAGCCCAGTGAAATCACTTACAGTCCTGCCTTAAACATCAGTGAGCTTTGGATCAGGCTTTTGAAGAGCACTGTTCCCTTGGCAATAGCATTGCCATCTCCTCCATGAAACAGATTAACATTTAATTGTCTGCAATACCCATTTCAGCTCATTGTGCCAAAGAAAACAGGTGCCTCCAATTCTTAGGCAATGAGAGTACCACTTTCTGGGACCTCTCACTGTTTTTCCAGGCAAAAGATCCCCTGCAGATTGTCATTTGCCTGCCTGTGCATTACCTATTGGACTGAAATGTGCTCTAGGTGCTACTCCTCATGAGGTCCATTTTCTCTTTGGAATGACCATAGAAAAGGCAGCAAACCAATATATACAATTCTTCCCGGCCCCAGTTTATGGTGACATGAACTACCTTTGCTACTCTGGCTCTCATCTCCCTGAAACAGACACTGCCAACCCTGCTATTATTGACAAAATGGTGC
The DNA here is from genome assembly GCF_026122565.2 of Emydura macquarii macquarii. NCBI lineage: Eukaryota > Metazoa > Chordata > Testudines > Chelidae > Emydura > Emydura macquarii. The sequence goes on from NW_027130617.1 coordinate 16,084,712, forward strand.
AATTGTTCCTTGCTGTGAGGTGGACCAGTGTGCCTATAGTGGGAATGCCACTATTTTCATGAATAACATAATCCCAAATCTTTGGAGGTGAATGGTTAATACATTTAGCCACTGCACTACCAATACCCCCTTGGGAGTTTATATCAAAACATTTTTACTGGACCTTTCCCCTCCTGTGACAATAGACTTTCAGCCTGTAGAAGAAGTAATCTAAGGACTTGTTGAGTGTGATCACAAGATGTTCCTTACGAACAACACTGACAGATGCCTAAGATATTTCTGAGGAATCATGACTGTCTTAAATTATTGGGTGCAGAACATACACACACAATAACCCTCAGGACAATGTTTTGTTCCTCGTGGACTTTTTGTCCCACATTCCTGATAATTGGATTTGCTAATAAATACAAACTACTTAATAGCTGTATGAAGAGATTCAGTCCTCACCCACTTCAGCTTTGTCAGTAGATCAACACCAACCCAGGAAATACCTCTTTGTTTTTGCATAGTCTCACTGACATTTAAAAAGTCATAGAGATCTTATTTCCACCTTTGAAGTAATCTTAGGCTTTCAAGACCTGTACAATTTCAAAGGATGGTCTTTAGGTCCCAAATAATGAAGGCCTGGCAGTATTTTAGCTTGTCATATGAATCAATTAAGCAGTAAATATCACAGATTTAATGTTTAGGATTTGTGACTATAAAGCCAGGTAATGTAGTTTTGATCATTTACATTCACTGTAGGTTCCTTAATAGTATGTCTGCCTCTGCACTTTATAGCTTCTTCATTCTTTATGTATTTTATTTTAAATACTATGTCTCAGGGACTGTCATTAACTTTATATTTGTACAGCACTTAGAATAATGGGTCCTTGACCTTTAGGTGCTACATCAGTATAAATATTTCATCATCAATTAAATGATAATTCTTTTGAAATATTTGGTGTTCTGTGAAAGGATATATCTTAGCTTTATAATATCAGAATTTCCTTCTTTGTCTCCAAACTTCATTTCCTAGCCTTCTTCATGTCACAGTAACCCATAGGTAATTTCTTCCTCATTAGGACTTGTACCACGGCATCCCCTCGCTGTCCCTCTGGACCACAAAGGACTCAGAGACCCTGAAGCTTGTAGTCACCAGTGTGTATTTACAATGTGCATAAGAATCTCCCACCACCCTAAAGGACCTTGCCTGGACCAGCCATCACTGGGGCTGCACAGGGTCCAAGGAGACAGGCAACCTCACCTCACCTCTCAAATGCTCTGGGGCCTGGCTTATAAACCCTGCTGGGCCAGCAGGGGAGCTGCAGCTCATGGCCTAATGAAACCCACAGGGAGGCTGCTCAGCCTGTGCCAACGCACAGCTGCCTCCCTGTGGGCGATCAAGCTCCAGTCCAGCTACCTGCTCTGCTGCCCCTGAGCTAGCGTGGCAGGGAGCTGACTAGGGGTTCACCCCCCAGCAGCCTGTCACATGACTATTAGTCAGTTTCATGGTATTTGCAGTGTGTGACATAATCTGTTTTAATCACGGAAACCATTCTTACAGAGTGATTCATCAACAAAGCTGCCTAGAGCTGTTCACCCAAGATTTCATTTCTGACCAGCAAAGCCCTTCCAAAAAAGCCCACTGCTGGTTTGTATCTAAATCTCTTTTGCATTGACCCTGTTTATCTTATTGCTTCAGCCAGCAGAGAGACTGCTGCTGACATCATAAGCGCTTAAGTCTGGTCCCATTCTGAAAAGCCAGCTGAAAGAAATTGACACAGAGGAACAGCAGATACAGCTTTGAAGAGAGCACCGAAGGGGGGTGGGGGGGATTAATATGAAATGTTTCTGAGAAGTGGAGCAAAACATTGGGGCTAGGAAGTGCAAATGTGCAGCTTGGGGAGGAGCAAAGAAGATCAATGTGTTTATTTTAAATAAATCAATTTCTTAATCCAGGTGGGATTCTGCAGCTGTGGGGAGTAGAGGGCAAAAGGAGGTGATTCCCCCTCTTCCCCCCCCCCCCAAAAAAAAAAAAAAATAGAAAGAAATCAATTATTTAATCAACGAACAGATGGGAGGTAATGTCTGGAATGGAGAGCTAGTGAAGAAGACTGCTTCGAATCTGTTCCTTTAAAAACTGTACTGGCTATATGCTTTGCATCACTGGTGATGGAGGAACCTATGCGCAGCAGCTTAAAATCAGTGTGTCCATTGAAATCAATGTAGCTACACCAAATTACACCATCTGAGGATCTGGCCTAGAATTTCCTAGGTCAACACCGGAACAAGAGTAATTGTGCTCTACCCTGGTGCAAGGGCAGAGTTACTCCCGATTTACACCAGTGCAAGTGAAATCAGGCTCAGAATGAGCATATTTTGGAAGAACTAGCCACTCTAATGAAACTCTTCTTAGCCTGAAGGTGTGTGGTTTTGTTTTTGTTAAAGAAGAGAGCTTCCCATCAGGAGGATTTAACTAAGCTCTCACAGCTCAAGCCATCACATTAATATTAACTAACAAAAGCCAACTTTAGTATGCCTCTGCTATTGCTTTTTTTTTTGTCAAAAATATACAACCTAGACAACATGCTACAAATGCAATTGTATTATTTGAATTTAACAACTTCCTCGGGCAACAGGGTTTACAGCACGGGTCTTAAGTTTTCCAGAGAAAATTTTGAAACAGGCCACAATAGTAATAATTATTGTATGCATGTCACATTTCTTGGGTTCTATATATAACTCTAGCATTTGTATTAGTTTGTTAAAACAGCATGTTTATGACTAAAGTGAAACTCACTAAAGTTTTACAGTATTTTTATAATCAAAAAAGACTAATTAACATTGAAATACTTATGTTTTATAGAATCTTTAATTCCCTCATCCAGAAGGTTGCTCAGCACATTCACATGGGCAAGCCTGACATTACAGAGACCAGGGGTGGGTGTGTGTGAGAGAGAGAGAGTTACCTCAGTCCACATAAGAGGAGTGTTGCTAGTCTGCTGAGGACTAAAAGGATCATATTCGTGCCTGTCCCTTTGATTATCCCCCAATTTTATAACATTCAGAATCAAGGGTCCTGTTGATTCCTCTGCTGCTTCGGTGTCTCAACATAGCAGAACTGGCTAAGACTAGACCTTACTGCAGTTATCAATGGCTATTTAACCTCCAGATCTGATTGCTGTAAAGTGCTCTCACTGGGGTTATCCATGAAGACCACTCAAAAATTTCAGTCAGTGCAGAACGTTGCTCTCTCATTACTTGGTGGTGATTCATGCACTGAGCAAATGAAACCTGTTATCCAAACTGGTTTGCCTTATATTTACTCAGATAATGTTAGAACAGCACAAAAACACTGTGCAGTACCTGACAAACTACACTTTTTTTATAGAATCTATCTATCTGGCCTTGATCACTGTAGTGTTCAAGTGCCTACGTTCACTTCCACAGTATGTTTGTGCAATAATGAATACTTAATTTATCCAAGGATACCAACAGAAATAAACTAGTTTATTTTGAAAGAACAAAACAGCTGTCAATAAATCCACTTGCTAGACCTTACATTCATATAATATATCTGGAAAGATATACTAGCCATTTTATTTGATTCAGATCTATTAAAATCGTTGAAAGAAAATATTTTCTCATGGACAAATTATTGGGTTTTTTTTTTAATGTGTTCTAAAATAAACTCTTGGGAGACCATATGGCAATGAACAGGACTGAGAAATGTATCTTCCATTTACTAACAGATAATCTGAAATATGATTAATTAGAGTTTAAAGAGAAAAGGAAACATAATAACAATTTTCTTTCTGTCAGTGCCTGTCTGGTTAAATAAGTGGAAAAATTAATAGTTGAGATTATCCACAATATATACTTATCATTCACTTGTGCAGTGTAAACTAAAAACTAAATCCAGGTTTTCCCATATGTAAATTCCATTGATTCATGTAAGTATGATTTTTGAATTTGCCTGTTGAGGACCTTGCCTTCTGGTATGTTATACTATGGCTGATTTTGGCATCTTCTAGTTTCCCTTATGCCTCAATTATGAAGAGTAGTTTGGATTCAGCTGCCCATTACTGGGCTTCTTTTAAATAATGTTTTAAATAAATATGAACATAATTATACTAATTTAGATTCCAAAGGGAAATTATTGGTCATAAAAATATGAGTTAGATAGCACTGGAAACTGCATATCAACTCAGAACAAATATCACATGAACAGTATCTTGCACTTTGCTGCAGTGCTGCATTAATATGCCTTATCTGTCACATGGAGGGATCAGAAGGCAGTGCAGTCTCCAAGTTCACTTGACACTAACACAAATATGAGTGCTGACTGAGATGAGGGGTTTAGTGGTGTTCATACCAAACATCTATCTAACCATTTTGCATTGGCATCCATCACCACATTGTCTGAGCACCTTCCACATAAATTAATTTGGCATAAAGCAAAGTCCCTAGTGGATTTCATGGAGTCTTTAGCTCTTCTGCCTTCTTTTGTGCAAGGCGTTGGGCTTGGGGTAGGGCTTTGTTGGGGTTGTCTTGTTAGTTTTTTGTATGTTTGGGGGGGGGGGGGGGGGCAGAGAGAAGCAGTTATAAATTGTGGCTACGGTGGAAAAGTTTGAATTCTATCTTCCTGGGCCAGATTTGAAGAGTGGAGGGGACAGGGTCTATATTGCACTGCAAATCCCCAATATAGTAAGTTACATTTGACTTAAACTTCTAACCTTTCTAAAGCACCTTGGGCCAAGACTTAAACTGGTGTAAATTATCATTGAAGTCAATGGGGCTGTGACAATTTATTCCAGCTGAGGATCATCTCCCTTAAAATTATTTTAAAATACATTACAATACTTAAAATAATATGAATGAGTCTAAATTATCCTCTGAATTACTTGAAACTAGTTGATAGGGCAGAACAGATAAAGACAGGCCTCCCGCAGGTATGCAGCCGGAATACAGCTCATTGAAGGAAGTTGCTGATGATTTGTAAAGAGGAGCTATGTTGCTGCTAACAGGGAACCTGAAGTCTTGATTAGTTTGTTGTAAAAACTACAGTCATGTTTGCATGCCTCCATTCCCTTTGTGAGCAGTGTATTAGATCGATGGTATTCACACTGATAGCTGCAATTTAATTATAATAAGCCTGTTCCCTATACAATTTCAGCTGTGTCATCCCATTACTTTGGCTGTGAAGCATTACAGTATTCAATACAACATATATTATGATGTCAGGGAGGGAATACTACACAATAGCTCAATTTTGATTTTAGGGATTTTTGCCCAGATTGGAATCAATTTCTGGTGAACTGAAGCAAAGTGATGGTTTGACAAATCAAATTATTTGAAAGAAGTGCTGGAACGAATAAGGGGGATTGCTGGTCATTGGTGAGCCCAGCAACTTCATTAGCCAAACCTGACTTTGCACAGGCTCAGAAGATTGTCCAGGGGTGCTAATTTCTAACAGTTCATCAAATCAGAGCATAACGTAACTTAATTTACAACACTTGCAAAATAAATGAATGGACAAATATGCTGTGGATATGCAATGAATATGGCTTCCTTCTCATCTCCTACCAAGAGACTTTTTAGGATCTTTCAAAATACCTTTACATTTCTTTTGTCCTGTCTCAGTGCAAAATTGTGTGTGTGTGTGAGAGGGTGTGAGCGAGCAACAAAGCCCATCTGGAATTGTGCATAATGATGGGCAAACTTTCAAAGGTTTGGATGTTGGGATGGATAAACACCAGATATTTTGGGTTTCATGAACCTCCCTCCTATGTTCCCACAGCTCATTTCTCATAACAGACTCAGGTGTTATTACAAGCCAGAAGATTTTTGGGAGTGGGGAGGGAGAGAGAAAAAGGATCAAGAAGATTAACTGCTTGCTGCTGTGCTCTATCACAAGTTCTTCAGGGAGTAATCAGGGCTGTTCACTCACCTCCCATTCTCCATGGTATCTAGGAGTCCAGTGGACTGACTCATTTTTCTTTAATCCACACACGGAATCTTCTGAACCTGCTCCTCTGTCCTGGAACATACAGAAACTCCAACAGTAGATCTGACGAGACCCAACCATGGTGAGTTTAGATCATGCAGCCAGCCACTCTCAAAAGATTCCAACTGAATATTAGGGAGGCATGCACTTGAAGGGGAGGTTCCTGAAATAGAGGTAGGTATCGTGATGTCAGATCTCCCCTCAAGCAGTTAGAAGTAAGGGATGAACCTCAAGCCACAGCTTACACACATCTTACAGACACCGGCTCTTATTGCATGCTAGCAGATTTGTGGGAGTGGTGAAGGGGAGAGGAAAAGATCAAGAAGTTTAGCAACTTGTGGCTATGTTCTAGTACAGCTTCTTCAGGTGGTGCCAAGTGGTTTTAAGTAAGGGCTGATGAGGAAAGACTATAGGATGGTATGAAGTTCTATGATGGGGGAGATGAGGGCAGGCCCTATATAAACATGTCACCATCTTACAGAAAGTTTGTTTCGAGTAATGGGAGGAGATGCGTGAGGAAGGACGCAGTGTTTATCATCCACATTAGTAGCCACATCCCTACCTGAGGTTCTGGTGTAGAAGCTGTTTTAGTTTCAGGATGCAGAAGGCCTGTTAGGGAGCAGTTGTGGGCTGGTATATGGTCAGGGTACAAGGTAGTAAAGAGAAAGATGGGTGAGGTAGATTATGTGGGAATTTAGAAGTCTGTGGACTAAGGTGGGGGAGGAGTATGTGGCTGGAATCGTAGTCAGGGGTCTGTTGGCAAAGATGTGAAGAGAGAAGGGGAAGTAAGATGAAAAGATTTGGATCAGATTTCAGTTAGCACCATAACCTTACTGTGCTTAATTCTGAACCTTCAGATCTTTGGATGTTCTGTAATGTTATTTATATATCTAAATGCCCGTATAAAACACACTGTTTTCTTCAGCAGTAGATTAGAACACTGATTTACTACAAATGAGCATTAATCCACCTTTCAGTTTGATGAATAGTCCTCCATTCCTACAACCTTACAGGAGGAAAAGGAAAAAAATAAAGAAAGCAAGCTTAAAAAACACATTTTTATAAATGTCCCCTCTAGGTTGCTAGAGTACTTGCCACTCTCAATTCACTTCTCCACAGGGGCATGTAATTAAATGGTGCTTCCAAGTTCTAACTGACAATATCATATTGAATTCAGGAAGGAAACTTCTAAGTAAAATGAAGATGGTTCACACTGTGAATTTTAGGGATCTTGATTTCAATGAACTGTTTTATAAATTGTGTATATTAGATGGGCAGGATAAAACTACTGAGGATTCAATAAAATGTGAATCCACATTATTTGGAGCTGATTTTTTTAAAATGCTAAGTGGGGGGAAATAGTGACCCTAATAAAGTAAAAGAGAGGAGGGCTATCAAAGATTCCCTTCCTGGCAATCTGCCAGGCAATTGAGCCAGATTTCCACAGTACTGCTTCAGGTTTTATTAAATAAAAATAAAACCTGTCATCTTGGCTTTTACTGGCACAATCAAATGCACAGCCTCTTACTCAGTTGCAACATCCGCCTTGCAATTCCAGCCAGAGTTTACAATTCAATATACACAGTTCATAGACATTTTTTACATATCTGGCAAGAAGTTACTGTAAAATCTCATTATTCTGTTAAAAGTAAAATAAACAAACAATGTTCCTAACTATTTAATCATGCCAACATTTTTTCACAGTGCTCCCGCAAAGGACTGAAAGCTTTTGGAAATGTAAATCATAGAATCAAAGAAATCAGAACTGGAAAAGACCTATTAGGTTATCTAATCTAACCCATGATAGTGCAGGATTATTCCCTACAACACACTTCCTAGAACCAGTCCAGTTTCAAATAATTTAAAACAGAGATTCCAATGCTTGGATCTGTCCAGGGTGTATTCAGGCAGGACACAAGAGTATGTATGAGCAAAGGTCACCTGAGGGCTGCTCTAATGTTGCCTGGCAGTCATGTTCCTCTGGGAGTGGCCAGAGTGAGAAGAGCTATGGCCATGCACAGCTTTACCCAAACATATGACCTATGCTGGGAGGCAGTTGAACACAAACCAGGAATCCTCCCATGCTGGAAGAAGTCCAGGTCCTTGATTAGGGACAGCTTTACAGTCCATTTGTGCTGCTGCACCAAAGATTGATAACCAAGAATCTGGCCTCAAAGGAGCTCCATCTCATTCCTGGGGGTACTACTCTATAGTCTAATAGATCTCACCGTTATCAATCACTTGGGGGAGCCCCTCAGTTTCCAGCTACTTGCAAAGACAAGAACAGTCCAGCTGGTACTCAGCTGGTCTCAGATCTGCCTAGTTCTATTCCTCCTGCCCCAGTCAAAGCAGGCCCAAGAACAGCTGAGTCTATGCTCAGCTCAGATACTCTCACATTGGCCATTTTCTCCCAACATCCCCCCATAGAGATTTAACTGTCTGGGATTTTTCTTGTAAAGCTACGCTGTATTTTTAATTTCCAAAATACAATTTCCCTTATGTCTAAATACCAGTTATAACAGCTCAGAGGAAAGCTGCACCTGTGATCTCTCCCCAGACTTTCCCTTGTGCACGCTAGCTGCACCCTTCCTAGAGTGGAACTCCATGATTCATCCCACTTTATCGGCAGACCAGGATACAACATTCCCTGTTCCTACCATCCTGCCGGGGAGATTGGTGCCTTATGTACCCCTTGCAGTTCCTCCCAAGTGCATCCTCCAGGTTCCGCTACCTTCACCTCTCTGTGGGTGGAACCTTGCAGTTTTACCATTCTTAGGCTGGATCCCAGGGTGGTACGCTACCCCTAGTTTTCAACTATGGTAACGCAAGAGGCCCAACTGCAGTTGACGCCTGCAAGATGTTTCTCTTCAAGTGCCTATAACCAGTAGCTAATTAAAGTGTCTCAAAATAGCTCCTTCTAAACGGACATATTGTCCATTCACCCAAAATTATGTAACAAGCAGAGGGAAGGGTTAAATTCATCCACGGTCTTGCCTACAGCTTATTACCGCTCTCAAAGATTCAGCAAGCCCATCTACCTCAGACACATCCCACAAAGCCCCTGCCTGAGTTCTTGTTGCAGGCTCTGCCTATATTTTGGCAAGGAATGACACTCTCCTCCTGAAGTTGCCCTCTCTCTTTCTCCAAGCAGCTGCTGCCTGCTTTCCATACTTTTTCTTTCTATGCTGGGATTTTTAATGGCTTAGTATTCTTTTGATCTTATGCTCTGTTCTTGGAAGAACACTAAGCCATTAAAGCAAGATAGGTAGAGATTTCTGATGCCTAAATCGCCCATTATTTCTCTCAAGGATCCTTGTTTTTCCCCCTGGAGACAACTTATCTCTCGGATAGTTTCCTGCTTGTTACCTCCTAGCAGCCTTCTTAGATTTAACTCAGTGCAATCACCTGGAATAATATCAAGCAGGTAAACTGAAGTACATATAATTGTCATTCAAACTAATACAGCTATCACCCTCAATATAAATTAGAGCTGTCAATTAATTGCAGTTCACTGTAACGATTAATGCAAACCAAATTAACTAGCTTAAAAATATAGTCACAATTAATCACACTTTTGATCACACTGTTAAATAATAATAGAATACCAATTTATTATAGATATTTTGGGTGTTTTTCTACATTTTTTAAATATATTGATTTCAATTACAACACAGAATACAAAGTGTACAATGCTTAATATATATTATTTTTGTCTCCTGTTCCATGGTTTTATCCGCATTCTGCCATGCATTTCATGTTATGGCAGTCTTTGATGACAATCCAGCGTATGTTGTTCAATTTAAGAACATTTTCACTGCAGATTTGACAAAAGACATAGAAGGTACCAATATGAGATTTCTAATGATAGCTATAGCACTCGGCGCACCATTTAAGAATCTGAAGTGCCTTTCAAAATCTGAGAAGGACAAGATGTGGAACATGCTGTCAGAAGTTTTAAAAGAGCAATGTTCTGATCTGGAAATTACAGAACCCAAACCACCAAAAAAGAAAATCAGCCTTCTGTTGGTGACATCTGACTCAGATGGTGAAAATAAAGGTGGTCAGTCTGAACTGTTTTGGATTGTTATCAAGCAGAACCTGTCATCAGTATGGAAGCATGTCCTCTGGAATGGTGGTTGAAGCATGAAGGATCATACGAATGTTTAGCATATCTGGCACGTAAATACCTTGCAACTCAGGCTACAACAGTGCCATCCGGACATCTTTCAGGTGGCATTGTAAATAAGAAGCAGGCAGCATTATCTCCCATAAATGTAAACAAACTTGTTTGTCTTCGTGATTGGCTAGGACTGAGTGGACTTGTAGATTCTAAAGTTTTATGTTGTTTTGTGTTTGAATGCAGTTATGTAAAAAATCTACATTTGTAAGTTGCACTTTAAAAGCTGCATGTTAAAAGATTGCACTACAATATTTGCATGAGGTGAATTGAAAAATACTATTTCTTTTGTTTATCTTTTTACAGTGAAAATATTTGTAATAAAAATAATAATATAAACTGAGCACTGCACACTTTGTGTTCTGTGTTGTAACTGATATCAATATATTTGAAAAGCATCCAAAATATTCATAATAAATTTTAACTGGTATTCTATTGTTTAAACTGCAGTTAATGGCAAGTATTTTTTTAAATCTCATGATTAATTGCGATGATTTTTTTTTAATCGCTTGACAGCCCTAATATATACACATACTGTGGGTAAGAACAAAGTAGTGTTCTTCAGTGTGTGATCAGAAAGTGGTCTACTATAGAGGAAATGTGTACGTTCTTTTCTATGTGAATGAGCAGTTTGCATTACAAAATAAAAGCTTACATATGCATGCAGTTGAAAATACATGTATTTTCATTTTGTCATAGAAACCCTACTTATTTCATTTCAGATTCACTATAAACACTTGACATGCAAGAGAACAACTTAACATCATAGGGGAGATTTTAAGGTCCTGTAGCTGTGGAGATTTATACAAACTATGGAAATGCACAAACAGACTTCTTCCCATCACTAATGGACTAGATGCATATTTTCCCGTGAAACATGTACTGGATTTTGTTTACTTATCAGACTTCCCCATACAAGGCCTCAGATTTTGTGAAACATATCCCATAAACAAAATTAAAATGAAAGATCTTTGAATTATCTTTAATCGCCCAAAGTTTTTCAGGATTTCTAGACAACGGCATGTGGTTTTGGCCAGAGCTCATTTTACTGTTCTTGTGGGGAAAATGGAATTTGCAAAGAATAGCTAATATGAACTCTTCCCTGTACAAAAAACTCACCTAAGGAATGCCTAATAAGGCTTCTAGCATATTATAGACCTGATTCTTATCTCACTAGGATCATTTTTACATTGCTGAAATTCCATCTACTTCATTAGTTACTTCTGATTTTATACCATTTTATACCATGTATATTATAAAATATATTAGAAGCAGGACCTTGAACTGTAAACATGCAAAGCAGAGTCCACTCCACATAAATGTAAAATAAATGAGCTAGTCACATGAAAAATGCAAAAGGGCTTTCAAAATACTAAGCTTAATGATGAAAGCAGAGGTGCCAAAACATCTTGATAACAAGGAAAATCAGCTAGCAATTTTTGAGGCTAGTGTTGAAAAATAGAGCTAACACCAACTTGATTTTACTGTACTATGCACCTCACTTAACTACATACTGTCCTGGTGGTCCCATTACTATGCAGATTAACAGAGTGCACTGCGCATAACAAGCAGCTTCTTTTGGTTTGACTACATATTTAGAGCCTTTCTTCACAGACATCCTAATGTCATCGTGAATCAATACTAACCTCTCTAAGGTAATGTCAGAGGGAAGAAGTCAACTGAGAAAGAAACAGGATCTGCTGTAAATAAACTTATTCAAAAACAACCCATTATATATGACCACAGATAGTGGATACATAGTTGTTTTGAAAACCGCCACGCAATAATGCAATTTTTCAAATCCTGTATTGTTTTTGTTTTGTTTTAAACAAACCAATGTTTTCAAATTGTTTTAAAGAAAAGGAAGAAACTGGCATGTTTGGTAGGAGGAAGTGATGTGCTATTTAAGGTTATGTTAATTGATTTAATAAAAGAAAAGTACAACTATGTAAATACTACATATCACACTCTTATCTCTTTTGCACCCTCCAAGAGATTCAGCCCAAAACACCTCGTCAATCATTTTGATTCTAGACCAGTACTTCATGCCATACTTCATTTTCTTGCCTTTACACGATGTGCATTCCATACATTCTTCTGTGAACAACAAAACACTGTTAGCTGCTGCATTTTAACAAAGGACACTCATCAAATCTCATTCATATACGTAATGGCAGCTCCAGACAAAACTCATTTCACAGATGATGTCAGCTATATTTTTGGTGAGGGTGTAAGGAAGAAGGTCCCCCAGATTTTCCTAAGAAAACATGATTCTGTCATCCTCTCACACAGTTCCACAGTTCAACCATGTCAACCCCCTGGTCAATTACATGTCAAATACTGTTTTTGTTTTGGGCTTTTGGGATTCTTTAGAAGTATGGCTTTAATTTGTAGTCTATGTTTCTCTGGTGGCTACTTCAGTTTGATTACCCAAAATGGTGGATCTCAGATGAACTGTGAAGGGCTTCAAAGGCAGATTCCAGGGTTTCTACTGATGAATGAATTATAGAGCAAAATTTGGTCTAATAGAAGGCTGCTAATGTAGATGAAACAGATGGTAATAGTCTATCATGGAAAGGAAATTTAAGTTATATTCAGATAGAAGTGGTGTCCCCAGAATGATAGAATTGGGGAACCCTTGGGAGTTGGGGTAGATAATCAGCTGAACAGAGGTCCTAGCACAAAGCTATAGCCAAAAGAGCTAATGCAATTCTGGGAAGTGTAAACAGGGGAATCTCAAGTAGGAGTAAAGAGGTTATTTTACCTCTGTATTTGGCACTGGTATGATTGATGCTGGAATACTGTGTCCAGTTCTGGTGTTCACAATTCAAGAAGGATGTTGATAAATTGCAGAGGGTTCAGAGAAGAGCCATGAGAATGATTAAGTGGTTAGAAAGCATGTTGTGGCAAACTGTCCTTTCTGGCCTGGTCGCTGGGGCCCTCCCTCGGGTTCTGGCTCCAGGGGAGGCCACAGCGCCTCCCAAAACAAAGGGGAATTGTTAGCTCTCTCGTGGGCTTAGCCCAGCCCTCCGGCGGTGGGCGAACAAGCAGTCTATCGCTCTGGCCCTCAGGCAGGGCGGGCGAGCAAGCAGTCTATGGCGCCGGCCCTCAGGCAGGGTGGGCGAGCAAGCAGGCTATGGCGCCGGCCCTCAGGCAGGGTGGGAGAGCAGTGGGTTCACTCTCGGGAGCAGTAAGGAGGAGGAGGCTCTCCCAAGATGACTAGGGAAGGAGGGAGGGAAGAGGAATGGCTCGGCTTCCAGCAGCTTATCCAGGTCATGTCCCAGGTCAGGGAGCTCAGTGGCCGGCAGTTCCTCCAGGTCCCATCTGGCCTCAGGGGGTATGTTTCACCCGGGTTGCTTCGGGGGCTCTGCCCAGTCCTGGGGCTCCGGTGGCTTAGTCCAGTCCTGGGGTTCAGGTACCTCAGCCCAGTCTCTCTGGCTGGGTTGCCTGGTCCAGCTCCTTGAAGGCCCCACCCAGTCTCAGGTCCGGGTTGGGCCGGGGGTGGTCGGAGGCTCTGCTCTGGCCTTGGCCTAGGCCTCTGCCAGCGGGGCAGCACATCTGTCTTCGGCAGCAGTCTCTCCCAGACTGAGCTCTGGGGCCTGTCCTTTATACCGCCACTTCCTGTAGGGGCTCCATCCCACCGCCGCTGATTGGGCTAGTCGGGCGGTCCTCTTGTGGCCCGGTCCCTCTGTTGCCGGGGAGATTGTCTGCTGGGCAGGGGTTGGTCTGCTCAGGCTGCTGGGGCCCTCCCTCAGGTTCTGGCTCCGGGGGAGGCCACAGCGACTTCCTACACATGCCTTATAGTGATAGACTCAAAGAGCTCAATCTATTTAACTTAATAAAGAAAAAGTTATGGGATGACTTGATTAAACATGGTAAGTATCTACAGGGGGAACAAATGTTTAATAAAAGGGTCCTCAATCTATCAGAGAAAGGTATAACAGAATTGAAGCTAGCCAAATTCAGACTGAAAATGAGGTGTAAATGTTTGACAGTGAGGGTAATTAACCATTGGAACAATATGCCAAGCATCATGATAGATTCTCAATCACTGACCATTTTTAAAGCAAGAATGGATGTTTCTTCTAAAAGATCTGCTTTAGGAAACATTTGGAGAAGTTCTATAGCCTGTGTTATAGAAGAGGTCAGATTAGATGATAGTAATAGTCCTTTCTGGCCTTGGAATCTGAGAAACTGGAATCAGGCAACGCAAAAGTGAAGTCAGATGCATATGCAGGTTGATATATTTGTTTATTTTGTGCTAATAAAAGAACCTTCCTGATCTTAAGTCTCCTGGGTCTAGATTACATCTATTTATTGAAATATATTCTCAGTGAATCCTCACAGAACATTAATACGACATGGTTTATACAGTTAAAAAAAAAAAAAAAGTAGAATTGTCTACACAGAAGGTTTGTTTTATTTTGTCAGTAATAAATTCATAATGAGGGGGTAAAATAAGCACCAGGTAAACATCCAAATTTTTTTGGATTTTAAAAAGTCTAACATTATATCTCCTAATCTACCATGTTCAGTAGAAGGGAGATGCTCTTTCTCAATAAGCTTAATACTGTTAATGTGGTGAAACAAGCTCCCAAAAGTGGGAAGGTCAGTGAGGTTATGCTTTTGTCTAATGGCAATAGCATTCTCTGAAATACAGTCTTTGATCTTTTACATTTTAAATTCATATAGAAACCGACATACTATCAATCACATGAGTCAGAGCACAAATTACACCCTTGCTGTAGGATCTTGCTGTTGTCTCCAAGAGACCCTAATGTGGCTCTGTAAGGATGTAAGTGGTCCGTCCACACAGCTTTTATGTCAGATTAGCATTTTATTATTCCATATTTTGGTTCTGGATTTTTAGAATGTAAGAATTTGATTCTGCACCACCCATTCAAGTCAATGGGATTTTTCCATTGACTTGAATCTCTTAAAACAGGAGAGGTATTGAATCATACAACTACCAATGCTGTGGCACTGTCTACTGTCTATGTTTGGAATGTCCTAAATTCAAGAGTATCGTTTAAACCATTTTGCAAATGGGTGTCTTTTCTGTAGGTCAATGGAAAATGGAAAATAATTCTCATTTTGATTCTCACCTATCAGTCAATTTAATTCAGTTTGGGAAATATTCATTTAGTACAAAACATTTAAGACAAAGCAAAGCTGGTTTAATTTTTCATGGTCCTTTTACACTGATTAATTTTTATGGATTGTATAATCATATTTAAATTATTGTGGTTAAGGGAACATAGTCACATTTACCGTCTCCCTCTCCTTCCTCCTCTTTCTCTTCCTCTTTTTCATGGGATTCTTTAACTGCTGCCATATATTGCACTATTCTAAACATACAAGGTTTACTGACTAGATACCTGGATCTGAAGCACTACTGATAGTGTCTACAGAAATTATCTTACCAATACAGTGAACATAATACTTTTTTATGTAATGGATAGTTGTTAAGTTGCTATGAACTGAACCTATCATGCTATAAACGGAGTTTGTGAATGTATAAAACAAGGAATTCAACAATTCAAACAGACATGGTTTTGAAAGTGATTGTAAAATAGAAAATGGATAAGGTTCAACTTTGAGAGCCTGATCCAAACAGAATCCCCAAACCTCTAACAATCACTAATGTAAATCCCCCCTGCTGTTACCACCATCTCAGTTTGATGGTAGTTTGCAGTCTCAGAGGAGAGACCAAGCCCTGAATGAACATACAGGATAACTAATTACCATTACCTGTTTTCTCAGAGGAGTTCATTCTATTCAGGTCAGAGCACATCAACAAGGTGGGGTAGGTAGGAGACAGTCGCACGATGGCTCAACCTGTTCTGAGGTTCAGAGGACTTCATTTCTCAGGGCTGTCAATCCAGAAACAGCCACTATCATTATAAGTTCACTGTTTAAGATATTTCTCCTTTATATATTCATAAAAAATTTACAGAACCATTCTTCAAAGCCAGAGGTCTTTTTTAATTCAAAACACTGTGGCTATTTCAAGCTCTTTTAAGTCATCAATCTGGATTTAAATGTTACTAAGACTTCTCAAACATGTCATTACAATAAACCTTTAACCTGTTCTCACCTTTCAGAGAGCTATAATAAAATTAGACAGAATATTATCGTTTCACATTTACAAACTCCTTAAAGAACATTACAAAGCCTTAATGTTTTGGTTTTTTTCCATAGAACATTTTTACAGAATGATTAAAGCACCATACAAAATAATCTTCAAACCATTCAAATAATAATCCATTAAATTCCTTAGCTTTAAGAAATGGTGGTTGGAAAAGAATCATAAAAACCTCTTGAAAGCAATTGCAGTTTCCTCTTTCTCTTTCTAAGTAGAACATTTCAGGTAAATATGTTTGCTTCTGTCTTAAATTTATACCAAAAGAGCAGAAAGTTTCATTTTGCATTTTGGGATTTTTAGCTTTTGCAACCTTAGAAAGCTATTTAAACCTCAGAAACTTTTGACAAAGAAATTAATGCTGTGAGTGATAGAGCACCTGTGTTATCCAATAGGTAGAATGAAATTCCTTTAAAAAGCTGTTTCTCACTTTATACAAATTGCAGAATTTCATGTTCCTTACATAACAAGGTTAATAACTTCTAAGCCTACTCTCTTGTATGAGTTCTGATTATCAGTGTGCCATCATGTTAAAAAGGTACTTCTGTTTTAACTACACTAGAAATATTATTTAGAAAACTTTGGTCACAGAGCCAGATAAGATAACAATAACATGATTGTCATGACTTTTAGGTTTATTTTTCTTTTATAAAAATACAGAATAAATATATCTAAAAAGAAATCAGTTCCTATAAAGCCAAGTTTCTTTTTGATTTTCTGGGGGTGACAGCTCATGACTACATTAATATAACTCTAAAGTACTTTGATATTCTAGGATGGAAGATACTATAGAAGTTCAGTATATTATTATCTCAATCATACATTATAATATAACATATTTCTTTTTATTGGCTGAAAATAAACACTAGTGCTGTTTAGGGAACAAAGAACAGAACAAAGCACTGTCTTGTCTTTGAGTGAGAAGTGCGATATGCAAGATTTATCCTAGGAACTATGGTTAAAAGACAAGTGGAGAGCATTTGGTTCCCAGTTGAAAAGAATCTAACAGGACAGAGGCTATTTTTATTTCTTGTTTAAGAATGTTAATTGAAATCTAAACTAACATTAAGACTGCTAGAATCTAACAGGCTGAGACAAATGTAAGATTTAGTGTCAAAGTAGAAGACCTAGACCTATCTTAATGTGCAAAGAAGGAAAGTGACAACGTATAATTATTATTCCAAAAAGAACAACAATTGTTAAATCTCTGTTTCTATAATGAAAATCAACAAAAGTGAACAAGAAGCATTCTCAGTGTCATTCTAGTTAAAACACAGACGTGTTTACAATGCCATCTCCCTAACATGGGCACGTAATCTAATAGTTAGAGTAGGAGACTGGGGACCATAATACCTGAGTTCTATTCCTGGCTCGGTCACTGTTTTGTTTACGTGATTTCAGCTGAGTAACTAAGAATACCATTTTCTAAAGTGGCCTCTGATTTTGAGTGCTTCACTTTTTGGGTGCTCACCTTGAGACCCCAAGGACTGGAATTTCAGAGGTGCTGAGCATGTATGGTTTCAATTTCAGACAGTAGGAGCTGCACAAGCTCAGCACCTCTGAAAGTCAGGCTACAACACTGAGGCCTACAATATGAAAGGCCACTTTTGAAAAAGTTGGCCTTAACCACCCTGGTCCAAAGTATCTGCACCCATTTATAAAGTGTAAGAGGCTGTTATAAATTACATAATACAGTAGAGAAGAGCACACCCTTAATTTTACCTGTTTGTTTTAGTGTTACAAAAGGTGGGTGGGTCTTGAAAATCACCAAAAATGTATTATATAATTATGGACTAAACCTAATATATGGTTGTAAAGGAATTTATGTCTATTATATAAAAGAAACTCCATACAAACTCAAAGTACTTGTGATTTTGTGTTTGAGCTATTTAATTGTTGTCATTGATATTTCCACTTCAATAGAAGTGGTACCCATGAATCCAGAAATAGGATAGGGTAGGGATCTCTATTGCAAGGTGCTGAGCACCTCTTGCAAAGTGTTGAATGCCCAGAGCCCCAGTGGAACGCATACGAGGGGCTGATCATCATGCAGTATTGGTCCCTTAATCCCCCACAATAATGGAGCTAGGAGAGATGTCACCAAATTTTGTAGCTGGTGGTTCAATGAATCACATAAAACAATTCACTTGACCAATATTGTTGCATTGCTTTCTTGTATTCCCCCATCTGTCTATATCCATCTGTTGGCTCTTGTCTTATACTTAATTTGTAAGCTCCTTGGGGCAGGGACCATCTCTTTGTTCTGCATTTGTACAGTGCCTAGCACAATGGGATCCTGGTACATGGATAGGGCTTGTAGGCCAACAATAAAGCCAACAACATTATGGGCCTGACCCGTAGTCCATTAATATTAATATTAAAACAAAAACCATGATCCTTACTGTAAATATAATTATCTTAGAAATGGTTGATGAGTTTATGAAGTTATAATGTTTGGCTTTCCCATATGAGCCTAAGGTTCTAGTCAAGTGAAGTCTGAAGTGAAACTGACTTTCTTGTCAGTTTGGTCCACAGAGGACAATAAGTCAACAAAATCACCATATATAGTTCCAGTTGCTTAGCCTCATTGACACTTGCTACTTAGGAGAGATTTAGGAGTGCTAATATTCAACTGAATTTCTGAAGTGTAATGTTTATGAAGTTTGTATATGACTATTTTTAATATGTGCCCTTCATATTTTCTATGCTAGTCTTTGTACGAGGGGTTGTATGGTGTTGCCCAGGAACCTGATGGCAACCAGACAGCTACACCGAATTGTGGTTTTCTTGTTAAAATATATAGACAAAATGAATGTGAAGAGAGTGAGGATAATGCCTCGCTCAACAGATTATACCAGATTATTATTTTACTGTCAGTTTTGCTACACAGGAATTTATAGGGCAAGAAGTAAAACAATAAGGCAGATCTGTTTTATTTCACCACGCAGTGTTCTGTATCTGCAGCATAAGCTCCTGTTTATTGTTTAAATCTAAATATTTTAAATTGATTTGCCTCTTCCTGTTCTCCTCCTGCAGGGAGACAAGAAATAACAGACTTGTGGCTCCATGCTAGTTTGAGTTATTCCTCCTCTCGTCACTCATGAAGATAGATGTCATAACAAAGATCATGCACCATGCTCTCTGTCTGTCTGTCTGTCAGTCTGTCTGTATACACACACACACACACATAAAACCATACTTGTGCAGATGCAGATACATAAAAGTATACAAATGCACGAAAACACAGACATATAAAAAATTGACACAGTAATATATAATATAACTATATATCTATTTCTTCTAACAACTCAGAAAAGGTATTTTCTCTCATACAGCAATGAATTACATATTGCAATCATAGAGGAATCTTTTATTGTGCATATTTTAACTGGAACTATGTGTCCTCTGTCGCATAACTAGAATCAGCAACATGAATGTTTCCAGTGCTTTGTAACAAATATTATTAGTTGCATTATGGGAGCATTGAGAGGCCTCAACCAAGTTCAGGCCCCATTATGCTAGGCGCTGTTCATATGCACAATAAGAGTCTTTTCCCTAAAGAGCTTACAATCTAAATGGACAAGTCAATAGGAAACAGAGGCACAGAGAGGTGACTGACACAAAAGGATGAGGAGATGTGTGGTCTGGGAATGGAGTTCCATGCTAGAATATACTACAACTCTAGCATATGTTTTCATTCTGCCAGGATCCCTTCCACAGTGAGAACTCATCTTTAACTGCATGCGCATGTGTGAGTTCATGAGTACCAGGGCAGACACCATCCATGGGAGCCTTAAGTCCATTAGTGAGAAGAGAAGCATCCAAGGATGCAGAACCAGCAGGGATGCACTGAGCCCATGTGCAGATAGCCCTCTCCCTATTCTGATCTCTCCAGAGCCTCCCCTCAGCCAGAATTATCATTGACAAACCTATGAAAGATTTTGTCCCCTTTAGCCTCCTCCAATGGGTTTCTCACAAGAGGGACCAATACTGTCTCTTATTATATGTACTAACAGCACCTACCACAATGGAGCCTGAACTGGGTTGAGACTTCTTGATGCTACTGTAATACTACTATTACTACTAATTGTTATAAAGCACTGCAAACAAAAATGTTACAGATTCTGCTTACTGTGACAGTTGTTACATTGTTCCAATGAAAATAAGCACAATACAACAAGACCTGTATTTACAGTTTTGGTCTCCTAATCCTTATGCTGCAGTGCACTTCCCCTGCAGAGGATATAAGTGTTGGCTCTAACATGAGGGCTCTGAAGAGAATCACACTCATAATCAAAAGAATAGTGCTTATGATAGCAGGGGTGCAGAAATACAAATAGATTCTCAAGGCTCTGGCAAGGACATAGAACATCGAAACTTAAAAAGTAAAAGGTGAAAAGTTCAAATATTCCATTAAAATGATGCACAAACTGTACTTTAAATGAAGGGGAAGATTCTCATCCAACTGCACCAAGACAGGATAACAATGCTGTGTGCTGTAGTGCTCAAACCTTCCCTCCCCACAATGGAAGGCATGAGAACTATTTTGTGAGTCAGCTCCAGTCAATGGACAATTTTGCTTGCCTGCTTCTTCAATAGTTCCTCTAACACGGCTTCAGAGCACCAATAGCATCAATCTCATGACTGCACCAATAGCCTTTGATCATGGTTATTTGGCAACATTTGAGATGGGATCCACAGACTAGATGGGAAGTATCCAGAGAATACAAAATAATTTTTAACTCCCCAAGCCAATTGTTAAAGAGCTCCTTGCATCTACGTTCAATTATCCAAATCCAAAGGACAATTTTACTTTTGTATTAGATAAATTACTTAATAAGAAAAAATTAAAATAATTATTTATGTAATTTACAGAGCAAGTATCTGCAAAATGTATGCGGTATAACAGATTAATAATTGAATATTTATATCAGTGTTAGATATTTCTATCCGACCATACATAACAAATGATTTCATTTTATTTTAACGTACTTGATAGTAGTAATGGAGACTCATTGTAAATTAAAAGTTTTAATTCTGCTTTTCTTTGCTTTGTGACTTGTTTTCAATTAGGGAAAAATATTTAGCTTATAGAGGCAATTGTTTACTTTCTCCTCAGGAATATTATGATAACCTTGTGGCATTGCACTGTGGGATCATAATCAGAAAGAGAGTAAAAGTGGATCAAATACTGTATATCCCTCTGAAAACTGTAGGCTTGAATGGCTTTTAAAGCCAAAAATCAGATTTCACAGACACCCAAAGCTCTTGCTTTCTCTTTTTGAAAACCCTCAAAACCACAAACCTCCAAATGTTCTGAGTTTTTTGTTTAGTTTGGGGAGAACCCAGTTGTTTGGATAGTTATCTAACCTTATCTGAATTATCCGAATCCCTAGAGTCTGCAAATGGAAATAGTGGATGATAAGAACAGCCTTTCCAGCAGGATTTCAGCACATCTGCTTCCTTGAGAACCACGTAATGTAGAGGTGCACAAAAAAATAAAAAATAACAGGGAGAAAATTAGACAAACCTTCTTTGAGGTTAAAAAAGGATTGAGTTCTCATCAATACATTTAACTGAACTAATTCACCCATCCTTATGAGACATTTTTCTTCTATTGCACTAAAAACTAAAATAATGATAAAAAGGAAGCAAAAAAATTAAGATGATTTCATTTTAGCTTTAGAGGGTTGTCAGACTCTTCTGAAATTGTTTAATGATTTATATGCCTGTCAGTTTGCCTGTTGGATAGTGACTATGATCAGATAATGCAGCAATAGTAAGAGATGCAAAGGAAAAATGTATGTGCACTAGTCAAGTGGCTAGATAGTTAAAGAGATGTAACACTACATGCCATAAGTGAAACACAGTATAGGAGTAATTCTGTTAAAGATTATAAAGATTATTATTTTTTCCCAGTTGCATATCTGCTATCTTTTCAGTAGTAGGCAGCTATCTGATCTGAAATGTTATCTGTTGCTTTTGAAATCAGATGTTTTTGAAAGCTGGCTGATTCTGAAGTACCTATGAAAGCTTTGTGTGTATGGAGATATCAGTGTTTAGGCAGATCACTATTTATTCTTTTGCTTCAATAGTTTTTCCTGTTATAAATGGGTTCTAAGAATCCTTAAGGCCCCGTTCCTACAAAGACTGCTAAGCACATGCCTTGGTCTTTGCAAGATTGGGGCCAGCTTACTCTACAGTTCTTATAATGATAATGGTTTAAAAACATCTATATAGAATTTACTGATACAATAAGAAACACAAAAAACTCCTTAGTATTATCTTACCGAGCTAATAGGAAAATAAATGCAGAATCACACACAATGAATTTTGTGGTTCTCATAAGGTTTTTAGCATCTCTTTCCTTCACAGCAGCCAACATGATTAACATGAATCTTAAGAAATGGAAGGGCAGCCAAAACTTCTGGAAATTAGCAGGCGTTTTATAACACTAGCCTTACATGGTTTTCACTCTTCATTGGTCAGTGAAAAGGAAATTCTGTCATCACTGCTGCTTATGTAGGTTTGGATAAGCAGATACAGGACCTCATGTGCATATACACATACACCACTTTGTTTTACTCTTTATACTCATGTGCTAGAAATGTTTAGAAAGTGAGGCTCCATTAAGCAATGACATTTGCAAAACCACCAAAGCAATGTTTGAAATTTCTCCAAATGCCCTCCCATCTTTCCTGAGCCTCTCAACTCAAACACAGAAATGGAGATAAGAGAGGCTCTGAGCAACATTCATTGCAGTAGTTTTCCAGCCTCCAAATACCTGCAATAAATATACATTCTTGTATTCTAGGTAAAGTTAAGCATTCAAAGCTTTTAATTAACACTGAACAATTTAGCAAAGATTAGATATTAGTTCAAACTACTCAGTGTCAATTTGCTTTAGGGCCAAATCCTACTCACCTTACATAAATAGTTAAGGGCATGGATCTATCACTCTCACTCATGTTGGCTAATTCCTCACCTTACACATAATCTAGTTATTTCAATGGATGGCAGAATGGAGCCCTAAAATGATATCCAGTAGTTATTTTTCAATACATCAAGTAATGAGAAGATTGTGCTTGGCTCCTAAAGAGGTGCAGAAGGCAGTGGGAATGAACGAGGCTTCACACACACACACACATGCCTGTGGTAATTGCATTCCCTGCAAACTACAGAGAGAAAAGACTGATCCCTGATAGTGACCTCTGAGGCACAAGACACTACAATTGGCTTCCACTACAACAGCTAAGCTCCATTCCAGACACATTGGTGCACATAATCATGTTTTTTCCTCTTAGCAATGGAACTGTGGGAGGGCTTTAAAACTAGCATCAAAAAGGCAGGGGCAAGACTGTCCTGGCTTACACTGGTGCAGGCTGTTTCTGGCAAGGATGTGTGAAAAGATGTATGTAAAGTGACTATTTCGATTCCCTATGCCATATTTCCAACAATAAGTAAAAGAACCTTTAAACTGATGAGCATGCTTAGAAATCAACACAGTGGAATAAATTTTCCTCTCCGTTACATCAGGGCAGCACCAATGATGGTAACCAGGTGTTGTTATGAGTTCTCTTGGGTCATATCTAAAAGGTAGGGTTTTTCTTGAATGGAAACTGTTCCACAATAGCAAAAGTGTAAGGATCAGGCATGCATGATGCAAAAATGTCCAGAAGCAGGTCTTCCATTTCAGAAAGTCTTTAAAATGATCCTTGCATATATATCATTGTGGCACTTCTGTCACAATACTGGAGACCAGGTTTAGATTGGGATTAAAATCTTAGCCTCACAGAAATTCAAAGGGTTTAGATGTGAGTTTCTAGTTTGGGCTTTTCTGTACCCCTCTGCAAGAAGAGTGAGCATTTGCCTATTAGTGAATCTTTATTAAGATGTTAATTTTTAGTAAAACCAATTGCCTTCATCAATGTTTGGGTCTTCCATCTCATGGTCTCAGTGGACAGCTGAATGCAAAATTGAAAGAAACCTTCTTCTGCTTCATCTTTAGGCAATCAGTTTCTTAAACATTTCTGATTTAAGACTGGATTTATTGTGAGTGGGCAAAAAAGCCACCTGCACTAATCAGTATGCACAGGGAGGGAACACATAATGATAGGCAGGCTTAGCCCTGAGCTTCTAGTTCTGCTAATGTCAGCTTACAGTAGTCTTCTCCTTTCTATGAGAACCTCCCTTTCCACCAGGAGCTGTCTAATTATGTAAGGGAAAAGTGATTAACTGATTATGATGAATAAATTAATCTCTCAGGACTTGTATGAATTCAGAAATTTCTAATTAGTCTGATTTTCATGGGGCAACTCAAAACAGTCCTCTGTTCCTATTAACAATGATTAACAGAACAATAAGTAATTTTTGGCAGCTTCTTGCAAAATTATTAGAATCAACCTGGGAAACCTAGATTAAGGATTCATGAGAAATTTGCCACTGATTGATGTGATTGATGATGTGGGACTGACATTTGCCACAGGCCTCCCCCAGGAAGGCACCCATGTCTAATGATCTCAATAAGCGGCAATAGATCTGGTAAAGTACAATATCTTCCTGTCAACTATATCAGGAATCTTTAAGTGCCATATCTGCTTTTCCTTCTAGGCTCAGTCCCTTCACTTTTTCATAACCAGAATGGTTAGTTACTATATGCCAAGTTAGCACGCTCCTGACTGTATAGGTATTTTCTGGATTCTTATATGCAAGGCTGATGGTTTATATTCTACTTCAGCTGCATTGTTAGTAACATCTTGGAGATTAACCAAATATTTTTGCATCCTATTATTTGCATATTATTCCCCTTCCACATGGAATACTTTGGCTTTTTTTTTTTTTAAATATATCTGCATTGAAGACAGAATATTAAAGTCTTACCTCGCAGCCTTTACCAAAGAATAGTTTTATATTATTGTTGACTGCTCTGAGGTATCTGCATGAAGGCACTATATGTCCACAACTGAATGTTTCATTCTTAAAGTAAAGCATCTTGTGAGTTACTAATTTATAATCAGAGAGTCATATTACTCCTTAGGGAAAACATATGTTAAAGCTGGAAATAACATAATAGCATGCTCAGAAAGCCTGATGACAGGAGATTTCCAGCCCAGTAGTATTATCCTAAGAGATTTAGAACATTTTGGTGCTTATCTGAACCAAAGCAAATCCCTAAAGCTTTTGAGCAAAGCAGGTCAAATATAAATCAGTGTTTATGAACAATCATTTGAATTCTGAATAGTTTTCTAGTTTGAGCAGACTCATGGCCCATTTTATTCACTATGGGTGTGTCAGGAACTCAGCTGGGTCCTGGCATGGTTGCCTAGCAACCAAATGAGTTTATTTGGACCCAATAAATAAACCATCACTAAGTGACTGTGCTCCCTGATTAGACAGAAGGGCCAACATGTCACCATTTAAGCCTTGTAACAACAGTAGCCTAGCGGCCTGTCAATGAGTTTTATGCCTGCAGTTGCATCAGACTGACTTCCTGTACTGGCCCTTGCTCCAGCTCATGACTGTGCCTCCTCCAGCTCTAAGCCGTATCTTCAGTGCTTAATTTGTGCAAGGGCTGACTCCTGGCATCTCTAGGCTTGGCAGATCATAGCCTCAGCACCTCTGGGCTTGTCGCATGAAAGTTATGAAAGTAAAAATATTGCGTGAGCCCTGGCACCTCTTTCATTACAAATTAAATACTGCCTACCTTCCTCAGAATTTTTGGCTCTGTCATTGGCTTGTGTCCATAGCTCTGGTTCTGCCCTTTAGTTTTGTTCTGGCTCCTGGCTCTGACCAGTGGCTTGTCCCTGACTATGCCTCTGATTCTGCTCTGACTTTTAGGCCACTTTCCTGTGCTGACCACACATTGCAGTGTGTGACGAGGGAATTCACCCCTATGCAGAGGACAAGTACAAAGTTTGTGCTTCACTTGAACTTTCAAATAAGGTTTACATGGGGATTCATGGATATATGCCTTGTGCTGGCCGTTATCAGGAAACCTTTAAAATGTCAGGTGAATTTCCCTTTATTTGCCTATATTTACATGAAAGATCTTTTGTACATGTTCGTTACATGGCTGTTTGTTGTATTTTTACTTGTTTTTTCATGTGAACAAGGATATTTTTACACAAGCAAGAGTCTTCATTGTTTGCCATCCATTATCCTCTTGTTTAAAAAATAAATCAATCACCCAGCAAAATTACATTGTGACTTTTGTGACCAAATATACCCCATCAATTAAAATAAATGGTTGGTAACCAACTCCCTGGTATGAAATTTGTTTTCATGAAATGGTCCTCACACATTTGATTTGGTAAAAATTTGTCTGATGGAGTTGTGAACAGGAAATAAAAGGGGGAATGTAAATTCATCAGATAACTGATTTGCCCTGAAAATATTTATTAGCCTCAATTTTTAGAAGATCTCATCCAAATTTAAGGGAAAATCTATCATCTGTGTTTAATCCTTCATTTTCTACTTTTATCTTGGATGAGAAATTAATGCATTTTTCCTGTTTAATTGGCGTGAAACAGACAATGTGGTATGGGTTATAAGACC
The DNA here is from genome assembly GCF_026122565.2 of Emydura macquarii macquarii. Lineage (NCBI taxonomy): Eukaryota > Metazoa > Chordata > Testudines > Chelidae > Emydura > Emydura macquarii. The sequence continues at coordinate 16,111,574 of NW_027130617.1, forward strand.
ATTTAGGCACCCTTTGCTCTAAAATCTAAAAGCTCCCTCCTCATCTACTTGTTAAAAAAAAAAAGTCCTTCATATTTAGAGAAGGCTGAATAAAATGCAGGGGGTGATGATGCAATCCTGCCAAAAGCAGTAACAAAGACAGAAATGTTAGCGAGTGAAACAGCATCTGTAGTAGGTGTTGCATCTTCTTTCCTCCCATCTGCCAAAGTCAGCAGGGCTGCAGCTAATACTCCGGTTTTCTCAATAACAGTCATTTTCACTGCTACCAGCCATGATGTCACAAAGAGGTGATTATGACTTCAAGTAGTGAATGAGCAGTGGGAGTAGACATTCTTAAAAGCAAAGACCTTGTTCTCATGCAAATGTCCTGAGTGAAGAAGAAAAACATTAAATGCAAAGAGATTTGTTTCCAAAGATACTGTTTTTCAGGTTTCCATGAAGTGAGAGGTTCTGTTCAAAACATACACAGAACATCAGAATATTGCAGCAGTGCACTGTTTTACTGCTCATTCCTTTACACAAGTAAGAAGGTCTAGCTCATGCCAGTAGTAAGTGTTTCCAGGGTAGGGCTCTTACTGGTTGGGGGGAAGCACTTTCATTCTAAGCCCTTCCTTTTTAGTATTTCTCATTTCCCAGAATAAATTATCTTTGATGTTAAAATTGCTCATACAAATACTCAGCCTGAAGAGTGTGTGTGTGTGTAAATGTTGGCAAAGTTTTATTTTGCATTTTTTAATTTATTAAAGCATGATTAAATATTTCTCATTCTCTGTCATTTTTCAGATACTTGATTTGCACTCAGATGCCTCCCAAAATGTCTTCACTTTAAATTTACAAGTCTGGCACAAATTTAGCTTGCAAAATGTGTTGGGGAACCATGAAGTTATGAACACTGGAACATGACATGACACTTAATTTCTTCTACATGTAGGCACACCTCAGCTACAGATTTACAGACATGTATGGACCTTATTCCCAGACTATGTCGACCCAAGAATATTGTACCTATTTAACTAGTTTAGCAACATTTAATAAAATCCATGCCATTTTCTCCTGTAGGTTGCTAAAGCCACCCACCTTAGCATAATTCAAAATCAACCATATATACTCAAGAACCTGGCTAGGATCCCTTCCTCCTTACAACCCATCTAAACTACATTTGGGATATCGTCAAATCTGCGTTCATTATATCTCACATCCAGTTACACTGGAGAGGTCTGTCACCTGATTTTAACTGCCCTCCTTTATAATGCCATCCACAGTCCATTGATACCACTGATTCCAATAGGCTTTGGATCAGCCACTAAGGCTACGTCTACTCTTGCAACTAGTGGTGAGATTCCCACCTGGAGCAGACATACTCTCACTAGCTCTCATAGAAAAATAGTAGTGTAGCTCATGGACAGCAGCAGCATGGGTTAGCTGCTCCAAATACATGCCCCAGGATCCAGGCAGGTTTGTACTCAGGAGGATTGCCAGCTAACCCATGCTGCCACTGTTACTGCCATTACTACCACGTAAGTAGCACTACTGTTTTTAACGCACCTGCTTGGTAAGAGCTGCTCCAGGTGGGCATTGCCCCTCTAGGTCCTAGTGTAGACATACTCTAAGTGTGTAGCAAAATTTGAAATAGACAGCTTGGGTAGTTAGATATTGCTAGCCATGAACACAAGGCTGCCAGATGTTCTGTTCCTCTTGTGGTGTTTTCTAAAGAAATAGGGGGTATGAAGTGGGGTTTTTTTGTTGTTTTTAAGATAGGCTTTGAAGAGACCCTAATTAAAATGGATGGTCCTTTCTAACAATCCCTGAGTTAATCATCTCACTCACCACTCATGCATGACTCCTAGTGACTTCAATGGGAGCTTTGACTGAATAAGGAAAGCAAGATTTGACTGATGATTTCTAAGTTGAGAATCTATTTTTAAATCTAAAATTTTTTTTTTTTTTTTTAAAAAAAAGGAATTTCAGCATGTTGGCTCTGATTGAATTCCATACAGACTGCATAGATAAAGAAAGCTAGAGCCAGATCCTCAGCTGGTACAAACTGGCACATCTTCACCATCTGATGGAGCCATGCTGATTTACACCAGCTGTGGACTTCCCCACAATATTTATGTGGGATTTTTCAGTATATTGTTTTATAATCATAGGAGGATTTCAAGCACTGAGAAATAAACTATTAATCTTTTTTTCTTTTGCTGAGAGACAACAGATACATGGTGTGAAATGAGAATAAATATGGCATTTCATCACAAAGCAGTAGTCTGAAGAATAGAATAGTCACTGTGAAAAAGACATTAATTGACGTGAATTGATGCAGTGGAGGTCATAATATCAAGCCTCACTGTATAAGAACTAGTGAGCATAACAAGGTGAAGCATGGTCAATGCCAACAAGGTGTTGCTTTTGTCAACAGCATTCTGGACAAGAGCAAAATGGAATGGCTGCATTCCACATTCAGTTAGCTTTCTTGAAAAGAGACATTTTAATAGGTACTGCACTCTGCAGACCTTGAAACTTTATCTTTCTTTAGCTTTTAAACACCACCCTATAATTCAGTACTATTAGCCCTCCAGTCTTTCATCTTATCATTTACAAGTGAATACTTTTGTTGAAAACATGTTTTTTAGATGTTTTATGCATGTTAAAACTGTCAAAAACACAAAGGAAGAGAGAAATGTATGACAGTTATTCAAGTGAAAGGGCATTTGTAAAAGTGATTTATACCACTACTAAATAACACAGGTGTTCTACCTAAAGGGCAAAGCTTGCAGTCCTTAGGAAAAAAGTCTCTCTGAATTTATCAGAAGTTTTATCTCAGGAACTCCTGAAGCCCCGATTTAGCAAGAAACTTAAGCATGCACCTAATTTAAGCATATCAATAGACTCATTAGAACTATTCATGTGCTTAAAATTAGGTACATGCCGTGACACAATAGCCCATTGTTGGTTCAATACTGTGTGTCAGCAACCCTTGTCAGGCCTGGCATGCTCTCCGCATCTAACATGCTGTTGTCATGAGATATACGCAAAAGCTGGCAAGCAATGTATCATTGGAAAACTAATAACTCACTCATTAATATTCTTGTGTAGTGTATACATAGGATGTGTACAAAGAATTATGGATATGTGCTAGAATTATGTCTCCCATGAAATTAGGCAAGATGTGACCAAAAATAATGGAAGCTCTATTTACATATCAATCAGCAGGGGGAGGGAAGTCCATAAGAAAGAAAGAGCAGCATGAGATCATCCCAAGTCTGGGGACAAAACGGTTAGTCTGAGAAGCTGAGAGATGAGAAAAGAAGCATCTTGGAATCCATAACTGGACAGACACAAGAGGCAAGAGTTCTTGCAAGCTGAGAAAGATAGGTCCTTCAGCCAAGAAGGTTGAAATCTCTAGGAACTGAATAAAGGTAAAGACCTTTCATCTAGCAAGACAAGTGAAATCAGCTCCTGTGCTTCTGTGAAAGGTCCTGACAGAGAAAGCCACTATGGCTGAAAAGGAAGTGATTAGTGAGAAAACTAAAGTCTGTAACTTGTTGTTAGGCCTTAACCATTAGAAAGCATATTTTTACTTTTGTTTGTTTGTAACCTCATCTACCTTCAATTTCTTCTACCTGGTAGGACTTAATCTAGGTCCTTTTGTTAATAAATTTATTTTACTTTTTATCTGAACCAACCCAGTGCTGTGTTTGAATTAAAGTGATTGTTAGCTCCATTTAAAGTGGTAAACTGTACTTTTGTCTCTTTCAAGGAACAACAGAGTTTATAATTTTTCTGAGGCTTCCAGGAAAGGGCGGGACACATCAGGACAGATGGTTTTGGCGAAATTCAGGACCCAGGGGTATGCTGAGGGGTCACCCTGCAGGAAGTTACCAAGGCTGATGGAGTGGTGGACTATTGTGTTGTACACAGGCTGCTGGGAACAGAGTGCTGAACCAGGGCTGCACTGCCCACAGACACTCGGAGAACTGCAGGTTTGTCTGCTGGCTATTGATGTCCGGGCTGTGAGCCACAGCAGCCGAGCAGGGTTACAGGACAGGCAGTGACACAATCACTTACTGGTCTGGGTTGCACCCCAGAATATGACACATGCTTAAATATCTTGTTGAATCAGGACCTAAATGTATGTAGTTGGTTTTCCATTTTTTGCTTTGATTTTGACACACATTCATTTTTAAACAGAGAGCAGTTTACATAGCCTCACCACAAGCATCAAAAACTTCTTTGATAACTTACAACAAACGTTATTATCCTTTACCGATTATTATGAGATCTTCCTATCATAGCCAATATATTTGGGATGGGGTGATTGTCATCACTGAAATTATAAATTCATTATAACAAAGTGAGAATATTTAATGTCAAAAACTAATGTAATCATTTTCAACATGGAATTTAGCTTAGTTGTAGCATAACTGTGACCCACTGAAAAAATTGTAATTAGGAATTTCAGTATGATCTTTGATAGTCATGTTCTATGCCATGTCTAACTTTAAAATTGAGCATACATAGGTATTATATTTCAGCTCCCACTTATTATTTCTTAATGGCTAACAGCATACATAGCTGCTCATAAGTCAACAAGAAACACAGGTGCTCCGTCCAAAAATCTTACAATCATAATATATGACAAGAGAAAGCAACAAACAATGAGATGGAATATAGGGAAGAAAACACAGGGATGTAATGTAGGATTCTTTGGTTAAACTTTAATTAAGACCTCAATTAAGTCAGTGGGACTTGAATTGGGCCCTTACATAAGTATGTCATCTGCACATTAAAGATACCAAGATACATAGAATTACTTTTTCCCTCCTCCCTACTTTGTTTAAAAAAAGCAGCAACCAACTATTAATATTAGTTTGTATCATGGTCCTATCTTTAAAAAGAATCAGTATAATTATAGTTTACTAGTGGTTTGAAAAGAACCCAACTGAAAGAAAATAAAGGTTCCCAACTGGTAGCATTTTACTGAAGTGTTCATGACTAGTGAAGGTACAGTACAATGGATTATTGATGGACACAAGCGAGAGGCACAAAAGTGTGAGGAGAACTCATTGTTATCAGCAGAGCATAATATAATGCTGAATGGATTAACGACAGTGATTGCTTAAAATGTACCTTTTTGTGTAATAGCCCTAATTATCAGCAACCCTTTACAATGAGTGGATAATTGTTTTTAATTCCTTCAGCATTCTTTGTAGTAACATTAATCATGATGAGCTCATTTGGTTTTAATGTGAGTATAATATGTGATACCACAGGAATTCCATTGTAATTTAGCAGTAAATAATGCCCACTTACCGTAAAATGTTATCGTGAATTCCTTTGATAGACAATGAATGTTGGCTGGTATGCAGCCTACTGTATTGCTTAGTTATTCAACTGCCTTCAAAAATAAAAAACATTCAATGAAGTACAATCCACTGGTAACTAGAGGGGATAGTGCTTAAGGCCAAATCGTGAATTCAGAGCTCCCTCAGCAGAGGCTGAATCGGGACATTGAGGTGCCGGTGTTGATTTGAAGAGAAATAGCTCTAGATAAGGTTAATCAATGGAACGCAGTACAAGGAAGTCTGTGGAGTACTAATTACACACTTATGTAGTCTATGCATCTATCTGTCTGGTGTATCAATCTGGTTGGGATTTTCTGATGAAATGGTTTTGTTGGAAAATGCTGATTTGTCAAAACTGAAACTGTTCAGAGGAAAGGGTTGGTTTTGACAAATTTTTCAGCTAAAACACATTTTGGAAAATAAAATTATGAAATTGTCAAAATGTTTCATTTTGATATTTTCAAAATTAAAAATTCTGGTTCTCAGGTTCAAAATGATTTTCTGTTTAGTAATTTAATGTAATTAAAGTTTTTTTTTAAAAGTGTCACAATCTAAATTAAATGTTTCGAAATTAAATTTTTGATTGACTGAATTCCAAATTCATGAACATTTTCAAAATTTGAACAGGAAAATATTTTGACACCTGAAATTTTCAGAGGATGGGAAAACTATTTTCCACCCAGCTTTATTTATAATGTGCCTAGAGAACAAACCATATCGGCCGGGTAAACCAAATAAGCATAGAGCTGAGTGAATATTTTGTAATTAGTAATATATCAGCCAAATTGGACTTCTTTCTGTGCCCATCATAGCAATGCAGGACTGGAAGGGACCTATTTCAGTCCCCTGCACTGAGGTGGAACTAAGTATTACTAGACCATTCCTGGCAGATGTTTGTCTAACCTGTTCTTAAAAACCTACAGCAATGGAGCTGTGAGGAGTCTTTCAGTGAGGAGACTGCAATTCCCTCAAATGTATGCACCACATGAAATAATTTAATAATGTTTTGAGAAGTTCTTTAACTCAAGGATTGAATGTGACTAATTGTGTTTTCCTTGAGTATTTGCTATTTGACTTGTGTTGGTTAATTGTCATTGGTCAGATAAACTGCATAGTTTTTAGGGTCTAAATTGTGCCTGTACCTATAGTCCTAAACAAGGGGAGTTGTTTTGCACTGTAGTACCCCAAGAGTGTGTCCCCCCCAGGAGGCAAAGTACTCAGGAGCACTTCTATGAAGCATAATTCCCTCCTTGCTCTGAGGACTGGAGCAGAGGCAGTAATTTGCTGCTGACCATCTGCACTGGCTAGCACATTGGCAAGCAGATCCAAGTCTCCGTTCATTCTCTGCCATTAACTGCTTACCTATTTTAAGTGCCTGCTTCCTCCTGCATGACAAGACCCAAAATCTGGGTAGCTCAGGCATGGCTGTAACTCCCCTTTACGCCCTTGTGCAGGTGTGCATATATAGTTCAAGTCACCAACTTAGCCTGGATGATCATGCAAGCACTTAGGGTGCAAATAGACATTGGTTTGATTTTTAAATGTGTTGGATGATTACTTGTATGTGCCACTTTGAAAGTGACTGTGCATGGACATTTGTGATTATATGAACGTTCACAAAGCACAAACACAAAATGGCAAGAGCATGGTTGAAGTGAATGTGTTTAAAATTGAAGTTCACATTTAGAAGTTTCTTTGTAATATTCTCCCTGCTGTAGTTGGAGGAACCATGTTCTAGCAGGAACCATACATAAACCATGATTTAAAAACAGTCTGCTAATTAACGTCCTTTATTCTTCACAACAGTTGGGACCTTAAAAATGTTGTTTGATTAAAGGCAAATTGCAAAGCAAAAATTAAACCGGAGATAGCCCCTTCTTCATCCAATGCAGCTAATTATGCACAAACTCCAGAAGTGTTAATGGGTCACTTCACCTTGAATGGTCCCTTAGAATATGTACTAACTACCCAAGGGTTCTCAAACTTTTTTTCCCCTGGACCGCTTTGAAAATATTTCAGGCTGTGATGACCCCTTGCCCAAAAAGTGACACCCCCCATGTCATGCCGCCCACCCTGCATCTCATGACAACCCCCCATGTCATGCCACGCCACCCTTACTTCTGCACTGCTGCTGGGGGCAGCGCTGCCTTCAGAGCACCTGACCATAAGCCGCTGCTCTCCAGCCACCCAGCTATGAAGGGCTCTGCTGTCAGCCCCACACCGGGCTGACAGCCGCAGCTACGGCATGCACAGGAGCTAACAGTTCGCAACCCCCCCATATTAACCTCGTGACCCCTTGAGGGGTCCCAATCCCCAGTTTGCGAACCCCTGTGCTAAACTTCCAGTTCCATCTTGTATTTAGCTGTGATGCTCTGAGCATTGTTCCCAGAGTTGAAGAGCTCTGTGTAGCTCGAAAGCTTCTCTCTCTCACCAACAGAAGCTGGTCCTGCCTTGTCTGTAGAATAGACTTGTTTGGCAGATCTCCTCCCTTAACCTTTTTCAGTGTCCAGCGAGCTTTCTCCTAACAGCATTATTATACACAAGCATATAATTAATAAATTACATTTGATATTCATTTAGTCTATTTTTATTTATTTATTTTTTTAGTTTGGAAAATAATTTTATGCGTGCCCAATATGCACTTATCCCTGTCAATGAAATAGACCTATATGTTGGATTTGTTTGGGTACTGCTGTCAATGGATGCTATAGAAGAATTCCTAAGTATCCTGTAATTTTTCATTTTTTCAGAAAATGCCTTGAAATTTAAGTCAAGTCCATTTCTCCCCGACAACAAAGTTGTCCAGTAACTTAATATTTCTCCTTTTGCAGAATGGCAGCATAATCTACCCCACCACTTCAGTTCTTGGTAGGTAGTCACAATTATTCTGGAAACAAAGCTGGTGCTTTTCAGTTTATAAGATGCAAAATAAAAAGTGGGTTAATGAAAATGCAGTCTAGGAATATGAAATAAGATTGGAGGTGACATATTGTTACTAGCCACGAGGCCTTCTACAGGCTGTAACAAGGGAAAAAAAAGCTATTCTGCTTTAGCCATCATAACAGGCCTCCATTTGTTGTGGAATTCAGAAATAATTGTCACCTTAGGGCTGCATACAGCAGTATGAATTAGACATGGGTAAGAACACTGCTTTTTTGGGCAACTTGCAGCTTGTGTAGCTTGTTGCCCAAAAGGAAGCTCATGGTCAAACTCACATTAGACATTCTGACTTTTCAGCTCAATAAAACCAACCTTTAAAAGATTTTTAAGAGATCCGGTGCCGTTATAACTCGTGTTAAATGAACTGAATGGTAATATGGTTATCTGAATTTGAACCCCTTCTTAACCCAGTACACATTAAAATCTTACCTTTTTTTATTTGTCACCAATTGTAATCAAATCAAGCCTTGTAGCTTACAAATATGCTTGTTCAAGATATAGAGCCCTTGAAGTCTTTTGTGAAGACTTATTGCTGAGTGCAAAATGTGAGATAAGTTGCAAATGTTTAGACATGATGACAACTCGCAGGCCTGATTGATTACTAGGGGAGGACAAATAGAAGGTGTTTTTAAAGGTTTTTTGGATAGAAGCCCAGAGAACATTTAAGAATGTTTTTAAAGCAATTTTGTAGTGAGAAAGCCTGCTGACCTCATGAGTTTCTTTTATCACTTGAAGGAGAGCTGGAAAGTCTATTTTAAACAATTGAGTTAATATTTTATGGTTTTGTTATTCATGATTTATACTTAAAATGGCCAAATTTTGCTTTGGTGCAACTGAGAACAGAATATGATCCACAAAGTTCTATACCTCCAATTAGAAAAGCTACATTGAGGCTGAGAGACAAAATGAAATTTTACCCTTTGACCAGACCTAATTTCAAAAGAATTCATTATTCATCTTCTTTATTGCAAGACAGTTTATCTGCATTTTAAAAGCAGTCTTAATTTATAGTCATTCAAAGCAAGCTATACAAGGAATCTCATTGAAATTACCATAAACTTCTGATTTACATCTTAATGTCTAGGAACAAGACTTGATCCCCTGGGATTCTAATCCTGCTGCCTTTGTAATCAATGGTAAAATTGTCATTGACTTAAAAAGGACAGGATCATGCCCTGAGTTTGTTCCATGCCTTAAAAAAAAAAAAAAAAAAAAAAAGCCTGCAATACCCTGGGTTATCCTAAAAAATCAAAGGATGGCTATCAGAAAGACTGGTAGGACAACAAGACTATAGGAATATATACAAGGCTAGAGTAGAAAAGCATGCACATCTAGGTACTTGTATGTATGGGGGAACCAAATGACCAGAGGCACTTTGGGCATTGTCAGGTTTCTAGACATAAAATTGCAATAGAGTGTATAAAAAAGAATTAAGCTGGTCTGTGGGAAATTTATGGCTACGTTTAGGAACCTGATAACATAACGCTAACAATTCCAATGGAAATAGAAAAAGTAAACTGTTAAAAGGGAAGAGTTATGCCCACAAACTCCAACTGACTTTAAATACAGAACATATTATGTTTTGTAAAAATCTGGAAAACAAACTCAATCCTCAAACAAGAGGGAATGGATTACACTTTTAGCTGACTGACAGACAAAGAGGTATTCATATCCAGATCTGAATCCAGGTTTGGTTTAGATTAGAGCTTGAATTTCATGGTGACAAGCTATTCTTGTGAGACTGAAAGAATAAAAAGGTAAACCTAGCACAATCAACTGCCTCATCCAAAGCAGATCTGGAAAAGGCTCCATCTGTTGTTGAAGCTGACACAGAAGCAAAATTCCTGTTTGCGTTGGTCAGACAGCAAGCAAAATGACAAATTCCTTGAAAATATCAACTAATTTTAGAAATAGAAATTCAGCTTGCACAACTATACTATATTAGTTTTCTCTGGCTAGTGACCTGTTTGCTCCACTCTGGTAGCACAAAAGAGCTAGAAAGCTACATTAACAGGCCAGTTGAAGATCCCCAACTGGGGGTAATCCATGCCCCCCAGTATCTCCCAGTATAGAGGGTACTATAAAGGACATGTCATAACAGCATTAGAGGAGAAATCTTAGATTCAAGCATAGATGTAATCCAGGCTTCTCAAGTTGCCACAGTTTAAAAGAGTGAGATTTCTAAAAGTTATTATTGAGATTATTTGAAATGTCTCACTGGAACTTGTGAAACCATTAGGGCTAGGTGCTTTAAAAACTGCCTAAAAATAATATAAAATTATTATCCCTCCAGAAGAGTGAAGCTTAATGAGTCGACATGGTTTGTTGTTAGAAGGTTTTTCAGTATGCCTATAGAAGTCCTATAGAAAACCCCTATCCATGCTCCAGAATTATGTGGATAGCTCCATAAGCAGAACTCTGTTAGAGTAATTACAATGACCAAATGCCATTTTTCTTACACATCTAAGCTGTGTTACAAAATTTACAGCTCTCAGTTCACTTTAAAATTGCAGAAAATATCTGCCATCAATGGCAAGTATTATGAGAGAGGACGCTGAACATAACCTACATAATTTTTTTCTCATCACTTACTTTATTAGAGCTGCCTATCATATGTAATTTCATGTGTAAGTTGAAATACGCTTAGAACAGCTACTAAGATATTGTCACTTTCATTTTGGTGTGGGAGAATCATTTTAGTGATTTCTTTAGGGAATGCTTTCTTTTTTTTAAATAAGATGTACATTGAGTCACAATGAATGTCAAATGCTTTCAAAAAGTAAAAGACAGTGTTCAGTGAGAAACTTCCATAGTTTCAGCCTGCAAGTACAGCAGTCAAAGGGAGACATGATCCATTTTCTTCTACTCTCTATCATTACCCCCTCAGTCCCTATGACATTTTGACATGTTATCATTTCCATGATCTCAAGCATGAATACATTGATTTTTCAATCATTCTCTATTAAACCCAACAATAGAAAGTTAATGATCCAATTGAATCAATCCAGGGGAAACAACCTCTAGTTTCAACACTATTAAAAGATCCATGGCATTCTCGGTTTGCTTATTTTTTCGTTTTCTCAGCTGACTCAAATGTTAAATGGAGGTTTGGCTTTTAAGCCATAGACCACATTTGTGTGAAGAGATGTTCAGGGGCTTGCCAGCAGTGAGGTTAATTGGAATCATGATGACTCAGGCAGAATTCCTCCAATGGCCTAGTTGGCCAGGAGTACATGATGCATCCAGAGCCCAAACACCCATTCAAAGGGTACAGCATAAGCTGCATCCTGTATCTTCTCAGCTCTGTTGGAGCCTAACTCAAGCTCCACTGATTTCAATGAAAGTTGGAAATGTCCCTTGGACAGTGGGAAGTAGGATTATGGCCTCACTCCTTCTGGGGAAACTACCATTCTAGGAAGGGCTAGGTTCTCAGTGGACACAAGAACTATGATAATGGCTGACCCCTACACAGGGGAACATGGAACAGGCAAGGCTACTTATGCCCTCTTGCCTCTCCTTCTCTTGTGCGTCCATGCAGGGCCAGCCAGCAGGGTATTTGTCAAGCCCCCATCTTTGCAGTATATAAGTGCTGCTAGAACCTATACCTAAGTATACTGAAAAGTTATATGTTGCACTGCTCCCAAGACATACAAACTGATGCAAAGTTTAAAGGATCAATACTTTGTAAAGATGGAAAGAAGGTTATTGCTTCCAATCCAAGCAAGGAAGTCAACTGTGTGTGCTGAGAGGGCAGGTGGGAAGATTCTCAATTCTGATTTCCTATAGAAGATTTCCTCTCCTTTCAACTTACATATTTCTGGTTTTGCCATGTGTCATGTAGGGAAAGTCTCAAGCATAAAAGATGTTCACTACTCCCCTGATGTTTGAAATGACAGAATAGAAGAAATATCATCATGCAATTTTGTTAGCCTTTCAGGAACTTCATTTTTCTAATCTTATTTTGAGTATGTTTGCTGGGTTTTGCATTGATTCCTACCCTAGTGGGATATTATTTCATTAGTGTAATTCTTGAAGCAGATGCGATTTTGTATTCTCAATATCAGGTCCAAATACATTCAGTATTTCTGCATGTTTCAGACAATCAGGTCTAAAATAATCATCAACCTGCAGTGCAATGATTGCAATTAGAGGTTGCAAATCTTGGTCATTTCAGCTCACTGAGCTTTCACAGGGTCTTTTTTGTACTGGTTCACATGAGTTTCAATCCTCTGGGACAGTGTAAACCTGAAGTAACTCTAGGGACTACCCATGAAGTAACTGTAGAGTAAATATGCATGGATTCAGTGAGATCAGCATCTATCCTTTTCAGTTTCATTTTGAGTTTGCAGCTGTGTTTACTTGAAAATCTGCCCACGTGCACTGAAACAACCTTGAATTACAATTAACCTGGACTGAATTTCCCAGGTGTACAAAAAACTGAAATATCAGAATCAGATATCAAATCAGAATCAATATCAGAATCATCATTTTTCCCCACCCCCTACCATCAAAGTTTCATAACAGTCCAATTAATATGTCAAGCTTGTTCTTTTAGTTCAGAAATTTTAGCTTGCTTTAATCAGACTTTTCACATATTTTGAAGTTAGGTAAAACTAATTCAAAACTATATATTCGTATTATTTCACAGCTACTTCAATGCTTAACAAGTCTGCAGCAGCTAAACACAATACTCTTAGCCCCTAATTAACAACTATTACAAATATTTAGATTACAGAAAGCATCATTTCCCCAGTTTATCGAATGCAATTGTGTTTCTGTAGCTTTAAGAAGTATCTGAGTTAAAAATAATGTTGCCTGTAAGATTGCTCATGTTATAGCCGATGAATGCCAAGATCTGTACATCATAATGTGTTTGTCATGGAGAAAAAGAAAGCTGTATCGTACAGAGATTAAGCAGCTCCAAAGCTGAACTAGCCAGTCCTGTCTGAAAGTAGAACAATAGTTTGCTCCAGTCTAGCATGACATTAAGATGACAGTCTTTATCTGCCATTGTTAGTTAAAACATGGGAAAAGAGGTTTTTTGAAAATTCCAAAAGGTACCGGATGTGCTGCAATTCCCAGCCTTTCATTTGTTTGCAAGGCAAAATTGAAGCAAGCTATAGTTCTGAACTGCTTAGTTATACACCAGTGACCAGAGAATTGCAGACCTGTCTACTAACCCACTGTGTTCTCTGAAGCATATCCTCTCAACTATTATCTAGCATTTGGACAATGAATCTTTCCCACCCCTAAAATGAAGAGAAACTCTGAATAGACAGTGTTTCTATCTAATATTGTTCCTCTCTCTGATGTGTAAAGAATAATATTTTAAATAGTATAAATGCAATGGGATCATTCAGCACATTCAGGAATCACAGACTGACAAGACTTTCCAGTTTTTAAGCAAATATACATATCTTGTTTGCTAGGATAAGAATAAAACTATTGCATCTCAATATTTATAATCTTTAGGAAAACAATTTTCAGTCCCCATGGTAATAAAAGTCTAATGTTGCAATTTGTATAGGTGCATTATTATAAATCAGTAATATTTTTTTGAAATTCTACAGTAGTATGATTACATTTTAATAATAGATAACAGAGTAAAAAGAAGTTTAAAATAACTCCAATTCTAACAAAATATGGATAATGATTAAAACCATGCAGGTTTTAAACAGGAATTCTAAAAATTACTGATGCTATCCTTATGTAATTAAAGGAAAAATTTGGCTCTGTTTGTAAAATACAGAGCATTCATATTGGAAACTGAGAAGTTTTTTGCTCTATTATAATGAACTTTAAATAAATATATACATGAAAGAAAGAAGAGTTCTTGAGGACTCTTTGCTGTAATAAGATATATTCTAAGAAAGCATGAGTATGTACATCCAAAAAAAACCAAAAAACCCCCTCCACATCCTTTTTCCTCCCTAGTTTATTTATAATTTGGTTTTTAAAAGGGACAAAGTGAACACAGATTATTTTATGTAGCATTGTGATAGGAGATAAAGACAAACATTGCATTATGTGTAAAACTATGCAGCTCAAAGAGGAGTTTGGAATGCCCGAAACACAATGGAAAAACTGTGTTTCTGCTATATGTTGGGCTCAGATAAAAATAGGCTGAGTAGGGAGCGGGTTATATACTCCTAAATGTTCAGAAGCCAAACTCTGCAATGGCCCACTCTCTGAGACTACATAGAAGAAATGTGACTATGCTGGAGAAAGTCATAGGGAATGACAAACCAAGACAATTTCCTGGGTAAAATCTCCCATTGGTCGGGCATATCAAGCCTTAGTCTGTAGTGATGAATCAGCTGTAGAGATATTCTCTTGTGTCCTGCTCCTGGATTGGGGAAAATAATTCCCTTTACTGCAGATCCTCATATTAGTTTACTCGGTCTGTGTGTGAGTCTAGATTTCCACCCTACTAGACATATGTTCCCTTCTCCCCAGCCTCCTTACATACACACAAATATTCCAGTGCACAGACCAAGCTGTAAGAATTTGGGGCCAAATTCTGTCCTATCCACTGTATAACACCGTTAACTTTAATAAGGTTACATCAGTATAATTGTGTTAGTATTTCAAAATATCTTTTCATATATTCTGATTCTAGCCAACAGAACCAATACAAAGCAACCATACGATAAGCCCCCAAAATCACCATTTAATTAATATGACATCTCACCCAAAAACAGTTTAAATAATTCCTCTTCTTAACCAAATTGATCAACAGTTAAAACTAGGAGTTGAGATTCCAAGGCAAAAAACACATTACTGGCAACAGATTCCCGCGTGATTCTAATGATAAGGATTTAATCTGATTTATTATTTTATTATTATACACAACTTGATAGTAGTAATTAATTATTTTGTATATTAGATTTATAGTTTTAATTTCAGAAATAATATAGGTAGTCATGATCATGGCATGAACTTTTTTTAGAAGTCCATGGAAAAAATTTCTCCCTACACTGCCTCCCTGTAATTTACATGCAGTTTATTTCAAACATAGTTGTTGCTATTCCTGTTTCATTATTACCCTAAAACCAGTCTTTCAGAAAAGACATCCCAAAAGGCCAACTTTAGGATTTGGGGAGCATCTCATAAGTTTTGGCTGGGAACACACAAGTGAATTGTATCCATGACTTTTTTGTCACAAAACTATGTGAGAGCAAGACATTCCGTCATCTTGCTGAGAAACAGCACTCTGTATGGAGGCAACACGGCAACAGATCAATTTGCAATACTGCTTAAAGCGCACCATTTTAAGGAAATGAACAATGCCATCCTTATCCAGCAGAGCATACAAATCCCACTGATTTCATTTTTAAACTCATGCTTTAATGTCATCTCATTTATTTAATACATTTATAAGCACATACTTATTGCTTTGCTGACACGTGCTTAAATTTAAGCATGGGCTTAAATGTTTTGCTAATTAAGGGCCAATATCATACCCAAAACATGTCTGGGACTTTTTTTAAAACGTACTGCAAGATTGAGAACGTGATGTTGCTGTTAATTGTAGTTTTATAGTGACGGCAGGAGTTTTCCTCTGATTTTCACCACTCTAAGTAAGAGCAGAGTCAGGCATCAAGATTGTGAAGATGCTGGGCAGAGCCATCCAGCTGCCCTACATAATAACAACAACAATAATATAATTAATTGGGATAGGTTGCAAAGCTGTTCTGGTTACTAAGTGATTCATGGCTATTGCAGTTGCCATTAGCTTTCTCTTACATCACTGAAGAGCTAAAACATAATTGCAGAAATTGCCAGTAGGAATGAAATACTTGCATGGCAATGCCCAAAGGTATAGAATTTTGGGATACGGAAGGTGCCATGGGTAACTATAAGTAACAGTTTATGCCAGGTATTTTGATACTTACAGTTTTGGGAAGCTATAATTTAAAATGACTTGGCTTTTTGTTGTTGTTTTTTCTTATCGAAATAAAATAATCATGTAACGTTTTGGTTCTCATTCAAAAGTCACATTAATAATATATCTTACTGTAGCTAAATCAGTCACGGTGAGTTTAAACTCATTGTTTCTTTCTCATTCCTGCCAACCTCTTCCCCCTTTCCATTCTCATTTTCTTTCTTACTTTGCTTTATTTCATTATTTTTTTAATGATCCATTTATGCATTCTTTGTCCCTTTAATTAAGTATTTGGAGAGGCATTTTGGTTTCTTTTTGCTAAAGCTGTTCAAACATATTTGATTTTCTGTCTATCTTTCCATAATAATAAAAAATAACATGTATTCCTTTGATACAAATTCAAATGTCCATGAAAAAATGCGGGTTCTTCCTATAACAGAGAGGAAGGCTCTGCTCCATTTTCTCCTGTCCCCAAAATATTATCCACAATTTTCACTCTTACCAAAATTCACTCTGACTTGAACATTTTTATGTAAGTCTCTCTGCTTTTGTTCCAACTGTTTTGCTCTCAGTCACTCTCCCTTGTAAACTAGTCTAGGCAAGAATGTGCTTACTGCAACTTAATGCGGTGGGTCCTTGTCCAGCTGGCTGGAAGAAAAGGGCTGTTGCCCCTTTAAGGGTTCCTCCTTATAAGCAGTAGTGGAGGAGGAAGGAGATAGTTTACAGGGATGGAGCCTGGAAGGGTAGGAAGCAGCTGGGCCAGGTTTGGGAAGGTGGGGTCACTGCCCTTTCTGCTGACCTGAAGAGTGAGGGGGTATTTATACCCCATGCAGCCTCAGAGAAGCCCTCTTTAATCTGGATTGGGGGTGGTGGAGTGATGTGCAAGTACAGAGGCAGGGTCCCACGTGCATGAGTAGGAGGGGTAGCCCCCTGACCATTAAGGACGGGATGCCCGGCTGGTATGGATCAGGGTGATTGGGCTGCCCTCCAAATGGCGGGGGGGAGACTCTTCTCCCCAAATGAGTAACAAAGGTATTTGTGGGCAAAGTCTGCCGATGCGTTAAGGCTTAGCATTAAGGCTTAGCGAGTCAGACAAAGAATAGATTGAAGCTGGGCTTGCTGTTGCAACAGAGATTATTTCAGCTGCAATTAAAGGGTCACAGGGTGCTACAGGACAAGCAGGGGACAGAAGAGTGGAACGAACTACCTATAGGACTCAGGAGGCAGAGCGTGACACTGGCAAGAGACAATCACTGTTGGCAGGGCTGAGTTGGAACAACACCAAGGGGTGATTGAGGAACAGGAGAGTTCAGGGGAGAGAAGCGTAATGGGCATGGCTGGGAAGAGCATGGAGTTGCAGCCAAGGGTGAGGGATGGAATGGTGGGTATGAGAACAGAGATGTTAACCTCCTCTCCTTCAGTGTTTCAGCTTAGGGTTAAAGCTGGAATGGCCCAGGGAATGGCCTACTGCTCTCTACTGAGGAAGTAATCAGAATGAAGGAGAGGGGTCACTCAACCCCTTCTTCCCAGAGCAGAAGCTATTGAAATGTTTGGGCAGTGGATTTAGCCATGGTACTCAGGGGAAATCTGCTGTTTGGGAGGAAGGGCCTGCTGTTACTGAGAAAAACACACCAACCACAGAGGTCAAGCTTCTCACAACTGTTGCAGGCTATCTTTCAGTTGTTACAGAAGCTGAGGCCTTTCCTCCATGGACAGTCTGTCAGAGATAATCCTGGTCACCTAGCATGAGCTCAAGTTTGAGATACAGGAGATAAGCAGATGGTGCAGTCTAGAGTCATTAATATAGGGGAGGTGTGAGATAAAAATTCAACCCCCTTCCAACAGGGATGCTAATTCCTGAGATACAGTCACCATCCAGATGGTATCCAGGGGAACCTCAGGATACTGAGGGTTCTGTGGAGGTTAGTTGAGAGTAGGGTTATGTGGGAGTGTCGGACTCAATGGGAGTTCATCTTCTTTGCACTACTGAAGATAAGACATGGAAAAGTATATATAAGACATACTAAGACTATCACTGCTGTACAGAGAAGCTCTGATAGATAGAAAGACAGGTCAGGACAAACAATGGAATTAGAAATCCAAATGACCAATGTGCTAGAACCTGGGAAAATTGGGAATCTGCTTTTTTAATGTAGGTGGGTGTTATATCGGAAAGAAGCTTTTCAATTATTGCCAGGACATCCTTTCAATTTTAACCTTTTGGGTTGGATCAATTTTATTTCAATAAATTACCCCCAATGGGATTATCCATCTCATGCTCAGGGTTGGAATCATTCAGCCCAATACAGGAATGGGCAGTGTCCTGGAAGTCCGGGCAGGCAGTCAATAAGTTGGATGACTTATTATTTGTGGGACAGGTTCTGAGGAGTGGGCCAGCCTGCTGGCCACATTCCAGGCCCTGGCTAGCAGGTCAGAATGACAACATGACAGTGATGCATGTTATCAATCTCCTGTCCTCCAGATTACCAAAGGTTTAAGGCTGGTAAGAGCATTTGTACTACAGTGTTTAAATCTTAATGTATGTTTCTCTGCCAAACACGTACTCGGGATTGATGTTGGCATATCTGATGTGTTGTCTCAATTTTAGATGGACAAATTTTGGGACCTGGCACCAAGGATCAACAAGGAACCAGAATGGATGCCTGTAACACTCTGGAACCTTGGTATATTATAGCTCTCAGGGTAGTACAGAGATCAGTTGCAACACGAATGTGTAGGGTCTCTGAGAGGAGTTTTACTGATTTTGTGCAATTTCAGAGGAGGAGGGGCCTGTTGATGGTATGGTCTATTTTGGAAGACCAGATACTGCAGTACATGGTGTATCTCGCATGCTGTGGAATCATCTTTTATCTATTATTACCTGGCTGGCATCATCTATTATATCCAGTCACTTATCATGCTTTAGGTTTGGATGATGGGTAACATATCCTTGTAGAGGGTTCTTAGCTTGGAGGTTTTAGTGGGGTGATCTAAGGACATGGACCCTAGACAGGATCCCCATCATCCCATCACAGTTCAGACACTTAGGGATTTGGGGCAGGTTCTCAGCCAAATATACAGAAGCAGACAAGAGCCAGGCTTCTTCAAGGCTGCTTTCCTGGTAGCATTTTTGGAGCTTTTAGAGTCCGTGAACTAGTGCCTGGGTCAGCACTTTGGTGGGGAGGGATGTACAATGGGAGAAGTGATTGGTCATCTTAATCCCTAGGATCTCAAAAACAAATTGTGGGATGGGAGATGAGCCCATAGTGCTACAGTCTGAGACATGTTATAAGTCTGACCAAAATGTTAGAAAATCAAAATATATACTTTTCTCGTTGTGTACTCCTGCCAGTTTCAGACAAATACATTAGGATTCTCTTCACTCTACAGTCACTGAAGTACGTGAGCAGAAAAGGAGTGAGACATGCAGAGACTGTGTGAGAGAAAGAGACATCCCTCAACTCAGCTGCTGAGCATCACACAAACACCCTAAAAAGAAAATTATTTCAATTTTGTGTCTCTGCCAGCTTTTCGGTTGTGTGGTGGAGGGTGTTGCTTGTCACAAAGTTGCACTTCAGATTTCATTGCACTATAGTCACTGAGGTGCCTTAGGAAAAAGAGGGGGGAAAAATCACCTTCTCTTGGGCTGCAAAGCTTCAACTAAGACATGAATCATCAGCTTTGTGTTTATGCCAGAATTTTTGCCAATCTGAGACTGACATTGACAAAGTTCTGCTCCACTATCATTAGCAAAGATATGGAGATAGAAACACTGAAACAGATCACTGAATGACAGCACTCCTTTGATGGCATTGCTTGAAAACGTAGAAAAAACTATTTAGACTATGTATTTTTCAGAAAGCAGAGAAGAGACAAAAATACATTGCCTCTAGATCCCACATTTTCACCACAATAGAAAGGCCTTCTTTGTGCTGAGTGTGAAATTAACTCAACAGATACTTGTGTGTGTCCTTTATTGGCCAGGGAAACTCTGCTTAGATGTAGCATCTGGTTATCAATGAGCTTTTGCTTTTCATGCAATTTTCCAGCTGGGCTGACTGAGGCACAAACAAGTCAAAGTGACTTGTCCAAGGTCATTCTGTGTGTATTCAGCTCACTCTGGTATTTAGTCCCCAGTCCTTCCCACAAGCCTGCACATCACTTATGCACTCTTATGCAGATAAACCTTTGAAATGATGTATTTTTGATGATATATTATTTTAAGGAATCAATTTTTAATGAACTCAAGTGATATTTACTGTAAAAGCAATGAACTTGGTGACTTTATTTGATATGCAAGGTGGGTGTTCATATTTCCATAGGAATTTCATTGTAATTCAGAATCACTTAAATACTAATTAAGTTGTCTCTTCAAGGTTACTTTATTATAATATTCATGCAGTTCATATTTTTTGCACCAAAGTAAAATGTTAGCTGATCTGTCAAACTCAAATAAGGTTCTAAGGGGAACATTAGCAAATGATGCAAGCAGAATCAGCCACACCCAGGATGGAAAAGGTGAATATATGGGGTTAAGAAGACTTGAATTACTCAGGACATAATCTACTATGGAACAAAGAATGTGAATAACTACACAAAAAAGTTCTATATCTCACAAATGGATGAGCGAACAGGAAGGGACTTTAGCCACCAAGCAGGGGGAGGCCCTACAATAATGTAATGCCTTAAGCATAAATTTTATATCTTGAATCAACCTGCCTGGTAAGAGATATACAGACATCCTGCTTCTCACTCTTCCAGAGGGGTTGTGAGGTGGGAGATTTGAGCCTGAAGAGAGAGATGATGTTCAGAACACAAGAGGCTAGGGAGATCCTCTAGGCTGTCTTGCACTGGTCACTGGGTGCTAGATTCTAAAAAGATGCTACATAAATACGTGTTTAACATTCGGCATCTGAGTAGTTCCAGGTGAAGTAAATGGTGAGTCTTTCCAGGCCTCTGTCCCAGCTCAGTCCATAACTTCAGTAGTGTTGCTTGATGTTATATGGCATTTTTTTTTTGGTAACTTTTATAAAATACATGCTATGGATATAATTCTGTTTAACTACTTCCTATTTGATAATCTATCTGCTTGGGAGCATAATATCTAGGAGGACTGAATTGTTCTGACTCCATTAGCTTGCATAAAAGTATATGCAGAATGGAATCATTCCAGGATGAATTCTTTGTCTCATCCTAGAGCAATGAACAATGCAAACATGGGTGTTGTCACAGAATTGTTCAAGCTGCCTCTGGTGGACACAAATTAGACTGTTGTGTTTGAACTCACTTTGGATCTGTGTGCTTTAAAGCTCCCCTGCTTCGGGGCAGGGTCCAGTCACAGTCTCTGGCCTCTTGGGCACACATCTTGGCCACATTCTCTGACAGGTATCACTTCTAGAGAATGGGACTCCATGATCTAGCTGCCCTAAACTCCAAGATGAATAGTAACCTGCCCTCCCACCCCAAGACTCCCCAGTACCTAGGTGCACCATCATGAGAACTGCATCCTGATGGGTACTCCAGTTCATATTTTAACCCTTCAGGAACAAATGGTAGTTGAAGAAAATAACACAAACTTTGCAAAGGAATTTCTAAACCAGTTACATTTTACTCATAGATAAAGCACAAGAGATATACAGGTCTATGGAAACAACAAAACAAGCACACAAGTCCCTCCCTTCAGGGTTCTCACCACTCGAGGAGTTCTTAGGTTCTCCTCCTACTCAGCCTTCAGGTTCTGGGCAGGGTCTGTTTCTCTCCCTTCAAAAAGCTGCCTTTAGCTTGTTCAGGTCTGGAAGTCAAGAGGTTACCCTGCACCCAAGCATGCCCCCTTTTAATGTCAGCTCCTAATATCCTTTGACTTTGGTCCTTGTTTTCTGTTTGGGATTTTCCATTACTTCATCCTGACCATCTGCAGACAACTTAGGGGAAACTGGTTTCCCTTAGGCTGCAGCCATCTCATTGACCTAGGGTCTTCCATTTGAATGGAAAGCTGTTAAGGGAAGGACTCTTAATTGTGTGCGTTGCTCCTCCCTAGTCCTGGTCTGCAAGGTACTATTTTCAAATGGATGATTCAACACACACTGAAGCATTCAATGAGTCAGCATTTCATACAATCAATCAGAATGCATAAGTTTTATAGACAAATTTATCAAACTGTCACAAGTGCCCTTAGAGCTTCATATAGGAGAGGGTTGAATGGCTACAATATTGGGGAGTATCATATGACAGAATAATACTAGGAACTAATCACAGTTTTGTGACAATAGTAAAGAATCATAGAGAGAGTCACTTTCTTTTAATATTTGCAAGAAACTATTAGTACGAGGGGAAAAGTAGCATCTCTAATGCTACTCTGTCTTTCTGTGCTCCATTGCAAAACTTCTGCCTAAGATTTTTCCAGCTCCTCCTGTCTGGTTTCCTGCATGGATTATAGAAACTGTAAAGGTATCACACACACACACTTCTATAATTCTTTTAATAACTTAGGGCATGAGCTGTTCTTGATCAATTAAGACAGAGTCTCTGACATACTGTTAAAGTCGTTTCCTCTTTCTGTAAGTACGAGCAGTAATGACTGGGTATTTTGCATAAATAAATCTCAGTAATCTGGATGTGTTTCTGTTCATTAGGGGACAATTTTTGTTTAATTTTTCCACCCTAGTAAAACCTTTACAGATAGAGTTAGAATATCTTTATCTGGAGTATCTTAAAATTCAGTTTTTCTAAAGGTCACTGCTTGGATTTATTTAGCTAGTAAAATTTTGGGGACAGGGACCATGTTGTCACTATATGTGTGTGTAGTGCCTATCATAATATGGCCTGATACTTAATTGGTGGCCTCTGGGTACTACTGTATTACAAACAAACAAACAGACAGACAAATAATATCTCTTGCCCAAACAATTGCCTCCTGAGTGTTTTGTGCTGTGTCTTATTTAGCTGTGTGTCATATAAAAGTAATGCCTACATAACCCATGTGTAAATTAAGATAAAATTATATTAAGGTTTCTTTGCTTTACAGAGCTAAAGAAATTGATTCTTTTGTGTTTTAGGAAATATGATTTACAACAGACCACATCATACATATCATCAGACTTTGTGCAGTGTTATGAGAGTTCTATATAGTATAAATTCAGTCTAAGAATATGTGTTGTTTGTAGATTGTTACTATAATGAGTGCCATCTATTTATGTGACCTTGAGCACTTAATCTCCCTGTGCCTCAGTTCCCCTTTGGTAAAATGGAAATGATTCCTTTCTCCCACCCTTTGTCTGACTTGGCCATTTAGACTGTAATCCCTCTGAGGCAAGGGCTATCTCTTATGTGTTTGTATAATGCATATCCCAATAGGATACCAATCTTTGCTGGGGCCTCTAGGATGTGCTATACTACTATTCACAATGCCAATAACAGCTGATAACTAAAGTGGCTTAGATTAAATAGGAAATGAATATAAAGTATTTTATAAAAAAGGAGAAGTAAATTGTTCTCTCTATAGAAAATGACAGATATAATATTATTTTCCTTTAATTTAAATGTCAACACCATACTCTCATTTATTATAATAATTATTATTACTGTGTCCAGCATATCCCCACTGAGGACTATGAACATATCAAGTTTGAATTTTTAAATGGAAAAAAGAGATCAAACATTTCTTTATGAGCGTGCAAGCCAATGTACTCTAACATTTCCCTGCATGAATGTATTGAGAATATGATTGCCAGGACTTCCTTGCACCCTATCTACTTACCACACAAATACCACAAATACTTCATATGTTCTTTACTGCCTAGCTGTAGGAAAGCTCAAGGTTTTTGTGTGACTGAAGTATTTTAAGTAGACTCAAGAGATTAGTAGCAAACATTTTCAAAATTAGAAACAGCAATTGACACTTCTTAATATCTAGTCCACATCTCATTTATTTTCATTTACTTTTGTTTTAAGCACATATCTATATTATTATAGTCATGGTTTATTTTCTTTTTAAAAGATCATTTTATTTTAGAAATCCTGCCTGAATTACTGTTCTAAATGATCAACAGATATTCTACTCATAGCTCTTCAAATTACCTATAGGACTTGCTATTCATTTTTCCCCACACAGACTAAAACAGCTAACACTATGTAACAACAGTAGATAACATAAAATGTGTCTGCCAGATTTAGTCAATAATTGCATACTATTTCCAACTATAATTAAAATAATTCACAATAGAGTAAAAGCCAGGCTAATTCAAGTATTTGGATTATCTAACCTATTGAGTCATAAAACTGGTGACTCTCGTTCTACTGAATGAAACCAAGAGTTATAATTTTAGGGATAATGTCTTAGTGCCAGTGTGCTGGGTAGTACATACCTTCCAGGACCTAAAAAGGTGACTTCTGATCTTGGTTTCCCTCACTCCTTTCTTCATTTTCCCTGGCCAAATGAGGCAACTTAAAGCAGAGGGAAGCCCGGACACAAATGAAAGGTGCTCAAGAGAGAAAAGTCTGAACTCAATCAGCAGAACTTCATACCTGAGGCAACCCAAATCACTGGTCTCTATTGAAAACCCTGGTTGTTGGTTTAATATCTGTGTGAAATGTGACTATTACTGTGGTTTTGGAAACCATAGCATTGAATTTCCTGGCATTGTATACATAAAATTTCAGCCATAACATTGCATGAACAGTATTCAAGTTATGTTTGTGTCTGTATTTATGCACATACATAACCTCACACAGATACACACTTTATGTAAATAATTTTCAGCATAAATCTTAAAATCAGTGACTTTCTTTTATAGAACATAAATAGCTCCACAGTGTACAGAAACTAACAATGGAGTACCAGTACAAAACTACGATCTACATACGCTTTATTAGACCCTTCCTTTGTTCTGTATTATTTTAGTATTTGACTACACAAGTGTTTTCAAAGTGTAAAAAAGAGACAGGATTCAGGTATCTATCAGATATGAGCCACCCACAAATGGTAAATTCTTCCAAGGAAACGTTAGCATACAATCTGCAGACTAAAAATTGTTCACTGGAAATATTCAGAATCTTAACTTCAAATAAATTCAAGAAAATTTAAAAACGTCTAAAAAATATATATCCCACCACCACGAAATAATGTTTGAAGCAATAGTGACAATGTTATTTATCTTCCATCATTTCATACATCCTCTCCCCACCTTCACTCCCATAATAAGGAAGCTGGGCTCTCTTTATTACATATGATATTTTACTGACTCTTACCCCATTTATGCTAGGACAGAATATTAGCAAGATAAATAACATAAATTAACATAAATAAAATCTATCATTCTTCATTCCCAAGTCATATGCATTGCCTACTGGGAGAAACTCTTACATCAAAAATACTAAACACTCTAAAATTTTATTCAGGCTAATGGTAAGTAACTTGTTGGAAAGATTCCTGTCAATTAAGTATTGCCTGATGATTTCATCTTTTACCTATTCTTGTTAAGTATAAAGAAATGTATTGAGATGTATGTTATTTATTTGGTATAGATACAGTGAAAAGAAGAAAACAAAGGCATTATCAATACAGGAGGTAGCACACTCTCTTAGCTGTGCCCCCTCTGTGGGCTCCTGTCTATAGGTAAAGAATTTTCTGTCAAAACAGACATATTCACATTCTCTCCCCCATGCAGGCCAAAATAAAATGAGCAAGAGAGATGAAGGGAGGGGAAGTGAATGAAAGAAGGAAAAGACTGACAATGTGGATAATATTGTTTTCCTCTATCCTGCCAGTTTAACAGCACCTGAGGATTTCTGAAAAGACAGCTGATGTTTGAGGAGTTGTCAGATGGAATGTTGTGGACTGAAGATTCTGTGGTACTTTGAATGGCCACTGGGCAATTCAGAGATAAGACAAATGGTGCCTGAAAACTAGCAGGGCAAAAACAAAATCTCATGTGCTGAGTTCTGGCATGAAGAGCCCTATATTCCTGTACCCTGTTGTCTTGGGTTTCAGAGCCCTCAGACAGCCCAGAAGAGGAAACATCCCCACAAGGTGAGATGGGAGCTGAAAGGCCAGACAGTGCTGATCCATCAGTACACCTTAGGATACCTACCCAGAAGGTTGCCCTGGGTGATGAATGCAGTTCATGCTCCAAAAAACTCAGTATTTCCAGATTTTCCCTCCTCCCATTGCTATTAGATCCACATCCCCAGGAAATTCTCTTCTACCTCACCAAAATTACATTCATGCTTTAGGACAAAAGCCAACCATGAACAAGCAGTTGTTCCATAACTGTATGTTACAAATATTCTTGTACTTTCCTCTGAAGCTGTGGCAGCTGGTAACAAGAGAGCTAATGGGATTAAGATACATTAATAATATTCCTTCCTAAACTCTCCAACAAAACATTCTGCTATAATGCTTTCCCTCCTTGTGCATTATGAGCTGGGGAGAAAGGAAGCGCATGACTGAATACGGGGTTTTGGAACTGAGACTAGAGGATCTAGAATTCTACAGAGCAACTGGCCAAACACCATCACACAAGGGGAACATAATCAGAGCAGAGGATACTGAAGCCCAAAGGCTATAGTAGATGCTGAGTGGTGGCTTGGCACCAAGCTTGAATACTTAGATTTGGAATTGGAGGAGGGAGTAAGGTGGATTTCTTCCTAAATTCATTATGATAGTGATTTAATCTCTATAGGAACTTCAGATATAGCCCATTAATTTTTTTTATGTGGAAAGGTGAATGTCTGATGTGTTTGACCAGTCAGCAGATTGCCTTAATTACAGATTGGTTGGCTACTATTGCTTAGTTGGTGGAATTAAATGTCTTTTTTAATACCAACCTGTAAACCTATAGGTTAAAGGAAATGTAATAATGTGGGAAATTTTACATTAATCACATAGAGCTCAGTCGTGCAATACTAATTCACTCATTATGCAGGCTTTTACCTGTACAGCATAAAAGGCTTGATCCAAAGACCACTGAATTCAACAGGAGTTTTTCCATTGACTTCACTGGCCTATTGATCAGGTTCTGGTAGCATTTTCTGCAACCACCATTCAACATTTCTGATATGATGTAACACAAGGTTTGTATGGGTTTGAGGTAAATGCTATTACGTTCCAAAAGAGGCTTTTGTAATTAGGGACACTGGCTGCATATAACAGAAAACAAGTGAATGTCAGGTCAGTCTGTCTGAAATAACTAGATTAAAGTTGCAATCCAATAGTGTGTCTGAAGAAGTACATGTATATAATATAAACAATACATAGTTTTCAAACATGTGCTTGAGAGAAATGTGGGTTTTTCATTCAAAAGCAAAAAAAGAAATGCATGCAGAAAGAGGTTAATACCGATTACAAACTGACAACTCATTATATACTGCCCAAACTAATACAGATACAACATGATTTAAGATTGGAAACTGTGGCTAAAGGAATTAGTCTGCTCTGCATGAAACTAGGTTTATTTAATCAATGTTGCTCCCACTAGAAAAGTGGATTAGTTTTTTCTTTAAGACAGAGTTAAAAGTTTTGCAGCTAATTTATTTTAATAAGCATTCAGTCACTGACTGCTGCAGAAAAAGGCTAAACTATAATGAAGCACCAAGAAAGAAAGCATGACTTAATTATTTTTCAGGGGTGGATAATGAATAAATTAGCCACGCTGCAGCCTTTCTGTTTGTATAGAATTTATTACTTTTGCTTTAAGAACCATATCATGACAAAGTCAATTTTTCTCCTGAATGCAAGCTGACTGATGGGATAATATCTAGTTGTGAAAGACTTCTCCTTCATCATTGTGTTGCCAATGTTAGTATCACAAAGTGAGTTTGAAGTTTTCCTGAGTTCATGTTATTTCTACGTAATTACAGAAGACAATTATTTTAATTCTTTTTTTAAATAAGCCTTCTACAGAATGAGTTACTTAGATGAGACCAAAGGTGTATGTGGCCCAAGCTAATTTCTTAGTACTTAATTTGTTGACACAAATGTCTTCTGTGTTTATAATGAAAGCTGATACTTTCACATAAAGGGGTATGCTTGGCCAAAGGATGACTAAAGAGGGGTTCTATACATGTGAGGAGAACATAAATTCCAAGGAGAGAGATTAATTATTTAGTAAAGCATAGAGGATATGGATCTGATGTGGCTTCTACTGAAGTAGGTGGGATATTTTCCAATAACTTCAATAGGAGCTGGATTGGGCCTATGACTGTAAACAATATAATGAAATTAAAATAAGGGAAACTTGGAATAAATAGAAGAGAAAATAACTTCTGAGCTGTGCGATGAATTACACTATGCAAGGATCTTCCCATGGAAGTGCAAAAGCACACTCAGTTAAGATACTGAAAACTAGACTAAATAAAGCATTAGAAAATGTATGGCAGAGAACTTTACTCTGCTGAGAGGATTGATTGTTTTATAGGTCCGTTCCTTCTTTCGCTTATATGGTCTGTTCCTGAAAACATACATAGAAGAGGAACTAGCAAGGTTAATATTGTATGGACAACATGCCACTCTCTGTGTTGCCTGGAGCCCTCTTACTAACAATCCATGCAGCCTCTTCCTCACCAATATTTCAATGTTTCCTTTTTTTGGTAAACAACTTTTCACTGGACAATTTCAGTGAAATTGAAATTTCAGGGAAATTCACTGGAAGTGCACTATGTTTTAAATAAAAGAATGGAAAGAATCTGATTCTTAATTACAGGATGTTTTTCTTAAATAAATTTAAATAATAATGTCCATCATCAAATGGGTTGTTGTTTTCAAGTTTTTGGGGAGAAACAGTTACCTTGAACTTGCAAAGTGGAAAAGGAAAATAATCAGAGTAGCAGATTTGGTTCTGCAAGATACATTACCAAGCTACTCTCTGTTTTTCAGTCAAAGGTCCTTAGTGGTTAAGGGTCAGTAAAAAAGGACAAGGAAAGAGGTTGAAATAGATAATCCTGTCTCTTTTTACAGTCCCCAGGGTACCATATAGTTTTGGGGGTTGTTCATCAGCTGCAGAGGACATTAAATGCTTATCTCTACAGAAAGTGATCATCCTTTACTCATTTCTGAACACAAAGCTAAAATTATGACTTATTCCATCAAATTCTATGCTGTTAATGGAAAAAGCTTTGGGAAAGGTCAGTTATTCCA
Organism: Emydura macquarii macquarii; assembly: GCF_026122565.2. Classification (NCBI taxonomy): domain Eukaryota; kingdom Metazoa; phylum Chordata; order Testudines; family Chelidae; genus Emydura; species Emydura macquarii. The sequence continues at coordinate 16,140,873 of NW_027130617.1, forward strand.
CTCTATAGCTATAATATTTGCCTAAGCAGTATTTATAACCCAAGATATTTTCTAAATAAAAGATTGATAGACACTGCTAGAGATTTATGTAATTATTTATGCAGATAGCTTACTTAATTATTATGCATGTAAACATTATTTTAAATAAGTTTTGTTGTTGAAAGTGATAGGGAGAAATTTTATAGGATCAATAGGAGAAACACATAATAGAATGTAAATTACAGATCCATTGTTAATTTCTTTAAAAACTGTCCAGGTTCCATTTCAAGCTTTTAATTCTTTCATAATATCATCTTACTGGTCTGTCTTTGTTTCTTACCACTGAATAGTCCTCAGAAGTGTGCATTAATGTCTTTATATACAACAAAGTAACTCATGTATTGTCCCATGTGTGATTTTACATTAATCTTAATATATTTCGTATTTGTACTGAGTGAAAATGAAACCTATTCATTATTCAAGAAATAAGAATAAACATCGACCTTTATAAAAGCAATATGGAGGTCCTTAAAGATATTATACAAATATTTTAATTTTTTCATAAAAGGAAGAATACTGAATACTTTGAGAGCTTCAGGGGAAATGGCACCTATGGCTGCTTTTTTTTAACAATGGACTTGCCCCTTGTCACAACTTTCAAATTTCAACTTTCAGAATTGCAGAGAAACTACAATAATAGTGTTCAGAATGTTGTTTCGTGGAACTCTGACTAGGATATTTGCGTCTACACAAAGGAGTGACTAATGTAAACTAACAGTGAATCTATTTTAACTAGGGGCCTTATGGCATCCTGTATAGCGAAGGCATCTACCAAACCTTTAATATGTGCAGCAGTGCCTCCTGGAGCACAGGGGAGGAGGAGGAGGAGGAGAAAGTTAGCTGCAAAAGTGGCAGAGCCTTCTCTGTGCAAATGGAAGGCTATTACATACAGTTGAAGAGACTCATTCATGGTGAAAGATAAGTGCTCTGCATTCCCATATTAATCAGATTTGATGCAGGGCTGCCTAACAAACAGATAAAAGGTGTTTAAACTGGAACACTGACGGCAGAGGGTGAGACAGACAAATGGGAGATGGGCTGTTTCTTGACAATGAATCATCCTTAGGCTGGAATTGCTCTTCTAGAGAAAAGGGCTGTGTCCCTGGAAGAAGCAGTAATAAGAGTTCACACACTACCAACCTTCGAGTAGTAGCACGAATGGGATATAGATTTTAACAGTAGATATTGCAGCTGATGCACTGTGATCAGGTGCCCATGTCACAGGCCAGGAGCAGAGTATTTTTTTAGAAAGAGGCAGCGAAGTTAAACAGTAAATAGAGACCATGATCCTTAGTTCCTCAGTGATATTAGAAAACAGATTGAACTTGTCTCTTGACTAAGATTCACTTTCCCACGAGTAACTATTTTGTATGGAGTATTTAAACATGCATGTGTTTTAAGTAGTTCAGATTTTAATATACAGCCCACATTTTATTGTAAACATTAAGGGGATGGTCTAAAGGGAGAATGCTAAAAATCACAGATCTGTTAAAAGGCAGAGAAAGGAGGAGCATCTTTGTCAGATGAAGGAGTCCTGAAAAGTTGTTGTACTCTTTCAATCAATAAGGTTGATCCTTGCAATGACATATGCAACATATTTCACAAAAGTGATAAGAGAGGTAGAGACATTCTCCGCTAAACATATGCTTTTTACTGCATTGTTCCAATTTTATGCTGGTGTAACTATCTGCAAAATTACATCTGCATAAAGCCAGTATAATACTGTGGCGAATCGGGACTGTCATCCTCACCACATCTCTTGGAAATCATATACTCATTTACAACTGCCTAATACTAACAGTGAGAAAAGCACTAGTGATATCACAGACAAAGATGATTACTTTTCTGAAATCCACAGTACTTTTGGTTTTCACGCCTTTTTTCACACCCTTAGACCTCTTCTCTATCCTTGACACCACGGTCCACCCACACAAAAAGAGTAAATATTTCACTTAAGTTTTCAACAAAGGTTAAACACAAAGAGTTAACACTTCAACAAACATTTGAGAGGGAAAAAAAATACTTCCACAGACCTCAGATGAGAGCTATGGTATTACTTTCTCTTGAAAAATATCTGAGATGATAGCTCTATTAGCGATCGATAAGTATAGTTGTATCAAACATTTTTGAATTTTTGAATTTTCAAAATTTTAATGCAAATGTTTTGCAAATACCTTTCAATTTTTTTTCATGAATGTATTGCTGTTTTTCTATTAGCAGAAGTAGTGGTTGAAAATTTTCAAAAAAATAAAATTTTGAGAACCTCTGCCTATGGCTCTAGACACACATTTTCAGTGGTGGAAAATAATGGTGTTAAGACATTCCTTCAATGCAGTCAAAGTACAGTATTCCTCCAAGGCATCATTTCTCTGCTGTTGAATCTATTAGACCTTACAATTCTGAGTAGTGTAGACTCTCATAGACACTGAGGGGAGAGATATGCATTTCACCAATGACATGTGGAAAAGCAATCAGACACTGAATTACATGGCTGTCACTGTCCATTTACCTTCTTTATCGGTACTCACTGTAAGCTCTCGCAAGGCATCACTGAAAACGAAACTGCTGTAGAGAGTGGGACAAATATTTGAAAGAAATTCAAATTGCAGTAATACCCCTATCATATTTAAGTTACCAGTCTCAGGAACCTAAACTTTTGCATCTGCGTTTGCTATTTTTTGTACTTGTCCTGATAATGTAATTCTACAGTTTGTGATAACATTTCAAAATCCCTCACTTATTAAAGTGGCACACATTTCTATGATAACCCATATTTTGTTGGGGGGTTGCAAGAGTGCTATAAAATATTATCTTAGCTGCAAGTGATTTTTTTAAAAAGGTCTTAACCTGGGAACAAATTTTATTTAACCATATTTGTTAAAACTCTATTTTTCTTATAAGTGCTAGATATAATTCTGCAAACAAAGCAAGTTTCTATAGCATGCATTTCAAAATGAGCCTTCTTTTTCTAGACGTTATGCACTATGGGCTCAATTTTCAAATAAAGGAGCCTTAATTCAACATCCAGCTCTCATATGTGAATACTTTATTCATCCATAGGCTGGTCTGATCATACCAATGCAGGATTTGAATATTTTACTTGTGTCCATTTTTTAAAACTTGTCAGAACATAATGAGATAACCATTCCAAGTCTCTATTCAGACCCAGTTTGATTGTGTCAAGTTTGCATATGAACTCATTACAAGAAGTAATTGTCACTGTTCACACATTCTCACCTTCTAATCAATGGTTGTGAATAGGCCTCATCTACTGTAACTGAATGGACTTTGCTAACACCTACCCTCCCCATTGTTGTTCCTTACCCTTGGATGTATATATATATACCTCCTATCTGATTTCTATTTCTTGCATCTGATGAAGTGGGTTGCAGCCCATGAAAGCTTATGCCTGCAGAAATTAAATTTGTTAGTCTTTAAAGTGCTGCAGGACTCTCATTGTTTTTATAATTTATAAAATGTATGGAATTTTGTGAAGACTTTGATTTCTAAAAGTTGATACAATTCTAACCAAATTGGTAGAATTCTATTAAAATCTTTCACACAAATTATTAATTGACTGTAATAGAATATATAAGACTTGGCTACAATAGATTGTGAACCTGGGAGCAGAATGATCATATAACTCATTTTGCTCCAGTCCTGCAAATCATTTAAGCATATGCATAAGTTTAAGTGCATGAGTAGTCCCATTGACGTCAGTGGAACTATTCACAAATTAAAATTTCGCACATCCTTAAGCATTTTGCTGGACTGAAGTCTATGGATCAAACTCTTTCATTCAACGCACATCAGCTAATGCTGAAGTAAATGAAATTTGTACTTATTAATCTGAGGCAAAATGTATTAATGTTGATGTACTGATTGCAACAGTATTTAAATTTAGCTATGATGAGGCCAGTTTATTGTGTGCTTTTCTATGTAACTTAGCAACATGAACCTGTTTTACTGAATGATCTTATATACATGTAGAATTAATATTTGCTATATCAATTCTGGCATTTGGATGTATATTTTATACCCCTTATAGTCGAGAGACCTGATCTGAAGCTGACCCAAGTCTTTCTATTGACTTCAGGCTTTGGATCAGATCTACCCGCCCCAAACCCCATACTACATACTACTATTGTACTACATATAAATGGGAAATACAAAGAATCCCTTTGAGAGAAAAATAACCTCCTGGTATTTATTGGGGAGAGTAGATTGTAAGGGGGAAATCAAATTGGTTTTTGTTTTACTGCAAAACTACTGCAATGCTGAGTACAAAACAAACAAAATGATAATTTGCATACATGTAGCACCTCCAAGTGTATTCAAAGAACTCAACACAATTTACAAACATTAACAAAGCTTATCAGCTCACTTGGGAAGGAATTATATATATTATTATTATTTTCAGATAAGCAAACTTAATTACAGGGAAGTTAGGTCATTTGCCTATGTAGCACAGATAGGAATAACAACCTTCCCTCTCCTGTGACATATACACAAGACCATTCTTTCTCTTACCAGCTATCTAATGACACATTCTGGTGGCAAGGGGACTGACAGACTATCATCTGTTTTTTTCCAGGCAAGAGATGACTTTGGCCCAGATTCCCAAAGGTATTGTACGTAACTCCCACTGGGAGTACCTAAATACCTTTGAGATCTGGCCCTTTGACTTTGTAAAGTTTTATATATATATATGTAATTACATTTTTATTCCTTGCACTCTACTAAAATCTGTAAACTTCAATAGTGGAACATTTAACTAGAGACCAACCATACATTGAATTTGACTATGTTAGTCATTTGTTTGTATAAAGAAGTGTGTGTTTATTAGATCTTTTTTCTTCCTGTCTGAATCAGGATAATTGAATACGATTGTTTTTCATTTGTCTTGAATGGGGACCATTTGAAATATGCAACACTGTATATGCAAAACCATTTCCCTGCAATCCATTACTTACTTTTCTAAGGATAAGTTAATGGTCAGTCTTCACATCACTAAGGATCCTTTCCCTGTTGTGTGACCTACAGAAGGATGTGCAGAACTGTAGCCCCTTTGCAAAGGAAAGTGAAGATCCTGCTGATGAATTGTTCCCTCTTAAATGAGGAACTCACTGGGAAGAAGACATGGAGAGGCTAGGAGTTGTTGGAACCATGACTCTGCCCTCTGAATTCCCTTCAGATCTTCTTCCAAGAGTCCAGGGGAAGGAATGCTGCATATTACACTCCACCACCATGCCTTTAATGCAATTAAGATGGTTCAGAAGGCATTCTGCTTATCTGAGACAGAATGCCCTCAATACCCCCTATCCTGTGAGATGGTATATGGGATGTAACTTAAAAAAACACAATCTAGACTCAAGTAAACTGTAATAAATATCAGATAGGAAATTCACTTTTGGGAGGAAAACCATAAGAACTCTTGCTTCCTATAGGAATAACACTTTTAGTTTAAGCCTCTTTTAGCGACGTTTTAGTCACTATTCCTTGCAATATGTTCCATTTAAACACCTTTTGGTATGTTTTGTATTGACTGCATAAGGCATACATATTGTGTAAATGATATAAGGCCTCTGACCCATTATTGGTTTTATGATGCATAACTATGCATAGGATTGATGTGCACTGTACTTAGTGACTATTATTAGCTGTGTGTTTAATGCTGGTTATGTTTAAATCTTTTACTAATGATTTTATTATGAAGAGAAGGCATTATATTCTGAATGTAAACTTCCTCATATAATCTTCTTTCTATGATTTTATGCTTCTCCTATACCATTATGTTTCCACAGAAAAACTCTGGAGATAGACTTGTAGAGAAAGATAGTCATTAAGTACTTTGTGTATCAACTCTATTTTTCTCCGTCCCAGTTTACACACCTATTTTCCAGTCCCTCTCATTTATACCCATTTTGACCATTAGACATCCTTGAATGAGCTGTGAGTATAGTAGTTAAATCATTTTTATTCCTCCATTGCAACAAGCCTTTCAAGCCATAATTTCCCACTACTATCCAGGCAGTTTTCCTCCCTTCATATAATTATCAAACTTTCTCAGCCTCATTCTGTGCAATGTGGAATACATCATACTAGCTTGAAATGAATTCAGTTCACACTCTTGGTACAAGACAAGCAGAATGGAAGGGAGTATGTTTGCAAATAACCTCTGTTCAGCGTGAAAATAATCTAATAGCATCCATGAAATTTCAATCATTACTGCCAAATGAGGACACCTTTAAGTCTGTAAGATTCAACCTTTTCCCATTGATCAAGCACCATGGAAGTTAATTGTTGATTTAAAATAAGCAGAAACTCCCAGTGGCTTTTCTCTTTTACCTCATTAAGACCTGAGCAGACTGCAGAGTTTTAAAGCAAAACTGTGGTTAAGACGTATTTGGGGTTGTTATCTGCTGTGGTGAACCTCACATGCAAGCAATTCATGTTTAAATGAACTCTATCATGGCAGCTGTGCTTATGGAGTGACAAGACAGGAAGGCAAAAAGGAGAGTGACAGAGCTGTTTCTCAGCAGCCCTGATTCAAGAAAGCATCCTTGTTCACTTAAGCGCATCTTTAAATTCTAATGGGACTTAAGCACATGCTGAAATGCTGTGCTAAAGACGGAGAGATGTAAGTATGTGCTTAAGTGCTTTTATGAATTGGGCCCCAAAACCTGATGGTTTACAGGTTAAATCGTTCTCATCTGCTGCTACTTTACCATCTTTCTTTAGTTACAGCTGCCTTTCCAAGTCAAAAGTTAAATGTACATTTAGCACCTAAGTGAGAATATTTGTGAAGTCTTTTTTTGCAGTAGAGTGAATGAGGTGCATTTCCCAACCAGTCAAATAGAATGCTACCAGTTCCAATTGCTTTGCTCTGAAGCATTGAAGAGTGCTTGATCAAAAACCCATCCCAAACACATGATAGAGAGACTGATCCTAAGGGAAGAAGAAGATTTAAAATGTTAAAGAAATAATATCAGCCAGTTTGCATTTCATAGCCACAACAGTGTTACCTACTTATTCAAATGGATATAACTTTTAGCACAATATGTTAGGTGAAAATGTTCATGCTGCATGCTGGTTTGAAGAAATACAATTAATGAGATAGCAATTTGATCTTTTTTTTTTAAATGGTGCTTTTATGTTTAAGCTGATAGTATTTTATCTGTTCCCCGACTCTAGCTCTGTCACTTGTGATCTGTAGTACCTTTCTTGTTACAGCACCGGTTCGTCTCCATGAATAAATTGCTATTTATGCCATAGATAGTAAATTATTTGATTATTGGATGACATGGACACAAACTTATAGTAACTTAATTTGCAAGATTCCTCAACCAGACTACTTCTCTCATAATGTACTTTGATCATGAAACTTTCATGGTGAATTGAAGTATGGAGCTGCAGTTCATCATGGGAGATACAATCCAGACAGGAAACCTGCTCCATAAAGAACAATGAGGCATCCAAACTGCAACTCCCATGAGGCACTGCAGCAGCTCAGATGAACACAGATTAATGTTGAACAAAGCCAAAATGAAACATTTTGATCCAGTTTAACAAACTGGTGTGTTTTGATTGGGGTTCAGCTGACTCTAAACAAAATATTTTCTTTTCATTTTTCCAATGGAAAAAATCAAACATTTTTGACAAAATTGAAAAGTTTCATGGAAAAATTCTGATTTTTTGTGGAAACTGCATTTTCCCAACCATCTTTACTGAACACATACTACTAGTATTCTGTTTTTAGTTAAAAAATCTAAGACTTCTTTTCCAGTTGAGTTATAACCCTGTCAATTTGGCACATATTTAATTTATGTTTTTTATGCTAAAGTTAGGAAGTTGGAAGGTTCATTTTTATTGGCTTCCATGGATGACACAGGATGCATTATTGGCTCCAACTTGAATCACCAGATACCATGCAATGGACACAGAATAATAATGTAAACACTAGGGTGGACCAGAATAGTGCAAGGGTAGGTGGCTGTGAGGATCAGTAGCAAACACATTAACAGTTGGAATGAGCTGTCCTGCTTTTCTCACTTCCTTCCTGGGATTGATTGGCTCCCAGTGACAGGCAGGAGCCTGGGAAAGTGGGTCAATAGGTATACAATCTGGAATAAATGAAGGAGGCTAAAAAAAAAAAGTTTTAAGTGTAGACTAAAAACAGAAGATTAGTCTGTTTTCCCTTTTGCAAAACTTATTAGGATGAAAGTTGGGAAATAGAAATTCTGTTTTATGAAGAAAAAGCAAGAATTACAAGCATGTTCGTTCTTAAAGCATGATGCATTTAAAGAGGAGAGTGAGCATGGTGTGGAATACTATTAGAAATAGTAACTGAGCTCTGTTTTTCCTTCTAAATTAGTGCAACTCGCTCTCTGATGAAACCCTCTTAAAATCTTTTCAGACTACGCTGGAGTAGAGTGGGTGGCATTGAAAAATGGATATTTACTATACCATGAATGTTTCCCTTTACTGTGGCATGTGGCATGGAATTTGTGGTATTTCAAATTCTCAGGTAGGGAAAAACATCAAATGCTTCCATAAATTTAGCTACTGTAGGTGATTAGCATCCAGTTTTTAATGCGTCTTAATGAATATCTGATCTGTAATGTTTCATCAGTCAAATTTCTACCAGAATTAAAACATATAATTAAAAAGTCTGCAATGTATCAGTGTGTTAAATCACTGTACTGTAACTATCACTAATCTTTTACTTTTGGTAAGTTAGGGGAAAGGATTAAACAAGTATTTACTTCAAGGATCCTGCAATGTTTTCTGTCAAAATTGGCAAAATTACCCATTCTTTATAATGATCAAGTGCCATACTTATTTGATCAAAATAATTATAGGAAAACATGACATTTAAAGTTGACTTTTTTTTCAATCACCACTTTCAAAAAGTATTATACTAAAGGCAAATCAATACCATTTCTGCTATCTTCAGGCAAGAGCTTCAAAACCTGAGATAATAGTGTATGTGAAGAACCACAAATCACTTATTGATCGGAGGAATTTAGATAAGGCATTGAGGAGAGTGTGTTCACATCACAAACTGCCATGTGTTGATACTGCAGTTGCCTATTTCCGTGTACTTCAGCAATTTTAGGGATGATATCCTAGCTACAGAAATGTTCAGTCAGTGGCATCAATAATAGCGTGAAATTCTGAAAATTCATAAAGCACTTTTTCATATATTCTTACTGATGTACAAACATAGGAATAATGAGGCCTGGTTGATGTGTTATCCATTGAATTACAGAACAGAATGGGACATAGTGATACAGCTGTGTGGCCGATTCCCTGATAACTCTCTGAAGGTGATGGCAGGAAAACGAGAACAAATAGAACGGCATTACAGCAAAAAGCTTTTTTCTAGGTGTTCTACTGCACAGCACTTTTTAAAAAAGAATGCATCAAGCATGGTATGCAACTCAAACCAAAACCATGTCGTCTTTATGTCTTTTGTCAGCTTCACAATTGTTTATATTTTCTACTACACATTAGCTAAAAAATGAAATATAACAAATGTTTAGGTAAGACAATTATTGAGTGGTCAAACGTTTGGATAAGAGATAAATAACTGACAGTATATGATGGACTTGACATCATTTCATTATTTTTAATCTACAGTATATATTCTTTATGAAAAAAACAGGAAGCACTGCAGTGCACTCAAGACAGACAAGCTTTGAAGCAATGTCAGGCAAATCTGGAAAATATTGTGGGAAAACTATGTAGTGGGTATACACATTTCCTCATAAGCCTGGCTGTCCCAGTTGCCTGAACCCTCCAGTGCCTCATCTTGCCCAAGATCTCACAACTGCCATAACTTCCTAGGTCTATCTCCCAGCTCCTGGGGCCCTCTTGCACAGTCTTACCTGGAGACTCCATAGCTGTGGAGAATTTATTGACAAATCCACAGCTGAGATAGATGTCTTCCACGCAGAGTTGAGAACTCTGCTGGACATACACTTTCTTCTGCAAGCCTGCCCTTTCACACAGATGGATCTCTGTATATGGACTGGCTCAAAACTGAGGTAGCAGATCTCCTCTGCACCAAGACTGGGAATTCCATCCCCATAAGCAACTCCTCAGCAAACAATCCAACTGATTGGTCTGTGTGCAGCTCAGGAGACATAATATGGCAATTAGAGAATAAACTATGTCTTCCATAAAATAAACTTTGTGCTAAATAGGCAGTAGCTTCTTTAGCAAAGTCCAATTTTTGCAGACTAGCAAGAGATTAAATAAATGCTCAGTAAGGACAAAAACTCTTTTCTAGACCAAGTTCACACAACTCTTGGTCCAGAGAGAGAAGGAAAGATGACAGTCAAATGATGTTTTTTTTATGAGGGTGACAGTTAATGAAGATCACACAATAAAAAGCACATGTGACTCAATCAAAATGTGAATATAAAAGTTTAGTTCAAGAAAGCATTTACATAAAAATATTAGACATGACCTGAACTACACAAAGGTAATTTTGGTAGACAATATGCTGATCCCAAACAAGTCATAGATATCTTAAAAACATGCCTATGTTAGTAACTTCTTTTCTATCTGCAATCTTTCTGTGGGACCAGGAAGCTGCAGACACTGGGTATCAAATCTAAATTACGATATACGTGGTTTGCATTATAGGTGTTCTGTTGTGCTAAGTTGCCTATATTGCTGCAAAATTCCATGAGGTCTTATCATTTTATATTACATCATTTCATAGGCAGCTTCGGATATGTAACAAGCAGCATATGATTCTGTTATTAATTACAAAGGTAATCCATTACTACTGTATGTGAAACCTATACATTGGTATCCACTTAAAGTTCTACTTGTGACAAGAATAGAACAGTTAAAAAAATCTAATGTTAAGAAACCAAACTGAAATGCATATTGAAATCCAATCAAACTCTTTTCAGTGAATACTTGGTAAAGAAATATACTTGTTATAGGAATATTTACAGCACAATAAATGGTGAAATGTATACAGTATTAGAAAACTGATCTACTAAAAGAAAAATGCATTTTGTGTGCCAACCTGCTCAGAAAATCAAAAAACAATTGAGTTGTCTTAAAGGAATTCTGTTAGAGGAACGAAATTGTTGAAGATGCAAAAGTTTTTTTTTTTTCCCCCTGTATCTCATTTTAGTAAATGTTCAGTCAACTGAAAAAGGCAATTTTATCCAGTTACTAGAAAATATTTTACTTACATGGCTAATTGGCTAATTCAAGCACAAAGGACTCATATTTACAGTCAGCAGTTACGAACAACTGTCCCACAGTGTATTCATGCCTCTGATGTGTTGTCCACTCTCATCATGCTTATCTTATTGAACAAAGACTGACTAACCCAAAAAGATCATATGTAGGCCATAGAGACATCATTAGATGATAAGATAAAAGTCTAGAAGGTTATCACTTGGAAATATTTAGCTCATTAGTTTTAAAAACAAAGTCCTATAGTATCATAAACTTATACAGCAAAAAGCAAATACATCGTGATTTAACTACCATGGCACTTTTGTATTACAGTACCTGAGAGAATTAAACATGCCTGTTAAATTAGTTTCATTTCTCTCAATGGTGCAAAGTTGCGAATAAAACATAGTGCATTGTGGGAGTTCTACAAATCTGGGATAGACTAAGTGAAGGTTATCATAATTCATCTCCTGACTCTGAATGCCTTCAAGAACTCCTATATTCAATGCAGCAACTAAAAAGCTTAGTTTTCCTGCTTTAGACTTTATTTTTATTGTATATGCACAACCTGGATAGATTTTATGGGTTATTGTTATAAAATCTTTGGCGGAACAGGAAGTTTTGCAAAATTAGTCAAATAAAAATTGAATGCTTGGTAAACATAAAGTTTGACAAAACTTCACCATTTTCTCTTGTTTTTAAATTTGCTAGAATAGTGGGAAGTAAGTTTTAATAGAAAATGTTTAAAAAGAAAAGAAAACAATGTAGATGTTTTGTTAATAAAATGGTCGGCTCATGGTTAAAATAAGATTTTATCTTACAATGATCTATAATGGTTCAACAGTTAAAGAATAAACAAGTGTCCCTCTTTCCACAAAAATAAATGCAACTTTTAGAGAGGGAAGAGAGTAAAAGCTTTACCTGTAGAGGAAAATAAGTCATGTATCCACTTAGGAGCACAGCACTGAATCAATGTGAAAACTCCCACTGACTTCAGTGGCGTCAATTAGAGCCATAGGAAATGCTATACCAGATCAACTCACGCATCCATCTATCCTGTGTCATACTTACAATGGTAGGCAATCCAAATGCTTCAAAAGAAGCATAGTGGACAATTATGGGAATAACTGCCCCTGGGGAAAGATTTTTTTCTTGACATTAGGCAACTGGTGACTGGCATGATATTATTACAGAGGAAATACTTTAGCCTATAGAGTGCATTGCGAAATTTTAGGGATATTATGCCCAGCAGTAACACAAGAAACCTACAGGCCTAAATTGTGAAGCATTAGCTTAAGCAGTTAGCATAAGGCAGTTAGGTCTTAGGGTTCCTGCTGGTCAACTTAGTTACGATAAGGCTCAAAGTCACAGGAGAGCATCAAATGTTATTTTGCAATATATAATTTTTGCTGAGATCTTGCATTAATTGCTGACAGGTAACTGTAAGAAGTCAGCTGTTGCTAGTTTAGGGTATTTTGAGATGGGAACATCAGCATATGTACAATCACAAGTTTGTCATGGTAACCAATTGACATATATGCTGTAAATTTGGAATAATTGATCTACTAACCTACAGAGTAACAACACCCCAACATTATAAGAGTGAGGAAATTAGTTATGGGCAAAGGAAATAGAATGCTCCTATGAATATTCATCACAGCCAACAGACCCTACAATTGGTCCAACAATGATGTAGGTGGGAGACCATGACCACTGAAATTGCTTGTCATGTCAGAGAGACAGGATAGGACTCCTGTGGGCCACGAGCCCTCCTGGCCTCAGGTCTCTATGAAAATTGTGTGAGTATGTGTATTGGATGACGCGGGACATCAAACTGATATTACAATATAGCTACATTTTCTTTTGGATTGGAACATTTGTGTTTCTACTAACAGTGTTAATAAAAATATTACAAAATCAGCTTTGCCTCCAATGTGAGTGTCACTCCTGTGTGCACCAGGGTTCCCAACCAGATAGTTATTGTTGTATAGTTCTGTTGTACCTGATTTGGGGGCTAGAACCTATCAAACCACAGAGGTCTAATTACTCTGCTTATTGGGGATTTAAATAATCAGTATAGCCAATACAATGAATAACCAACCAGTAAATCAGGCGACACTGCTAATGAATATGCAAAGTTATGGTTTCCTAAAGGAACCGGGAATTAGAAGTTTCTGTGCTCTTGGTACTCCTTCATGACAACTGGTTTCAAAATGATCTGAAATATTGAAGAGAAGCATTAATTCACTTAGCTTTAATAAACCAAACAGTCAGGAACTTTTGTTTTAGATATCTTAAAGTCAAAGAAAATCTTAAAAAAGAAAAAAAAAGCTGATTCATTGATACCGGATCTGATCCTTCAATAAATTGTATCTCCTTTCTGCTATGCCTCTGGCATACTTTGATGTTAAAACTAGCTTAACCAGCCAGACAAGATTACTTCAATTTTTTTTCTGGTAGCACAGAGCTGTTGTTGGGGATTTTACACCACTCCCTGCTGGTAATATAAGAAAAGGGTGTGCTCAGAGGAAAGGGGGCATGGTCAGGATGCCCCAAATCAGCTGTTTCCGCCCCACACATACCTGATACTTTTTGTAGCCCAATGTAAGTTAGATCAGTCAGGGACATAACAGGAGAATCTGGCACATGATTTTCTTCTAAATTTGGTTACATTTTTACTATTTGTCTTTCTCCTTTGGTATCCCTGCATGATTTCCCCTCTCAGAATTCTTCCCACCATGAATGTGAACATACAGCTATTGACAGGCATATTAACACACTCAAAAATGTTTTAGTAAGTGATGTTTACCCTTTAGCTTATACTTAATTAGTCCTTCTGTGAACCAAGTTTTTGCCTAATATTTCTGATGAAAAGCTGCACAATTGAAAAGGGATATTTTTTGCCTTTTTTGCAATACCAGATACCACTGCTCTTCTTGATATGAAAAACTTTTCACACTTCCTGAATGCTTCAAAAATAGTGTTTTGTTATTGGTAAGAGATTAAATAAACAACTTCTAACAAAGTACTAATACGAGACTAGTCCTGGGGAGTAATGGACTAGTCCTGCACATATTGGGAGAATAGTTTAATTTTATATTCTACTATACAATATACATTCAGTCCAAAAGTACTTTTATTTTAGGATAAGAAAGACAACAATATGAAAGAAATGAGACACAACATGTGTCTTCTATGTAACAGTCTAACAACTAATGGAGATGCTTTAGTAGTAGCCATCATGTTGTAACTCTTGAGTACAAAATGGCTGCTGTCTCTGCAAATAGTTCAGATAAATCTAATGGTGAAATACACTGAAAACAAAGTGTTCACAGTTTCATAGCTACATAAAACTGATACCTAGGAGGTAAGTGTCAGATGTCAAATTGGACAATGTAAGTAGTAAGGAGATAATTTGTGGAACCCCAAGTGAATCTTTATTATTGGAATACAAGAACATTATAGTGCAAAAGCAAGAAAGAATGTTTGGAAAGCAGTGGAGTCCCAGCATGGGGACGACTATAATTAGTAGAGACAGAGGGTGAGAATTAAATATGAATGGGCACGTCTACCTGGAATTACTAACGGATGGACCTGAAATGTTCTGAGATTTTTTTTCCAGATACTTATCTTGTTTGATTTGAAAATTCCATAGGAACGAGTACTACTAATTCCAACTATGTATTCTTAGTTCTTATTTAGGCTATACTCCCAAAAATTGATTGTAGTTTTGACAGCTTAAAAAATTACTTTCCATAGGTACTTATGCTTTAGGTCCTGACTGAAACTGTGAAGTGTAAAGACCTCCTATAAAGAGAAAAGATAGTTTGCACATTCTGAGAATATATAGAATATAATTTCCATTACTTGTTCTTCATTTTTCTTCTCGTTTGCGAGGTATGAAAGACACATCCATAATCAAATATGGCAAATGGATATACTTGTTAATTTACATGTTTATGATGCTTAAAATGGGCACAACTCTGTACTTCACAAAGCAAAACTGAATGAACCTGAAATCATTGTAAAAAGAGGCCTAAGAAGAAGCAGTTTCACAATTTTGAAGGTATATGTACTTTGAACTAGGATAACATTATATGAAAAATACCTTTAATGTGATTATTAGCTGCCATTATGAAATATGTTTGGGCTATCCATAGCTAAAGAGTGGAGATATGAAATCAGAATATGTTTTTGGAGAAGACAATTATTGTACAGGTTATTCAGGGGAAGAAATTCTACTTTTCTTTATATCTGGAAATATTTCAATACAGATAGACTGGAGGCTTTCAATTTTAGCTTCTTTATACCTTATCTTTCCCACCTTATATCCCTCGTTTGTCTTTCATTTTTTGTTTTAATTTTATTATTATTATTTATTATGTTCAGATGGATTTGTCTCTGGGCTTCTCATGTGTTCTGTCTAATCACTTCCTTTTATTTTTCTTGTTTAATCTGCCAGTAATTTAGATCCCAACCCTGCAAAGCTGTATTCACATGAGTTGCCTCACAGAAGTCAGAAGGCTTCATATTTTCTAGTTAAAGCACAGAATTGGGCTTTTGTTCCAATGCCTGTTATGCTGTGATTCACTGGATGTGCTTAGGAAAGACATTGTGTTTACTGAGACTTCACTGTGTCTCAGTTTCCTCAATGGTAAAATGGGATAATGAATTATAGTTTCACATCTTTGCAAACTGCTTTGAATCCCTAACATGAAAAATATAATTGCAAAATATTATCAGTATGATTACTGGCTTGAGGAAGATCTGTTCACATGACTAAGGTTTGGTAGGATGGCCCTTTAAATTTCACAAGGCCCTGTGTCTGATGTGATTATCGATATATGTACTCTTTATGGAGTTTCATAGTGTTTTGGGATATTTGGGCACACTAGCTGGCATAGGCTGAAATATTAAAAAGTTCATTCCCCAAATCTGATTTATTTTAAAACTGTTCTACTTGAAGGACTTGATTTTGCTGTCACACAGATTTATGCCAGTGCAATTTCATTTATTTCAATGGACTTATTCCTGATTTGCACCAATTCAAGAGACAGAGAGAGAGCAGAACCAGACCCCTCTGTTACCGAGATGGGGAATAGTAATAATAATAACAGCCAACATTTATGTAGGACCTTCAATAAACAGGAATCAGATTATGGCTGGCCCTTGTGTAAGTGTAAGTAAAGGATCAGGAAGATATAAGAACCCTGGTCTCCTTACAGCTCCATGCAAGGGCTGGCCACAGTTATCGTCCTTGTACTCACCTTCCTTCAGGGACTGCTGCTGGCTAACATGACTAACAGTATTAAGAAGCCCAAAGAGGCAGAAAGGTGGCAAAGCCACACCTGTAATTCTTTTCAGTATCGGCCTCAGAGCTAGCCTGCATGCTGGAGCTCACACTGCACCCTCTTGAGGGTGGAACAGTTGCTACACTTCCCAGGAGTTTCCACCCCATTCCCTATGTGGGGCTCTGGCACATAATTTATACCAAACGGCCCAATTCTGCAGCCCTTAAAACAAGTAGCATGTATGCTGGTATTCTCTTTTGATATGTGCTACTCACCATGAGTAGTTGTAATAAAAACATGCCCCATTTGCTTAGAGTCTGGATTCAGTGAAGCACATGCTTTAATTTAGCACGATTCAATCATCCCTGTTCAGCAAAGTTCACTTGGTCCAGTACTCATTGAAATCAATGGAAATACTCTAGTTGTCTCCCATTCAGTCCCTAAATCACATCCATGGACTTAAACATACACTGAACTTTGGGGAATGAGGGCCTTAGAATTCTATTGTTTTATCTGCTGGCATTGAATTAATTAATACTGTTCCTACAGTTAATATAGTGAGCCAGATCCTCTCTGATGTATGCTAATGTAGTTCTATTGATGTGGCTAATGGTGGGCCATTTAGTCTTTTAAAGAGAGTATCAAAAACAGAGAATAAAAAGTAAAATTACACAAACCAACAGGAACCCAAGGACAGTGTTATTTTAATTATGCCTGGCTTGAGTTTATGAGATTGGAAAGTTAAGCGTTAGCTTGTGAGGTAGGTTTTCCAAGTTCTCACAGCTCTAATTCAGATTTGTTTCAATATTTTGTTTTGTGGTTTACCACTATCATTACTGCCAACTCCCTAAAAATATGTTCCAGTGTCTCGGTTTCTAATAAACACATTATGAGTATTCTGTAATTGCTAGAAAAACGTGAAGAAAAACAAAATCACAAGATTGATAGGCACAGTTACCTAAACAGCTACATAACTCAGCAACAAAACCTGCAGAAAAAACAACAAAATATTCCAAATGACAGATATGAAATTATAAATCCAAGTCAATAACAAGACATAAAAGAGAATACGACTGATCTGAAATATGTTCTTCATGATCACCACCATAGGCACCTCTTTGACTATAAATCAGCATTTTGAAGCAAGGATCTCGTGAATAATCTTTTATTTAGTAGGTGCTTCAGGCCAGATTCATAAATGCCATATGGCCCTTGGCACTGGTACCCCAGTGAGTAGAACTGGTACAGGAGGCCTCTATGCCAAGTGGAGAAGTGGCTCTGCTAGCTCTGCATCAGAGTTCCCAGAGGCTCCCAGTACAGAAGGCTTTTTGGGATAATGGTGGATAGGGAAATATGTGTCAGGAGTGGGAGGGGTTATGGCAGAGGGGAAACTGTTGTATAGGGCACCGAACCAGACCCTGCAGCCCTAGAATCAGGGAAATGAATTTTCCCCTACATCTTACAGGGTAATGAAGTTAATTTGTTCTAAATGCCTGGCAGTTTTAGAGCTAGATTCTCCTCACTGACTCACATCATGGTTGTTTTCTTCAAAGGTATTGTGCTCTCTCTGAATAAGCAGAACAACTAGACATCAATGGCAGATCTATGCTTATATAAAGAACAGTCAACCTCCAGGGCCAGTTCTGCCCTTCACAAATGCTTCCAATTCCCCTGAAACAACTGAATTTGGCTTTACAGTGGTCTTATGCATGGAGGGAGATCAGACTTGCTTTGAAAAGATCTGTGTCACTCAGAGACAAAAACTTATTGCCTATTCCAGGCATTCTGAACAAATCATTGTTAGCATATGTCAGCGTTTGCAATCTGTTATATAGCTATGTGAAACAGTACCTCCAACAGATGTAGTATCTACTGAAGAGAAGTGTTTTACACAGGAGATCTTTGTTTCAGAATGCAATTTATGGAAAAAGTAGAGCTGCTGATGATTGCAAAGAACATGCTGCATATTCATAATAGGGGTTAAATTCCTTCATTCTGATACAAAAAAGCTGGGCTTTCCATTCATCAAAGTCACAAAGTTTCAGGAAAGCTTGCAAAAATACTTGTCACTTTTTATATAGATATCCCTGGCAACCAAAACCTGATACTTCCACAAAGCACTGGAAGGCACTACTCAACACAAGCTACACTGTAAAACATAGGAAACAAGGACCTGATCCAACACCCGTTGAATCAATAGGAGTCTTTGGTTCCACGTCTTGAATACTAGAAATTGTAAAGACAATATAGGTTTTTTGGATCAATAATTTACCTTCACAAAATTACTTGCACTTCAAAAAGGGAAATGGTCAAGTTGACTCAGAAAATATTGTTGGAAGGTAAACTGAAAGGAAATGGAGTGTTTTGTCAGCTGGGGTTTTGAATAGTGGAAAAGAAACTGGTTTCTGCGATATATTTGTATTCTAATCTTTTGTAATAGTATGAGAGTTCCTCATGAAGCACATCATCTGGCCCAGGAAACACTCACTATTTTACTATCGGATTATCAGACGATTATGCTTCATGGTTAGATTGTGACTGTCAGCACAGCCCTGAGTGTGGAGACATGGGAAAACTGCACTATAGCAGGAGAAGGCCTGAAGGCACTGTGGATCAACCTCTGCTTCCTCTTTGCTTCTGGGAATTGGTAACTTACTGCTACACTATACCAGCAAGAAATTACTACTCCCCTCCCTGTGCTGGCTTGGATGCTCTGTCCAGCAAAAGGAGTAATGGACTAACACTCTGCCCATTCTCTCCCCATTCCTCACACTGCCCCATCCACCTGCACTGTGGAGGAAGAAAATGGGCATTGGCGCCTCTTACTCATGTGCACCTGGACCCAAAGTCCAGGTGGCCTATGTAGGAAAGTAAGGGGGGGTTTACTTCCTCTTAGCACCTTGCTTGGGTGCATAGTCAGTGATAACCTAGACTTTAGCAAAGCCTCTTTGTAAGGCCATCAACTGCAGTGCTGGCAGGGAGGGGAGAGAAACTCTGTTTCACACATACTAATCTCCAGCTCCTTGCTTGTGCCAAAAATGGCATAGTTTTGAAATGGTGTGCAGTAGCATGCCTCAGCGCAGCTGTGAAAACAGGCTGATCGCTGGCCATGATTACATTAAGAACCAAATTTGCTATCAAATCTCAAAGGTGAAAATTCAGTGCATTTTTCCTTCTACCACTTAACCTCTGGAATTTAATACATTTATAGAAAAAAAATCTAATAATTTGACTGCATACTGACTGTATTCCTTGGTGTACTTTTCTATATCCCTGGTGATCAATGTAAGTATTTTATCAGATTCAAGGCTGTAATATACTTTAACAGCCTAACTAAAGTGGATACGTCTTATCTTATCCTAGTCTCATTTCCGCTCAGCAGGGTAAGTTAAACTGTGCCTAATGTGATGACTAAAGTAATGAAACTACCACCGCCAAAATATTTACACTCACATTTTTATATCATCATATGGGCACTTTCATTTAGTTCTGAAGCTAAGTCAATTTGGCAGGCACCCGTGCATCAGGCTCATGAATTGAATGAGAAAATGAATCAAACCCACACAGCTTCACTGTGTTTAGTTGAAAGGTACAACACACATCTGGGCTTTGTGGCCTGGCCTGAGTTCTGGAAATGACTCTTTTCCATAATCTCTGGGATGCCCAGCAAGTACATTTTCAGCAAAACTACCACCAGTCATTTCAATATATACTTTTGTCTGTAGTGTCTGGGTAAGGCAAGCAGAACCAGTCCAGAAAAATTCAACGGCCTCTACCCCAGAAGGATGCCCAGAGACTCACTATCTGAATGAGTACAGTGGCTGTACTGTAATTCAGCGCTAAAATCATATGAAGACTATACATTTTTACTAGTTACAAAACAAGGTATAATTTGAATAATCATATAAATGCAGTTGAATAAATTCATTGATCTTTAATAAAAAAATCAAACCAACACAACCAAAACAGCATTAAAAGAAAGCCAGCACCGTGCCATAGAGAAGATCCAAATTTGTGTCCACACCTATAGATGACTACTGATCGCCTTACACATGCAAGTAGTTCCCACTGATTTCAATGAGAATATTCTTTTGAGTACGGTGAGTAGGATTTAGCCCTTGATCTCGCTTGGTCAGTAAGATGTGAAAGCCCTCCTGAGGCAATGAGCTTGATTCTCCTCTCACTAACACTAGCTTTGTATCAGTGTTATTACATTGATTTAAGCTAATTTACTCCTGATTTAGACTAGTCTGAGTGGGAACAGAATCAAGCCCAGTGTACCTAACCCAATCCCACTCAGAGCAATGTTCACTGAAGCCCCGACCCAGCAAAACATTTATTCACATGCTTAACTTTAATACTCCTATTGATGTCAAATTGAAGCCAAAGTAAGAACTTCTCATGTGCTTAGAGTGATTAGGTGGATTAGGGATTGATTCTGGCTGGGGCATGTCAAAGATTCTCATGTGGAGGGAAGGGTTGCAATATTACATATCCGTCCAAATCAATGGAAGTTTTGCCGTGACTACAGCATGACAAAGATATGGTCTCATGAGAAAGGATGGCATGTGCTGCATATAAAAGGATTGTGGCATTTATCTGTGGATAGTGAGGTATTCGTACCCACACACTCCTTTAAATACTCTTTGACCCTGCATACGTGTACAAAGAGGAGGGATGGAAAATGCAAGGATCCTTTCCTTTCCCATTGTGGCCCTGCACAGGAGTTAGCCACAGCCCGGCTGAGAAACGCAGGTGCTACATGGAGCTAGTACTGCTAGCCTTCCTAAAGGGGAGGTGGGTGCAGAGCTGGCCAGGCTTTTGAGAGAGAGAGAGTCTAGAAGAACTGAGACAGAATCAGTTTTCCTTGTGCAAATCTCACTGCTATGTGGCTACTTCCACACCCAGAGTACTGCAAGGATGCACTTTCAGCCAAACACAATATAGTTTGTTATATTTGATTACCCATGTGCCCATATTCCCAACCCACCCTCCATTTATTCCTCTGCACCTAGATGGTTTGTCAGGTGGATCAAGTCAGGTACCTACAGTGATGTTGTTACTGCTGTAAGATGTAGGCTAAATACAGAGCCATGGTGAGTAGGTAAAACTCTGCTGATTGTAATGAAGTTGCACTTGCCTTCACCAGGATCGAATGTAGCTCTCTGCTACTTCCAAGCTAATTCCAGTTCATCTAACTGTTGAACAAGTGATCACACAGGAAAACAAAACAAAAAGAAATAGAGAAAAAGAAAAAAAAGTAGTAAAGAAGATAAAGAGAACAAGGCAGAGAAGCTCAGAGATACTTAAAATAAAATAAAAAAACAACAGCCTTTAAGGAGACTTGAAAGAAACAAAAAGGGCGAATGAGACAGACATAAAGAAACCCAAGAGGAAATAAATGGTTAAGAACAAAAACCAAGGTGTTCTCTGTCTTCATTTTGAAAAGGCTTCATATAGCATAAAAGCTCCAGGAAATGGAATTTCTTAGGGTTGTATTTTTCCAGTTGGACCACTAGTAATAGCAGTGTATAAAATGTTACAAATGTTTTACCAGAGTGAAGTGTGTACACAGTCCTTACAAAATGACCTTTTAAAATATTCTGCTGTTGGCACGCCACAAGAGGAGTTGATAAATGGATAGAACCAACTCCAGATAGCAGCATTTCATGTTGGTTTATTTTATTTAATTTACTTATTACAAGTAACATATGTGAACATTGGCTGTATTACATATACAGTACACATTAAGTTAGAAAATTACTAAATATTATTGTGAGTGTTTCCTGTTACACACAAAATACTTGGATAAACTACTATTTCAATCACCCTAAACAGAGTATCTCCAAAACAATTTCTTTATCTAAATGTCATAATTACATTTAACAATCCCTTTATCATAGCAAAGATTTAGCAAAGATTAAAATAATAAAAGAAACCTAATAGGCTGTAATTATTGTAATCTATCTGTACATATTATTTAAAAGCATTTTTGAAGGAGAAGCATGTTTTAGTTACTGCTGCTATAGAGTAACTGCTGTGCTACGCTCAGATTTCTCCTCCCTAATCATGAAGTTATGAAGTTCAACAGATTCTGGTTAGTATCAACAGCTAGGAATTTCTGATCAGAATTATGCACACACAGAGGAAGACCTGAAAAGGAGCTCTGAGTAAATTTGAAAGCTTGTCTTTCTCACCATCAGAAGTGGGTCCAGTAAAAGATATTACTTCACGTAAAGAAAAGTAGAAGGTTCTTGTGTTGCTACAATCCCCAGGCCTGATCTTGGGCTCCTTTTAGCTATGTTTGCGATTTTGAGGGACAGATCTAAAGAACAAAAGATTTAGAATACTCCAATAAGCAAATCCTTGCTTGACTAGTCAAATTGTACGTAACTTGCTTTACAGTTTATCACAGCTTGTATTCCTGTCCTGAACTGACTCCAGGCATTAAGAATCAAGAGCAGCAGGCTCCATACCTTTGGTTACTAGCCTACAGAGGTATTTTGATAGCTTATTTGTAATACTGTACCTTATCCAAAGAAAATAAGTAGCAGCAGGTATTTTTACTGTTTTAAATGCTGAAGCTTTTTTCTCTCAGTTAACTCTGTTCATCCCTGAACTCAAGGATTAAAACTGAAGTCAAGTCAACACAACCAGAAATAAAATATGAGGATCCAGGTTCTGTTGTAAATTATATGTTTATTAATCTAAATAGAACGTGTGGTTTGCAGCATGTTTCAAATGAACTTTGGGCTGATATCAAATATAGGCTCAGCCTTCAATATGTCTTAAACTACTGGATATGCGGTTTTTCTGGTGGGATAGTCTTTGGGGGGATAAATAAAAATGAAAAACCATATTGGTTGATAATTTGAAGTGTGTTATGGATACTGAAACTATCTTCATTTTTACCTAAGAGCAGCAGTAGGAAAATGAGCTGCCAATGCACATAATGGTGATAAAGTGAGGTGCCAAGTTTTGGATACTTTAGAATATGCTCTCAGCAGGTTTCTCTGATTTGAATCCTCTTGCACATAAATGGGGGGCAAAGTAACTCTATTTCCATATTGACCAGCTAGATCTTCCTTGGGCATTTTATTACTGTAACTAGAGTAATGTGACATTACCCAGGGTACAATCTGGATTGTTGAATTGTTCCCTTAACTCTCTTGATTGTTTCCTTAACTCTCTAATATAGGATACTTTTTACACGGTTTTACTGTCAGAACAGCCACTCCTGGCCTGCTCACACAGCCTTCACAATATGTTAATTCACTCCCAGATAAATATATGAGCTCTCTGACCACTCACTCATGAATTACATACAGGGCGACACCCGCGAGCTTTCTAGTCCCAGCCTTGTTCCCCAGCAATGTGCGTCTTGTGCTGTTCATTATCCTTCTGAACAGTACAAACTCATAGTATGTTTATTAAAAAGATAGATTTTAAGTGATTACAAGTGATGATGCATAAAAATCAGGATTGGATAATTGGATAAATAATACCTTACAAATCATTTGCTCAGCTGTACTTAGAAGTAACATGACACATGCCAAGCACAAGTGCTCAGCCACTTCTTTTGTTGCATTTCTTTTGCCTTCTTTTGTTTTTATTTTGTGAGTTTAGATCATAAGTTTTAGGGCAGAGAACTACCTTCTGCTATATCTGTAAGGTGTTGCATATACTATATAAAAACAAATAATAATAGAGGCTAAATAACATTATCCTTTGAGTCAGTCTTGAGTCCTAACGTACAAAAAACCACTTGCTCAAAAACATAATTGGAAAAGATCGCTGTGTCTTGTGCCTGTTTATGGGAGGAAAAGTTCACTTCACATAAAAACAAGCGTCATTCTTACAGTTGGGTTATTTCTTGACTCAGGAGGTTTGGTAACAGGATAAACTTTCAGTTCTCTGAAGGCTCAAATGAGAGATGGGCCAAGACCAATGAGAGAAAGAGGAGAGGAGAGAAAGAGATGTGCATGAAGGGTATCTGATTCAGAACCTGATCCATTTTACATTGACGCTAATGGGAGTTGGATCTAGCCCCAGTGACCTGCTTTTGCACTGGTCCTTGTGGCTTTTGGTACAATGTGGGGAGCTAATTTTAGTACAGTGCGCAGGAAAAGGAAATATTAAGAGATCACATTCTTCCTTCCCAAGACTCCATCCAGACCCTACCTCCCATCATCATCCATAGATCCAGCTGTCACTGACTTGTTCCTGGTCCCACCTCCAAAGTCCTCTTTTGAATAACGATCCCCTTCTCACTCTCCCTAGTGTTGCCAACTCTTATGATTTTATCACAGTCTCATCATCTTTGGTGTTTTCTTAAACAGATCCAGGAATTAAATAATGATGTTAAAAATGTTTCTAACCATTGAAGTTGTGAGGGAAATCTTGAAAATATGAACCCTTAAGGCCCCCAAACCAAGAGGTGTCACGTCTGAAAACCTCATGATTTGTAAGCCAGTCTCATAATTTTGTGAGAACTGATCCATGATTTTGAAAGCTCAGGGTTGGCAGTAATATCCCCAGAGCAGATCTGGTCCCAGTGATTTGTCCATGGGGTTGGGGAAATGGGAAAGTATCAGAACCAGGGGACTGTGTTGAGGGGTAGGGATTACAGTCCTTAGGAAAGGACGAGAGAGAAGACAGTAACACAGTCTGTTCCCTGATGTCTCCAGCAGCAGAGCCAAGAAAATATGAAGCCATCCATCCCCAGCTGTTAGTGAGTTACAATAGCTGATATGAATGTGGCTGGCCTCAGTTCAATACTTAGTAGTAAGATATAGTCACTAAACTATTAACATAACTGACTGTCATTTGAAGGCACTCTCAACAGAAAGCATCTTTTTCCTTTGAAATGGGCTAAACGCTAAACTCCCCACCCCAAGTAAATGGTCCTGTCAAGTTAGGGTTGAGGAGTGAGAGTGTGTGAGATGCTTTTTAAAACAAACAAACAAACAAAAAATCTGATGTCTGAATTCCCATAACTCCAACGTTTTGTGGTGTGGTTACTGCAATTAAAAATAATTTAAAAAGGGGGAAGTCTGAACCCTATCATAAACTCTAGTACATCTTTCTCCTCCTCTCTGCAGTTCCAAAAGCCCTTTTCAAATTAGAAACAATCTCCAATAGGAGTAACAAGTGTCCATCCTTGGCTAATTGCTTCCATTGGCCTCTAAAATTCATATTGTTTTCATTTGTCTGGTTTTTCTTACCTTTTAGTGTTAAGGAAAAAGATGCAAAATATTCCAAACTTTAATATTTAAGCTGTCTCCTCTAAAAGCCATTTTGCCCTTCCAGCTATATGTTCATTTAGCCATGTTTTAGCATAGAGCAACATTGACATCCGGTAAATAGTTTAGTGAACCTCACCTGGAGCATTTGCTACTGATGCTCAGAGGGAAGAGAGAAAGATTCTGTACATGGTTTTCCTATTTTATGGAAGTCATCTGAATTTACAGTATGAGTTGCTGACTGCCCAGAGTACTATTTACTCTTAAGGTCAATCATTCCAGGACTTGATTGTCTGGAGGGAAAAGTCAGAATTGCTGTTTGAAAATTTCCACCAGCTATATACCAAAGAATAATACTCACTGCACTCCAGTTCCACTCTCTGATGTTTCCGAAATTCAATAGTATTGTGCCAGTAAAACAGTTTGGGGTTTATATAATCATTCTCTGGAAAGGGGAGATACTAGATCTTGTAATGTGAGGGTGGAAGGGATAGCTCTGGTGATAACCCAAATGAAAACTTCATTAAATGTAAATTTAATTTGTGATCAGAACTTGTTGAATTCCAGTTACTGTACATGGAACACAACTGTTATGTTTAAGTGTTCTTTGGTAAAAAGTAATTTTATTTTATAAGTAATAAGATGCTGAAAAGTAACACAATATAAAATTCAGCTCTAATGGTTCACATGAATACTTACAAAAAATAATAGGGCCTGGCATTGTCCAAATACTTTACTAGGTAAAAAAGGAAAGTGAGAAAAATCAATTTTTTACTAAAAGTAATATAAAAATAGGAGTTCTTCATCTCTCCTTACCTTCAATTTCTTGTTGATAACTACTGTAAATAGTTTCAAACCCTAAACACCACAGAGCAAGCAAGAGTTGCTTCTTTAGCAACCTTGCAAAAAATTAAAACAAAATTTTGCAACTTCTTTTTATAAAGTTATGCACCGAAACAAATTGTCCTTCTCATAACTCATTCCTTTTTAGGCCACCTTTCCAATCAATGCATACCAGAGCAATGGCCACTTGGGGCCAGAGAATGGGAAAAGAGACAAATCAGTAAAAGCTTTTTAAGTATGTGCTTGGAGAATCCTGTGTAAATGTTACATAATTTTTAAAATATGAATCTTGCTCTTTAATCATAATGCTGAAGTGAAGTTTTGATTATAGCTGACTCAGATAATGTTCAGAATAACTAGTAGGAAAGTTTTAATTCAAATTCTCTCTAGCCCTATCATCTTCAAATGCAATCCTCCCTTTTTAAATTAATGACTGAAGCATCTGACATCTTTCAACAGGCAATGCCAGTCTTAAACTAAGGGCTCTAAAAGCCCCTGAGATATTGCATAATCTCAGGCTGCATTATTATAGGATTACTCTATAGGCATAAACTACTTAAATGATACAAGCTTCCATCAAAAACCTTTCCTTCCTATCTCTTTCTCATCATGCATTTTCTCCTTAGTGTAAACCCTTCACCTGATACATTGAGATTCAGGAACGTGCTGTTCCTCCAGAAATTACTGACCTCGCTGCTGTTCTCAGAGGAGAAGGCAGCTGAGAAGAAATCTCCTCAGATGGCTGGCACAGGACTAAAATAAACCCTTGTGCTGGGATTTCCACTCCTATTATAGATTTCCAATAGTTCTAAACGAAGCATTAACACCAAGAGTTACCATGAAGCCTTTCTGAGAATAATTTAGCTCTCTGAAAAATCCTGAGTACAGCAGGCTGTACAATGATTCAGTCTTGGGGACATAAGCTGCCCTGAGCATTTGCATCCATACCCGACATTGGCAGCCATGAAGTGGAGCTGGCATTGACATTATAAAAATCAGCTGTCTGTGCCTTTCTAGAAAGGAGCTGTGGGCTTTGATAGAGAAAAAGCTGCTAGGAATCATAGACAGAAAGATTGTCTAGTTTTGCTTCACTAATATTTTATTTCCAGTCTTGAGCATATTGCTTATTCTCACTTACACATTGGGTTTATCACTATCCTCTTCTAACCAATGGCTTGAATCGTGCTCCATAGATTTGCCCATGACCAGAGGAGCGGAAGGGGGACACTGTAGTATGAGGCCTTCTATCAAGCACCTCTCCTTCTGTACAGAAGTGGAGAGTCGTGGGAGTTTAAACTGCCTCCACAACACTAACAGCCCTTTCTCCAACCAAACTATGCAGAGGCCTCTGCATCATCCAGGGTCTATTCTGCAAGAGGGATGGAGACTGGGTGCAGATAGTATGGGGGGATGCGCATAATCCCCTGGACATTAGTCAGAAAATATTGCATAATCTCAGGCTTCATCATTTATTCCTCATTTACACTTCATTTATCTGGCTCTAAGGTACAACCAGGGGGCCGTGGGTGAAGAATGGCAGGAAGACCCAGTGCATAGTGCACGGGCCACTGCAATAATAGCCTCTGACCGATTTTCAAGTACCTGTGAAGTTCTTTAGGGATCTGCTAAATTTGGGAGCAGGCTCTAAGGAGGTTTCTGTGTGTGGGTTGGGGGGGCGGGCAGGGAGAAATCCCAAACTTACTTCCCCCGTGGGATAATGCCAGGTGCTCTTCATGAGAATTACAGGCACCGTATTGAATAACTTAAGATATATAGGACCAGATCCTTAGCTGGTGTAAGTCAGCCTAGCTCCATTGCAGTCAAAAGACCTCCTCAAATCTATCGCATAGTAAATCACTTGGGTGAAGTTCTGCACTCAGCTACATCCATGCAGCCCCATATGGAGTCAATGAAGTTGCATGGGTGTAGCGAAGGGCAGAATATGACTCATACCATGAAAGTAAAACAAAAAACGAACTCAAAACATGTCATGCTGAGGTCCTTATAAACGCGGCTTATAAATTATCCAAAAGAAGCACACCAACAATTTTAAGAAAAAGAATGACTTTGTTTTGATCTTAAAAATTTGTCCTGGAATCTAACATCTTGATTCGAGACATTTTTTTCGGAGCTGGTCATAAGGAGCTGGTCATATATCCATGTGACTTCTGCAGTCAGGGATTTGAGGGGAAATTGCTATGCTTCAGTTGTTTAACCATTGTTAACAAATACTAGGGGCTGGGGAGGATAGAAATGAAAGCAATGCTTTTTTGACAATGCTTTGTAGAGAAGACTCATTGCTGGTAATTGCAATCAGGAATGGCTGTTTTTGTAACAAGTACTTTACCATGGCTTGAAATATACCTTTGATTTTTTTAGTATCAATTAGTAAATTTCCAGCCCACAACATTTTAGAGTAGGGAGAACTAAAGGAAGGACAGAGAGAGAGAGAGAGAAAAGATCAGTTAATATCTTTCTCTGAGTGCTCAGGCTGTCTAGTCTCATCAGTGTCTGTGTTTTAAATAGTCAACCTTTTGAGGCAGGGTTGTTCTTAATTTGTGTCTGTCACAATATGACACACATTGTTGATAGTTAACAAATAATAAATAATAATCATTAATCATAAATGTGAATGCACATTCCTTCATTACTTCCTAAGACTGATAAATATGATTGTTTTGCCAAACACTTTGGACTGACAAGTTTCAGTATGACTGCCACATTCAGCTGAACTGTGAAAAGCCAGCAATGAAGTGGAAAGCTCTTTTGTGGTTTTAATTAGCAGTGCCCATCATCTCCCCATTTGTGCTTATGAAACAAGGTACGACAGGCTTGACACAATTAATCAAAAAATGGGTATGACAGACAAACCACCACACTTGCATTCTCCTTTTTGAACTATTTGTGGAAATGGCATTATTTCCTTAGGAAATGTAATATGTCCCACAACCACATTTTAATTCTGTTTTCATTCAATCTTATGGTTCAAGGATTTAGAGCTATTTGCTCTGTAAATAAAGCACTCACTGGTCTGTCATGGTGCCAATGGCAGGGAGTACTTTAATTCCAATGAAAAGGAAGTCAAGGTTCAGGTTATGTTTCATGATTCATGATATTCTGCAAAAGACCTCTGTATTACTTAGAATAATGGAATATTATTTGCCATATGGAGAAAAGGTCAGTGTTTTCTAGATTAATACACAGTTGATGACTTGCTTTATATTTAACATTTTACTGTAAGACATTGTCTTAAATGTAATTTGATCTTCTTATATGAAATTATTCAGATTTGTATGTAAGTTTAAGAAATTGGATAATTAAAGCAAGATATAAGGAATGCACACTACTGCATTTCTGTTTGCTTGTGCAATGTTAGCATGTTTGCAAGAAGGAATTATTAGCATTTCAATAAATAAAGCTGAATGTAAGTTAAAATGTATATTACATTCACAGATAGATATGAATGTTAGGAATATATAATATGATCCATAGCTAAGAATCTGGCCCTATATGTATTCATGTATGCGAGGATATGTTGTCACGGTTCTTTAATATTAGGTTTGGGAATAATATTTTTACTACATCATCTGCATGCTGTTTCTACTGTCAGCTCTTCTGCCATATTGTTTTGCTATGTCAGTTTCTCAGGACTAATGCCATCATATTTTGCATTTCCATCAGAAATATACAGATGTCTTTTTATCTGATACCCCATCAGTTTTCAAATTGATATTAATGTCTTTAATAATATAAATTGAAATGCTGACTGACAAACTATTGGAGGAAGTAAGTTTAAAGAGTAATTGGAAAGCTGACTTCTAATTTTACAGAATGCAGAAGTAATTTGCAGTAACATTGTTATTGAAAGCAAACAACAATGGTCCAAATCATCCACCTCTGCTTCACTGGGCAGAGGGGATGAAAGCTCCAAGAGATTCCCACACATCGGGTTTGGACGGCTGCTGCTACAGCATTGTCACATTTTCTTAACCAAAGCAGATTTTTGGAGTCTCTTGTTCACAGCAGTACACCTAACCTCAGTCAAGCTGAATATGGCTGAAGTAGGCAAAGTTGTAAATGTTGAGGTCTGATTCACTGTTGCATTGCTCCAGTTTTGATCCAGTGTAAGTCCATTGGCTTCACTGGTGATACTAGCCCAGATCCTCAGCTGATATATTTCAGCATAGATCCATTAAAGTTAGTACCGTTATACAGGGTGGGTGGAAGCTCCCTGCAAAAGGGGGTGGGGTCAGGGCAGCTGGCTCCAGGCTGGAAAGGAGGGTCCTACCTGCTCTGAGCCTGTTCTAGCCCCTCTGGGTTAGCCCCAATCCTGGGTGCTGCCAGAGTTGCTCAAGCCCCTAAGGATCCTTCTCCCAAGGGTCCTTCTCCCCAGCCATCTACCTGGCTTCGTGGTGGCCACTCCAGCCCCTCTGAATGTTGCTATTGCTTCTCTGTGTGGTACCTTTCCATGGCCATGCACAAGTTTACATGGGTGTGGAGCCCCCACAATGGAAACTAGCCCCCGTCCACCTCATTCCATCACTCCTGGAATTATGTGAATTTACTTCAACTGACATTCTGGTCTATTGATTTCAGTGGAGTTACACTGGTGTAAAACTAGAATAATGGTCAATTAAGCCCCTAAAGTTTAATTGTTTTACAGAATTAGAAATAATTTTATGAAATGCATCTAAGAAACAGTCTTGTATGCTGAATTGATGGTAGTTGTGTGAAATGACATTGACACATCAGTTTATATAAACATGCCATTCAATGTATTTGCATACATTATTATACATATAATTCTTTCAAACAGAAAAAAAAATCCATCAAACTCACATTAAAGGGATAAAATCACACATCAAGTTATATATCACATATTTGAAAATATAACATACTTCCTTACAGTGATCACTGCTAAAAAGACAATATTTACCACATTATTGGAGACCAGCTACCGGTGGTGAAATCAAGTTGAGTAACAGGTTTGCTGCACTGGGGAAAGAGGAAGAGAAACAGGCAGTAGATGCGGTAGTGAGGAAAAAAAGAAGGGAAGCTAGTACCTTTCGAAGAGGGGAAGAGATGATGGAGATCGCCAAGGACCAAAGTCTAAGGAAAAATGGGGATACTTTACAGGGGGACTGCAAGAGAGAACATAAGACAGATTCATACCATCACCAGGAAGAGACAGATCTATGTGATTGGTACTCCATACTCAGAAGAATCGACAAGCCTGTCACCAAACCAGTTCCAGAGAACAGAAGAGGATGCTGTGTGACATGAGCAAGAATATAATATGTGGACGTGAGGCTAAAGAGGATCCTGATGGGAGCAGGGAGAAACCACTGATTGTGCTGCATGTTGGGATGAATGACACTGCTAAATTCCCACTGGAATGGATTAAGGACAACTACTCTTGACACTAAGACACTTAAAGAAGTGGAAGCTCAGGTGATTTTCAGCAGGATACTTCCAGTCCCTAGAGAAGGAGAGCGAATGTGTGACAAGATAATGAAGATCAACAGATGGCCAGTGTTTGTGCTGTGAGGAAGGTTATGGGATGATCAACCATTGGGAGGCATTTATGGAAAGAAAACTCTTCTCAGATGATAGATTCTATTTGAGTACCTGGTGTATTAATCTTCTAGAATCAAGGCTGGCATGACTGATGAGAAGGGCTTTAAACTAGGGGATGAGGGCTGATGGCTGAGAGAAACTTGTGAAATTGCCACGCCTGTCATCAATACAGAGGAATTGGAAAGTCAGCTACAGGAAGATATAGTAAGGGAAATGGAACACCACAAGCTAGAAAACAGGATAAGGTCCAAGGGAAATAACTGTAATGTTTGTACATAAACGCAAGGAGTCTGGGCAATAAAATGGAGGAATTGGAACTACTAGTGCAGGAGGTTAACCCAGATATTATGGGGATTACAGAGATAAGCTAGAATACAGATATTGAAAGGTATGTGCTGTTTGGGAGAGATGGGATAAAGATAAAGATAAAGGTGGTGGGGTAGCATTGTACATCAACAAAGTAGTAAACTGTAAAGAAATACAAAGTGATAATATGGACAAAGCAGAATCTGTTTGGGTCAAAATCCCTTTTGGGGAAGGATTGTAAGAGAGGTTCTGCTGGGATGATGTTAGGAGTCTGCTCTAGATTTCCCCCAGGGTCACTATCTGTTATGGATAGTAATCTCTTCAATTTTATTAGAGAGGAAAATATTTGTGGGAATTGTGTCATAATGCGAGGCTTTAACTTCACAGATATAGATTGGAGAATAAATGCTAGTAATAGTGGTAGGGCCTAGTTATTCCCAGATATGATGATAATTTTCATCATCTAATCATTGAATCAACAAGAAGGGATGGAATGTTAAATGTGGTCCAGAAGCTGAATGAATGCTTCAGTTTTCAGTTATGATGACAATATGGATCATGTGCATGAAGGCAGTATGGCTGATGAAAATAAGTGTCTAGAAATGGAAACGACAACATCTGAGGTGGAATTAAAACTTAAATTGCTTAATGCACTCAATTGGGGGGACCAGATAACTTCCACCCCAGAATATTGAAAGAACTGGCACATGAGCTTGATAGTCCAGTAGCAAGGATTTGTAATAAATCTGTCTATTTCGGGGTAGTACCATATGACTGGAAAATAACTAATGTCATACCTATATTTAAGGGGGGAGGAGTGATCCAGGGAATTACAGTCCTATTAGTCTGATCACAGTTGTATGCAAGGTTTTAGAACAAATTGTGAAGGAAAGCATAATTATATTCATAGAGGTAAAGGGATGCAATGCAGCATTGCTTTACCAAAGATAGGTCATGCCAAACTAACTTGATTTCCTTCTTTTAGAAAATAACTTTTTTTTTTTTTTTTAGATAAGAGAAATGCAGTAACTCTATACTTGGACTTTAGTAAAGCATTTGACACTGTGGCACATGGAAAATTATTAGTTAAGTTAGGGAAGATGGGGATAAGGACAAGCTTTGTAAGGTAGATAAGGAATTAGCTAAAGGGGAGAAGATAGGTTGTGCTGAAAGGTGAATCATTGGGCTAGATGGAGGTTACTAGTGGAGCTCTCAAGAAATCAGTCTTGGGACCAATCTTATTCAATACTTTTATTAATGACCCAGAGTGGTTATCTTTAAAAACTTGTCAATGATTTTTTGCATGTAATTAGCATTATCACTATATTTGCAGTTAGAGTTGGTTGGATAAACTTTATCCAATAATTTAATGAATTTTCTGATATTTTAAAAAATGTTTCCACTGAATATTTTTAAAGTTATTTATTCAGCTTATAAAACAGATTAAATAGTTCACAAATAGATTTACTGAATAACTTCTTTTAGATTAATTTAATAAAATAATTTTGAATACTTGAATAAAATTTTACAAATAGTTGTTTCAATTATTCATTCAGGCCCCAATTCAGCAGTCCATCCTTATTCAGCAGTGCACTCAGGGCCAGGTTTTAAAAGGAGCCCATAGGCAAAAGTGGCATGAAGGTTAGGTACCAAGCTCCCATTGATATAGGTGCTTCTAGGTGCCATTAGGCAGCTATCAACAACTTTAGGTGCCTATATATCTTTGAAAATGTGGCCCTTAAACAGATGTTTAAGTCCCGTTGCTTAAACATGTGCCTCAAGTTTTGTAAGATTTTGTGAGTTTCAGTGTGCTTTGCTGAATTGCTGCCTCATCTCTTTTTTCGGTATTTCTAGATTACTGAAAATGGAGAAGACTGTAGTCACTGCCAATATTGTGGTGTTAGATGATCTATTGAATCAAAACAATGATGGCATGTAGAAAATGACCATGTAAATAAAATGAATAGTTCTGATAATGTAAGGGAGAAATGATTAACTTTTGCTATGCTTGTATATGTACGAGCCATATGCATTCAAAGTACAAAACTTTTTAAAAACAACAATATAGTATCATATAACTCTAATAAGGCTACTACTTATTGGCTGACATTACACTGACCTCTCTTTATAAAGCAGTAGAATTAGATTTTTCTGTACCTATAGTAATTTAAACTCAGCTAACAGAAAAGTGTGTGAAGAGTAACTCTGGCAGCTGGCATATGCAGCTGCTTGGCGAGAATACAAGCTCATTACCGAGTAAGAAAAACAACTTTTATAACTGGAAATCTGAAGAACATTCAACTTTAAAAGTTGAAATTATGCCATATTTGGTACAGCATAGCTAAATTAAAAATAAACATACCCAGGCATCTGGGGTTAAAAATGGCAGGTTCAAAAATATTTAGGTTTGAATTATTAAAAAAATTATCATATCATGAGGTGAATGATCATAAAACTAATGGCCCTCAGGACAATATTCTAACTGTCTTTGAAATACCATTAGGGAGTGAGCTCTTCATCTCTCATTACAATGCATAAAGCTCAAAGAGGAATCCATTGTGTGTAGCACTATAAAGCCCTGATCTTGCAATCTGTGTGCGGACAGACCTCTGTGTCTGTGCAGGGGCCCCTTGAAGTCAGTGGGGCTCTGTTTCTTCTGAGTCAATTATAGGATGAAGCCTAAGCCGATACAAAACTAGAATTTATGAGTATGATGACTGCTACAGACAGCTTCACTATTTAAGACTGACCATTTACATTTAAAATAAAATTATGCAGTAGCACAGGGATTTACATTGAAGATGAAACTCATAAACTAGAGCCGCAAGAAGGAAATTTATGAGAGAAGAGGGGGACTGTGATAGAAGTCTAGAAGCAGTAAAATGCATTATCTGCAGATGCAATGTCAATTGATATTTTTCAAAATTACCTATTTTTCATAAATATTTGATTCTTGCTTACAGTACTTATTCACTGTGTTCCTGAGCTAAGAGAAATATATAATAAATAAGCTCAGTTTCTAGATTATTAATTACATTTAACTGCAAATTCCCATGGATATGCCTTCATAAACATGAAGAATTGAAGAGTATAGGAACATAACAGTAGCTTGAATGTATGTTACATTTCAAGAATTTTTTTTCATTAATAACCCAGGAAAGTCAGAGTTAAAGTTAAAAATACAGGAAACCTAAACTTATGGCAATACAAAAAGTCCGTTAAGGTAGCCAAACTGCCCCTCTAGAGATATCATCTCATTTTAATTATGAAGCAGCTATGACCATGCTACAATGGTAAACGTTAGGGCTGGTTGAAAAATTTCAAACAAAATATTTACCATCAGAAAATGGGGTTTTGTCAAAATCCAAATTTTCCATAGCAGAAGAGCTATGTTGACAGAATTTTCCAATGGCTAAATTGAAATAAATGTTTCATTTCAGGTCAGCCCAAACCTGAATGTTTTGTTTCATGATGTTGTCCACATTGGGACCACATTTTGGGACATATCTATGTCCAGCTGAACAGAGGGAAGGTGAGAGGGTTCAAAGGTTGATTGGATCCTAGAGGTTAGGCTGAAGAGGACCAATGGTGAATATTGGTTATTTGATATGAAAGTCATTTAACACCATAGTAGACTCAAACACATGCCTGGTAATTTGTGTAGGGGAGCTAGGCAGTATTAGCATTCCCCCAGCACCACCATTAAAGTTAAAAGTTAATAGAGCTGTGGCTTTATTCTTTAAAATCCCTCTCTAGATCGTGTTTCATTCTTTTGTGATTCCAAATCAGTGTAGAGCATGGGGCTTTTCCTGTTGATCGGCAGACAACCCTTTTATAAATCACATATATGGAGGATGGGTGAGGAGCTGGCTCTTGGGGAAACTTATGTTGTGAGGTGGTTTGGAAGATGAAAGAGCTGGAGAAGTACTCCATTAATTGAGGATTTGACTACATGATGCAGTAATGTGCACCAATGGAATGTTAACTGTAATGTGCACCAATATTCTGCGTACTATAGGCCTATGTAGGCCTTGGTGGCGTGCACTGAAAGTTCCCTAGTGTGCATTAATAGTACTGTGTTAATACACACTAAAGCCAGGTCTACAATTACCTGGAAATTCAGCAGCAGTCAACAGGAGTTAGCAAGCTATGCAGAGTAGCTTGCGTAATTCTCATCAACTTCGTAACTCCTCTTCTACAAGGTTTCTTCACTGTACTGAGCCGATGGGAAATGCTTTCCTGTTGATACAGCACTCTGCCACCTGAGGGGGTGGTTTTATTGCATCAACTTCCGGATCGATTGAGCCGGTCTTCACTGACCTCTCCATTGATCCGGCTAGATCGATCTGACGGTAGCTAATTTGCCGCCGTCAGTGAAGACATACCCTAAGGAACCTCTGTGCATGTCAGCAATATCTACCTGGGCCAATTAGTGTGCAATATGTTGGTACACATCAGAATTCCCATCCCACTGGTGTGTGTGCATTGCTGCATTGTGTTCACAAGAACTAAGTAACCCTTAACCCACCCCTATGAGGAAGGCTAGTATTGCCATTGCCACTTTTCAGCTGTGGTAATTGAGACAGAGAGAGGGTAAGTGGCTTGAACAAGGCTGCACAGTGAGTAACAAGCAGAACCAAGAACAGAACTCAGCAGTTTCTGACAGCTAGCATAGGCCTTTTCCCTCTTCGCCATGCTGTCTTTGGTGGACCCCTCTAGTTAAGTTTCCATTACTCTTCCCCAAGTACTCTTACTAAGACTGTCTTTTGGAGTTCTGATGACTTTGTCTATTAGATGAGGAACAGCTCAGAAGGCCAGAAAGATTCTTCTGTCACCACAGCAAGATGACAATTTTGTTTCTACAATCAAGAATAGGCTCTGTGGGGAAGGAAACTTATTTTGCGGTAAACAGAGCCCTAAACTATTATGTAATTGGCACCATTTACTCTGTATTTATGGCATTATGAGTTTACTGTATTTGGGTTTGTTCAAATAATTTCCCATATCTAGTAGAAATTGTATTTTATGTGATGATTTAATCTAACCACAGCTGCAGCAATATAAATTACACTTAAGACTATGCTGATTGATTATAATCAGTTGTAATCATGTCTTATAATTACATTGCATTATGGAGGCAGAGGACGTTTAAGCCTACTCAGCACCCTACTACATAAAGAAGATTAGCTCTTACTGCTGACAATCTCAGCGAACACTGAAATATGCATATAAACGCCAAGTTTTATTAAATGTATTGTTCAAGAATCAAAGGAATTTCTTTTTGTAACCATAAAAGGTAAAATAGAAATCAAAACAAGCCTAAAGGTTATTGAATGCCACTCTTATATAAAATATCCTCATTAAAATATTTATAGTCCATTTGGCTTGGATATTTTAATCCATTTCCTTGATATCCATCCGATCTTTGTTTAGGAAGGCTCCAATTGTTTGCTCATGCATCAATAAAATGGTGCAGGATGCATAGGCAGTGTGCTATGTAACAATGACAACATAACATTACATGAACAAAAATTGTGCAGTACAATTTCTAAAAATGTATATTATATATATATAATCTTGCAGTTTATTCTAGTTATTCTACTATGCCATGTTTTCAAAGGTATCAGTCATTTTATTTTAAATAAGCACAAAGCACCTCTGTATTTTCACTTACATGGTAAATGTTAAAAAAAAATAGGATACAGGGAACCACCTGTTTGTCAAGGTTCAGCTGTTGGCAAAGCAATGCCGCTAGGTACACTTGGAAAAACTCAAGTCTCTGATATTTGTTCAATAAGCTCTGGATGGAAAATTGGTGTAGAACAGTGTTTCTCAATTAAATTTGACCACGGAACCCTTTTGAACTCCATAAATAATTGCGGAACCCCCCAAACTCTTAACACCAAACGTCAGCATTTCTCAATTAAATTTCACTTAAATTACACTTGCACTAGATACCCTCCGCCGACAAATCCAGGACATCTTCCCTTTTTCGGTGGCGCGGAGAACAGCTGCTTTTGGCAGCGGAGAACAGCTGAGCGGCGGCATGGAGAACAGCTGCTCGTGGAACCCTAACAGAGTTCCCGCGGAACCCCAGGGTTCTGCGGAACACCAATTGAGAAACACTGGTGTAGAAGGTGAACTACCACCAACAGTGCTGCCTAGTGGTGAAGCAGGGGAAGGGCCATTCATCTCCGCATTGCAAATACCATTCTGTCCTTCAGCACCCCCCCAAGGGTTTCCAATCCTTTCCTTTAGCTTGGGGACTTGAGGGGTCTGCACCCTCAAATGGTCAGAATCTTCCCCAGCTCAGTTTTCCACCAAGGTGAAGACTCCTGTACTCACATCTTCTTGGAGTGGGTAGGGGAGCTCAGGCTCATCCTCTCCACTGGGCTCCATTGCCCAATGGTGGACAACTATACTCTGCCCTTTGGAATGCTAAGCAGTCACCCACGTGGACCATTTCCTACCCAAGTCTTCTTTTCCCCACAGAGTAAAACAAAGAGTCTCAAATAAAGTCTCAATCAGCCCTCTGTCAAACCTTTATGGGTTTGTTCAGGTCCGTGTTGTCAGATCTCAGCCAATCAATTTCTGGGCAGCACTTTCCCACAGAGCTTGAAGCAGCTGACTCCTCCCTTCCATGCCAGCTTCTCATTTTAACCTTGCATCCTATTTGTGGAGACTTTGCAGGTGTGATTGGGCAGGGCCACCTTGGCCCCAAGCTATTCCTTAACCCCTTACTCTCCAGTGTGGGGTTTGTACACCCCATCACATTGACCTAAAAGCTCTCATTGTTTATAAGCTCCCTGGTACAATCTTGTTTGTTGTGTTGTCCCGTAATTCTAGGGATCCTCCCCCATGTAGACTTTGGCAGGTAGATATCTATATTAATAATGAGTTTTGTTTGGTTTCCTTTGTCATGTGATAGTCCTGACTTCCCAACAATTCTGGCAGCTATTTCATTTTGTAACCATAGGATGGTGAACATCAGGCCCGGTGTGAAAACACAAGTATCAAAGTAGGATATTATACTATACTTCCTGAAATGCCTTCACTAGATGCTTAGCTATAATGCAATGAATACACTCCCTTTTTCTGGGTACCATCTTTGCTCACAATGTTGCATCTTTATTTTTACTTTTTTACATCTGAAGTTAATTGCACTGGAGACAACCAGTTCATGGATCTTGGTTTGAAAACCATTGATCTCTTTGCTACAGTAACTCTTGGATCCAGAAAGGGGTTATATTTCCAAAAAAGAAATTGTCATTTTATAAAAATAAAATGATTTCCGCACTACATTCCATCTTTCAGTATACATCTTGTCCTTTTCTTTGAACAAATTTGAGAGACCAAATAATTACTCATTTAAAAATAGTAATAATAATCCATGACTAAAATAGCCTAAACAAACCATTGTGTCCATTGTAAAAGCAATGTTTTCATACAAATGTGTACAATTTATTATCATATCTGCATTAATGGCCTACCCTATATGCCTTATGGGTCCATTACATAGTAAATGAAGTGAAAAACCCCTGAATGATAGAGTTACTCTGAAGCATGCCTTGCTAAGAATTAGTCTAGTTCTTAATAAGATCAAATGTAAAATGTCATGGTTACTCCAAATGTTTGCAAAAAGATTACCATTTTCTATTAAAATTTTTAAATCTTAACACAAACATTTGCAAACCATCATCAGACAAACAAAGTATTTCTGTAAACAAAGATACTCTTTCAAAATTGTGTTGGTTACGCATCCCTTCACTTCAACAGGGAGTTCTCCAACAGAGAGGTCACAGCTTCTGCTATGTATATGAATTAATAGACTGTACAATTATTAGGAGAACTAACAGAAAATGAGATCTGCAACTGCACAAATTAAAGTGTTTCATCAAATCAAAGATATAGAAAGTCAAAGAGATAACATACCAATTTTTGGAAGATTATACACTATACGTTCTTATCCATAAAGTTTACTTCATCTTAAACATTATAACTTTGTTGAGGGATGTGTTTTTCAGTGTCTCACTATGCGGAAAACTCCTATGAATATAATAGACAATAACAATATGTTGCTATGGATTTCTATGGGATTGTTTAAATCAATAAAAATATATTATTATCCATTCTACAGGTTTTTGGAGTAACTTCTATAGAACCTCACTACTTTTCTATGCATATTCATCCATATTACGTTCTATAGGACTTTTCCATATGTCCATAGCTATCAACTAAAAAAAAAATCTCCAAGTGTTGTTAGAACTAACCATCTCTGGGTGGGATTTTCAAATGTACCAAAGTGATTTAGGAGCAAAAATTCTGTTAAGAAGAATCATGAGAGATAACCCATCTAGATTTAAAAAGAATAAATCTTGCTGGGCACTTTTGATTGCTGCTTAAAATAGAATCTTGTTATTCCTGGTTCCTCAAGTCAGGGACCATCTTTTGGTTATTATATGCCTGATGTAGCACAGAGCTGATTGTTGGCATTTAGTAAAGACTCAGTTATAAGTGGATGAAGGGAACTCAGTAGACACCACATATTTGGATTTTTTAATAAAACGTTTCATAATGTATCTGATCAAATCTTACTTGAAAACATTAATCCAAATTGCCTTGTAAAGAAAAATTGTCATTAGGATTGAAAACAGGCTGAAAACCATAAATGCAGGGTAATAAAAAATCCTTTAACTTGGGTAGGATCCTTATGGCATTGGAGAACTCTGCTAGGTTCATTTTGTGGCATTTCCTCCAAATTCTTCTATAGTCCAAATTCTTCTATTGCCACCCTCCTCTTGTTCTTATTCCTGCACATATCATCTCTTCTCCCCATTTAGGTTATAAATTCTTTGGAGCAGGGACTTTTATATGTGTTTGTACAGTGCCCAGAACAATAGAGTCCTGATCTCCATCAGGGCCTTGGATATTACTGTAATAAAAAGTATTTGTTTTTCTTGATCTGAAGAGCTTACAGTCAAAGTTAGACAAGTCAAAGAAAAGTAAGACAGATCACTGTACTGTTTTAGTTTAGTTTTTGTGTGCTCTATATTTATATCTATATGCTGTTTAAGAGCTGGTTTTCTTATGTTCTGTCTGTAGTTAAGCTCAGCTCTATAATGTATGCTATTTCACGGAAAAGCATAGCTCACAAGATAAAATGTAATTGTATTTCTTGTGATTCTGTGCAAATCTCTCCACAGAGGGCCACTGCACTTCAGTCCTGCTATTTCAGTAGATATTTCTTAATCTTTATTTTTGGGACAGATAAATTAATTTGAATATATTTCATGTCCACTTGAATATTGTGGTTTTGTAATTTTAATTATGCAAATTACTGGTTTGAAAGGTTCTGTTCTGTGATCTGACTCCATTAAATTGTGTGGCATGTGGGTTAACTATTTCGTCTGTGCTGCCAAAATGCTGCTCCACATGTGAGAGCCCCAGTAATTACTTTCCCTGATGCTTTGTGTTCTCAGAACACTATTGTGGAAAATGCAGTCCTATCAGGACTGATAGAGACTGGTAATTGTGATGGGGACATGGATTAGAAAATGGAATTTGGAGGAGACAGCCTAGAAGAGAGAGAGGCCTTGAGGCAGAGAGAGAATGTGTGGGAAAAAGAGATAATTGGGAATAGAATGAGAGACCTAACAGCAACCAGGTCTTCAGAGCCAAGAAAGGGAATTAAGTGCAGATGGCCAAATTTGTTGCATTCAGTTACACTAGTACTCAGGAGTTATACCAGTATAACTGAGAGTAGCATTTGGCCTACAGTGACAGGTCTGGGAGCTGGAAAAGAGTTGAGGAGAGTTGCAGCAGAGGAAGGCAGGCCTAGGAGCAATTTTTAAAATTTGAATTAAGCACCAGTAAAGGAAAAGACAACACTCTCGCCCAAACTTTGTGCAACTGTTAAAATTTTCCCAGCACATGCAGAATACTCACCAAAAAAAAAAAATCCATACTGATGAAATGATGCATCTTGTATATGTGCGAATATGCATGTATGTGTATACGTACACATACAGTCATATCGGTTTTTAAGCATGAATGATGACATTCTTAGAAGCTACTGATATTTAACAAGAAAAACAAACATAAAACCTATACAATAGGGATGGTACTTCTA
The DNA here is from genome assembly GCF_026122565.2 of Emydura macquarii macquarii. Classification (NCBI taxonomy): domain Eukaryota; kingdom Metazoa; phylum Chordata; order Testudines; family Chelidae; genus Emydura; species Emydura macquarii. The sequence continues at coordinate 16,183,508 of NW_027130617.1, forward strand.
AATCCCAGACAATTAATTGTAATCATCTAGCTCGGCAATGTAATACTCAGGGGAATGGGGCAGCCTGCCACATCACCTCTCCCTCCCTTCATGTACACTACTCAGCTAAATGTCACACAATTAACATACATTTGCTGCCCTCATGCCATGAAATAGAGGAGAGCATTTGGCCTATAGCCCTTGCACTGAAAAGGAGGACCTAAGGCACTTATATTTCAAGAAACTCCACAAAACTGCACCCCCCCTGGCAGAAATGGGGCTTTATGCACTAACTGGTCTATCAAAATGCATTGGAAAAGATGGATAAGTCCATATTTCAGAAAATGTTTACTGATGATCATTGCTTTTGGTACTGGTGGTGGTGGTGATAGACCAAGGTGCCACTAGGCTGGGTGTTTCACAGGTAGCAAAAGGATGGAGGATGCCCCCAAAAGCTTACAAAGTAAGATAAGAGACAACGAATGGATACAGATAGAAAGATGGGGGAGTACAAGGAAATAATGAAACCATGTAGCAGCATTCTGAATGGATATAAGTAGGTCAGATTTACATTTGTCAAGGCCAGAGAGAAGGAGGTTATGGTAATTGAGACATGAGATGATGAGAGTCTAGGCAAGCATTTTAGTTGTGTGGGTGAACAGAAAAGGCTGTATCTTAGATATGTTATGCAGAAAGAAACTGCAAGATTTAGACACACCTGAACGTGAGGGCCTAAAGAAAGGTCCGAGTCAAAGACGATGCCCAGGCCTGAATGACAGGCAAGATGTTAGTGTTGCCCACAGTGATCTAGAAAGGAGGCAGCCAGGAGGGCTTGTGTGGGGAGAGATTAAGAGCTTTATTTTAGCTGTGTTGAGTTTAAGAGTCTGGCTAGACATCCACAAGGAGATGTCAGAGAGACAGCCAGAGATTTTACTTTGGACTGAAGGAGACAGGGCATGAGTGGAGAGATCGTTGGGTAATTGAATTTATATTTTCAGATTAAGATTACCCAGAGGTAAAACGTAAAGGGATAAAAGAAGGAGATCAAGGACAGAGCCCTGTGGAACCACCACAGAATGCTGGAAAGGGGGATGAAGAGAAGGAGGATTGTCATGCTTAGTACAATAACTCAAGAGACATATATTGAAACTTATCCTCCATTTGGATTACTAACAAATGATAGACACTATATATCAACTTAAAAAACCCCAAACTTTTTATGGTTGAGAGATATTTTTTTCCTAACTTTAGGTACCCACGTTTGAAAATGTTGATCTCAGTGTTGCCATTCCTCAGTTTCCTCATCTGAAAAATGAACTATTTCCCTATCTTGTAGGGATATAGTGAGATTTAAATCATTTGTGTTTATAACGCTTTTAGTGATTCTTGTAAGGAAGGAGTTTGAAGTGCAAAGTATCTGTTGCAAGTGCAGGACAAAAATACTTTTTTTTATCTGAAGTATGGCTTTTAATGTAATTGTTGAGTAAATCCATGGAGTAAAAAGCCAGACTGCATTATGCTGTTTTACAGTGGCTACTGTACTTTTATGTCTTTAATAGGACAGCATAATAGCACCATTACTGTTGTTATATTCTAACCTATAGAACCATTCCATCACCTTAAGGTGCTTTTTGAACAACGGTTCAGTCCTATTTCCTGTTCTTAGCCTCCCTATATTTGATTAGTACTGACATTCTGCCTTGTCAAAGTCATTGCTATATATAAGTATTACAGAAATGTTTCACTCTGGTGTCATTCTGATACTTCAAGTAAATTTTCTATATTCTTTAGGCAATTTTTGTGTGGTATAGGTATCTATACCTTTAAGAATCATATTGTTTACTTCAGTGCTGCACTCTTTGTATCTCTCTCTTTATATGTATGTATATACGCACAAGAAATGTATCTACAAATATCACCAGCTGTTTATACATACACACACACACACACACACACAGCTTTGTTATGAATACATAGCAGGCTAAGCACTACAACCAGATGTAAACATTGCAGAAATGATGTGATGGGGAGTCCATCCCACACAAGGCCAGACCAGGTTAAAATGGCCCAATTAACCTTATAGGCTGCACCTGGAGGAGAGCCAGAGATTGATAAAATTTAATTGAAGATTAAGCCCAGCTGGACAGGGGCAAGCTGGGCTTCTATAAAGCCAGGAAGTTGAGAACAGAAGGGCGCACTGCATGGATGGGCTCTATAGTCATCTCTTAGAGAGAAAGGGAGTTGGTTGGGACAAGGAGGCGTTCTCAGGGGAAGACTGAGCTCTGGGATCCTGCCCCGGACTACAGAGTCAGGCAAGAAGCCAAGAAGGGTGGAGTAGCCTCTGGGAGCAGAGGAAGATCAGAAAATGATTAACACTTCCCTTTTTCCAAAATGCTTGATGTTGAATACAGTTCACCACCTGTTGAGGCTACACTGTGGATTTGGGATAAAATATATTTAGAAGACTCCCCCCAGCAGGGTCATCAACCTGGGTAATACCTGTGGAAGCCAAAGTAATCCAGGACTCAAAAATGACTTTTTGCCACTGAGTTTCATTGGGAGAAAGTTTAGTCCCATGTTACTTTAATAAAATACATATCACTCACATGGATAAAAAGAAAGTTGCAGACTAGAATTCTCTGTTAAAATCTTTGCTGCACATTATAATGGGGCTTAGTACTTTGCTTGGGTTTTATAACCAGATTTTAATGCTCAACTATATAAGGTAGCATTGGTACAATGAGGTTAATGTCTCTATTTAGATTATTTTCTCTAATTTGTGGCACAATGCAGTTGAGATCTTTACTGCTAAAATGGAGAATACAGTATTCAAATAACACTTGAATAAGAGTAATGTCCTTTGCAGCCATAACCACTCACAGAATATGACTGTCTGTTCCTACGCCGATCCATAATATTGATACAGGATCAGATCATTGGATGCAGCTGAAAAGCAGGGAGGGGTTTCAGAGGTAAATTATTTTCACCTTTACACTTTCAGGATGGGGTGCAAATGGTGCCAAGCAGTCAGGGAACTCCAGGGCGCTGGAAAGTCCTAGTTGTAATCCCTAACCTGGTTCCAAGGAATGGGGAGATGGAAGAATTTTTCTCTCTTCACCACTCTAGGTTTCACCTACAATGGGATGAGCCTCCCTGAGTTGACTATGCTGACATTAGGATTGGTTGGCACTATGGAGCAGTCCAAAGTGGCCTGAAAGAAGGAGAGAAACTGAGAATCTTGAACTGACAGGATGAATATGAACTGTGTTAAGTTAAGCAAAATCACTTACTTTTCAAGGAACACTTCCTATGCATTTTTTGTGCATATCTCTCCAGAAATGTTTTATATCCTAATGGGTTAAATACAAAGAGTAAACTCTCAAATATTACTCATTTTTGACAGCTTGTTGAAAACAATCTTTGGTGTTTAATGACAAACTGCTAATGTTCATAACTGCATTTTATTCATTAAGCCCAAGAATGAGGTGATTGGATCAGTGACCTTGCAACAGATAGACTTCCACTAGCTACAGAAGACAAGCCTTCACTTGCTACTGGAGTCATGCAACTTTCAGCTGATTTCACATGCGCATCTTTCAGCTGGCTCATCAGCTTTATGTGCACCACTGATCATCTGCCACACTTCTGGCAAGGGAAAAGGGGTCCAAGAGTGGGAACTCCTACTTGTTCTGCTACAAGATAAGGTTGTCTGACATTTCTGGATGTTAAATAATGCCTTGGTTATGCAGAGCCAAAGCTGTCATGTTCATGCTAATAAACAAAATGTTATAGTCACTAAATCTTCAAAAAAATTATAAAAGATATTCAGAGCCATCCAACGTGTCAGATCAGGCTCATGTCATTCTATCTTACAATTAAATGTCATTTCCTCTTGGGAACAATTTTACAATGAGAGATGGAACAATGCCAGGATCTTGCCTACAGGTGAAACTGCAACAGGAAACTAGCAATGTATGTTTCTGTATTGTAAATTGTTATCTTGAATAGTATGCCAAGAATCAAAGTCCAGGCAAAGGTGACATACTGTGGTCCTGTGTCAATTAACGTATTCTCTCAGAACTAAAACTCTATTTTCCTATACAGCATAAATAAGCTTTGCTTCTTAATTCTTTTTTTCTAAGTGTATATTAAAATTATTGAAATGTCTAGATTTGTTTAATTGTTCAACTCCCATGAAAGTTTAAACAAGAAGAAATAATCTTACAATAATTAAAAATTAAATATCTGGCAAATAAAAAAAAAATGTCAGTTGAATCATTCCAAGCTGTAGAACTCCCTTTCAACAGAAATCTCTAGTTTAAAATTTGATTTCAAGAGGAGTCTAGATCAATAGTATTGATTTAACAGAAACCTTAATTATTTATTTTATATGTAGTTTTTTAAAAAAAAGTTTACCACATGTAGACTAATTATTTAGATAGGAAATTGCAACTGTCTAAATTAATACTGGAGAAGTGTAGAGTTTATCCTGAGGCTGAAAAACTGGGATCAAGTAGTAGACTGTACTAAAGAAGTTAGAAATGTGTATGTATTTAAAAGACTCAATGTTGCACACACACAAAAGAAGGCAGGCTACAGCCATTATTTCCCACAGGAGCATAATTAAATACAAATAATAAAGACTGTATTGTGTCTCTTATGCATTTCTCTCTCTCTCAGAAAATGTGTTCCTGAATGACAGCTGTCAGAGGCCCTAGCTTGATGTGACACAATCTATTTGAAAATTTCTAATTGTGTAGTCTTCAGAAGAAATGCCACTGCAGACTGTGAGAGCCCTCCTTTTGCTGATGGATTGTATGACCACAACCTGGGACAATTGAACTCCAGACATGGAAGAAAAAAAGTCAAATAAACAAAGCCTTCATACAAAGGTCACAGTCAGAACAAGCTCCCTTTTCATAAAGAGAGGATCTAAGAAAGTGACTTTCGGCATGGTTAGGGCAAAAATCAACAGAGGCCTGTAACACATCCTTTGAAAATTAGCTTGGAGGACTGGCATGTCACATAAGGATAATCAGTCAGAAAAAAAAACCTCCCAAAAACCTGTGATTGGAATCTTTGTCAGTAAAATCTTTTTATATTATGCCACTGACACTTATGAATATACAGGAGATGTGTCTTCTAGAACTATTATTCAAGTTAGGATTTGCATGTTGGAGAGGAAAGGTGAAAGCAAAGTTCAAGCAGACACACAATAGGAATGACCTCTGAGTTATTCACACCTGAAGTTTATCTTCTGTGAGTAGCTAAGGGGTTATTCTTCTCATAAGGAAAACCTAGATGCATAACTTTAGGTGGGCAAATTTAGAAGCCAGGCTGAGATCACTTTATACATCTGAAATACAGGAACAAATCTTACCCATCTGTGATACTGTGGGATCTAGTTACAGGGGAAACAATGAAGTTTCATTACATGGGTAGGGAAAAGAAATGGGAAGCTCACCAAAGGGACCACATTACCTGAGCACCATGAAATATATTTTGGTGGGGTCTCCCTTAATCCAACTGCACAACAAGGGTGTGGGATATGGGCTGAATTATTTCTGAGTTTAACTGGTAGTTAGAATAAATTAGTTCAATAACAAATAACTTAGTTCAACAGAAAAATATTCCCAGCATTCTTCTATCATTTCTTTTATTTTTGTACAAAAGAGGCATAAAATCCATCAATGTGATGTTTAGCATGGGGAACATTGACATATGCTGTAAAAAAAACCAGTCTTCTGGAAAGTGTTAGCTAACTTTTTTTTCCCTCTTTCCAAGTCAATGCTATTTCAGGGTGTTCCAAATGTAGTTAGCACAGTACTCACATTCCGAAGTGCTACAGGCATTTTTTCCGATGCATATAAATGAGTAGATATTAATGCTTTTAAAACCTTTACCAAAGAGAATGCTGGGGCAAAGCAGAGAACTTTTCTTCTTCAAGCAGTTCTTGAAAATTGAGAAAAAAGAACTAGAGATTTTTTCCACTCCCCATTTGAGTACATCTTAAGCAATTTTGTATCTATTGGTGTAATGCAAATGGCATGACTTTAGATCCTTCAGAAAGAATGTTAATATTTTTTTTGGACAAAGGTAACTTTTTCCCAAGATTGTGCTCATTTATTTTTGTTTCAGCTTTTTTTGTTCATAACAATAGAAACTTCACACCTTGATAAATTCCTGTTTATTGTTTAGGCACTTAAGAGATTAATAAAAAGGTTTTGGCTTTTTGTCCTGAGGCTTCTTTTGAGGCAGTGGCCTTGAATACTGTATGTCAACATAGAAATATACACACAGTACTGTAGACAGTTGATGGCTGTATTTTTTTTCTTGCTGTTTGTAATATATTTAGCCAGCTTTCTGATTTTCTAAAGATGCTCTATGCACATCTGTTTATCTTACCTTTTAAAAAAAGGACAGTTTTACCTGAAGAAATAATTGTTCTTTTGTATAATAAATCACAAAGATGCAGGCCCCTAAAGCTGTACTGTATGTGATTTTAAAAACTGAAATAAGCTAAAAGGCTTAACAGAGGATGAACATGAAATCTCAAATTGCTTTGACAGTAAGGGTATAATAATTTATTTCTACTGAGTATTAAAGCTTCATTGATTCTAAGTCCATTAAATATTTCTATAAACTAATGAAACTTTCAATTAGGTTCAGCCATTAATTTTGTCTGCCATTTAAAACATACTCTGGACATTTGTTAATTTCCTGGCAATCTGGTGTCAAAAGTAATTTTGTCTATTAATTAGAACTTTGGCTCAGGGAATTACCAAAGTTGGTATAGGGGGAAAGGTCTTTGTTGGAGGAGTGGTTTTCATGTTTGTTTTGGAATTATGAATCAATTGTAAAAACTGTATATTTGTGTCAAATGTAATTATAGAGAAAGGCCATCAACATTATGCAAATAACTATAAGTGAGAAAATCACAGTATAACAGCATTAATAGGAAGTAAACTCACTTTAGCCAAGCTGGTATGAATTTAATGCCATTTTGACGGCTCATTACTGAATTATGTTTCATTTGTGAAATTATAGGGACTTACTCATTAAAACAATTTACAAATGCAATAGAATCTACCACATGAACCTTGCCAATCCAGTGAATAATTGGGATAAACTCCACTGGAGGATCCTTGAGATTTCCTCTCTCAAATCCCGTCAGCAGACATTACCACAGGATGGGGAGAGCTGGTCCTCCATGGGCTTTTGTATTCACTAATGGCTTGGTCCTTCAGAGTTGTTCAGCACCTGCAGGGCCGTTTTAAGACCTTCATAGGCCCTAGACACACTTGCCTTCGTAGGCCTCATGACCAAAATAACTAATTTGATTTTAAGCTACTAATAAATAGTTTTTTAAGTAAAAATAAAAAATTATATTTATATTTTTTCGTAGGCCCTGAAAGTTTTGTAGGCCCTAGGCACAGTGCCTATTGTGCCTATTGGATAATACGGCCCTGAGCACCTGCTTTGAGCAGGTACTGACTAACTGTTCTGGTTGATGGGAGCTGGGGGCATTAGTGCCTCACATGAGTAGGCCATAAGACCTGCTCCTGCAATTGTTCCCAGTGCAGCAGTCCCTTGGAAGCCTTGAGTGAGGATCAGTTGCAGAACTGGGTCCTAAATTCTGACCGTCCTTAATTCAAAACTTCTGCAGACCTCCCTGATGCAGCTTTCTGTTATAGCACCTATCTAGAGTCACAGAAGCAGCCTCAGCATTTAGTTTTATGACAATATGATTAAAAATGGACAGTGAAACCATTATCCTCTAGCTCTGAGAGAGCTACCTTACAGCCTGTTCCTTAAGTCTACAACAGGCAAAACTCCCAGTGACTTTATGAAGATAGATTATCTTCAGTGGGAACTTTGTCTGAGATAGGTCTCTAAGCCCTCAGAGAAAGCAACATTGACTGAGAAACCAATGAATTATCATTAGTCTTATCTATGACAAATTTATTTCACTCAGCAGGGCATTTTCCTGTCCACTCATAGAAAAAAAAATTTCAACAAACATTGCCTCCAGTGTTTTCTACCAATGATATATCAGTGGGTAGGATAGCACAGTGCTAACGTTTGCACACCTAAAGTTGGGCCTGCATTATTTTTTCCTTATGTCCCTTTATAGAATCCACTACCTTGATGTAGTGTTTTCCTAAAACATGTATCAAATTCACCAATGCCAGTTTTTATCACTAAACATACTGTAAATCCGCGACATCAACTCAGCACTTATGAGCTACTGAACAGGAGTGAACCAGTGCGTATGACCAATGCAGAAGGGGAAAACTGCTAAGAAAACAACTTGCAAACTTCTAGAAAGGTTACAAGCAGCAGCAGCAGTGAATAAACAAATACATGATTTTAAAATGATGTAAACTATGCTAGCAGTGTTATATTTAGTATTCAAATATCTAGAATAAGTGCTACCAGTAGCTCTGTATATATCTTTGACTGGCAAAAGAGTGGTGCAAGAAGTTTTGCAAAAAGAGTGTAAGTAATCATAGAAAAGCAGGGCTGGAAGAAACCACAAGAGGTTATCTAGTCCAGCCCCCATGGTGAGGCAGGACCAAGTATACTAGACCATCCCTGACAGGTTTTTGTCTAAGCTGTTCTTAAAAACCTCTAATAATGAGGATTCCATAACCTTCCCGGAAGCCTAGTGTGGTATAACTATCCTTATAGCTAGAAAGTTTTTCCTAATATCAAACCTAAATCTTCCTTGCTGCAGATTAAGCTGATTGCTTTTCCTCCTACCTTCAGTGGACATGGAGAACAATTGATCCATGTCCTCTTTATAACAGCCCTTAAGATATTTGAAGACTGTTATCAGATCTCCCCTCAGTCTTCTTTTCTCAAAGCTAAACATCTCTGGGTTTGTTTGTGGTTTTTGGTTTTCACCTTTTCTCCTAGGTTAGGTTTTCTAAACCTTTCATCATTTTTCTTCATCTCCTCTGCACTCTTTCCAATTTGTCTTCATCTTTCTTAAAATGTGCCACCGAAACTTGGCACAATACTCCAGCTGAGACCTCACCAGCGCGGAATAGACAAGGGCAATTGCCCCCTCCCTCCTCTCCCCCCCCCCCCCCGTCTTACATATGAACTCCTGATAATACACCCCTGAATATAAGCCTTTTTTGCAACTGCATCACATTGTGGCTCATGTTCAATTTGTGATCCACTAGAACCCCCAGATCCTCTTCAGCAATACTGGTGCTAGCCAGTTATTCCCCATTTTTAGTTGTGTGTTTAATTGTCCTTCCTAAATTGCAGTACTTTGTACTTGTCTTTATTAAATTCCATCTTGTTGACTTCAGACCAACCCTCCAATTTATCAAGGCTTGTTTGATTTCTAATCCTGACCTCCAATGTGCCTATTCTTCTTCTGCCTTCAATATTCTCTCTTCGAGAAACTGTCATCTCTCCTGAACTCCTTTTTCCCTTAGATTTTTCTTCCCATGAGACTTTACCTACCTGTTCTTGAGTTTGTTGAAGTCTGCTTTCTTTAAGTCCATTGCCCTTATTCTGCTGCTCTCACTCCTTCCCTTCCTAAAAATCAAGAAACCTATCTTTTCAAGATAACTTTCACCCAAATTGTCTTCTACCTAGTGCTGTGTCAGCTTTGTTCTCTCCTACTGTGAACCACAGCAAAGGGAAGGTGGGAGTTCTAAGGATCAAGGATTCATGTCACATAGTATGAATTCAGAGAACGAAGGGCTGTTAAGTGAGGTATTTCTTATTTCTTACTTTGTTGTTTGTTTAGTTTGACTCTGGAAGAAAAGAGCAAAGATGAATGGGTGCCAATGTGCTAAGGAAAATCACTCATTTCAAAGGGAACTTAAGTGGGGAGAAGAAAACTAACCACTACCATATTTCCAAACTACACGGTACTCTAAAGTCTACTCTCCTTTAACCAAGTTATGTGAAGAGGTAGTAGGAGTTAGGCTTAAAGGCACTAGGCCTGGCAACTCCACAAACAATGACAGAAGAAGGCACATCTGCAGCCTTTCCATTAGGCTTTAAGGTCCGCATAAAAGGGGGAGTGTTTGTAGCTGCAGAACTTGGGGTTATAGGCACAGCCACACAACCTGTGTGGAGACCCTGCCCATGTCTGCCCTTGGGCTTCAAACCAGTTTCCTCAAGTATTAATAATAGAGGAAGACAAGGTAGCAGCCAGGACTTTTAAGCCTAAAATCTGTACTATTACCAAAGAAGAAGCAGCTGCAGCAGAATCTCTGTTATGCCTATGGTTACACAAGCAGCAGCAGGTACCATTAGGGAATTGGTCCTAGGCTTAGTTTAAAGTCACTATTAGAAATGGAGCTGTGCTCTGCCTCCAGTATTAGCTACTTTCTCCTGTGACTTCAATGAAACACCAGAAACAAATCTCCATAATGGTAGCAGCAGCAGCAGGTCTAGGACTGCTGTGGAAATCGTGGAGAAGCCAGTCTGACATTGTACATCAGTTGAAAACTGAACAAGAAAATGATTGTGTCCTATTAGCCAGACTGTCATGAAAGCCACTTCCACTCTACTGCCTGCCTTAGGCAGTGGGAGGGGCAATGTGCATGCTTTTATCAACCGTGCTGTGTTCCACTTTAACTTGAAAAGATTATGCTTATTCCAAATTATTTCCTGCAGTGCCTGTCAACCAACATTTTTTTCATTCTTCAGATCACACTGTGCCAGTTTTCAAGGGGTCACAGGCAGATTTTTGTTGCAATGGGAGGAGACGAGAAAGTGGCTTTAGTTGATAATAAAAGAAACTCCTTGTCCTTGTTTGCAAATTTTAACATAGTACTGTTTGTAAGCATCATTTTTTTTTTAATATTAGAACATTGATGATCAGTTATTAACTGTAGATGGAAACATGTTCTAAACTTAATTATACAGTAATGATCATGGCATTTTGACTGGTAAATATGGAAAAGCTGATGGCCTGATATGAAGCCAACAGTCATTACCTCTGTTGCTAGATCATTTCCAGGAACTGCATTAACGCAGGTTCATTAATGCAGCTTTTGCTACACATATATTGTTATTGCAGGAATCACTAGATGGCACTATTATACACAGTCACAAGTGTTTTTTCTTAGCGTGTTGGTGTACAGTCTAAAGAAATGCTGCATTATTAATTTTGTGATGCAATTCTGTTAGGGGGAGCTGTTGCAAATAGTAAGAGTTTGCTCTCTGCTACTAAATCTCCATCTGGAGTCAACTGAACTGGGCAGTGGTGTTTGGGCTGAGATTTTTGAAAGAGCATATTGCCTATATTCTGTTAGTGACCATCTCTATTCAAGGACTGGCAAATGCAGTGAGAATAAACAAACTGTTTAAGGAAACACACTGACTCCTCATCACTGATTTCTCCTTCAATATGATACTGTAACTGGATCCATTCATCTGAGTAATTATTTGCATGCATACATTTTTTGTAAGGACAAGACCCTTAATTGTTACTATATGTACAAAATATTTCTTGACAAGTAATTTAATGTGTAGCCAATCAATGCTTTCAATTAGGTTTGAAAGAGTGAATTAATTAATATTATTAAAGCATTTTCAGATCTTGGAGTATTTTATTATTATTGATTGAATCAACTCTCAACATTCTATTCAGCTCATTCAAAAGCAGGTAAATAGCTATTAGAAATTCTATTTATTTGCTAAAATCCAGCCCCTCCCCCTGCAAAGAATCTATCCACTACCCTTTAAGGAATACAACCCACGTAGTGGAGTTTGAATTTTTATTGAACAAGTAATGAGTTGATAAAGCCTTTTATGTTTTATTGCAATTTTCTTGATTCATTGCAATCTACTCTAGGCAGTTGAAAATCTGCTTTTAAACATCTGAAGTCCGCTTTAAATATCCAACCCTGAAATATTTTTCGACAATTCCCAAATTGGCATGTAGCTATGGGGGTGTTGTTGGGGGGGACTCATTTTTGGTAGCTATGGATTGATTTGTGAAAGCACCCTTCTGAAATCACATAGGGCACTACTATCTGCCTTTCAGTCCAGCCCATTGTCATTTGAAGGTGCCCTTGACTAATGGGCAGGTGGCTTGCTGCTACTCTTTCACTTCTTGGTTTGAATAACAATGAGTTCCTTGAGCATGCTCAGTAAAATCCATTAGATGTTGTCAGAGTTCCCAATCTTCTGGACATGAGCATCTGCATTATTCACAAAAGTGAGTGATGGGACTGGAAGAGAAGCATATTCAGCAACAGAAGTGCTATTCACAAAAGATTCCTTTATAGCTTTGTTGGATCCCTAAGAATTATTCCATTCTTCTCTTCACCCCTGACCCCATCCCTGTTGCTTTGTACTCTACAATGTGGAGGTCTCACAGTGCATCTTCCATCCTTCTGACTTAGCACACATATATAGGGCTAAAATAGGGAAGGTTCAATCTGGCAAAAATGTGTACAATTTCTTTCAGGTGAAGTCTGATTCTGCAAGTAGTTCCACATGGGCAAAGCACCCTATGCCTATGGAGAATCCCCATTGTAATCAGTGAGGTGGGAGGAAAAAAAACTATAAATACATGAGGCATCTGGTAGAGGACAGGATAGTGGATCCACGCTTGTCAATGCAGTTCAGAAAGGGAAGGTGACTGAGAAATCATTTTAATAATGAAAATAATAGTAGTTGCAGGCAGCATTGGCCAGCTCAGAACTCAAGGAGCAGATCCTTAGCTGGTGTAAATTGTCTTGGCAACATTGGCTTCACTGATGTTATGACATGACATGATGTTATGTTATGACAATTTACACCACTGAGAATCTGGCCCTCTGATCTCTCCAAAGTAGTTGATTTGTATAACTGAGAAGATGCACCAAGAGGGGATATTTCTCTTTTACAGTGCAGTATCTCATGTACTGTAGCACTGTACAACCCTTCATTTAGGGATTCAATAAATACAGTCCTCTGGAAAAGAATTCAAGCTCCCCGCAATTAAACAGCTAACAGAAATCCTCATGAAAACCAATTAAATTAATAAAATGAACCTGTTCAATATCCAAAGAGGACAAGAGAAGGGAAGAATAGCACATTGAAATCAGAGAAGTCTGAAAAGTAACAGAGCTAAAATGCTACACTAGACAGTAGTATATTGTCATCATAAAAAATGTCAAATATTTTATTTCTGCATCTTGCCAGAATAACTAAAGTTTGGGTCAGTTTTTCAAATAAATACAAAAACAATCTCTTCTCATTTGACCATAAGACTTGTGTAAGGAAAGTACAGAATGCAGGTCTTTGTACTACTCCATTGAACTTACTTGTGTTTGAAATGGGTCAAATGTTCCCCCTTCCCCCTCTGAATAAATGGTCTGGTCTCAGTTACATAGCACGGTAGTGAGCACCTGCAAAAGCAGGTGGTTTCTGGTTTGAAATGGGAACTTAACTGGTTACATGTCAGATCAAAGTACGCTGCACATTTGAAAATAGACACTACTATTTAATAACAAAATAAGTAGCTACCACATTACTGGCTATGTTGTATGGTACTATTTAGGCCAGCTATGATACACTGGCACCTCCTTAAAAAAATTATGCCTACTGCTATGTTAGCTGAGCTTTTGTACATACTTATAAACTGATTGCTAATTTGCGCCGATTCTGCAAACCCTTGCTCCTACGTGTGGTGTTTATTGTACAGCGCTTTGTAAAATTCAGTCACATGACTTCCTCAGACAGTGAATCCACTACATAAAATATTGCAGTATGAAGTTGGCTGCACTGAGTACTGTAATACCTTCATTTCTTTCCTTTTTCCAAATTGGGTTTCTTTTAATTTCCTTGGGTGAACCTCGCTTCTGCTATTATCGGACAGTATAGAAAGGAAGAAGGGATCACAATGTTTAGATCTGGAATTAGATCTTAGTTAATTAATTAATTAAAACATGTTTATTAGAGTAGAACTTAGGGATCAATAAAGAGCAGGGCCTAGGCACTGTACAAACACAGGGCAGTATACTGTAAACCCAGACTCAGACTCAGGTTTAAGCCACCACTGCCATCCACACACACAACCTTCTGACATACCAGAAGCCTCTCAGGATGTAGGCCTAGGGACTTACCCAGGGGTATGGGTCCAAGTCTGTGTCTCACTGGGGAGCTGGTCCAAGGCTCCTCATTTTGCAGTGTGGAGGTAAGCAGAGGCCCAGGTCACCAGGCTCAGGGTCAGAGAATCTGCCATTGGTATCTCACAATCCCCTAGGCCAGTGAGTCCCAGCCCTTCTAAACTTCTCATTCAACTCCCAGGAACTGGAAGCATCCTCCTGGTTGAAATACTGATGCTTCACATTGAATCCTTCCTTTCCAAGTGGCCTGCTCAGCTGTAAGCACAATTAACCCTTTTGTGTGTTAGATATGCCCAGCACTAAGAACCCCTACACCAGTTGCACATCTAAGTGCCCAGAGAATCACAGCCAGACCCATGACTTCAGCAAGAGCACAAGAAATGAGCATGTGTACACAAGCATCTCAGAGAGGCTGGCAGTGCTGGGGATCCACTAGATTAGCTATTGGGAGCAGGTCAAATGCCTCAAGACCACCTACCACAAAACCACAGATGAGAAATGCACCTCAGAGAAACTCCCTGTATACTTCTTCTACGAGTTCAGTCAGGTACTGGGAATTGTGTCAAGCACGAAGGCTACAGTGCTTCATGACAGTATCCTGAACAGGAATGATATGCGTACAACCCCAAAAGAAGAATATAGTGGGGTGTATCAGGCCTTTGCAACTCTCTATAGGCCCCTACTGCCCCAGGCCCCTACTGCATCCTGCCCCAGGAAGCAGCAAAGTGACAGAGCAGCGAAGATGGGTCCTCTTGGCCTGCTTAGAAAGACCTCACAAAAGCAGTCAATCACAGCTAAAAAGAGCTGTAAGGCCTTAGCAGATCAGTCCTGTCTGGAACCGGGGGAGTGAAGAAGGGCATCCCTCTTTGGCCAAAGGATCCCGACAAAGTTTATGATGCACTGAACTTGCACTGAGATTGCAGAGGGAGAAGGACCTGCTGGCCTTTACACAGGGCTTGAGATAAAAAGTCCCTGGTCAGAAGAAGCCCATGGGAACTGGCAACAAAAGATAGAAGTAAGCAGTATGTGGCTGCTGAGTGTAAGGTCCCTGGACCAGAGTAGTGGGAAGGCCCAGGTTCTGGCCATGGGTATAAACCCCAAGAAGGAGACAGGCCTTATTTAGGATCCTGAACAAAGGGCCTAACTGAAAGGGCAAAGAGTGGGGCTGAAGACCCTAACAAGGTCAATTAGACTGTTATTGGACTCTTTAATACCCTGGAAAAAGTTCATTTGGAATTTGTGACTTGGCTGAAGAGCCAAGTAACTGAAGACCTGCCAAGGTTGGGCCAGCAGCTGCAGGGGGTACCAGGGATGAAGAAAGGACTGCAGTACTACACCCAGCAGCTAGAGATGCTCAAGAGGTGAGTGACCTGTTACCCAGAAGCACTACCGGAGGAGAGCCTGAAGCTGTGGAATCAAACCCCAGAAGTAATCCTGGCACTGATGCCATCAGTCCTGCCCCAGGGCAGTTATAGTACATCCTAGGTTCATATTTGGAGGACCAAATATTCTGGTGCAGTCCAGACCTGGAGCCTGGTATGATTCATCCTCCATTTTTTTTTTATTGATAGTAAGAATAGGAGAGATTTCCAGGTTATGCTCAATTGAATTATTATTACAAGCAGGAGATTGTAGTGTGCTTCCACTGAGGGTGGAATCCATGCCATTTCCCTGGTGTCACGCCTTTCCCCTATCACCACATGGGATTAAATATGGATAGCAGGAAATGAAAAAATAGTTAAGCAGTTAACATTAACTTTTTACTGGATACACGCTTATTATTAGAAAGACGGGTTGCGGTATTAGACTTATGGTGCTTTTATTCCTTTTCCTGAAAGTACAGCACAGTGTATAACTCAGCCACACCAGAGCATCCTCCCAGCATAGCTGAAGTGTCTTGGGCTGCCTGTATAGTCAGCTCAAATAGTAGCAGGGGGTGTATTTTAGTCCACATCTGCCTGTATTATGAATCCAAATGATAGTGGATGTGTTTGGTCCCAGGCTTCAAGTCTGGTCTGTGCAGGATTGGAGGGTGCTTGTAAGGAGGCTGTAATGCATCTCTATCCTAAATCAGAATCTTATTGACGTTTGCTACAAATTTTCACACATTCTTGGCTGGTGAGGCATGCAAACTTCTCACAGAGCAGTAACTTGGTACATTCAGTTAAATTCCAGGACACTGCATACTTATTGTAGCTCATGCGCCCCCTCAATTTGTAGATGTGTGGTCAGTGATCGGATTCTGAAAAAAATCTCCATAGCGTAGATGTATGACTCTCCTCTGCTGCCCTGGAATAGAAGTTCTTGGTTCCACTCAGGCACTTCTAGGACAACAATGTGCAGAGCTTGCTCTGCCTGAGAGGATAGTAAAAGCATAGCTAATAACAGGGTCCTTCATTATAACCACCCCCTCAGGCACAAACTGTGGGGATTTATAAATGATTTTAATTGATTTTGGTATGTGAATCTCACCGTGATGTGTGTTGGCTTGGAGCGTAGCTTACAGGAGCTTCTGAACAGACTAGTGAATTTTCTGTGAATAAAATAAAACCAAATGATAAAAAATATCCTGTGACCTTGAAGTGATGCAGCTCCTGCAGAAAAGCAGAAATCTTTTTCTCATGATTGACAATAATGTGCTCTTTCATTTTCCTAGAAAGATCCGTCCATTTCTGCTGGGCTAAGAACGAATCAGGAGGCTGGGAGAGTGGCCTCTCACCTGATGTGCAAGAAGGAAGATATACCCTGAGTAGCAAGGGTGGGATCTGTACCTGTATCCATATTCAAACTGTCCCGGCATCGGCGGGGGGAGGGGAATTGGATTCCAGCCACTTTTTATCTTATTGTCTAGTGGCTTATCTATTTTATCTTCAGTATGTGCGAGTCCTTTGGCAGGTCTAGTACTTACATGTGTGTTTTGAATGGAGGATTTAGACTCCCTAGTTGCTTTACATTTTCACGTCATATTAATGTCTTATTTATCTTGTGGTCATGCCTAGGAACCTGGAGCAGGATGCCATTATGCTAGGGAGGAGCAGAACTTGTACAAGCAGAACAAGAAGACAGTCCCTGCCCCCAATGTCCTCTGCTTCTACTTTCCTGCCCTTACTAGAGGAGTTTTTTGAGGGGGGCAGGCTTGTGTTGTCGGTTGCCATGAACACTTCTTTCCACATTAATAGATGGTCTTAGCCAGTAAAAAAAACGTATATACATTCATCTGGAGCACACAAGCCCAGTCAGGCCATGAATGTTGCTCAACCATGAGGGTGATCTTCTCAAGGGCAAAGCGCACAAGGACAAAAACTGAGCCATGTCTGGAGTGCATCCTTCAGCAGGGCTGCTCAGTGGCAGGGAAAAATTGTAAATGAACTCTGTTCCTTGAGCAGCGCTATACCTGATTCTTGGCCTATCTTTCTCCTTCCTTCATTGGGGCTAGGTAGTCCTCCAAACTGGCAAGCCTGAAGAAGAGGGATGAGTTTGAAGTCAGCTTTCTCTCCTTTACATTTTGAAAATGGGAAAATGCACTCCTGCTGTTAGGACTGGAGGCATCTCCCATTTCAAATCATAGAGCAGGTGGTTAAGATTCCACTCATCAACTGGGATTGAGGGAGTCCCATTTTAATTTGTTACTGTGCAGGACTCATCCCATACTCCCTCCATCACATTGCCATTCATGGAAGTGAACTTTCATCCATATGGCCATTGTATTCTCTACATTGAGCTCCATTTTGAAGAGAGGGAATTAGGCGATGCAGTCAGCCAGAGAAGAATCTGCCCCTTGTTAAGACAATAGGGGATGAACTGCCTTAAGTAAGGCAATGCATTAAGCCTTACGGTAATGCTGCCTTAAGTATCAGTCATTAGTGCCTGTTAGGTAGAGGTACAGACTCAAACTTGATTTATACAGTTGCTTCCAAAAGTGAAGCTCCTCCTCAGGATAAGCAATAATTTGCTGGAAAGGTCCTTAAACAATTATACTATTCAGCAAAGCATTTAGGCACATGCCTTGCTGAATCAGGGCTGCAGTCTATTTTTCTTATTTTAAGAGTTCAGTCCCTTTTGAGTCTACAAAAAAGGAACCAATCACAAAGGAAAATACTTTTAAAATATAAATATTTACAAGAATCAGAGCATTGCTTCTAGAAGATATTTGTTAGAAAGGATTGCCATGAGGAGCACAAACTTTAAAACCTTCACAAAGGTTTACAGAGATATAATCACCGGAGTTTAAAAAAAAAGTTCCATAATTCTGGTTTTATGTTCTCTTATCCCCAGCTGTAAATAAACTTTAATAAAATGTGTCAATAATCTCAAACCCATTTTAACATGTCTCCTTCACTATCCTGATGGCTATAGTAATGATCTTCCTCTGCGGGATCACAGCTGATCAGGGTCATTCACTGATAAATGCATTTCAGAGGATTTTCCCTTCTATCTCAGTTTGAAATTCTTATCCTATAATGGTGTGTCCTTGCAGAAAATGTTTTTGACTCCCAATATTTCATTTCTTTGTAGTGCTACTGGTAACTTTCAGGTTTACACACAAGGGTAAATTTTGTTTTCAGTTGCACACCTACAATCCATTAGTATTAGCCTGCAAAAGAGGACAGAATTTGAGCCAAGATAGTTCTTTCTGGAGAGAAAGAAATTCAAGGTCACTTGCTAGGGAAAGTAAACAGGGTTAATGTCCTCTCTCTCTCTCTATATATATATAACCTGAAATCTTGTCTTCGTTGTTTATTTAGGAAGACTCAGTAGAGAGCTAGCAGGTAATGCCGTGACAGATGTAATGCCATTTATATCAATGTTTAAATTTCTTTTTCTTTGTTGTACGGAAAGTGCCTTCATTAAAGATTAAATACTCCTACCCCTTGAGAGATCTCCCAGTCCCTGGGTAAGTCCTGCAACAAAACCAACCTGAAGAACATAAGAGCTGCCATACTGAGTCCCACCATGGTCCATCCTGCCTATATATTTTCACATAATTCATGAATTCACAGACTTCTATCATATTGCCCATTAATCGTCCCTTTTCTAAGCTTAATAGCTTATTTTTAGTTTATCCTCAAATGGAAGCTGTTCCGTACCCATGATCATTTTTGTTGTCCTTTTATAATTTATTCCAGTTCCATAATATCCATTTTGAGATGCGGCAGCCAAAATAGGAATCAGTATTCAAGGGGTTGACTCATAATGGATATAGATAGTGGCTTTATGATATTTTCTGTCTTTTTTATTGCTTTCCTAATAGTTCCTAATATCGTATTAGCCTTTTTGACCTTTGCACATTGAGCAGAAGTTTTCAGAGGACTAGCCATGGTGACTCCAAGATGTCTTTCTTGTGTGTTTACAGCTAATTTAGAAGCCATCACTAATATGTATATTTAGGATTGTTTTTCCAAAGTGCATTACTTTGCACTCATCAACGTTGAATTTCATCTTCATTTTCATTTTGTTGCCCAGACACCCAGTTTTGTGAGATCCCTCTGTAACTCCTCACAGTTGCTCTGGACTTAATTTTCTTGAATAATTTGTATTGTCTGCAAACTTTGCCACTTCACTATTCACCCTCTTTTACAGATCATTAATGAATATATTGAACAGCACGGGTCCCAATACAGATGCTAGAGGGGACCCCACTGTTCACTTCTTTCCATCTGAAAACAGACCATTTATTCCAACCTCTTATTTTCCATCTTTCAACCAGTTTATTCATGGATGAAAACCTGTCTGCACTGAAGTTAATGGCAAAATGCCCACTGACTTTAAGAAGGCCAGGATTTCACCCAAAGTTTCTAATATTTTGAAGGTAAAAAAGCAATAAACCTTTAAAAAAAGGCATACACCATAAATCCATTTATTTCTTCAGCGGCCACCTTTAATGATATTTTAATATATTGCAAAATAATTTGCACCAAAGGATATTTATGGAGAATTCATTAATAGAATTTAATGTCAGTGAATACTTGCAAAATGTTCTTATCCTCTTCTGACTTTACTGCATGTCACCAAAGTGTGGTTTGAGTAATAACATATGACTGCTGCCCTCTGGGATACTCACAGTATGAGAAAAATATTAAAAAAATAAATAGCCACAAAATGTCAACATACCTCATTCAGTTCATGCAAGTTCATGGACTGAGTAAAGGAAGTTATTTAAATTTTAGTAAAGTGTGGTGTAACTCTTAAAGTGAATAGAGGTATGCTTGATTTGCACTCATGTAACTGAGATCAGAATTTGGCCCTGTGCGTGTGTGTGTGCACACACATTGGGATGTAGGCGGGAAGAATACTCAATGTGATTGGCTAAGCGAATAAAGCTCTGGGTGTGAAAGAAGGAGAAAATGAGAACTTAAATCAACTTTAGTGGACAAAACTTTTGGAGCAAAACCATGGCTCGGGCAGGAAAGGATGTGGAAGAGGCTGTGTTGCAGTAAGAGCCTCCACACAGAATTCTGACTGGTAGGAAAAGTAGAAACCTTTTTCCATGGGATTTTTTTTCAAAAATTTCAATGTTTCAACAGCTGGTCAAATTCCCCCAACCCTTTCCCCCGCCTCCCCTCCCAATTTTGGCAGAAATTCAGGGATTTATCTCCATTAAAAATTGATTTTTATACCCAAATTTTAAGCGAAAACTCAAAATGCAGAACAGTTATGCTTAGAAGCCTACAATAGCTACGTCACCCAGAAGGGGTGCATGCATTCCTCTCCACTCGCAACATCCACGCCTCTCACAGCCAGCTCCACTGGCTGATGCACAAGTCTGTGCTCACCTGACCCTTTTTTTGTGAGGCTAACTCTGCAACCAAGCCTATGAGTATGCAATGCCTGTACTCGTTGATCATATTACGGCTAGGCACAAGATGAGGCATGAAGCTCCTTATGACTTCTCTTGCCAGTCTTCTTCACCTGTTCAAGGCCCACCTCAATCTCACCTTTAGCATTCTAGCTTTTTGATGTGAAGACATCTGGCCTTGGCAGGCTTTTCCGGTTTCATTTCAGCTGGAGTGAACTTCTTCATCTTAGTTGCAGATTGCTGTCTGAATGTCCCTCATGGCAACGATTTTCCATTCCATGTAACATGGAGTTTGCTGCAGGGATGCCACAGAAAGACATGACCAATATTTTGAAAGTGTGGTGATACAGCAGGGCAAGCTGTGTAAGGCCAGCCACATCTCAGCCAACATCTTGGATTTCCCACAACTGCATTTTGGAGCTTTAAAAGTTTCATTTTTGCCTGAATGTGCCTCTTTGAGCATTACCTGTGCCCAGAAGAATAGTTTAAAAAATGAAAAACTGGATTTTAGAGCTTCAAATGAAGCTGTAGGGGACCTGATACCAGCTGCATATTCTTTGCTCTACACCAGAGTTTCTCAATTTCTTTCCCCCCCGGAACCCTTGCGCGCCCATGCCATACCCTCGGAACCCTTGCCCGCCCATGTCATACCGTCCGCCGAAAAGTCAAGGAAATCTTCCTCTTTTCGGCAGCGCGGTGTTGCTTGATTGGACGGCGCGCTCTCAGGGCCGTTTTCGGCGGCCCCATCAGCTGATCGGCGGCGCACGAACAGCTGTTCGGCGGCACCAGATTTTTTTAACATTCGGCGGCACGGTACAGCTTCTCCGCGGAACCCTCCTGCTTAGGGTTCCGCGGAACACCATTTGAGAACCACTGCTCTACACTATTATCTTGAAGCATAAAGGCTTGATAGTTCAAGTCCCTTTGCATGTGGGATCCCCAGTATTTAGCAATGGAAGTTCTGGGCATGGAGGCTTTCAGGATTGTTTACCTGCTACCATATTACATCAGTTATATGCAATTTCTCTTTTCCTCTATAAATATTAATTTAAACCATTTCTCAAGTATTAAAATGCTTCTTTGAGTGCAGGTAATGAAACATCTAAAAATAAGCTTTTTAACCATTCAAAATCCAGCTAAAAAGGAATGGGTATTAATATTCTCCTTCCATATTGTTCATCCATAGAGTTAACAAATCTATCTATTTATCTCCGATTTGTCTTAAAATGTCACCATGTTTTGGATATTGTCTTGGGTACTGAAAAAGCAACTTGCACAATCATTTAGGTAGTACAATGACACCAACTTGTACCTGCATTATTGTTGATGGAAAATTAACTTCTGTGGTAGCTGAATGAGGCCCACATGAAGTAATTCAAGATCAGGCCCTTAGCAAATAATTCAGGTTACTATTTATCTACAGACATTAACAATGCATTTGTAACTTGGCAGGAAGAATAAATATTTTAATAATGGATTATCTATAGCAATGGTTGAAATGTGTTCACTGCAAATAAGGATTTATGAATAATGGCAGTAATACATCACCATATATGGGAGAAAGGACTTTATTTATAATTATCTCAACACTGGCAAAATAGTTGTCATAAGGAATTATTCACGAGCATGAGAATTTTAGAACATTCATGCTTTTTATTAGATCCAGTGAATATTATAACAGTTAAAATGGATGCTTGAATATTTGCCTCAAAGTACAAAGGCATTCTTAATGTGTGTTGGAAATGTTAACAAGTGAGTCATCAGAATACCATGCTAGAATTAGTGTCTCAAGCCACTAGAACTGTCATGCTTGTGTAATTCATAGGTGAGCGTGTGTTACAGGACCCCTCACTGCCCAGTGTGAAAAGGGTATGAATCTGTTGCAGCCCTAGCTAAATAGTGTTAGCTGTTTCAATCAAGTTGTAGGTGATCATGCTAGAAGTCCCCAGTAAAATACTCAGTGTGCCAGATAAGATGACAGCCATCCCACCAGCACAGCCAAGGCTCTTGTAAGCTTCCCAGTTTTTTTGCCATGCTTCAAAGTATCACATTTTCAACTTAACTGTGCTTTATTATAATTGCCTGTAATATTGCATGAAATCGCAGCATGAAAGTATTAGTTGAAACAATGACCCACCACACTGTAAAAATATGTGGACTTGTCTGCTTTCTGAAAAGTCCAGCAATCATTCGACGTTCACAGACTTCCTACAATGACTCTTCATACAATGCTGAAAGTACAGGGTCATTTATTATACTTCCTGTCAACACAGGAAGCTCCACTTGAAATGCAGGACTTCCAAACTAAGTGCTTACAATGGGACTACTCAGATGGGAAAGGGCTGCAGGATGAGACTCTACCATATGAGTTGAATGGCATAGTGGTTAAAATAAGTGACCTGCGTGCATTAGCTTCACCTATGCTACCTGCATTGAACATAGGTGCATTTCTAGTCATGAATATTGATGACCCTTTTAAAAAGTGAATCTGATACAGCTAAAGGGAGAAACACAACAGCTGATGAATTCACACTCCATATTTCAGCTGTGGAATAAATAGTACGTAACGGGAAATTTGGAATGTTTGTCATCAGGCTTTTCTGTTTGTTGGAATGGTTTATAAACAGAAGGCCAAATCCTGATAACTGCAGAGCACCTGCTGAGTGGCTGAAACGCTCACAGTCGTCAGAGGAAGCGGCAGGTGCTCAGTAGCTCACGGAGTCTGGCCTAGAAGTTGATTTCAGATTCCCATAGCAGGATTGACAGCCTTCCTACTCTCCCGTGGGAATGACTTGCTGCTTCTGTTCCATTTTCCTGCACCGGATTTTTCATTCATCAAAGTGTTTTCTGTTTCTCAACGTTTCTAGGGGAAAAGGGCTAATTTAGGATTTCCCTACAGCTTAAATATTTGTTGGTAGAAATTCAGGCTTGTCATTGTGGATGCATAATAACCTTGCTGGTAATTATAGCTGACTATGCCAGTGGCTCAATGTTAGGGAGAGTATCTGTACCATTTGCTTCTAGAAAGTCTCTGACCTCAGCTCTACCCCTTTGATAAATTCTTTTCCTTTATATTAAGAGAGAGAGAAGACAGCTCCAATTCAGCCACTCTCAAAAGCTTCCTTTGCCTTTATCTCTGTCCTGAGATAATCCATCGGGGAATGCTTTGAAAAAATGTGAGCTCAGTTTGAACATGTATGTCACACACATTATGATGTTACAGAAAAACTCAGGGTTAAGATGTTGTGGGGGTTCTTTTCTCCTCACAAACAATTATCAAACAGATTATCTAACAGGCCTTTCTTACTACCAGCCTTGAAAATTCTCCAGGCTGGAAGTAACACAATATTTGTTCTTAACAAGTTTCCAAAAGATGAGGTCGCAGTGGCCAGGCTGAAATGTTTCTGATGTTGGAGAGAGAACACAAACACAAATACCATTATCACAGCCCCCCCCTCCCACCCACACACTCATTGCAACTTCCTCCTGTGTTTCCTCCCAGTGACTACGTAAGACAATAAGGTGAAGGTACGAGGGGAAGACAGGCACAAATCAGTTTCTTAGCAACTATCAAACCATGTAAGAATGTTATTTTGATTTACACTGTGTAGTCTACCATGAACCAAGCAATTTAAGGATAGTGAGCTTATTAATCTCTGTACAGGTTTTAGCATTTGACACTAGCATGAATATAATTGAGAAAGCAATGGGAAAATGTAATTCTGCAATAAAGCATCAGCACATCTTTCTGTTTGTAAAAGTAGGATGCTGCAAACTGCTCTGTGTTAGAATTTCTCTAGGCACTTGGATTTAGCAGAGCATCTGTATCACATAATTCATGGAACAACTGAAAACATAACGTGCTTTGTATGTGAGAGAAATGTACATTTCTTGGATGATAAGTGACCTTTGGAGGAAGCATTTCTGAAAGCAAGTCTGTTTTTTAAACTATGAAGAAGCTTTTTTAACACACTCAATAGCATTTGTAGCGCTCAGTGAAAGAATACTTGTGCTTGTCTTTCTATGGCATGCACAACACTGCCACTTTCCTGACTACAGGCTTATGCTGTTCTTGAGTCTGCTACATGTCATGCTCATCTACAGCAACATAAGGTATGAGGTAAGGCTGAAGGAGAGCTAGATGCTATAACGGAGAGCTTATCTAATTTATCATCACAAATTACTGTCTATCCTCATCTGTATTTTCCGTTCTAGAGGCAAATGATCCTTTCCACATGATCACAAAGGAATTCTCCCACTTTAGTGTTGTTAGTCAAAATGAATGCCTAAAATGAAGAATATTCTTTACAGAGGTCACCCATTTCTGCATATATAGCCTATGCATCTAGGGCTAGGAACAAGCTAAGAGTACTAGCAATAGAAATAGAGATTCTTGCTGTCCTTTCATTACTGGTATTTGCTTTGCTGTTGCTGCAGTTATTGTGGAGTTTTCATACTATGCCACCCACACTGAAAGATAATAGAATTTGTTCACTGAAGCATCTTTAAACTCTGGATAAAACACAAAAAGGAACGACAAATGAGAGAACTTCTGTAACATTGCGGTATATTGGAAAAAATCCCTTGTTCTTGAGGTGCATAATCATGTAAGAATTATTTTTGTATGTGAGGTGTCCTAAAATAGTTTTAATTGGAAAAAGACTTTACAGATTCATAAAGTGTCTCCACATTTCAGTTTCATAATTAACTTGAATACAGGAGTCCATATGGCAGATGAGCAATATTTAATAAAAATAGCTGACTGACTTGCCAGGAAAAAAATAAGTGATGTTATTGTGGAAAGATTTGCACATTACATAATTCATGATTTTTATTGAAGACATAGGGTTATGCCTGGGAACTGTTTTGTGTTTAGATTCTAACCAAGATATACCACAGTTTCAGTAATGAATAATGCAGATAACACAGTGCCCTCAGTGAACTATAGAGCAGAAAAAGTCGCTGACTATCTGAAACAGCTCATTAGGGGGGAAAATGATAAATGTGAGCAATGCACATTACCTTGATGGAGAAACAGAAAAGACACATTTTACTTTCACAACTAATTTGTAAAAATAAGCTTGCAAATTTTCTCGTTCCTAAAGCCTGTAGGCAAATGGAGAGCTAATTAAACAAAAAATGATCTTTATTCCCCTCTTTTCAAGATAACTGGTAAGATATTTCATCATGAAGGTTTATGTAGTGCAAATGTAGGCCATCAGCACTATAGTACTTCTAAAAATGAAACCAGACCTGTGAAAGACACAATGAGCCTGACTCATTATAGCATTGCTGTTTGCAACTCGAGGCTGTAGTTAAGACAGTGTCAGCATTTTTATTATATAACCTCCTATTTTTGGTTGTTTATAACTCAGCTATAAAAATTCACTTCAGGCTAAAACTTTGTGTACAAGGTCTCAGGTATTGTTTTTAAAAAATAAGTTTGGATATTCTAAACTTTTACTTATTTTATGTATTGTTTTAGCAAACTTAGACTTTATGAAAGATGCTGAATTGAAGCCGAGAGACCAAGATTGCCAAAGAGTGGTGATAGCATTGATAGAAGCAGTGTAAACTGCACTCCACAGCTCAGACTACCACTAAGGTCGAGAAAGTGTGTTACCATTCCCCAGACAATCTTTTGTCCTATCTAAGGCTATGGCTGCACTAGAGAGCTTACAACGGCACAGCTGCACCAATACAGCTGCACTGCTGTAAACTCTCTAGTGTAGCTGCGCTAAGCTGATGGAAGAAAGCTCTCCCGTCGACTTAATTAATCCACCGCCAGCAAGAGGCGGTAACTATGTCGACAGCAAGAGAACCGTCAACATAGCGCCGTTCACAATGGCTCTTAGGTTGTGTAAGTTATGTCGGTTAGGGGGGTAGTTTATACACACCCCTAACTAATATAAGTTATACCGACATAAGTAGTAGTGTAGTCATACCTTTGTGTGACGGCTGCCAGCTTGGCTGTTACACCAGGGATTGAACAGTGATCTCCAACACTAAAAACATGAGCTTAAGATAAAGAACCAAGCCTCTGGGGCAGGGGCTGTAACAGACTCTCATCCTTTGTGGATCTGGCACAGAGGACTGACTCAACAGAGTCTTCAACAGGGCACTCAACAGGGGATTGAAAAAGCAGACCCTTTAGGGAAAGTTGTAATTATAATGATCTTTCTGGAGAAGTTAGCTACCTTTCATCTTGCAACTGGATCACCAACTCACTTTACTTAGGCCACTCTACAGTCATGGTGAACACATCCAGGCATGACATAGAGCACTTGAGCCAGTTTTGAAATGGTTACCAAGAGATGAAGAACTGTAACCTACTTACAGTTTCCTGTCCTGTCCATTCCCCACCATTTTTTGAGTTTCATCTGAATACTATATACAGAATAGAATTTTGTTTTATGTGGTGCTTTCCATTCAGCTTGTATGATTTAATGGCTGATTAATGGCTGAAATTATGGTCATTATTCACATAGTAATAGGTCACATATATAACCTTCAACGCTGCAATCTGTTTTATTAAATGAACTAATGATAGCTAAGATCTTGCATTCTTTTCAAGAAGCAATAGATCTTTAACGTCTTTCTGGAATAGTATTTGTTGTTGTTATTATGATTTGTATTTGTATTATCATAGAGCCTAGAAGCCCTAGTCAGAAATCAGAATACCATTGTGCTAGACTTTGTACAAAGACGGCACAAAAAAGACAGTTCCTGACCCAAAGAGCTTACAGTTTAAGTATAAACAAGATATAGCAGATAGATACAGATAGACTGACGGGTGAGTACAAGTGAACAATGAGACAATATTGGTCAGCAAGATAGGCAGCGGTATCAGCACATCTGCAGCCTAATATTGTAGAGCTTTTTTGTAGGCATCAAAGATTTGTACATCATGGATTCAAATCCCTAAGGAGGGATCTGAAGGAGGGTAGTGAGTTAGTTCTGCAGATGTTTATAGGGAGCTCCTCCCAAGTGTGAGGAAGAAGAATGAGAGAAATCATGAAAGTTGTTTGTTAGTACCTGGCTTTTAATGAAATCCTATTGATTTTGATAAAATTTCATTTAGAAAAAAATTGGAAAAAAGTTTCAGAACTATCAAAAAAACTATTCTGTTTTGATATTTTTGAAATTAAAAGTTTTTATTTTTCCTTTCAAAATAAGTTTTTGTTTTGAAATTTATTTCATATAATATATATATTAAAAAGAGTAGAAATCAAAATAAAATGTTTAAAATTTACAAAAAAACAAAATATTTTGATTGATCCAAAACGCTTTAGTTGCAGAATTTAGTTTTGTGAAAAAATGCAAAATTATGGCTTGTGGCCAATTTGCAATGACTTTTTTTTTTTTTTTCAAAAGCTCAATTTTTTTTCACAGAATAAAAAAAACAATTTTCTGATCATGTCTACTAGTAACTACAACACATCTCAACTTTTAACATACCGTTGGATTCCCATTACTATAAAATATTAATGTAGAAATTCTCAATCTATTGACAGCTTGTTGTGTTTTTTCCCCATCTATATTGCTATTAGTGCAATGCAAATACTACCTTCATTACAAATCTCAGGGAAAGGAAATATCACAGCTTACTTTCAATTCTTCCCTTTTCAGATGTGAATACATTACCCAAGCTCCTTTGGAAACAATCTCTTCTGAAAGGCATGCTTACTTATTAATCCGGGAACAAAGTCAGATAGTTTTTCTGTCTTCTGGTGTTCTCCTTACCTTTTAAGGCCACTGGAGGGGAAAAGGAGCAGATTCTCCTACCAAAAAGTTTGTTCTTAGAATCCCTATAAATTAGGACTTATTTCCTCTTTGAAACTCACTTCCTTGCTTGGTGCTTATGGTGAGCAGCTGTTTGGAGGAATCACTCTTCCTCATGATATGATCACCATTGGCTCCATCTATTTCACTGTCCTAGCAGGCTGATTTCAGGTCTTCATGTCCTCTGCATCTAACCCCCTTTCTTTTCTTCTTAGTTTTCAGTTTCCCATGTAATGAACTTATTCTTTCTTCTGCCATCTAAATGTCCTGTCACATTTTTGGGATGCAGTCCAGACCAGTGGGAGATTGTGTCACCACCTGCCCTGTAACCTTGGGTGCCTCACAACACTCTGCTATTGTAGCTCCCAACCTGAGCTGCTCACAAACAGCATGCAGATCACACCCTGAGTGTCTGTGTATAGCTACAGTCTTGGTCCAGCGCTCTGACCCGAGCACCCTGACAGCAACACACCAGCCACACACTGGCTTCCAGAATTTTTGGTTACTACTTTCAGGGTGACCCCAACAACCTGCCAGTTCCAAATACCCCTCCCCCCCAAAAAAAACATGTTCTGCACTGTCCAGCCCTCTCCTGGACAGTTCAGATATTAAAGGTCTATTACCCATGTAAGGGGTCAATATACAACAATTTGTTACATCAGGCTGAGATATCAGACAGTTCACTTTAAACACAACACCGGATTAGTTTTGATTAAAAAATAAAACAAGTTTATTTAACTACAAAAAGAGAGATAAAGATAAAATGCTTTCTAGTAGCTGAAACTTAACAAACTAGACTTGGTTCAAGGTAAAATCCTACCACATGTCCCCAGCAATAATGCTAATCAAATTTTCATGTCAGGATCCATTCCAAAGTCAAAAGTCTGGTTCCTTTGTCTTAGATGAAAAAGAAAGAGAGGGAGAATATATTTGGAGTGTTTTTACCCCTCACTTTGATAGTTATCACCCTTTGAAATGCATTATCCTGGGCTTTATCCCTAGATAAAGTCTTGTGGTAAAAGAGGTTCCATATTGTTGCTTGGTAAAATACAGATTGAACTATTCCTGCCTCCCCTTCATTGCCAAAGATGGACAGATGGTTGCCAGTCAACTTTGGTGACACCTGGGTAGAGGTGTTAGCTTGTCCTTTGTCTTTGAAGAACAGGTTTACCTCCCCAGACTTGTCTAATAAACACATTTCAGTCATAATTTCAATTTATGTTTGTAACTTTACATTTAATGTTCCTACACACGTCTCACCATAATATTATTGACCTATGAGTTATTAGTTTTCAAATTATGACTCATAAAGCATATTTTCTACAAAGATTATTATAATAGTGTGTAGGGTGTGAATACAGGGTGCACTCTGTCACACTGCCTCCTCCATTCTGTCCCTCCTTATTTTGCTCTTTGTTCCATTCATTTGTCACATTCCATCCTGCCTGATCCACTTCCGTCAAGCCACACATGAACCCTAAGTTCTCCTAAATTCACTGCACCCTAGACCCCAACCCACAGAAGCCAGAAAGACAGAGGGAGCCAAAAGGGTCAATTTGTTGCACCTAGGATCTTTTCCCCATGCAGTGGAGGAGGAGATTATATGTATGGGTGTCTTGTCTTCTGTCCTCCCCTCTTCTTGGAGCTATTACCAGGAGAAGCTGGGTGAAGGAATGGATCTTTGTGCAGAAGAGGCAGATTTGCACACTTTTTATACTCTCAGCTTCTGCTTCTCCGCATTCTGCTGGAGAGCTCCAAAAGGTCCCCAGCCAGGCACTAGCTCCTCCTGTCCTTCCCATTTCAGATTCCCGTCCCTAGTGAGTGAGTTGAGAAAAGGGAACTCACTTCTCTCACCAGGGAGAACGGAAAAGATGTACTTTTAGCAGAGAAGGGGATCTGCGTTCCTTTATGCTCCCTTTACTTTAAACCTAGTGCACTGCTAATTCTCTGCCTTGTCTGAGTGACATTGAGCTTCCATTTATTCTCTTCTCTCCTGCAGAAAAAGAAAGGCCTCAAAGGACTCAGGTTTGGAGTTCAAATTTGAAACGATGTATAGGATCTTCCTATTTCGACTGACTTCCCAGGCACCTCCTCTGAGAATTACTCCATCCAATATGGCTTTTAAATTTTAATCACCTTTAACACTGGGGATATTTTGGGACAAGTTTGCATGTTCCTGGAACTGTTGTTTCTGTTCTGTGTATGCTCAAAGCACAACATAAATATCTTCCAGTCTGAAATTTAATAGACATGTTTATGTGTTTACAGACTAATGAGTCTGGTTTCTGTTATTCCCAGTTAGGAATATTTAAAAGTTGTGTTCCTGGTGTCGTGGACTTTTTTGTCTTTCGAATTACAGTTTATATTTTGGAGCACACTTCAACCATATGGCAAGAGGTGGATTACACAAGGAAATTCCATGGCACTATGGACCAGAATACCTAGGTAACAGGCCACAACATTTGACAGTAAATATAACAATCAACATGGGCCAAAGTTGGCTCCCAGTTACATTGTAATCAGTGGGGTTGCACAGGAGTAAGAGTGTAGAAATAATTTTAAGGGTGCTTTGCAAACCAAGATACATAAGAGAAAATCAATGTTAAGAACCTTCTGCCTATCTCTTGACTCTACTACCTATATTTTTTAATTTTCTAGCTTTTGTCACTGTATCTCTCAACCTTTTAGAGAGTGTTTTTTTCTTTTTGTTGTTGATGTTGTTCTCAATATATAATTGACCCATTTCCATGTAATTATCATGTAATTTGCTCAGGAAAAGTGTGAAATGCCTTTCTTCCTGCATTGTAGATATTTTTGATTTGCAATTCATTAAACCTTTCCCTCCACAGACATGTCCCTAAAGGGTGGGCAGATTCCAAGGAATAATGTGCAAGAGGCATCAAATGCAGCATGCTTAAACAAAATGTAAAAAGGGGATCAAAAAGAGAAGAGCTAAAGTTATGCCATTTCAATGGCTATAAACTTCATAAAATATCTAAATGACTAATATTAGACTAAATCCTGGCCAAGATTTTCAAAGGTGATTTTGGATGCCCAACTTCAGACCTTTTTTCCGAAGGTGGGTTCTCAGGACTTTCTGAAAATCAAGCCTCTTAAATGATTCTCCAGTCGGGCACCCAAAAATCGACGCACCCAATAATTGTTAGTAGCACATGAAAACCACTATGAACTATGATTTGTGCTAGAGATAAGGTAAATTATGCTGAAAAATACATAGGTCTCTCTACATGTAACTGTCCAGAAGCCCCCGTAGATAGACATTTGAGTTTAATCTCTCCCTGGTAAATTCTCCAAATAGGGCTTAGATGAGATTTATGGGTTCAAAGGCCTTCTGCAAGGAATGATTTTCACCCATAATGAAAATATTCAGGTAACATTTTACCCTAGCGTTCTGGTATCTATATTGTCTGATTTGTGGGCTCAACTGATGGTGAGCAGAAATTTCACATAATTTCCTTGGAAGTACAGAGAGGATCCAAACAGAAAATGTTGTGAGCATGACCCTGATAGGATGCAAAGAGATGGAGCTTCTTGTGCACAGAGCTCACTGGAGTGGATGACTTGTGGATTTCTGAGCAGGATAACTCCCTGCTGTTCTTTCCACTGTGTTCCAGGAAACAGGACTTTGTGTACATCCTTTTGTGTATACACAATATTTCAAAATATATCTGACTTGTATCACTGATTTCTCATCCTATCAGCACCTGCAGTCATAAGCATGTTACACACGTTGTATACCATTGGCAGGGGCTCAAAGGCAGCAGCCTTGGGCCCTCACAATGGGAGCAACAAGGAGCAAGACTGGCTACCCCACTCAGATTTGGTCCCCTGGCTCTTCTATCATGACAGAAGGACCAAATCTGAGTGGGTAGTGGGGTGACCAGCACTGAGTCTCCTCGCTACTGCTATCTCCTGCACCAGAGCTCCTCCCTGGCCTCACCTGCAAGGCCCAGGAGGTCTTGAACCCAGGCCCACAAATCTACAGCAGACATCTCCAGCAGCAGCTATAACCCGCTCGTACACTACTATCCATGATTTGGACACAGATCTTGGGAAGTCCCTCCTCAAGAGGTCTGAAAGGCAGCAGCCTCATTGCTCCTGTTTGGCTCGCAGCCTATATAAACCCAAGGGACTCTGACCTGTAGTCCTGAGGCCAAGAGTAGCAGAGGAGTTTGTAGTCAAGTTTTAGGCCAGACTTGAAACCAAAGATCAGTCTAAGTCAGGTTTCATGGTCCCACACAGGAGGCAAAGTCAAAGTCAAAAACAGGAAGAATAAATGGTCATTGCATCTATGCTGTTACTCAGCTATGCTGAGTCTTGAGCAACAGCCTCAAGACCTCCAGTGAGCACCTGCATGGGCAACACCAGGAGATGGGGACCTCTGGGGTGTACCATGTGAAAAATTTCGAGGGATGCCCCTGTCTCATCCAAATGGAAACAATACTGTATGGCCCCAGATTTTGGCTAACTTCTTGGTTGCCCTAGTATAGCCCTCTTTGTAGCTAGTGGAGAGATGCACCACCCGAAGGGAGCTTTGGGAAGGATTGTACCTCAGGTGGTAACATTCCTTCTTAAACTTCCAAGCAAGGAGGGGAACTTGCAAGCTATACCATTCTTTATGACCACAAACTTGCTTCCTGATGACCAGCTCTAAAGGCCAGTGTGGGGCAAGGGGTTGTGTCATGATCTTTTATTGCTTAGCTATAAATATTTATTATTTCTTCACACCATATATTCATCACCTACATCACCTGGTATGGTTTCCATTCACTGACAGGATCACCTAGAAGGTATAACGAGAGGATGTATGAGAGAGTATTCTCAGCACTCCCTCAGCCACAGAAAGTGTGAATGTTCTTGGCCATCCATGGAGCACATGAACATGGGGGAAGGAAGGTAACTTTCCTCTCCTTCCTCCCTCCATGTACCTATATAAGGGGAAATCTGGCCCTACAAGCTACTGATGAACTGTGGGCAGTACACTGTGCATGTCTTTATTTCCCCCCTCTCTTTAGAATGGAAGTAGAATTGACTGACCACAGATTGTTGGGCGGACAATCAATTGCCCGTGTTATGCTGGTTCTAGAAAAAGTGACTAGCTGAGTTAAGGTTTTCCTGTCTGTGGTGGCTTTGCATTGATATCCTCAAGCAAGAAGGATGCAGGTTTGTTAAGGAAATCCTCATTTAAGAAAAAGGATATTGAGGGGTTCCATTGTAAGTCTGCCAGCTGGAGCTTCAGAAGCACATTATTTAACATAAATCTCTCTGATTTTCCACACTGTTCACAAACATCTGGAAAAAACAGGAAGTACTCTTCCTTATTTTTTTTAATCTGTTATTTGCAGCTGAGCAACTCTTAAGGAGCAACTTCATGAACTGGACATCTATCAAAGCAAAAAGTCTGAAGCAATCATGCAAGCAATATTTGTCAGGGGAAATGGCCAACTCATTGCTGGTCCATGTGCATTGGCATACAGATGAGAATGGAGTTTGTGCTCCATCAGAAAAGTGGAGAGATTCATTAGGCAGTCCACCAGATATTAATGAAACTATGAGTTATATTGCTCAAGAGACAATTAATGGTGTGAGAGAGGCTTTTCTTTTCTTAAATCACTGGTTTTAATTTGTCTAAATCTCAAGTGGTCAAATTACATGACTATCAGAGGGCTACTCGATGGCCTATATGTGCTGAGGTGTCTCAGCCTGGTTCCTAGAAGAGATTAAACATAACAGGATTCAGCTTCACAAATGACACACATAAGAAATTCAGTGCGGCCAGGCCAAGGCTGAAGAATATTTCTAGGACATTGTGAGCAAAACTGCCATGTTGTACCTGTTGTGTGGCTACAAGACTTCAGTGCTATTAATCTAGCCAACTCTGAACGCACCAGAGTAGGAAAACAAATTCTGCTGTCCTTTAATCTCCTCTCCTTATGTTTCTGTCATCTTTCCCACTGTTCTGTTGCCAGGGTGGTGAATGTTGATGACAAAATTAATGAGAACAGCCTATCATTTTCTGGTAATTAAAACAGGTTTCAATTATCTGACCAACATTACTGGAGACAGTTTAAAGATCTAGTAATCTACCACATTTCAGTTACTTTTTAGCACCTAAAGCAACAAGCAAGTATTGCATATATTGATTTGCGTGTCTCTCTCATATGAAGTGCTTCTTAAAGCTTGCATCCTACAACAGCTATGGCAAATATGAATCATAAATTAAATTCAAATGGCTGGTTGAATGTTTGAGTACTGCAGGGTCTGTGGGTAGTATTGAAATTTTACCCCTCTCCCCATTTACCTAATGCCACCCACTCAAACATGTAATAGGGAATGCACAAGTTGAGGAATTGTTCTGATAGAGTATAATTTTAAAGTTTTCTGAAGATCACTTTCCCCCTCAAACCCATAATAGTGTATTTTAAAAGAAACACCTCTCCTATGGAATTACACATTTTAGGTCTATTATGTTAATTAATTACTTTCATGATTGCATTTGTTTAAATCACTCCAAAGCTTACTGCATTGAGTATAATAGTGATTTCCCAAGCTGGGAGGCAATTACATGAATTGCTGAAATTTGAGCACCAGCTCTTTTACAGGGAAAATATAAATAACATATATATCATGCTTAGGGAAAAGCAATGTGGCTCAAAACTGCATTAAAAGTAGTTTTTCCCCTTTGGATAGCTGTGTAAGTCACCTATGAGCTAAACTTCATAACATTTTTTTATCCTTAGTAGGCAATGATTAAGATAATTGGTTTGTCTGACGGAGTATCTGTTACAAAAACATCAAAACAAAATATGTGATGGTGTTTGAAGGGGAAAACAGACAAAATGCAATATGATAGATGATAATATGCCCACTAGTTTAATTTTTACATGACAGGGTTAAAGTTGAAGGTCACAGCAAATAATGTGTTGTGGAAGACAGTACTTCTCTGAAATATCTTCTGGTTATCTTCTGATTTTTAATATACTAGTCTGATGTACCGTAGTTTATCCTGGGCTCTAGGAGACATTAATAGATACATATCCTTTAGTATAAGTAATCTATACCACAAGGGGAGAATATATTCTTCAAAATAAGAAGAGCTGTTTCGTTTTATAATAGGTTGAAAACTCCTGAGAAATTGCTGTTCATTTTAGAAAGGTACTGCAGTGAATAAATTGTCTCTTCTACTTTAAAAATCTAGTTATTGCTACAATGTCTTGTTTCTTTGATTCAAGGATTTCCTTAAGATGTGAATTGAAGAATTGGAAGGTAAGAAAATTCTGTTCTTATCTTGTATGTAATAAGCAAATAATGAAAGGAAACAACATCAAAGGACCAAAAACGGTGGGTTTGGTTTTATTTTTTAACACAATCAGCCTATTAATAACAATCTTTCAGATCCCCTTAGAAGAATTCTTTTCTTTGGAGCTGAATGAAAACAATTTCCCTTTCTCTATACTTCTGCCTTAAATCCTAGCAAGTATAATCAAAAACAGTCCCTTCACTAAAAGAAAGCGGCTGAGGGTGGGAATAAATTCCATTTTCTAAGAGATATTATAAAACACAGTGGGGGGAAAGCCATAGTCAACACAATAAATCATAAGATCACTGAGAGCTTATTTGGAAGAATATTAAAGATTTGTGACTATGAAGGTATTGGTGTTAAGGTAGTAACCCAGGTGCGCACTCTAAGACTTGTTTTTACACCCAGCTAACATTTTACCCTATGAGCAGTTTTGTGACTGATGTAAGGGAGAAGAACTATTTGCTCTCATTTCAACTGTCAAACAAGCTCTTGTAGCAAAAATTATTTGAGTTATGGTATAAGTGTTTCATGATTTTTACTCCTATCTGACGAATGCAACATTTTTCAAAACATGCAAATTCATGTCACTTTACACTGTGCATCAAACTTGGGCAAGGAAAAACTTACCTGAAAGTCTGTCTTTATTGACTGGATCTCTGCCATTGCCATCTCTGCCACCATGTGGTAATGTAAATGCCATTTACCATCAGCAAGAAGTGGGAGCAAGGAACCTTTAAACCAGTGTGAAGTGGGAGGAAAGTACTGCACTCACTTTGCACTACTGTATATGATGACACATGGTGCAAACTAGTAGAGAATCAAGCCACTAGAGTTCGTGCTTGTACAAGTAACCCATCTTAGAGCTCAGTTTACTGCTCCAGCACTTCAAGATAATATGGATAGAAACCGATGTGATGAAATGCCTAATCGGTTGAGTTCTAAGCCATGCTGCTTCTATAGCACGAAACTTTATGAATCTCCAAAGGGACAGCGTTACTGATACTTGCAGTGCACTGTGCACGGTAAAGCTCCACCAAGTTTTTGGGTACATTCCACAGTTCTCAGTCTTCTTTGACCACTGAGCTAAATTTTTTAGTAACAAGACAGCTTAGCAACTCCAAAGAGCTTTGGGTGGTTGGGTAAGCTCCTGACCCTACTGCCTTCTTAAAGTTTCAGGCTTTTAGAGGGTGGAACAGATTGTTTAACATAAGAAGATAACACATTTCAAGGGACCATTCAAGGTGAAGTGTCCATTAACACCTCTCCAGTCATAGTAGGGAAAGGAGGAGGGGGGAAATAGCTGTGCGGGGGATACAGATTGTTGTCATAAGTCATAAATCCAGAGTCTTTATTCAGTCCATGATGTTTAGTGTCTAGCAAAATTATGAATTTAAACTCCCAGGCTCATCTTTTGAAGGTATTGTTCAGGTTTCCTAAGAGGATGAGGCCTGAGAGGTCGGATATAGAGCAACCCCTTTGTGAAAAGTGTTTGCCAACAGGTTGTTTTTTATCATTATTTTGTGTGAGTTAATTCAAGAGTGTAGTAATTGTCTTTCTTTCGCCCTGTGATGGGGTGTACCAGGCTCTTTGAAGTCACCGCCTGGAGGCCTTCCAGCCCTGCCATGCCATGCCCCAGGATGGAGCAGTGAAAATGGGTCCTTCAGGCCTGCCTAGAAAGCTGCAGGGAAGCAGCTAATCGAAGTGCAGCAGGGTCACTTAAAAGGAGTTGCAGGGCCTGAGCAACTTGGTTCCTGACTGGGGCCAGAGGAGCAAGGAAGGATACTCCTTGCTGATCAGTGGAGCTCAAAGGAGAACCAGAAGATGTGTTCTGGGTGGTGTTCAGTGGGGAAGAAAAGGAATTGAGAACTTCAGCCCTGAGGAAAGGATAAAGAGAAAGGGACTTCATGGGAAGCAGCCCAGGGAATCCAGTAGCAGCAGCAACTATGAATGGAAGCAGTACATAGCTGTTGTTTATAGGGTCCCTGGATTGGGACCCAGAGTAGTGAGTGGATCCAGGCCACCCCCACTGGCAAAGTGACCAAAGCTCCAAGAAGGGGACAAGTTTCATTTTGGATCCCAGGTCAAAAGGCTGGAATTTAAACTGGCCTGGAGACAGGGCTAAAGACTCTGGAGAGCGCCAACCATTTGTTGGACTTTTACCCTGGCAGGAGACTGACGTTAAGGAGAAACCTGGCTGAAGAGCTGGGATACCAAAGAACTGCTGAGGACAGAAAGTCTCCAGGGAGAAAGCCCCAGGGGCAGTACTCCCTAACAGGGCAGGGATAAACTTAAAAGCTAGCCCAGAAGGGATTAAGAATGGAGCTCAGAGGCAAGGCCGAAGATACCAAGAGAGGCATGGCAATAGTCCTTGTTGGACCTTTGTCACTCTGGAAGGGGTTAATCCATTTGTCCATTTTAGACTGTGTGAAATTAGCTGGAGGGCTGAGTCACTGAAGACCCATTTGTTGAAGGCAACAGCCAACAGCGGGCACTGGAAGCAGAGAGAAAGAGGGCAGGAGTGCACCCCGCCAACAGGAGGTGCTCACGACAGGTGAGTGCACTCCATCACACACCCACAATGTTGTTGCTGGTGTGCCTCATCTAGTGCACTAAATGCTCCATATATTGTGATAGGTATGTGTAGGACCCATGGATCTTGAAAGCTGTGTTGCGCAGGGGTGAGGGGGCGGGTTGATCAGTATGAAACTGGAGATAAGCCAGTTGAGAGTCTCTAGGTTAAGCTTAGAAGCAAGAACAATAAGGGTGATATCATGGTGGGTGTCTGTTATAGACCACCAGACCAGGAGGACGAGGTAGATGAGGTTTTCTTCAGTCAACTAGGGAAAGTTTCCAGTTCACAGGACCTGATTCTCATGGGGGACTTCAATCATCCTGACATCTGCTGGAAGAGCAATACAGCAGAGCACAAGCAATCCAGGAAGTTTTTGGATAGTGTTGCAGACAACTTCCTGGTGCAAGTGCTGGAGCAACCAAGTAGGGTCCGTGCTTCTTTTGACCTGCTGCTCACAAACAGGGAAGATTTGGTAGGGGAAGTAGAAGTGGGTGGCAACCTACGCAGCAGTGACCATGAGATGGTCGAGTTCATGATCCTGACAAAAGGAAGAAAGGAGAATAGCAGGATACAGACCATGGACTTCAGAAAAGCAGACTTTGACTCCCTCTGGGAGCTAATGGGCAGGATCCCCTGGGAGGCTAATATGAGGGGGAAAGGAATCCAAGAGAGCTGGCTGTATTTTAAAGAAACCTTATTGAGGGCACAGGAACAAACCACCCCGATGTGCAGAAAGAATAGCAAATATGGTAGGCGTCCAGCTTGGCTAAACAAAGAAGTATTTGGTGAACTTAAACACAAAAAAGGAGCTTACAAGAAGTGGAAGCTTAGTCAGAGGAGTATAGGGAGGAGTATAAAAATGCTGCTCAAACATGCAGGAATGAAATCAGGAGGGCCAAAGCACAATTGGAGTTGCAGCTAGCAAGGGACGTGAAGGGGAACAAGAAGGGTTTCTACAGGTATGTTACCAACAAGAGGAAGATTAGGGAAAGTGTGGCCCCTTAGAGAATGGGGGAGGCAACCTAGTGACAGAGGATGTGGAGAAAGCTGAGGTACTCAATACCTTTTTTGCCTCTGTCTTCACAGACAAGGTCCGCTCCCAGACTACTGCACTGGGCGGCACAGAAAGGGAAGGAGGTGAACATCCCGCAGTGCCGAAGGAACAGGTCCAAGACTATTTAGAAAGATTGGACATACACAAGTCCATGGGGCCAGATGCAATGCACCCAAGGGTGCTGAGGGAGTTGGCTGATGTGATTTCAGAACCATTGGCTATTATCTTTGAAAGCTTGTGGCAATTGGGGGAGGTCCCTGATGACTGGAAAAAAGCAAATATAGTGCCCATCTTCAAGAAAGGGAGGAAAGAGGATCCGGGGAACTACAGACCAGTCAGCCTCACCTCAATCCCTGGAAAAATCATGGAGAAGGTCCTCAAGGAATCCATTTTAAGGCACGTGGAAGAGAGGAAGGTGATCAGGCACAGTCAACATGGATTCACCAAGGGAAAGTCATGCCTGACTAACCTGATTGCTTTCTATGAAGAGGTGACTGGCTCTGTGGATGTGGGGAAAACGGTGGACGTGATATACCCTGACTTTAGCAAAGCTTTTGATACAGTCACTCACAGTATTCTTATCAGCAAGTTAAAGAAGTATGGGTTGGATGAATGGACTATAAAATGGACAGAGAACTGGCTAGAGCATAGGGCTCAATGAGTAGTGATCAATGGCTCCATGTCTATCTGGCAGCCGGTCACAAATGGAGTGCCCCATGGGTCAGTCCTGGGGCCGGTTTTGTTCAACATCTTCATTAATGATCTAGAGGATGGGGTAGATTGCACCCTCAGCAAGTTTGCAGATGACACTAAGATAGGGGGAGTGGTAGATACCCTGGAAGGTAGGGATAGGATACAGAAGGACCTAAACAAACTGGAGGATTGGGCCAAAATAAATCTGATGAGGTTCAACAAGGACAAGTGCAGAGTCCTGCACTTTGGACGGAAGAATCCCATACACAGCTACAGACTGGGGTCCGATGAGCTAGGCAGCAGTTCTGCAGAAAAGGACCTGGGGGTAACAGTGGATAAGAAGCTGGATATGAGTCAGCAGTGTGCCTTGGTTGCCAAGAAGGCTAATAACATATTGGGCTGCATTAGTAGGAGCATTGCCAGCAGATCGAGGGAAGTGATCATTCCCTTCTATTCAGCATTGGTGAGGCCGCATTTGGAGTATTGTGTCCAGTTTTGGGCCCCCCACTACAAAAAGGATGTGGACCAGTTGGAGAGAGTCCAGCGGAGGGCAACAAAAATGATTAGGGGGTTGGAGCGCAAGACTTATGAGGAGAGGCTGAGGGAACTAGGCTTGTTTAGTCTGCAGAAGAGAAGAATGAGGGGAGATTTGATAGCAGCCTTTAACTACGTGAAAGGGGGTTCCAGGGAGGATGGAGCTAGGCTGTTCTCAGTGGTGGCAGATGACAGAACAAGGAGCAACTGTCTCAAATTGCAGTGGGGAAGATATA
Organism: Emydura macquarii macquarii; assembly: GCF_026122565.2. NCBI lineage: Eukaryota > Metazoa > Chordata > Testudines > Chelidae > Emydura > Emydura macquarii. The sequence continues at coordinate 16,224,571 of NW_027130617.1, forward strand.
GGTTGTATATTAGGAAAAAGTTTTCACTAGGAGGATGGTGAAGCACTGGAATGGGTTACTAGAGAGGTGGTGGAATCTCCATCTTTAGAGGTTTTTAAGGTGCAGATTGACAAAACCCTCACTGGGATTATTTAGCTGAGGTTAGTCCTGCTTTGTGCAGAGGGTTGGACTAGATTACTTCCTGAGGTCCCTTCCAACTCTATCATTCTATGATTCTATGATCAGTGGAGATGTATCTACAAGTTTTTCATCTGTTGTTCTGTCAAGGTCTGGTGCCTCTTTGAGTTGATGTGTCCTGGTCTGTGGGGAGCTTGCTTCTGATGATGAGCTTGGAGTGGTTGGGGGATTGTTTGGAGGCCAGAAGAGGAGGTTAGGTAAAGATTTCTTTCAGAATGTGGTACCCATCAAGTATGGGTTGTAACTGTTTCATGATACCACGTATTTGTTCCAGTGTGGGATGGTAGGTGATAATTAAGGGTTTGCAATCAAAGAGGTTTTTATTTCTAGTTTGAAGCAGGTTCTCTTTGGGGTATTTGTGTGGCTCGTTCCATGATGTAATCTACTTCTCTGTTGGAGTGTCCTAGTCTGGTAAAGGTGGTTCTAAAGTGTGTTAAGGCGTACATCCTGGACTTGCTCCTCAGACCATATTCTGTGGTACCTGAGCATCTGGCTATAGATAACAGTTCATAACAGTTGTACATTCAACAACATACACTTCATCCAAATGGAATTAGGCTGGCTCTCCAATATACCAACCTCTTCATGGGCCACCTTGAGGAAGAATTTCTGGACAAATGCACCACAAAACCAATGATATTTTCATCCTCTGGACAGACAACCTAAACTCCCTCATAAATTTTTGTGATGCCTGATGTGTGTGTTGGCGTCTTGCTTATTACTTCCTGTTCCTGTGTTGTTTCCTTGTTTCTATTCCCTAAATATGGTGCTCCTCTGTGTGTATGTGTGTGTGTACATAGCATTGGGTGTGTGCAGTTACTCAGTGCCTGCTTCTACATACCTGCCATTTGGACTGTTTTGTGCGGGTTTGTTCAGGTTGATGGTTAATATATGTTTTGACTGACCACCTACCTGTATATCTTGCTTCCATTTCATTGTGTCTTGGGATTGCTATTCTGGGGTGCATCAGAGCTTGACAGATTCCAACCTTAACTTCATCAGTCATCACCCTTCCATTAAACTCTCTAAGACACTCTCTCTAGCATCAATTTCCTGGACACCATAATCGGGTATGGCTAGACTTCTCCATTAGCATAGGTAATCTTCCTCCCTGAGAGGTGGTAGCTAGGTCAACAGATGAATTCATCCATCCACCTAGTCCTGTCTACACGTGGGGTTAGGTAAGTATAGCTATGTCTCTCACGGGTGTAGATTTTTTAGACCCCTGAAAGACTTATTTTTACCTGTGTAAATTCCCAGTGTAGGCCAGGCCTTAGTCCCAAACTCAATGGTTATTACTTTAACTGTGTATAGTCCATATGTGCTCTGCCACTAGAGTTCACTATATTCTCTGCTTTTTATTGTCTTGTAGCTCAGACTGAAGCTGTTGTGATATTATTCAATAGCATATAATCCTTACTAAATGTCCAAATATGATTATACAGTTTTTGTTGTTTAAGTAATACAGTACACTAAAATGTGTTGTACCAAATTAAATATTGCTTTTGAAGGGCACTGATTGAATTAACCTTTAGCCAAATTGCATGATTTGAAAAGCAGACGAGGTACTGGATCTTAACTTCAAGTAAGGTTTGTTAGCAATACAATGATTGCTTGTAATAGCACCAAAATGACATCCATATGGTAATAAATTATTATTTTAAGTCATTCCATGAATTACATAGGACAGGTAGGGACCTCCTGGGTCATTGGGTTCAGTTCCCTGCTATTGCAGGTAACTCTGTCATATAATCTTGTTCATAAATTTATCAAACTCCATCTCAACAGGAATACAGAAGACAAGAAAATGTAGAAGAAAGATACAACAAGACCCAGCTTAATCCTGCCCTCATTAAATTCACTGTGACATTTTTCTTCTAAATAAAATATAAAAGAGATTATTAAGGCTAAAAGAGGAAAATTTGAAAGTGGAAATTCAATCCAAATTAGGCAAACAGAAGAGAAAATGGTCTTTGCCAGACAAGTTGTGAGAATGCGATAGCTTAGTTATTCGCTCATATTTTCCCTTTGCCTTCTCTCTATCAAGGAAAATAAGAAATTCTTCAACTCAGACACCAAGGGTTGCTGGAACAACAGGTGCAATTAAAGCAGATATGGAGACTGAAGAAAGCAAAATGAATTCTTAGCATAGGTTTTCATGATTGACGATGAAGGAGAAAATTCTATCTTGAGGTTACTTTTTCACAAGTAATCAAGATGTGGCACTATCCGCAGTAGAGGTCTCTAAAGGAAAGGTGATGAATCACCTCAAGAAACTCAACAGCAGTAAGTTACCAAGACCTGACAGCATTCATCTAAGAGTTCTGAAAGTAGCAAAAATGAAATATCTTAGCTACTAGTGAAATTAGGTAATATACCATTCTAAACAGCTACTGTTCCTGAGCATTCAAGGGTGAGCCATGTGATGTCTATCACTTTTTTTTAATAGAGGAAAAAGATGAAACCAGAAATTATAGACCAAGTGAGATGTAGTTTAATGTCATTCGAATAAACTAGACAGTAATACCACACCTAGGTACATATAAGGCGTTAAGGAGAAGCTAGCATCTTTAGAAAGGAAGGGTATCTTGCGAATAAGGCACTGGACTGTAACTCAGGAGATATGGGTTCAATTCCTGTGTGATCTTACTCACATGACTTCATTGCTGAGTTCCTCTTCTGCAATATGGAAGTAATAACACTTCCTTTATCAGTCTTGTCCATTTAGATTATTATTTTTATGTATGTATTGTTTGTATTACCATAGCACATAGAAGGACCAGGACCCTAGTGTGCTACATACAGTACAAAGTCAATAAGACCCAACCCCTGTTCTAAGTCTATGCATAGGGGCTAGCACAATGGAGCTGAGATTTTGGTCAAGGCTGCTAGATACTACAGTAATATAAATAATATTCCTTTAAGGGTGGCAATTGCCAAGTCTTTAAGAAACTTTGAGTAAAGGTAGTGAATATAATTTGTTTGAACTGTCCTTCTTTAACAAAGTCTTTCACAATAGAGCCCATAGATTTAGAGGCAAAATTCTATTATGGATAAAATTGGACTAAAGAGTTTAAATGGTCATTTAGCTGCTTTCTACCCTGAGAACTGTTAAGTGATCGATATTGCCTTGGGAATCAATATTGGGACCTGGTGGAGGTAAAAGTTGGGAAACTGAGTTACAAGTCCAATTTAGGCTTAATCAATTTTCAACTCAGTTTATACAATTTCAGGTAGAATTATTCTCATTTATAGTGTCTGGACATTCATTTATGCCTAACAAATAACATGCAAGATAAAATTTGGTAAATGGTCCCAAGCTACCACATGCTGGGAAGTTCTTCCATCTTCCTTTAAAATCATCACCTTCTCTGATCACTGGGTCTGGCCCTTCAGTCCTATTCTTCGGTTTCTGCTCTCATATTTCTCCAATTTTGGCCCATGTTAACTTAGGTCTTTTATCCATTTCTACATTAGATTACTCAATCTTTATCCAACTGGCTTTTAGCACACCATCCTTTTAGATTTTACTTAACTCATACATTATGCATGCAAGCTCCCATTACTCAAATTCTGTGTTTTTCCTAAAGGATCTGCAGTTTTTGGATCATGTTGGTATCACCTTGTCCTAGATCTTCTCAGAAAAAGGAGGGTTTTATTTATAATTACATGTTTGTTTATCTTTTATGTACATCTTCCATCACATTATTGCTGACAGAATAAAGGCAACATTTTAAGTAGATTAACAATTCTAAGTAAATGAAGAATTGGCAAATCTATACTTATGCCAACAAGGTCTTGACTTAAGTGTTACACCATCTGCAGTCATTCATTATCCATAATTACATGTAATTAAAATATAATTAACAAAGCTTTTAATTTTACCAATTAGCAATCCTTCATTTTTATATTACAATGTTATAAGTCATATGTGTTGTATCCTATGCTACTCTTTAATCTATTTGGCGTTTGGAGAGTACCGCAAGGATTCTTTAATGTCAACATTTCTTATCTGTGCTAAACATAGGTTTTTCATTCAAAGTCCAGTTTTGTTTGTGAATCATTACAAAACTTCTTTAAAATTTTTTCTGTGAATGCATTTCGAGGGGTGTCTCAATTTTAGGGCCTTTTATTTAATGATTTTAATGGTAGCCCAACAGATCCATGCTATGTATTATAATTAATTTCCAGGAAAAAATTCAGATGGAGTAAATGTTCAATGTAAGGTTCCATTTTACAACCAACCCCTGCCCCTCATGTCCCAACATTAGAAAGTATGAAAATGCCCAGTTAAAATCACTCCAAATTTTTTATTCTATTCTACCTCAGACAATCCAAACATTTGAGATATGTGATCAGAAAAAAACACAGGGCTAGGTTATTAGTGATTTCCCTAATCAAGGCTTCCCCTTAGCAAATATTTTACACTTAGTGATTGTATACTGCCATATCCGTAAAGTGCATACATCACAAACACTCAGAAATCCTGGCCTCTTCAGAGCAATAGGCAGCTAGGGTACTGGGTAGGGATGTGGGATTGTTCTGCCTGATTTAGAGCAGAGTTTTTCATCCCAAAGAGATACAACCTGGAACCACAGGAGTGTGGCCCTGACAAAACGCTAACAGAGAGCTTTTTGGGGTACTGAGTGTTGGCTGGAAAGGCAGTCTTGGAATCATGAACAATGCAACTGTCTCCTGCTATTTGATTCTACAGTGTTACATTCCTTGTAAATAAACAAGACTGCATCAAAGAAAATACCAGACTTCGTTATCAGTTTCTACTCCCAATGGGAGCAGCCGAGGGATCCTGAACTTTAGACTAGCTGCTCTGGTCAAAAAGGGAGCAGAGTTTTTAATCCCAAATGAGGGTCTTGAACCTAGGTCTCCCACATCCCAGCTATAGTATAGTTCTCTTGCCCTAGATTGTAGCCAACTGGTCAATATTTTAGCATTAACATCATTCTGCAGTATATTCATCATTTCATTTACATAAAAATAGGTCTATCCACAGCTTTCAGTGTAGGTATAGTATTACTAGCCCTCAACTATTCAAATAACATGGGGCATGACCAGCCCCCCAAAAAAATTCTGAGACTGACTTAAAAATCAGGAGAGTTTAAAAAAAATGTAATTTGCTCTCTGGTTTCTCACACTTTAGGATTCACATTTTCAAGCTTTCTCCTACAGCCACGATGGCTAGAAAAGTTTCTTTTTTTAAATGAAGCTGAGATTCTCACATGATCACAGGACTACAAGAGCACGGGCTTTATAAATATATATAACTACGATAAAATAAAATCATAAGAGTTGACAACACTAGCAAATATTGCAAAAAAATTGTAATCACAATATAGAGCCAGTCTATAATGGGCCCTTAAAGAGTATTGCAGGACATGCTGAAGAAGTATGCAAGCAGCGTCTTCTGTGTGGTGTACCGCTGAGAAGGGCCATTTACAAGTGCAGTCTTTGTGTTGAAGAGAGCACCGGAACTGCTCCTTTGGTGAATCAGTTGGGGGTACACACCACTCTAAGGGGAGAAAGGATTCCAGATCCTAGCCTCACCCTCCTCAACACTAGTCTGCAAAGCGACCCCAGGGGAAACAGTTGCACTATATCCACACACCCCGTAATGTAGACCTGTGGATATATGCCAGTATCTAATACACGGTCATGCATTCTCCAGTCCTCAATTATAGTAGCTCCACCATTTTTCATGGATTGATGCCTCAAAATTGAATGTTTTTAGAGGACTTCCTGACTGCGGATGATTTCTTACTGAATCAACTAGCCTGGGGTGGACTCAGTTTTTACAGCTGTCTCAGCCTTTCATTCTAGAGAAGCCTCAAAATATTTAGCAATGAATCAAGCTCTATGGTAAGTTATTGTTGCATTTTTGGAACCTATTGGATGTTTTAAGACAGCAATTATCATATTAAAAGGTACCACTTTTGTTTCTCAGCAAGCTTCTATATCAAAACAAAAACTAATCCTTTCTATTTATTGGGAATCAATCTGTAATCCTGTTGGGTTGGTGTGATTTTGTTTTTTATGTCTAGTACAAGCCATAAACATTTCTGAATGTCAGTTGCAGAAGTGAAGGGCCTACAATATGTTTATTCTTTAGTATTTAATGATTTCTTGTATCCCGTTTTTAGAGTAATGGTGAACTAAGAATTGTTTTTCAATATATGAGTCTAATTCTGCAACACTTGCTCATGCTGTATATCTCTTTGTTACATGAATATATAACTCTACATTAATGCTACTCAGCATCAGAAAGCATTGCAGAATTAGGCCCAATGCTGAATAGAAATTGACCTGCAGTGGAGCACTGTAATGGGGTGGCCTGGCCCTTTAAGGGCCCGAGGCTTTGGGCCAGTCAACTCTGTTCAAGTAACCACACTATACCTGTGCAGGATTAGGTTTAAAAAAGGAAGAACAGCCAGTAGTTGGGTGCTGGCTGGAAAGTAGGATAGATAAGATGTCTGTGCCAGCCTTTCCAGGATTGTCCTGGAGTCTCCAGGAATTAAAGATTAATCTTTTATTAAAGGTTATGTCATGAGATTAAACCTTCAGGATTATGGCCAACCAAACCATAGCCAAACTGGAGAAAGGAGCTGAGAACCTGCATTAAAACCCTGGGAAGCGTGTGCTGGCACCTGGCTGGTGAGGTTGAAGCTCAGGAACTGGGTTGTTTTGGGGATGGTTTATTACAGTGGGGGCTAATCTGCAAAGAAGGAGGCTTAAAGGGTATGTCTGGCTGGGCTGAAGATTTGGGTATTTTTCTATTTTCTGTTTGACTAAGTGAAAGACTTTTGAAGGCCCTCAAAGAGGTTGGACTCTGTCATGTGGCTTGTCTGGAAAGACACATCATGCCTATGGCCAGAGTGAGCCACAGAAAACATTGGGGAAACTAAGGCAGATCTGCTGCAATGTCACTTCCAGCCATTAAGACATGGGCCAGGGTGTCACTTCTGTGACAACCATAAAATCCAATGCCCCTACTCCATATGTGGGGGAAATTCCAATCCAGAGCCAATCCCCAGAACACCAAATCCAAACATCCTTTAAGATCTGTGGAAATTTGGAATCACGTCCACTCTGGATCCACTTAGCTATATCTCTTCTGTTAATAGTGTGCTTGCAAGATAGGGAAAGTCTCAGGAATTTCACACCCTAAAAGGGTGGCAGAGTTCTTCTGCTGTCCCACCCACTTAGCACATGTTAGAAGACTGCTGACGCATTCCTGCTCGCTTGTTGCAGATGATAGGGTTCATTATGTCACACAAGTGGGGATTGGCTTTTTGGACAGGAAAAACCTAGTGTCTGAACAATCTTCAGGTAGGAGCCCTTGAGTAGCCAAGCCTGAAGAGGAGGTTGGGCTGCTATTTATGTATGTTGCTATTGTTAATTGCTTTGTAAATAAAGACCAGATCCAGTAAACTGATGAGCCTTGACCCAGTGCATATTTGTGAGGAATGTTTTCGATAGGAGGAGAAACTCCTTGTCTATCTTTAAAGAGAAGGCTTTTTTTAATCTGAATAATTCTTTAGTGATGCTGTAGAAACAATGTTTAGACAGCTGCTGTTCAGTGACATCATCTCACCTGGTGGTCTCCCCAGCTGTTTGCTGTATTTACTTGTTGTCTCTCATCTTATAATTACTTACGTTGTATGTTCTTTGCAGCAGTGACAATGCATACAGCGGGGCTCAGGCTCCAAGGTGTAATAAAAATAATGAATATTAGTAACGATGAAAGGCAGGGGGCTGGAAAAACACAGCAATTAGAGACTAGACTAAAGCCAATTGCTATATTGACTTAGGTCTTGATCCTGTAACTTGTTCTGTATGGCCAGGCCCCTTACAGTGTGGAATCCATTGAAATCACAAATGGGTAACACATCTCATTGACATACTGCAAGATGCAGGACTGAGGCCTTACTGATAACGTTATTGTCCCGCACACCGTACACATTTCATTCTAAATGTCAGTCTCCTTAGTTTAAAAAGAGGACAGGTGTTCGGTTTAAAGACTCCCTCAAAAGAAATGTCACTTTACAGGCAATAGTTTTGTTTTACTGAAAACACTGTCTATTAATAATAGCCCAAAATAAACACAGTCATCACTGACAGTACTAGAAATTCAGTAATTCTGGTACTTGCTGCATAAACCCCTGGTTCTGCAAGTTGCCCAGTGCCACCTGTGAGGTGCTAGTGCACATAACTCCCCATGTCAGTGGAATGTGAAGCCATACAATGCTGTGCAGGATTTGGCCCTCAGTTGGGAAAATTCAAGACTGTGTACACAATAATTTCTCCAAATGTCAGTTAATTGTCTTAGAGAAAGATGCAATATTTGCTGTCCAGGTAATTAACTGTGATATGAAGACAAGGTTTTTACTTATTCCACTGAATAATTCTTTCATGTCCAGGAAAGATAAAGGCTTATTGATAGAATAATGCTAACTGTAAGGATACAGGTACTGGAATCTGGCTCTGCAAAGCCTGAGACAGCTGATGTTCCCACAGTGCTATCAGGAGGTCATAGGCCATGCCTCTCAGCGAGCATTGTGGAGAATAGGCACTGCAGGAAGTACTGCTCAAGGGATCCAGAATGACAGTAGATTGTGGCCCTCTGATTGGACAACTACCCTATTTAACCCTAGCGGGTACCCCAGGAAGCTATTTGGGTAACAACACAGACTGGGGTTCTGCTGTGATTCCAGCCATCACCTTGTCTCCTGATCTCTGGCCTCTGATCCCAGCCTGACCCTGACTCTTGCGTTCCCCTGCTTGCTGATTACCACCCCTGATGTGTGGGCTCCAGCTCAGCTGTGACTACTAGGCCAATCCACCTAAACTCCAGTCCCCATACAATACAAGTGCCAATACGCAGGATCCCTTGTGTCGCAGTTGCATCTAAGATGTCATTAGGAGTAAACTCGGGAGTCCATTGCTACACCTACCTCCTTGTCCACTTACTCATAGATCCCGGACCAAGCTCAACAGACTTCCTTTTGGCTTGATCAGAGTTGCTACAACCATTCACTGGCTTGACTTGGCTTCCTCCCCACATTGTGATTGTGAGGCAGCACTGCAGACAATAACTCACACAGCTGAGGATGTCCAACCCGATAACTGAAGGGCTGTCCACAACACCTAGCCTCCCTTACTACAGAGGCCATCTTCTGGCTATGAAGCTTGAACACTACACTCTGAAATTTGTATATGAAGGAAGACACACCATATATAGCTACCTCTGGAACATTTGAATCAGCATAGATGACTGTAAGTAGATATCATGCACTTTTAGATCTGGATTCAGAAGAGCCAGGTTTGGATCGTAAAGCTCAGTTCTGCCTTCACATGCAGACATGCTAAATTTTTGAGATTTACAAACATATGTATTTAGGGTCAAAATTTGAAAAATACAAATGCAATTGCAAAAAATTGTTGGCACAAATTTATTCCTACACTTTTATTTCTGCTGTCTCCTTTGAAGGTGCAAAGAAATTCTATTAAATGCTGGGTTAAAGATTTCACCTTAAAGTGTCACAAGAGCTGCATATTCTGTTCTGAAAAGGTCAGTGTTTAACTAAATATAAATAGTTTTAGCGAACTGTATAAGGGGCCTGATTTTGTATTTACATGAAAGCCACAGAAGTGTAAAGGGGCCTTAGTGTAAGTAAGAATGAAGCCCAAATGCTCATGAAGGCCAATTGTGAAGCAGTGCGTAGTGACTTGAAATGTAATAACTTGGGTGTGAGCCTATGTAGATGGTTAGTGAGTGATTTATTAATTGTTTTCCAAGTCCATTACCATGCTTGTTTCACAGTACTATAAGTGTTTGTGTGTGGTTCTGTAATGGAGTAATGGATCTGATAATGTATGTAATGTACGTGTAGTGACAAGTAATGGATCTGATATTCACAGCCAGTTTTTCCTCATCTCTCAATGACATTTTTGGAAAATGCGTTAGGTAATTTTTGTGGCTTTGCCATTGTAATGACCCACAATTGCCCCAAACTTCTTTTAGGCTGTTAATATCATGGTGCAGTCATACTGTATATAGAGCAAGAGAACATGTTTCATGTTTTAGCCACGTTATTAAACTGATGGCCCTCCCCAGACAACAAGTAAGTGAATGTGAATGAACTTTGAATAAATGTTCAGATGTCTCTCACAGTAGCCAGAGATTCCATTCAGTCCCCATAAACCAAAATTAGGGTCATTACACTTAAAAATGTGTGGGCTGAACACTGTCCATCTTTTGATCTAGTAATTCCTCCCTGCCCCAAATCTACACCTAAATCCCAATTCCGCAAGTTACTTAAGCATGAGCTTCATTTTAAGGATGCGAGGAGTCCCACTAGTTTGACTAATTTTCACAGGCTTAAAGTGAAGTATGTATTTAAATGTCTTGCTGAACCGAGCCCATAGAGATAGGATAGAAACAAGGATAAGCATCACTGAACATGAACTGTGCAGAGTTTCCTAAACTAGTGGTGAAGCTACTCCCATGAATCATTCAAAAAGCAGCCATAGCAGAGACACCTGTGAATTTTAGAAACCTGGTCCTGTAGCTGTTTTTAGTATTCCGAAGAATAACTTTAAGTATGAAATCTTCAACAGCTTTAGTCTTACAAGGTGTGCACACAACCTAGAATATTATTTCTACTGAATGGGTAATAAAAGCTTTACACTATGGAAGTTAAAGATAACTTTCCGAAATGAAAGGGTAGTATTCATAACTTCTATTTTAGCTTATTGTGAAATGCCTTATGAAACTGAATGATCAGCAAGAATTGAGATAAATTGGTCTGTTTTTGTTTGGTTTCAGCATGTGAAATTGTTAAAATATTCTAATTACACTTCAGATAAAAGGAGATACAACTACACTGTGAACAGCTAGATCATTAACTGCTTCTGCAGGGAGGCTGATCTTGAATTTCATTCAGGAATCTTTTGGCTGAAGAAATTAAAGGCTATAATTTTACTCCTAAAAGAAAGAAAGAATACATGTGTCTAGGATTAGCTATAGAAAATCTTACTTTGAATTGCACAATCATGTTGCACATAAGATGTATTTCATTAAAAAGAAGTAGATCAATATTTCTCATTGAAATGCACATTTCAATAACTTGTGCCTGTAAATAAATGAGGGATCTTTTTCTTCCATTCTTTCTTCCTCTTTTCTGATACCTATGAATCTCAATTAGTGATATACTAACTGTATGTGCATCTACCTCACAAAATGTCTCTTTTTGTACAAAAAATTACTCCATTCTTTAGCTAACAAAAGAAATTCTGATCATGATACATTAGTAAGAATCAAAGGTGGATCAGTAAATAGGACTGAATGAATTCAAACACAATATAAATACATTATCTTTGCTTCTGACAACTGATGGATCACATCAGAATCAGACAAAATGTGACACATGCAAAATTAAGTTAACAAAATAAGAAAATATTTTTTTTAAAATTGGTGAAATTCGCTAGTAGTGCTGATAGGTTAGTTGTAGTGTTACTGAATGATCTTGATAATCTGAAGAGGAGAGAATGTGATGAGAATTAACAGTGCTTGTGGGCTGGTGAATCTGATATTACCTGTTGAGATTTCAAATGCCAGGTTTAATTATTTTGGGAGTGAAACTAATTTTGAAAGAGTGCTGATTAATTCTTTGACATAGGAAAGGTACCTGATTATTTTTAGGCATGGCTTTTAAAAAGAAATAGAAATAGAAATCTGAAATAGAAAAGCTATTTTTGGCATCAGGCACATAACCAAATAAATAAGAGCCAGATTCTTCTATTTTGTACTCATAGTTAGTTAGTAGTATCTCATAGTAGTTAGTAGTATCTCATTCAACCAGTAGCCTCATTGACCTCAGTGAGAGCTATTGGAAGTGCAGCATGTTTGAAAATCTGGTCAGTGCTTAGGTATGGACTTAGAAGCCTAATTGTAAACTTCCATTTAAAAAAAAAATCTTGGCTCCCATTCCCATTTAAATCTAAAGCTATTTTCACTAGCTAAACTTCCTTTATGGCAAATACTTAAACTGTATTAGAGAAATATGATCTTTTTTCTTCCTATCCTTTTGTGAGCCCAGATAAATCCCCAATCAACCAATTTTAGTTTCATTATGGAACTTTTAAAATAGACTTCAGTGGAACAATTCTAAAATGTGTTGAAGCATTATTTCTTTGCTATATTTTATAGTGTGAGACAAGTGACGTAACTGTGCTTTCACAACTCTATAATGACTCTGGGATCATTAATGTTTAGTAATGTAAGCACAGGGAGTTCCAGCCTTGCTCTGAACAGAGCAAATACATGCTTTGCACAATTCAGACTTACCCCTTTCCTGGAGTTTGGGTTTACAAATTTCTTAAACGATAATAACATACACATAAATATCAACCTAAACTTTTTTGCAAGATTGGCTAGTTTTCTCTGCAGGACCTCTGTCTTAGATCCTAATTGCTTCTCACTCATGGCCAGAGAAAATCTTTTGTATTCTGGTTGGAACTAATTTATTCCACTTATGACTCAGCATTAATTACACTGCGCTTTCATGTAGGGTTCAAGCACCTGATAACATAAGCTCCTGAATGACACAATAGAAAAGCCCTGTATCTCTTCAATTGGCAAGGTTCTAGAGTCTGTCCTCCCTGCTACAAAAGATTTTAACCTGAAAAAATAAAGTGTGTCCTTATTTCTAATTCAATAGACACGCTGCATTACGTTCCTAAATTGTGTGTCATTGACTTTAATTTATATGAGCAGCTTTTGTATTATATTACTGGAAATTAATGTTACTGATCTACTATGCGAAATGAATGAAATCTTGAAAAAATCCAGTTTTTTAAAAACATAAATCATTGTTAGAGTTATGGCTTTCAACAATCTAATAATGTATGTGAAATTTCCTGGTTTCCTTGTCACTCAATTTTTCCCCCCTCTGTAGAGAAAGGATTTTTTAATTCTAAAAATGTTAAGAACAGTAACACTTTGTAGTTAAAGTACTTTTCTTTTGAGGAGTCTACTGTATTTATTGGTTTTTCAGCCACAACTCAGACAGGATGATAAGGAAACAATATGAATATATGAAGCATTTACACTGCCATACACAGTATAGCATCTCCAGGTATAGGAAACTGGAACAAAAAAAAAAAAATACCAATCTAAAATTTGTCTATTTTTTTATTTTTAGTTTGTGTGTGTCCACTGTCTATATAAAATGGCGGGATTTTCCAAAACAAAAAATAGTCAAGATGGTAATTATCTCCTTAATTCTAATAAATCAATAAATAAAGCTTATCAGGAAGCACATGAACATAATGCATAACCAACTGTGAGAGAAAATAATGTTTTTGTCTATAGTTGGCACAGGGAAACTCCAACTAGTCAAATTTTGACTATGTCCTCTGAATCTAAAATCCATGTAGACACAAAATTTGTTAATCCAAAATGTCATTTTTCTGAATATTTCAGAAGCATCCACAAAAATTTAGATAATCCAGAGTTGCATGTATTTTCAATGGCACAACTAAAATACTTGCCTATGTAGCTAAGTGTGATATCAAACAAAATATTGATTAATCTGGTGTGAAAATAAAATCTATTAACAGAACACATCTAGACCTTTGTTCACAAACATACACATACAAATTTTAATAAGAACAGTTTTACCAGAATATTTTTTCCAAAAGTTGGAGGCTTGTTTTGTTCTACAAAAGTGTTTATTTTAGGCCCCAGTCCAAGTCCCTATGAAGTCAAAGGAAAGACTCTCATTGGCTCAAAAAACTGCCCTTAAAAGAATATGCATGCAGCTCTCATTGACATTTCTGAAGTCAGTGGGAGTTATGAATGTATCTGGAGGCACTCACGAATGGAAAAAGGGTTAAAAGAGCTCTTGATTCACTAAGATCCTCATCCAAAGCTCATTGAAGACAACAGGAGTCTTTCCATTGAGTCCAATGGGCTTTGGATCAGGACTCAAGCTGTTATATAAACGTAGCTGTATCCTGGGAAGTGTGGGAACCATATGAAAATGCTGGTTGGTGGAACATAAGAGAGGCTGGAAGCAAAATACGAAAAAAAAATCTTGGTAATTTATAAGTAAAAATAAAATGTTTTCATGAAGTGTTTTACAATGTTTTTACAGCATTGTTTAGTGCTGCTGTCTTTCACTTCAGGCAAAGAGTGTGATTCTAGCAACTCCATGGACCATGGCCACAATTAAAATGACATTCTTTACCCACAGTTATTGAAGCAGTCAGGGAGGGGAGAATTCTGTCCGACTCCCTGCCCATGCACCTCCCCAGCTCACTGGCCATTTGATGGTGCCTCACTAAATGGGAGGACATCCTGTGTCCAGGCTTGGCCTGTAGATGAAGATTTTCAGCATCAGCACAGAATTCAGAAATGAATTCCTTTTGTTGCATCATAAAATGTATTCCTATTTATTGTCACTTTAAATCTTCTCACACAGGATAATTTCCAACAATAAAATCTCTGAGCATCTGTGCAAAACGCTGCTTGCCACAAGAGTCCAGCCAGAAACAGCTTGATATATTCTGTCTCCATGCAAAACAGCAAGAGTTTTTTCCCCCATTTAAAAGCACACTGCAGCCATGTCCTGTACATTGTTGTGAGCATAAAAGAATGAAAATCTTTGCCGGTTAGAATTCAGCAAGTTACATCTTTAAGTGAGATCAAGCCTTCCTATGCACGAAAATATAAATCCTGTGCAGTTCCACATAAACTAATTTTTATAAATCTCTGCATATTCTTTAAAGAACACCCAAAGTTCAATCTAATCTAGCTGGCATCATCAAAATTTTATACCATTACTATAATTACATTTGCACGCACAACTCAATTACCAAAGATATGGATCGTTACCTGTGCAATTTGATTATGAAATTTAAATCAATATATTTTATATAATTACTGTTAAGGTTACAGTACATTTTGTCACAAACCATATTATACATTACTGTCTTGTTTTATGCATTTTAGTAATTCGCTTTAACCCAGTAAAAAGGGATATTTTTCTTTTGGAGCAATTTCACTAAATGGGAGGACATGGCAGAGTAAATCATGCTTTAGCAAGTGAAGCTAAATAAATTATATAACATATGTTTTGATTTTTATTATCTGCATGTGTAGTGTTTGGGTTTTATATTTAAAAAGAGACATCATTCATTGTATTCTTTCATATCTGTATTTGTGGAAGGAGTTTATAAAAGGAGATATACAAGCCAAGTTAAGGCCAAATTCTGTGCTGACCTAGGATCTGTGTAATTCCACTGATTTTAATAGTGTTGTTGAAAGTGCAAATTAGTACAGATTTGTTACTTTAAGTCCTGAAGTATTGATTTGGAGAGTGTAAGGATTCAGTGCTAAGAAATGATTATCACAAAAGGAGTGATATGTTTGTCACATACACTTCAACTACCACTTTGAAAATGGAATGCAGAAGCTTTTTAAAGCTATATATGTCTTCTGGAACAGATTAGGACCAAAAGCAAAGAAGAAGATCATGCCTGAGACCAAATTCTGGCTAAATTGAACCTAGACCTCTGGACTAAAGTCAATGCATAATTTGGGTCAGAAAGCTTACAAATTTGTGTTGGGACCTGGCTACCTGTATAGAGAGCCAAAGCAGTTCTTTTGTATTGAAAAAGGCCTTTGGGCCTTGTGACTGTAATAATCTCATTCCTAATGAGGTGATTACTCAATTTCAATCCCCTTCAACAAATCTGTTTTTCTTCAAAATGGCTCCAGTTCAGGAAAGCACTTATGCATGTGCTTCACTTTAAGCGCTGACTTAAATCCTGGGGTGCTTTCCAAAATTGGGGGCATTTTTCCCTTTTAAAGATCAGATTATTGACAGAAACAAGGAGGCATGCTCCATTTTTGGTAGGAGATCATGGTAAAATGTTCTAATGCTGTATATTTTAGTCCCCTAAATGTTGTTGCAAACAGTCCTTGGACTGTTCTTTTATTTAGTTTTAGTTAGCTGGTTTTTGCCCAAAGTCCCACCATAAGCCAGTGGCAGTTAGGAACTGTTTTCTCCTGACCCCCCCCCCCCCCCCCGCCCTGCAATCATTCTACAACATTAGAGTTATACATGCCTGATGTTGGAGAGAAGTTATTTGAGACATCATATTACTCTGCAGTGCTTCTAAGATCACATGAGTTACACTCCTGACCATTTAAAATTCCTCCTTCACTGCAGGGGATTTCTTGACCTACAGGTGAATTCCATTGCAGAACTCGTCTCTGTTCAGTTAGTGTCAGGCATGTTTAGCTACTAATCTGAGTGTGTGTACATCCTGTGGGCCAAATCCTGACTACCTTCCTCATGTCCTTCCATGGGTGAAGTCCTCATTAACTTCCTGAAAGTTTTGCCTAAAAAAGGCTCCACTCTATGACATGGGATCTACCAGCACCTCCATGGATAAAGCTATGAGATGGATTTTTATTCTAAAGATAGTTTTGGCTTTCCCCTAAAAACTACTCCCAAAAGGATACTTCAGCTGCCCTTGGTGACATCTTTGGCCCAGCACCACTTTTTGTTCTGATTTTGTTGCTGGTCTTTTCAGTATATTTCTGTATTTCTTTGAAGCACATGCTGAGAAGCAAGCAAGGACGTTTGGACCCAATGGTTTGTGTTTGAAATAGTATCATTTTGTTGTGTAGGATGATGGAAGGGCATTTCTCATTTTTCCTCAAAGTCCATCCAAACATAGTCACACCAGCATGCCATGCACTAGCAGGAGGATGGACTGGAATATCTGTTAAGCCTTTTCCACTTCCAGCAGCTGCAAACTTTTATTTATTATTTAAATCATAGTCCTTAACTTCACAGCACGAATTAATAAATTATTCTCTAGAAAGAAAAAATATATTGTTTCTTAGGTTGCATTAATCCACTTGCAAAGGGAAATCTGCAGAAATGTACTAAATTTGATTTAGAATTGACTGAAATATCTCCCCTGTAGCTATACAAATATTGGCAAGGCCTGGGAATAGATTTTCTTGTCTTTATTGGAAGATGCTCTAATAATACAAATTAAATGAATATTTAAAATCCTGTTATAATTTCATTTGTTATTATGTATCTGCTTAACAAACATGAAATTATAAAGAAAATGAATGGAGGAAATTTCTAGTCATGTACGGAGGGAGTGTTGCAGGAAGAAAAATCAATTTTTCCTGCTTATCATCGCTGTCCATTTGTTAATTCTTATGGGTTTAGCCTTTTATCTGTGATCAATGTGCCATTAACATCGGAGATCATGGCACATAAAATGAGTTTCTATTATTATGTGGAGTTGTATATTAGTGAGCCTTGAGCCATTCAGTCATGACTTTGACCTGCAAGGTCACTTAATGAAAAAATACAGATTGCCAACAGAACAGCTACCTGTGTCTAAAATTGGATTGCTAGGCCCTAGCCAAGTCTACCTCTTATTTGAGCCATATAAACTGTGACTAATAGTTTTCTAACTGAAATAGAGTTGGCATATTGGGAGCAATCACAATACATATTGTTTGAAATGTCTGGGGGAATATCCACTGGGATGAAAATCATCCTGCTCCACAGAGATTTTCATTTATTTCTTTATAATTCTAGGATGTTGCCTGTTCATATGGTAGGATGTTGGGAAAGACTGGCTCTTCCCTATATTTAATAGCCATGTCATGCTCATTAAACAGCAATATTGGAACTCATCTGTGTATTGTATACAAAGATTATTCACTAAAAGAAAGGGACGAAAATGAAGATACTCCAGGTAGATTTAGTTAATGTGGAAGAGTGATGGCTCCCAACTTATACAACACAAGCACCCTCCAGAGCTGAAAGTGTGAGTCTCTGTAGCTGGAGGCTTTAAAAGATTCTTATTCTCTATGGATCAGGCAGACAGTGAGCCAAGTAACACACAGTGCCCAGTAGGCTGTAGAAGTAATTCATTTTATTTATTTATTTATTTTGGTAACACAGCATCTGCACAGCATTGTGGGCCTTTGAATACACCCTTATACCTAATGCTGTGCAGCTCATGGAAAGGTGACTTTATGCTACTTTGGTAAATCGTATTGAAAACTGGGTTGGAATTGTAGGCAGTCATCTTAATTAAAAAAGGAGCTTCCTTGTCTTGTTTGCAGGCTACAGGCTCTGTAGGGAAGCTTGTGATCTGAGTTAGTCTGCTAGGATCCAGCCTGCAGCAAGATAGCATAAATTGTGCTTCTCTGCCTTAGGGAGCAGTCTATTTCCTCTGTCTCTGTTTCTGGTTCTGGTGGGTTGAAGTTCTGGATTTTAAGAAACTGTTGTGTTACGTAACACCTGAGAGATTGAAAACATAAAATACTTCTCTTTTTGCATACCATGAACATAAGTGATTGCAAAACACAGTAGCCACTTCCTAGATGTTGGGAGTAGGGCTATTGTAAGAGGAATTACAGACTGATTCTGTGGTGCCTGGTGATTCTCCTCCATCAAAGCCAATCCTCAAGTAGCCAGATTCACTGGTTTTAGTGCATCATGGCATGATCTAGGTTTCTAAATCTGGATTTAGGTACCTAACTGTAGGCTTTCTAATTTAAAAATGTTGGCCTTCATCCATTTTCTAAGATTTGAGATGGATGGGTTATCATGTCATAGGCATGTACTCCAGTTCAATTGTCTGAATTTTAGTATATTTATTGTTAACATATACCATTGATTAGCCAAGGCAGAAAGACTAAGAAAAAAATAACTGTGGAAAAAGGGGCAGTCCCCAGATACTGTTTCTGTTTAAGATAAGTGTTAGGCCTCTTGTTCCATTTTAATCACTGCAGTTGAAAGAAGATATTACAATAGTCTTAATAAAAGCCATTTCCTAATCTGAACTTCCACAGTGATGCAAACATTTAAAAAGGACATTCAACTTTGTTGAACATCTTTGCACGTAGTGAAATGATAATGGTTTTATGATTCAAGGGCATATTCGTCTTATGTTAAGCTCTCTTCTTATATTGGTGAATGCTAATCTATTTTAATAAAACTAGTTTGGGCTCAGTTGATTAAGAGTAGGTAAGTGCCGCACAATAATCCAGAATGCCTGACAAAAACCTTGACTAATATCTTGGGATCAACTTTAATTAAAGAAATAAAGGCCCGGTCCTCAGCTGGTGTAAACTGGCATTGACTTTAATGGAACGACGGCAATTTTCTTTCAGATGAGAATCTGGCCCTACGTGTCTGTGATAGGACATCTTCAAGTGGTTTATTCTTTCAATATTAATGACATGTTTCCTGCTTCTCTTCATGGAGACCTGCACTTTTATGAAAGGACTGGAGATAGAGTGACCAGAGAGCAAGTGAGAAAAATTAGGACAGGGGGTGGGGGCCAATGGGTGCCGTCCTGTATATTGGGACTGTCCCTATAAAATTGGGACATCTGATCATCCTAACTGGAGTATATGTTAATTAGGGATCAGATCTGCAGCTGATGTAAACTGCTGTAACTTCAATGGAGATAGGGCCAGCCCCACAGCTGGTATAAATTTGTACAAGGGTCTACATCACTTTTAAAGATTCTTTGAAATAAAACCCTAGACTTAAACTGTGTGTGCGTGAGCCATGCCACTTTGTAGGGCTTGTCTATCTAGCTCCTCCCAAGAGTGCTTGCACCCATCACTTCATTTCCGTATTCACTGGCAAACAGAGGAAGGTTAATTTTTTATCTGTTTCCACTGTGGCCCTCAGAATCTTCTCCACAAAGTACCTCAAAATGTCTTCAGTTAATAATTCCAGTTGTATGTGATAACATCAGTTTTGCCTTTCAATAATTAGATGATCGAATGATAGTTCGATTATTGTACAACACATGAATAGTTGCATGCCCAATCATTTCTACAGATTTGCCTTTCCTACAGGAAGTGACAATAAGTGGATATTGGACAATTATACTTATTTAAATAAGGATTAACTAGAGAACTAGAATCTTAACTTACATATTCTCTATGCCACTGACAGGTACAATGCTATACTACTTACATGGGTTCATTTTGTGGATATTAAATTTGCTGTCAGAGAGTAGGCAGCATGTGCAAATCAACATATTTTCTCAAATCTCTCTTTTGTCATTATACGGCCTAAAGCATCCTCTCATCCTGTGGAAGAGTGTTGGGAACCAACAGATGAACCAGCACTCTGATCACTTAAATGCCAATTAATTTCCCCCGGGGAACCTGACAGCCTAATTAGTGGATTAGACTGAGCTGGGGAAGACAAAAGAGCAAATTAGTCCGTTAGTGCAGTATATAGAAGTAGGCACAGAAAGGGAAGTGCTGGGGAAAGAGGCAGACTAGTGGAGCCAGAACCAAGAAGGATCTGTGGGTGAAGAGATCTCTTCCCTCTCCTCAGCAGAGCAGGAGCTGATGTTGTAAATGCTCCAGTGTATGGATCACTCAGGTGCTGGGACAGGAGCAGCACCTCGTCCTGTCATGCATGCTTATGACACTTCCTCAGATATAACTATCTACACAAAATACCCAGTCCATTTCTGGACACTGAAACAAAAACTTTACAAACAATGTAAATTAGTATCTCAGTCCGAGACAACCACTTACTGATTTTAAAGTCCAGCGTCTGTCATGTTTAGTTTAATTAAAGCCTGAGTAAACAAGTTTAACTAACTTTATGGTCCAATGGTCACCAAAGGCAGGCTTTGGTGAACTGGCAGAGTGATTGAGTTCCAGAGGTCAGATGTTCTTAAATGAATATGCCCCACTTCTAGTCCTGAACAACAAAACTCCAGGCACTAGCCACAAGACTAAGCAATACTTCTTATCTGCTCTGATAGGAACCACAAATAAAAACAATCTGTCATGTAGCTGTGTTAATGAGATTCAGAAAGTGCCCTTGGAGTGACATCCTGACCCTCTGGAAGTCAGTGAGCGGTGGCATGCTGTCTACATATACAACTCATGTGTTGCACACCCCATGACTGGCGGTGTCCGCAGATTGATTCCTGAATGCTCCTGGAAGCTGCGATTTTACAGACAGCATGACCTCTCCTGCACAAACTGTGTGCCGCCATGCTTTGCATGCAAGCGTGAAGTGGCATGCCTTGCTGACAAGGCACCCCGCCATCAGGGAGTTTTCCCAGTGACTTCATTAGGGCCGGGATGTCACTCTTAATGCACTTACAGCGTTCCCCAAAGAGTTAATAGGAGTCCTGTGCATATCAAGGGAGTAACATGTCTCTTGACCTCTAATAAGGGTACATGGACACTACCAACAAAAACCTCTGCAGCAGAGAGTCTCCGAGCCAGCTGAACTGACTCAGGCTTGCAGAGGTCATGCTATGAGGCTAAAAATAACAGTGTAGAGACATTCCCACTCAGTCTGGAGCGCAAGCTCTGGTGAAGGAGAATGGATTTTAGAGCCTGAGCTCTAGCCTAGCCGGAATATCTACACCGTTGTCTTTATCCTGAGTTAGTTTACCTGGGCTCTGAGACTTGCTGCCACATTAAAATGTTTGACCAGTGTCCAGATACCAAGTGTCCTTGGTACAAATACAATGCAGACTTTCCTATATGAGCCTTCTACATTTTTCACTATCTCATGCACAGTAAATTCTACTTTATCCTCCTTTTACATACTGCACACTGGAGCAAAGAAGTACACTTAGATGAACAGGGAGGGAAATGTTCACTTTTCCTATGTTAAAAGAGCAACTGAATTTGTACCAATTTTGTTTAAACGATTTTGCATATATCCCAAGACTAATGTAAATGTTTCCATGATTTGTTTTTTAACTCCAGTGGCATGTTTAATGTAATACACATTTTTAAATGCCAGCCAAAACTAGGCAAAACTTTACAAATGTTAGTAATCTCACTAAAATCAGGTCCAAAGTGACCTACATGCTCAATCATAAAAGCATGACTTTCCAGTTTTGAATATCACATGCTCACATAAAAGCTGCTTGAGAAGAATCTACAGACCAAAAATTACTTTTTAATTCTGAATATTTTAAAATAATTTGCAATCAGAAAAAGATGCAAAAAACCGCAAATGTATTATTAATTATGAATTGTTCTCCCAGCTCTGAAGACAAGAAATCTACATTGCTCAGAAGCATAATTGCTGGGGAAGGAGGGAGGATGTACAATAGTCTGATACTTCTCTTTGAGTTTGTTCTTGATTAATGCCTCTCTGTACTTTTTCTGAGGATAAAGACAAGGTATATTGTAAGACCTACAATCCCAAATGAATGCAAAATTGAAGCTGACTTGTCATCATTCACATAACATATATTGTAACAAGATATTTTAATGTAATAGAATATGAAGAAAATTGTCCACTCCTTTAGACATTCTGGACCATGCACACCTTTCAACATTTTCAGCACTAAATGCCACTATTAAATTTTACATGCTGATTTTTACTTTATTTAATTATTTAACAACATAAACCTCTCATGCTTCATTGGCTGGATTAAGAATCTGCAAGTACACCACAGATGGAATTTCCAGGGAATTCAATGGACTTCCCATATTGATAAAATCAGGCCCTATATTTGTTGAGACTATATTTGGACATACACTTATTCATAACAACTAAAAATACCTTGTGTTCCTAATTTCTTTAGGTACAGCTAGTTAAATTATTATTTACTAAACTGTTGTTAATTTGGTCCCTTTTCTGGTTAGCAAATTATTTCCGAACTGATCCTGATTTGCTTTGGACAAATTTGCTACGGTTGCTGCTCCAATTATGCCCTTTGGTGAGTTTAGGCCTCTAGATAAACTGGAAAATCTCCACCGCTTCCAGGGTAACAGAAATTTAAATGAAGGTCCAAGGCTTCACCTATCTCTTCCCCTGGGATCACAGCCCTCCTTGGAAGGCCTGTCAACCTTCTCTTTTCTCCAGGATACAACAGCAATGCCCCCTGCCGGTCCCTGAGTCAAGTTCATGCCCTCCCTCTTTCACAAATTCCAGCCTTGAGAAAGAATCAGGTGTGATCCGTACTGCTTCCCTGCTTCTTTTTTCGCTAAAGCTACTTCCTTCGTTTTGTTCCAAACACTTCCCCTGCAGGGTGGCATGCCCAGCCCTCTGGCTGTCATATTTAGTCCTCTTTACAAGCCCTTTCACTGACTTTTTCAAAACTTCTTCCCAGGCTCTTTGAGTCCAGAGATCCAGAGCTCCTATCTCTTTCTGGACTCGTTTTCAGTACAGACTCACGGCAACTCTCTTGCCTTGAGAAGAAGGGAGCTCCTCATATCCCTGGCTAGGCAGAGATGGATTGGGGCATATAACTGCAGCTAGGCGAAACAGAGCAGCAGATGGAGTCAGTTACAGCAGGCAAGATTAAGCTGGTGGTGGCAGTGGTATGATGATGATGGTTGTGGGTGGAAGTGATAACCTTCGCGGCAGGTCACATTTGCAGTACATGGTGATTTTATGCCAGTTTCAGTATAAAGCTTAGGCCATTTGGGACTTCATAATATATCAGCCATCATTGGGTCAATTTGTTTTTGTCACTTTCTATTATAAAAGTGGTAGGCCTGTGGACAGAGTACTGCGATAGCAAACTGTCTCTGAGACTGTGCTGAGCTCTATGGCGTGACTTGGGTTTTATAAATAATTGAAAACAATAAGTGGCAGGACAGCCAGCGGCGGGAAGCACACAGCTCACCGTAGTCTGTCTGTGAGCAGCTCCCCCAGACTATATAAAACCAATAATCACCAGTCCATCTTCCTTGGGTACTATAAAAACTAAAGATCCCATACTGCCTTTCATAAATGAAAACCAAGTAATTGGCAGCAGTGACAGCTGCTGGGAGCATACCACTGACTGACTCTGTGCTCAATGCCTCTCACCTTTCAGTATCCCCACCACCAGAAACAACAACAGATATATTGCACACATGAGTGACTAGTGTTACAGTAGAACCCAGAAAACTCACTTGTTGCCTTTTAATTGAAAATAAAAAGTGGAAGCTGTGCCAGCAAAAATGCTGTTAATGAGACACACTATGGGGCTAGACTTTCAAAAGCTGAAATTTGCTTTAAAAAAAAAAGGAATAATTCTCTAGGATGCTACTGAGAATTCCGACAGCCCTTGCTTCCCTCCATCCCCATCAAGCTCTATACATTGCCCACCTCCTGAATGGAAACTTACTTCCTACCTCACCAACTGCTGTGAGAATTGCTAATCAGTCAATTTTTGTGAAGTGCAGTGAAAATGAAATGCTCCCCCTAAGCGCTAAATATTGTTATCTTTTCACAAAATCCTTCTCCCCCTCTAGCCTTTCATCCCACTCCACTTCCTTCTTCTTACTGTATTGCTACTTCTGGTATACTGAAAATAGATGTTTAAAACAGCAAACCCAACAAAGGCTTCCAGCCTGCAGAGTGGGCTTTCTTTAGGGAGCCAAGGTCTGATGCGTCACCAGCGTTTCCTGCTTTTGTGTGATATTTGTCTGCCAAACTTTTCTTTGTCATTTTTATAGAGAACCCCAATGACACATTCTTCTCCAAAGTTCTCCCCCCTGAAATGCCTCCAAGCAATATTCCAAACAACAACTAACCACCTGACATCTTGCTTTTTGACTGACTCTTAACTATTTGAAGGTAGGGCCAGGAACTTACAACCAACCCACAGTGAAACAGACTCCCTCACTAAGTGCAGTGTGACCCTTTGCTCTTTGAACAAAGACAGATTCCGTTTTCAGTTTGAAACTATCTTCAGATTTACTGATGCCTTAGCCCCCAGATTGCTATAGTGGTGGGCTTTGAGGGTGCTTCTTGTATTAAAATTCTACCACAAAATTGAAGGAATATTTGGGATCAATTCCCTGCTTCTAACAGTCACCCTGTTTCTGCTTATGCATAAATCATCCTTGCCATGTGTCACTGCCCCTGCCTCCCTGTGTGAGAAGAGGGAATCCCCTACCCTCTCTGCTCCAGGTCAGGGGTGTGGAATGGGGCAGTACTGCCAAATGTTCAAAAAGCATGAGTCAGGGTCACCAAAAATCATGAGATTGGCTTTAAAATCATGAGATTATGTAAAAAATAATAGATTTGGTGACCTTTTTATTTGCCTTCTGGTTTTTTGAGCCCTGAGGGTCCAGCGGGGTCACATTTTGAAGCTTTCTCCATAGCCACAAGGGCTAGAAACTTACTCTTTCTTTAAGAATGAAGGCTGAAGTCATCTCATATCCACTTGACTCCAGCAGCTGGGGCTTTAAGGAAAACAATAATTATCATGAGACAAAATCATGAGAGTTGGCACCATTGCTTTGGCATGGGGGTATTGTGTGTTTCCAGGACCTCAGCTTATCCCTAGAGCAATTAAAATACTGCATATTTGAAGAGTATTTTTTTCCATTTTGGAAGAGGCTGGATTCTACCAAATAGCAGATATTGAAAAACATGTTGATTTTTCCCAGTCCCCTAAAAGGTCTTCATTGCTGTCGCCTCTTCTAATTACACAATCCAAATAGTATGCTGTGCTATCAATCCATAGCATGCGTGTATGGCTGTATATTTTTCAGGAGCAAAATATAAACACTTCTGGCAAAGTACAGCTGAGTAGAAGTTTGTGTGGCAAATGCTATTGCTGCCTTCCTTTTTTGTCGTTATGAGAAAGTGTATTTGTTTTAATGGGAAAATGGGCCAAATTAATTGATTCCCCATTTCTTCCACCATCTATGTGAGAAGTTATTTGTAGGAATCCCTTGTTTAAAATACTGGCAACACGTGCCTGGGCCTATGTGAGTTCTCCTGTAGAGAAATTTGGTCTAATTGGTTTCCCAGTCATGCCACCCCCATAGCATACCCATTAATTAGTCCAGATCACAGTCATTAACCTTAACTTAATTGTATCTGGTCTAAGAAACATGTGCTATAGCCCTGTCTGCAAACTGTGGATTCCACATTCACACAGAGTCATTCCATCAGACAATAATTGTCATAACAACAACTTCATAGTATCAACCAGAATTCATTAGCTATAATGGAAGGATTCCTCAAATTTTCATATCTGGGAAAAACCTCAGATTTGAACTTTCATCTTTCTTTCAAAAGCCACCAAAAGGTCATTAGCCAACAGGAAATCTGCATAGTGATAAAGGAATGATGATTAAGACAAGACCGATCCTTTATTGATTTCAGACCATTCTCTGCAATTATAATCATAAATCATCTTGCAACATTTGAAAGTCAGAGCTCCGCTGTTGATAATCGTATCTGCCCAACGGGTGGACGGCTGTCAACAAGCATAATGTAATTACTCATATCCCTAGTTTGTGTGAAAATGCTGTTACCATAACAGCTTTGAGGGATCTTGTTTAAACTTCTGAAGGTGGTTAAGGTGTATATTCACTCAACATTAAGTAACTCCCACTATAACACTGAACAAACACATTAGCTGGCAGCCTGGGCAATTATTTAGTACAGATAGCATCAATTACTTCATTTATGTGATAAGCTCATGTCAGTGGAGCATGTACTTCATAATGAATGCGTGTACAAACAGTCCTAGTTCTGCCATTGTAGAGTTATTGCTAATATAAAGAGAATTTGGGAAAAAAAAACACTCTGAAGAGATTTTCTTCTTCTTTTTTTTTTTTAATTATAAATTCATGTTATTAAAGAACTAAGCAGCTTCCTCTGGAAGAGGTTTAGAAGCACCTCATTTCATTAGGACACATCAGCCAACCCCCATAAAGTTACTGGTTCCAAAAAGTCAGTTGAGAATGAATAATGTAATGGTAGTGCTGCAGCCTGAGTGACGGAGTTAAATTATCATACACAGCAGTGACTCAAATTATTTACCATGTTAACATGAAATAATGTAAAAGCACAGCCACCATCACAAGTGACTGGCTCAGGAGGTAGTTTAAATGTTGATGAAGGGCACAGCTTGACTGAAGGACTTTACTAACTGAAGTAAATTTAATGAATTTGGGAAGTTTTGTTAGTCATACCAAAGCTTAAACCAATATAAAAACTCTAGCCAGGATGATGAGTTTTAAAGTCACACAGGCTCCCCTCGGACACATACTCTACCAAGAAGCAATACTGCCACCACATTAGAAAACAGCTAGAAGGTAGTACTGCTTTCCAGCTGCTGAATGGTGTGTAAATAATAAATAATAATTCAGGGAGCCTTTATTTGGATTTTTAAATGAATTCACTTTGTTTGTGTTTGCACCCCTTTTGTGTTTGCTCTCTATGGATATTCTAGCCAATGAGTTTATTGGCCAATTTTAAGCAAACAGTGGAGCATTTTTGGAAAAAGCAAATTATGAACTCTATAAATAAGAGTATTGTCTTAGGTCATCTATCATAAAGCAGAAACATACCATGCAACCTGTGTGTTAAATCTAAATAGCTTAAAATGTAAATATGGCAATACTCACAATGAACTGCTTACAAACAAGCTGAAGACCAAGAATTATTTGCGGACATTATTTGGCAAATTCACTGAATACATTATTTGTTATGAATTATTCACCCAGCTCTATTGCTTACCCTCACCAAGCATTAAAGCCATCCAAACTTGAGCTTTTTTGTTAACTGCTATAATTATGAATTATAATTAATTCTTAACCTGTTGTCAAGAGACTTCCTCATGACTGAAATGACTGCAGAATTCCAAAAGGCATCAATGACACAGATAATTCCCTTAACACAGAACATGGCATTGATGTAGGCTGACAATGAATCATTGAGAACAAGAAAAGCAACATAATAATTTGCAATGAAACAATTAACATTTAAAATATGAAATTCTTCTGTGTTCTGCAGCCCTGAAAACAGTGAGTTGCTGAACTTGAGTAGAGTGGAAGCAATGATAATTGGGCAGCACAAAGAAAAGAGAACGGGTTACTTTTGTCACTAGATTGCCTATCTCCTTGTGACAGCTGTTAAAAATGTGCCCAGCATTATTTATTTTATCATGAAGTGCCAACAGAGCTTTGAGATAAGGTTCCGCAAAGGATGCCTGGGCACTGGGGGTGAGGCCTGACAAAAATATTTTAAAAAATTATAAGAGATATCTGTCCATCATGCTCACACCACTGCACAATGTGCTAACTTGGGGCAAGGTTAGTGAGATAACCCTTTTCAATACAATTGACATTTAGCTGACTCATCTTACACAAGAGCATGTGTAGGGATGGATGCCCATCCAGCCTCCTGCTGCAGAAGCTGAACCCAAAGGTTTATTTCTTTCAGCTCTTTTTGTCTCACATCTTCAGGTTGATATCAGGACTTGTTTATATCTGTTTCCTGTGTCCTTGTTGTAAGATTATTTGCTCTGTAGCTTGGAGCCAGTTAAATTCTTTTCTCAAGTGTGATGCCCTTGGTAGGGTAACTCCAGTTGAGATAATCTTGTCACAGTAATTGCTGCTGTCATTATCAGTATTAAGGTTCATTTTTATTTCTTTTTGTGTCTACATGTCTGTCTAGCTCATCCATTAGCATGTCTAATCAGGCTATTTGTGATCTGAGCCTTCAGGTTCAGTGTTTGTTTGGCCATATGAAATTCTTGAGTCCCACAGAAGCTTCATTCATTGCATATCCAGAGAAGTGGTATTAAACCCCGAGAAACCTAGTTACCGATGTAATTAATGTTATGAAAAAAGGTCTGATTATGGTTACAGCCATGCATTCTAAGATTTACTGCATGCTATTGACTATTTTGTCATATCCATTTTAATCAGGTACCCTAACCATCTCTTATGCAGAAGAAAGGTCTCTGAAACCATGCTAAAAACACCAACCTCTCTGTAGGGCAAATAACAGATCAAACCATTTTCAGAGGAGGCCAGGTTACTCAATAATGAGAATAAGGTGTTAGGAGTGACACACAGGAACAGTCCCATTGACACCAGTGCAAGTCATTGCTCACCAGTATAGGTTCAGGGTTCACAATCTGGCCCTAACCACCCTTAAGTAAACACTGTAGGAATATTTATTTAAAAATAAATGCTTCTCAGTTTAGTGAGGCCAAAAGTTGAACATTTGCTTGCATGCCCCTTGGGTGCTGTTACTTGTTTCAGTATTGCTCGAACATGAGATTCCTGGTAACCTGGTTCATTATACAGCTTTTCCTGGTGCATCAGTTATCCCAAAGGTGTCCAACTAAGTTGCACTGGGTTTGGCTCCTCTGATCCTCTCCAGGAACTCACCCCAGGGCTGTCTCATCCTTGTCAGCAGTCTAGCTTCTCAGTCAGCTTCTCTCTGGCTAACCCTAGTGTAGTCTCACTCCAATTAGAACAGCAATGGCCTTTTTGCCACTTCCCAGCTGACCCCAGTTTAATCTGGTTCTTACAGCTCTGGTCCCAAACCCTCTGGCATGTTAGCCAACAGAAGCGTTTATGGCAGAGTCTCTACTAGCTTCATTACTTTCAAAGGACTCATTCATCTTTCAGCCTTTTATAAATAAAGATGATGGTGACTGGTTTAGGAAGAGCAAATTTTTCCCAGAAACACCCTCCAGGGCAGATCAAAGAAAAGGGACCTGTTTATTATAAATAATAATTTCACTTAAACAGCAACCACTTTGGTGCCTTACAAAAGCAGACAGTTCAGTTCCTCCTTTTCCTTTGCGTATCACACCAACACTCTCTTCCTTGGAGGCTCATCTACAATGAATCCTCTAACCTCTACATCCAATAGTCCTCTATGTTATGCAGAAATGTCTGCTATGATTGAAAAAATCCAATAATTCTACCCTTTCCAGGTTTTGACTAAGTTTTCTTTCATATTATATTGTACATTTTCATGCTGCTTTTGGATGATTCAGAAGAGGTTAACTTCATGATCATAGGAACTAGACATGGAGCATGGGACAGCTCCCACTATAGTAAAAGTTTTTTCAATAATGTTAATTTCAAAGAGAATAGATTCAAGCCTGGCAAATCCAGCTAGGTCACTGTCCCCATCTCTCTGCAATATTTTCCCCTATAGAATACTTCCTAGTTTATACCTTACATTTCCCAGTCTGTATAAATTATTGCTTCTTGCTTATTCAAACATATTCCCAAAATCTAGGTATTCTGCAATACTCTTTCCTTTTCTTTTTTTCCCTTAATGTATACAGAATATCCAAAACAATTGCAGCTGCCATAAGTACATTGCAAAAATATTAATGAAATACTCCCTTGTTCATAATTAACCAGAGTAACACACTGGAAACTTTTGTTCTTTAAGATAAAGAATGAGATAAAAACAAATAACCCCTCAAGCCAGGCTTTCTATTTTAATATAGAGTTAAAATAATTCCAGCAGACATAATGATCCTTGTTACTAAAAGTCAGTATGGTTATTGGTAAAGATGTCACTACTGTAACACTTGTTTTGCAAGAAACGAGTAAATAGTTAAAAGTACCTTGAATGTTCATGGCTGTGCATGTTGCTTGACTGAAGTAGCAAACTAATTTAGTTTCACTTGTGATCTTGCAATAATTTCTGTCAATCAGGCTGGCATTAATGAAAAACCTCAATCTAAACAGAAGTGCTGTGCAGCGTGTATAATGTATACACTCATTGAAAGAGGCTGAAAAGATTGCAGTCACACAATTAGGGTAACATTTGACAGCTTTAATCACTTTGAATCTCTTCACATCACTTTTAAATGTCAAAACCACCTCCAGAGGTCTCATCAGAACAAAGCATTACTTAAATTGCAAATGAAACTATCCAAATTCAGCACACCATTATTAAAAATATAAAAAAGCTCCACATTATTTTATAAGAAACATTCACTTTTACAGTGCAATACTGAAATGAGCAAAACAGGAAACAACTATAGTTCATTTTTTTTTAAATGGTATTAATGCTAAATTCACTCCCCATTAGCATGTCAGAGAATGTTATATTCTACACCATGTTATGGTGTCTTTCCCAAGCAACTTAGAGTCCTTGGTTCCTTATGAAAATTATGATGATTTAAATCACTAAGTCCTTGTAACTTAGAGAACAGAGCCATTGCTGGAAGCAAGCTCTCATATGGATGTCATGTATAAAAGAGGCTTTTTGTCCTTTCTGTTTGGGTTTTTATTCTCAGTCCCTCTCCTGCCACATTTAGGGCTGCTAGCTGTATGGTATATTACAATCTTTTCTGTATTGTTTACTTGTGATAGGCACTGAAAGAGTCTAATATTTTGATATGAGTCCTATTATATATTCTTGTGTATGCAGTATATAAGTCATAAACTTTAATAATTTAAAGTACACTGGCAATTAGAAATCTAACCTATTTAAAAAAAATAATTAAAATAGTTCCAGGTCCTACACATGTCCCTGAGTCCCCGAGCCATTTTTTGTGGTTTTATAATCACATTCTCCTTATATATATTCCTCATCCCTTTTGCTCTCTGGAAGTCCCACTCAAAGTGACAAAATAACAGAATATTCACAAACAGACAAGTTAGTTCGAAAGAATTAAGGTTGAAAGAAGGCTGAACATGAGAGCTGGTACATGAAGATGGGAATCCAAAAACACTGAGTTATTAAGAGGAATAAGTACTTTCACTGGAGGTTACTTTGTATGGCACCATCATATTCCTGGCTATACTTGTGGTTAGACATGGAAACTAGGAACTAGAAAGTCGGGATAGTAACCCCTGGGTTACCAGGGATGTCTTCTGTGACCTTTGGCAACTGTCTTAGCCAACATTTTCAAACCTGGATGCCTAAAGTTGAGCAGCTAAATCCATATTTTAGTTCTCAAAAGTGCTGACCACCCAGAGCTTCCACTAATGTGGAAGTTGCTTTCAGTGTTTTCTCATCTCTATAGCTATCTGACTTTAGGGGCCCAGGTATAAAAATGTCCTTCATCTCTGTGTGCCTCAGTTTTTCGATCTGTAAGAGCGGAATAATCATACCAACCTTACTGAGGTACTATGTATAGCTTAATTCATTCATATTCACAGAATGCTTTGAGACCCTCTGATGGAAATGTAAGTGTTTAATATAGATATTGAAATGGTAGTATTGTTTAATACAGTAAGAGATGTAGAAAAAAAATAGAGTACAAATAATAGGAACTTTACCTGCAGTGCAGATCATGAAAGACAGGAATGGAGTAGGGAGAAAAGATCTCCCTTTAGGGACAAATAGGTGTGACTTGCCACTGATAGACATTTAAATAAGGCCCTCCTCCAGGGCCAAGCATGACCATTGCACCCAATCAAAAAGGCTTGAAGAGCATCTGATTTGAAAAACTGACCACTAATGTATGGACTTGTAGCCTAGAGAGACCACACACCACATGTCTGTTAACAGGTCACTCCATTTCTTTTCTTTTCAATCTATCTCAGTGAGTGGCAGCTAGTTTTCTCACTCAGCAAGCAAACACGCAGCATGTGCAGCTTTGAACAATCGTACACTGCAGGGAATATTTTATAGAAGCTGCATGATGAGATTACCAAGTGCTTACTCCTTTCTCTCTTTGTCCTTGGGTTTATTGCCTCTAGTAATGGGGCAATATGGGGCATTCCATAAAGACCAGGTTTTCAGTCAAGAGCCATGCTTGCTACATTGCTTTTAATATTACTTGTTGTGATTTCCTAGACAAGCCATTCCTTCCTTTGTATAGAAAGTCTGTAGTCACCTTATCTGAATAGTTTAGCAGACAGTCATACATTGTGAGAATTTGCAAATACAGTGTGCCCTGCCTGAGAAGCAATTGGACACGGGGTGAAATCCTGACAATATTGAATTGGGACCAGGATAACACCCACAAAGTAGTGCTTGAAAAGTCATAAAATCTGAGTTGTAGTTCTCATTTTAACACTGCCTCATTTGGTGACCTCGTATAAGTCATTTAACCTCTGTGGGCCTCACTTTCTTTATCTGTAAAATGGCCATAGAACATTAATATTCCCTATTGTATTATTCTATGATCTCCTTAGAGGAAGATGTGCTATAGAAGTGTAAGGTATTGTTACAATTATCAAGTGATACTGACCAGAAAGGATCCAATCTTCTATTAAGCAACTGTACACAGTTTGTGAATTTGAGCTTTGGCACCCATTCAAGCTAAAATCTGCTTGTTTACTTTCTTTATCTCATAGTGTCACATACAGTAGCATGTTTGAAAAAAACAGTGAGGTGAATGAAAAGTCCTCCCCCCAGGGACAAACACTCTAATGTGAACATATATTATTTACTAGCTTGTGAGCAAGAGAAAGCAATTACAGCAGAAAGGAGGATATGCTGCAGTAGCAGCAGTATTTGATGTGATGCAGAGCAAAAGCATATGAGTTTTTAAGGTCAGGAGTTAGATAAACTTAAGATCAATTATAATGATCAAAGGCCTAACAAGATCAGGGTCCCATTGTGCTTGGTGCTGTACAAACAGGTAACAGAAAGTCCATGACTCAAAGAGCTTAAAATCTAATTAATGATTTATTATGAGACAGGTTTTCTGCAGTGGGATGCAAAACCATGGATAGACACATAGGGGGTAAATAGAGACAGCTTGTGTGCTCATTTGGTTGAGAATTCAACATTCTTGAAGCAGATTTGCATGAGACAGTTCTGGCACCGATCCACAGTACAGAACAACTAACTTGCAAAAAACCACATTGTAATGGTGAAACAGAGCTTCCAAGAAAGGGGGCAAAATGAGGATGGACTCAGCAAACACTGTGCAAGAACAAAACAAATGGCAAGTGGCGCTGGTCTACAATACCCCGTGCTATCTAGTGTCAACAGCACCTGCAAAATATATCATCTCACTCTGTGCAGCAGTATCTACTATGTATTCCCTTTAGCGATGCAATAGTCATATGCTTAAATGACAGATTTAGAGCTTGCAATGATAGTCTCCAGTTTTAATGCTTCACTACCTATATACTTCAGCAAATATATCTACAATGGAATTGAATAGAAAAGAAGACACTGCTTGCCATATTTGCTCAATGGTACAAAGTTCTGATCTGAAGCAACGTAAAGTCTGATCTGAGCAATACTAGCGATAGAAGCAAAGCTGGCAAGGAAACTCTGTGCCATTTTGGAAACTCTGGCTCAGTGTGACCCCATATTCTTTCTCAATATACTCTAAAAAAGTTTCGTACCATGTTCATGATTGCAGCTACCATGGAACATTCTTTTCCCACACTTACTTATCTGAAAAAACTACTGAGGCACTTCAATGACAACTGGCCACTTTGCGAGACACCAGGATCTAAGATTATTGTACGATATGCTGTCCTTCATGATGATGCAGCAATTTTGTGCACATGTATTTGTATAATCCTATTTTTTCATAACAGTCCATCCATCCATTCTCCACACTCCTGATTGCAATATTCTACAATATTCTGTATGAGTGGATTTTTTGCTCTGTTAGTATGATATTTTACATCTTTTTGTTTTTAGTTTACAAAAACTAAGCTTCTTACCAGTCAATTGTTACTCAGAACTTCTTGAAGAACTGCAAAAGACAAAATTATTAGCGAAAGAAACAGGCATCCCCAAGGCTGATTTCCTGGTGAAGAGGGAATTATTTTAATAAATGTGAGAAAGAGGTTTAAAAATAAATCTTTCCCGCTGGGACAAGAACTGAGCACAGTATGAATCAAAGTTCTTAAGAAAACTAAGCAAGATAGACTGTTATACCGTTTAGTGGACCAGCTTCAAAATTATACTGTACAGGCTTTCAGGATGTAAAGGACCTCTCTTCAGGGACGTATTATGAATATCAAGTTAAGGTTATAACCTGCTTCCATTACAAAGACCTATGTTAGCCTCCCCTCTAATTACAAATTGGACCCCCAAATTGCCAGAGTTACTCTAAAGACAAAGGAGAACATTTCCATTAAGTTTGAAGATAATTTATTACACAGTCTTTCTGTCAGAGGTTAACTATTGCCTCAATTCAGAATTTTGACTTTTGTCTAACATTTCTTTATCTCCACCTCAGTCAAGGACAGTTGGTTACTACCCATTCCAACTTTCTATATAGTTTAAAGTTTTGAGAATCCATGCACTGGCTAACTGTCAAGAAACCAGATTGTAATTAATCAAATTTCCTAACTATTTTGGTTGTGGGTAGCTTTGAACTTAATCCTGCTCTCAGTGATTTCATTGGGAGGGGGTTTTGCTATTGATTTCAGGGAGAGAAAGATCAGATCTTTGGGTATGTGTTACCCTCTACTGGCAGGTTAGAGAGTATATGGGCCAAATTCTCTATTGTGGAAATGGGCATAACTCCACTGAAGTTAATAGAGATGTGCCTCAAGGCACCAGCAGTGAATTTACTCCTATAGGTTTATTTCTATAGTCACTAGAGTCCTTTTCTACACTCAAGTGATATTTTTGAAGTTGAAATATGATGATTTCAGTTTCAGCTCCACAAATGTATATAGTTATTCCAAGGGGAAAATATATATATAAAAAACACCGTGGTATCATAATCTGTCACCACCTTGGTCTGTTGTGGCCTATTGCTTCCCAATTACCGGGGTCAACCTGACATGCTTTCAAGTTGACTTCAGTGTGTCTTTATATAATTTGTACTGGGCACCATGAACATAGTCATTGGACCAGAGAAAAAGAAAGCGAGAATGGGAATGATTCGGTGGGCCAGTGTTTAGGGCATGCATGTGGGAAGTGGGAGATCCTGGGTCCCACTGCTCAACACTCTTTCATTATTTATTGAGAGTGCAACAGCTCCAACAGGAGGGACTGAGGGACCTCCATGTCAGAATATCCCATAGCTCAATGATTAGAGAACTCTCCTGTGAGGTGAGAGAGTCTCGTTCAAATCCTTTCTACTCCCTGGGAGAGAGAGGCGAATTAAACTTGTATCTCCCACATCCCATGAAAGTGCTCTAACCACTGGGCTAAAAGTTATAAGGTGGGCACCAGCATCTCTACTTCTTCCTTCCATATGGATTTTGAATAGGACCCAATCTGGTACGCAATCTCTGAGCACACCTTCCATAATAGGCCATGCACACGACTTGGGTGACCGAACACCTATCTTCCCCCGATTTTTGACTTGCTGTGGGGCTTAAGCAGGAGATAGTTATCCAGATGCCTAAAGGGAGACAGCAGTGTGCATGTACAGAGGCAGAAACACAGGCACTTCTACTCTGAAAAACTTAAGTGCTGTATGAATTTTGGCACCTGCAGGGTTCGGCAGAGTTTTTGTGGATCAGAGTGGAGCCAAAGCAGGACTCAGATACCTAAGTCTGGGGTTTTGTCATGGGTTCTACCCCAAGAAGCAAAGGGTTAAGTGGAAAGACAAAAAGCTCATAGAAGTCATTGAAATTAATAATTTCTGTTGTGGCAAATTCCAAGATTTTGAAATTTAGTTTTGTCTGGAATAGGAATGTAAAATCAAAAACTCAACATTTTTCACAAAATAGTTTTTTTCGATAAGGTCCATTGAAATTAATGGGAATAAGGCACCTAGGAACATCTTCAAGCACCTTTAAAAAGCTGGACCTTTGGTGCCTCTCACTTTTGAAAATGGGACTTAAGATCCTAAATCACTTAGGCAGCTTTGAAATTTTTACCTGAAGACTTAGGATCAAATGAGATTACCTGGGGAAGATTATATAGAGGAAGAGATGGCCAAGGGTAGAGCCCCAGATGGCATCAGTAGGGAGTGCAATGGAAAGAAAGAATAGTCTGAAAAGTAGGTAAGGAAAAAGTGCCTGAGGATAAAGTAGGAAAAAGATGAGGAAGAGTTCAGAAGACTAGAGAGGACAGGTAGTGAGATTACAGGTAGGTAGGTAGGAAGGATAGTGGAGACATCTGCTTTGGGGATTAGGAGAGTGATTACTTCCTCTCTAATTGTTAACATTCTTCAAGGTGCAGGAAATAATAGAACTCCAAATATAATGAAATACATAAATAGGTGTATTAAAATAACATTGAATCTAAGATAAAAGATAACTTATTCTACACAACTGGCTTCTAAAAACACAGACTAATGTTAACCAGGAGAGATTCCTTCCTCAGAACCTTCAGTGTAGGGACGAATGACTCTCTCTTGGAGTAAAAGATTTTATTTACTCAATTGTGACAATATCAGGCCTTGTTCCACTGATTTAACCAACTGAGAACCAGTAAAGGTATCTGCCCTTATTCCATGAAACTGTAATCCACTGCTAACATGAATGGTGTCTAGGAAGCTCCAAGAAATAGCTTCAAAGTCTGTTAAAAGGTAAATTACAAATCAGAGCAATCATGCACAAACTAATTAACAATGTCAGATAATAATAATTTTTCTTTGGTTTTAGTTATGTATGTGTAGTTAATAGAAAGAATGAAAGACTCCACGCCACTGCTGTTGCCTCATTCACTAATATTACTTTCAGCGGCAAACTACAATCTGCTGCAGGCTATAATAGAAGTTGTTACTAACAGCTCTCGTTAACCCAAGCCTGGGCTATTTGAAGTAATTCAGCAGGTGAATGCCAAGGCATCATTACTATTAGCCCTTTCTTCTACTCTCTTTTATTTTCTGAGAAACTCTAAAAGAAACTAATTCTGCAGAGGCATTATAGACTGTAATGATTTGCTTAGGCATTTTCCTGCCTCTCCCAAGTCAAGCCCCTGGAAAACTAACCCCCCAAATTCCTCCTGAAGGAACCCTCTCCTTCACAAATCATTGTCATTATCCATCCCGTGAGCAAGTGTAGTTTGTTGCAAGATGTAAGTGACAAGGTCCTTATGAGGCTAAACTTTCAGGAAAGAGGATTAACATATTATTATTATTTTCGTAAATATTTATTTAAGTCATAGGAAAAGAAAATCACTAAAATGAACTAGGATGAAAAACAAACCCAGCCTTGGGAAGAAAGCATTTTTAATTATTACATTTCTTCCTTTCAGCTCCCTTGCCTGTGGTGTCCATCTGCGATGGACAGTGAGATAAAAGTTTCTTCCAAAAATTAAAATGTGAATGCTAAATACATTTGTGGAGGGAAAAGTGCTGCTATACTCCCCTTTATGAAAGCAGCTGCCATCCCTTCTCTCTGGCTCTTTTCCTTTTCTCTTCCTACTGTGCAGCATTACTTAGTATAGGGTCTGCCAAACAGGAGGTGAGAGATGATGGACCCCCTGAGGAATGAGAAAGTGGAGTGGTTGACTATACATATTGCACATGAATGGTAGGAGAAGATGCTATTCTACTCTTGTTTCTTTCTGCCATCTAAAGGTATCTTCTAAGGTAACTCAGCATTGTATAGTGCTTTTGAGCAGGGGGCTGAGAGTCAGGAAGCCTGGGTTCTGTTTCCCTCTGTGTGACTTTGAATAAGTCACTTATTTTGCCTCAGTTTCCCCATTTGTAAAACAGGAATATAGATACTTATCTGCCTTTGTAAATAGCTTGTAAGATCTAGAGATAAGAAGACAAAGTTCTCTTTATCTGAGCTGGGACCAAGATGCAAAATTTGATTCCAGATTAAAAAGAGCGAAGTTTGAGTCCAGTGTTTAAAGCAAATTCTAACTATTGGGGTTAGGAGAAAATCATCCCCAGAGACAGGTTAAGACATAACTGCCTACTGCAGCATTTCTGGTACTGACCACTGTTAGTGACAGCATACTGAATTCAATGGATCTCTCTCCCCCTCCCCCAGTCTGATCCAAAATATCAGTTTTGTTCCTAATTTTCCCAACTTTTAAAGCTATTTGGTATGAATTGATCTCTAATTTGTATAAATTAATTCATATGTTTATTTGTGAGGAGATTCCCATTTCCATAAACCACTCTCTATAATTGTCTTCATGTACCTGAAAGAAAACCGTACAGTGGTAGATTTCCCTCTACTCTAAACAGATTCTGAAGGAATAAACCTGGCACACAATTCATAATGTGCAAACATGAAAAGGTTCTGTTTAAGACATCATCATTATTATTTATGTATGTGACAGTAGAAGCCAGAGGTAACAATTAAGATTGAGGCCCCATTGTGCTGGATAGTGTACAAATACTGAGGTGGACAAGTTCCCTATCCCAAACAGCTTGCCATCTCATATGAGAAAAAATGAAACAGGTGAGTAACAAACCAAACAAAGGAGAAGAGGGGGGTGAGGATGATGATAATGAAAACAAGATCACTTGGCTACAATAGTCAATTATTGCTTCATTTGATGGTATCCATTGTCTTAATTTAAAGATAGATAGATAGTTGTCCCCAAACAGCCATCAAAATTTGCTAGCAGTGGTTGGTTCTTTTTTTGTAGGTGTCACAGTAGAGGTAGCTCTTATGGATCAGTTTAGTGAGGGCATTCCAGGTATAAGGAAGAAAACATGGAAGAAAGGTCTGAGACTTTTTTGGGAGAAGCAGACAAATGGGCTTTCAAGGCTGGCATCTTTAAAGAAAAGTGGCCAAGAGGGAGAGGGACTCATAGAAAGAGGCAAGAGCAGATAAATTGGGTAAGGCAGAGTAGGAGTAAAAGGTGACCCCCAGTCATGGGTCTGAATGGCTGGAAGGATAGCAATGTTGCTAGTGATACAGACAGTAGGAGGACAGGAAGGTCTGGGAAGAAAAAATAGGGAGTTCACTGTTTGATCATGTTCTATTTAAGTTGTTGATAAGAAATCCAGGGGGAGATGTCAGAGACATAGAGTGATATGAAGAATTGGGTGGATGGAAACAAGTGTGGAGTGGAAAGGTATAATTTTTGAGTTATTAATATAAATTTATGGATGTTCTCCTTAATTTCTTGGGTTGGCAAAATGAGGCTGAAAAATCTTGTTAGTAAAGACTTTGCTGCATGATAGCTGGGACTTTCCTCCACTCACTGTGAAAATAACGCTGCAGCAGTTATAAACAGAACATACAATGACCTGGCAATAATGAGAATGACTTCCTACCACTAATCCGGCAGCTGTTCCTATGCAGCCATGACAGTGTTGGAAGCATCACTTTTGGATGTGGCAGCTCTGAGAATGAAACAAAAAATCTTGGCAGCGCCAGTCACACTATAGATAAAATGTTGGCAGACATCTTTAAAAGCACTGCTAGTGTTCTCCATATAACACCATCTCCTGAATGCTCCAGAGAAGTAAGGAAAACACTGACTATGTGCAGGTTTGAATGATCACTGTGCAAACTGTTCACAGTAAATCCCGAAACAAGGCAAAACTCTGCTGGTTTAGGCTTTTATTACAAACTTGAAGTTCAGTCCAGGTTTTTCAAAAGTTTTACAAACCTTTTATGGGACCCCAAGCACAGCTTTACACAAATGTTTTATGGTTGTGTCAAAAC
This sequence comes from Emydura macquarii macquarii, assembly GCF_026122565.2. NCBI lineage: Eukaryota > Metazoa > Chordata > Testudines > Chelidae > Emydura > Emydura macquarii. The sequence continues at coordinate 16,265,006 of NW_027130617.1, forward strand.
CCCCAGTAACTTGTGTTTTTACTCAAAAGCAGGTGGATCTTGGCACTTTTAACTGTTTTTTGTTGGATTAAGATGAGCCTGAAACACAAAGAAAAATTCAGGAAATGCAAAGCCTTAGGTATCAAATTGAGAAAAAACTTTGTACAGCAAATATCTGTCTATCTCAGAGATATATGATTCTGAATTAAAACATTTGTCTAGTGGAGTTCTTTGGTACTGAGACAGGAGAGAAGGTAAGAAAGAATGTTGAATTCAGGAGACCTAAGGATAATTAGGTGAGCATTAGTCTATATATGGGTCTGCTTCACTCTGAAAGGAAGATGATTTTATAACTAAGAAGCTTTCTCAAAGTAGGATGTGGAAGAGCCAAAATAACAGGACAAATAGTTGAATTTCTGAAATACAGATATTCAGTGGGATAGAGAAGGACAATATTACCATATGGAAACCCAGAGATTTCACATGATACCATTTTCTAACACCCTAGTCCTGCAAAAGACTTAATTGTGACTGTGCATGGAAATAACTTCTCACTTACATTGATCTCTTTGAAGGATGTGGTTGTTAGACACCATTTTCCCAAGTTATGCATATTTAACTATTTTACATATTTTCTCATGTCAATTCTTCATGCACCTTCCCCTCCCCCCCACATACCGCAATATTTTAGTTGCTCTGCTCTGAGCATCCTCCAATTTGACTACACCTTTCTGGCGTACCCAGAACTGAGTGTGATAGCACTGGTGTAGGCTCACCATAGCTGTACAGAGGAAGACTCATAACCTCCTTTCTTGGTGATATGGCTACCATGACAAGTAGCCTTATTTGCTGCTATATTGAAATGAAAACTTATTTCTAATTTGCTATCCAACTCCCTGTGACTGCTTTCTAGCTTTCTCAACCCCAATGAATAACTGTGTTACATAAACTTATGTTCACAGCATACAACCAGAGAATTTAGATAAATACTATTGCTGAAAGATTGCAAAGTAACATGGCTTTATTTCCTAGCGGACACAACAGCTGCACATAAGAACACAAAAGCAGAGAGAGGAAGGGAGAGAAACAGGCTGCTTCCCAAGGCAGAAGTTCCAACTCCCTGCTTTTAAGATGGCTCTTACTAGACTGACTCTCATCACAATTTGCTACAGAGCTTCCTAGCTAGCCCGAAAGAAAGACAAGGACCCATCCCCCACATATTAAGTGATAGCTTACAATGCCAACACAGTCCTCAATACACTACAAAACTAAATTTATTATTTGGATTTTCACAAATGCTTAAAATCATCCCTGAAAAGAGTCTGTAACATAACTAAAAAAACACATCAGAACTAATTCCTAGTAGCCCAATTCAAGATAATGCACCAACAGCAAGCCAGGCAATGTAAAAGCTCAGACCGCCCTCCCACAATTTCCCAGCTGTGATTCTCCTTCCCCATCTCAGGTTTTAAATGCTTGGGGTTGGGGGGAAGGAAGGGGAAGAAGAACTCTGCAGCAAGCGTGAAGGTTAGCAGATTCAGGATCTTTCACACTAAGGGAAGTGGCCAAATTTCAAAGCCCCAGGGCCCTCACAAAGAAAATGGTCACCATCCCCTTCTTGTTCATACTGAGCAGAATAAAAAGAGGCTGTCAAGTACTGATGATGTTTTGTAATATCCTGAGCAAAGCTTAGAATTAAGATAAACTTTACAGAAGTAAGTTAAACCTTGTTGAATTAGCGTTAATACCTTTGGGGTACATTGTATTAAAAATGAAGTTGTGTATGTGTTAAGGAGGCATTATATATATTTTCTCTAGTGGGGGGATGCTAATGAACTTCCTCTATTATCAGCCATTTGAAGCCACCCTGCTGGAGAGGTCTGATTCAAACTGGATTCTCCAGGGACCAACAAACAAAGGATTTTTGGATAAATAGCCTGGCTTTAAACTGGCTGATGGCCTTCTTCCTGATCCTGCGAACAGACTGGACCCCTCATCTACGAAAACCCCAATCCTTAGATAGGGTTGGAAGGACTTGGTTTCATGAGACCCATAAGACTGGGTGCTGGCTCTGTGAAGCTCCAATGACTTGTAAACACAAGGAATCCCCCTGGGTGGACAGTTAAAGGACTACTCCTGCCAAAATCCAGATTGGGGTGAACTCTGGTAAGCTTTTTACCATGCATACACGTTCTTTCAATGTTTTTAATATGTTTTCTCTATAGTGCTTTGTATCTTAATAATAAAGTAGGCTTGTCTAGGAAGTTTTGGGTATCTTATAAGTATGGCAGTTACCTGTTAACTATCTCTGAAGCAAGCAGGTGTCCTGGGCAACCTCTCTGTCCAGAGAATAACACAATGAAGGCAGGGAACGCAGCAGCCTGGATATATCCCAGTCAGAAGGGAGGGAGACACGGGTCTCCACCCTGGGGAGCTGGAAGCCAGAGATTGTGTGTCCTTCTTGCTGGCCCATGGAGAGGAACTATAGGAGCAGTTGCCCTGAATTGTCACAGCAGCACCGTCTGCTGAGTGCAGAGGAAGGATGGTCCAGTGGAGACAGCATGAGAACATAAGAGCCTGGGTTCAGTTCCTGGCTTGACTGTGGACTTCCTGTGAGAGACTTGCGTAAGTGCAGAGTCTCGCTGATTTTAATGGGACTCCACATGATTGTAGGTGCTACCTGAACAGCGCAACCTGTAGTACAGAGACCATGCTGTAAATGATTCATTCAGCTCTAGTTCTTATTAAGTTTAAAAAATTCCATTGCCATTCATATTCGGTTAACAAATAGAAGAAGTTAACAGCAACTGTGTGAAAAGCAAAAATCCCTAGTTCAGTTTCTATTGAGCTTTATAACTTTTGACATGACATTTACATCGTCATTTAAAAGTTTTATGTATATTCTACTTGCGCATACCAAAGTGAACTGACTTTCTCAAAATTTATCAATGAGAAACAGCTTGTTTAGCAAATGGAGCAGCCTCTCCTCGATTATTTTAGTGTTGTACTGTGACTCTCACTATGACATCCTTTAATTCTTATTTCATGCCTGAAATTTAAAATTAGATATGCTCGGGAACTTGGCAAGAATGCTTCATTTTTAAAAAATTCTCTGGATTTCCTCCTGATAAGCACTGCAAAGTTTCGGCTGGGACTGCATCTTAAATGGTTGGAGGGCACACTTTCAACATTTAACTGAAGCTGGTGTTAGGATAGAGTGGTCCAATAGTAATAATGAAAGGGGCATTTCAGTATCCTGGGGCAAAGGAACATGTCTGGTCATCTCAATTCTTGTTGTAAATGGTGATAGCAGAATGAGTTTCAGCACCTGGCATTTATAAAATGGCTTATATACAATATTATCAGCAGTATCAGCAATATAGAGAGTAAGGATGTATACAATTGATGTATCTCTCTTTAATAAGCTTCAAATGGGAACAAGTATTTTTCTAACACATTTATAACATTTATTTTGGAAAGTTACTTTCTACCAGAAGAATCTTTTGCTTATGTAACTTGGCTAATCACACTGAGATAAGAGACAAAGTTTAGATTATAAATAAATCTTAGTTGTATACAAAATCTTCTCCATTGCATATGTCCTTAAACATTCCAATGGTATCATACCTATCATTCTCATATATGCTAATAAAATGTATCCATGGAAGGACAGATTTATTAACAATGCATAAACCAAGATACCTTTTTTAAAATGCATCACCAACTACAAATATTAGATATCAATATTTAAGGTTATAAGAGAACGCTTCTCATACACACAAGTACATTTTGATTCTGCACATGTTAAAATATCACATTTCCCTTGAATGATACTTGTACTCTTTGGTATGTTCTGAAAATATAAAGAGATTTGAACTCCTGTAGAGGTGCTCACATAACCATATCACTGAAGTATTAATTGTTATTAGTGAGCCTTATTCATTTATTAGTCCAATTTTATTAAGACTCTCTGAACAATCTTGCAAGTTCTGACAATCAACCTATGGCTTCATTAGTTTCCTTGAAAGAGCAGTGTGCAATCTAGATGTGTACAGAACCTCTACAGATCAGGCCACAAGTGCCTAACAACAGTCTTACAGGAAACCAGTTTAAACTAATAAAAATAAATGCTTATTTACAGATTGAACTGTTAATTTGTAGAATTTATTGCCACAATATATCATTGAGGGAAAGCACATACAGAGAGTCAAAAAAGAATTGGCTTGTATCTGGATAATGACCATATTGAGAGTTACATAGTGAGGATTAAAAAGAAAAAATCTGGAAAGGATATAAAGCTTTGTGCTTCAGGGCATACGCCAATCCCTAGCTGGATGGGTAGGAAGACATTTTCCCAGTGAGTAGTTTTTTACATAATTTTCCACCAAAGATTTCTATTCCTTACCTGAAGCACCTAGTAATGGCCACTGGGAAAGACAGGATGCTAAAGCAGGATTCCTGTATTCCTACTTAAATTGCTTGGTTCTGTTTTAATTTAGATTCAGGCAAGATTCATGCCTTTTGCTGTCTTCCTGGGTCTGACACAATAGGCATTCCTATTGCTGATGTTTCAGAATATAAAGTGATCAGGGAAATGAAGAACTTCCTTTCTCCATAGTAAATAATATTGCACAGTTAGGTTCATTACTTTATGGAAGAGAGGATGGATGGTATGGGTTGTTTATACCTTCTTCTGAAGAATCCTCAGTTAGGTGGATTTTCTCCACACAGTAGACTATAAAACAAGAAGCTTCATAAAGGGTGGCAAAAATATATCTATCCTCTGAATAGCATTCTGAGCCTTGCTGGAACAAAAGCAAGGTGCATTCCAATCCAAGTGTTTTCTTTATAGCAGAGAATGCATGTCTATTTTTCACCAAAGACAGCATGTACTCTAGCAAATGTCCATCAACTGGCACAGCTGCAGTGGTTCTGGCTGCTTTAATTATTTAGTATTAGTCATAAACTAAAGCACATGTGAGAAGTGAAGACTTTTCTGCTGGCTAGCTGTTGTTTTAATTGGCAGAGGTATTCCTGACTTTCACAGCAACTTCTCTTGTATTATACAATGTGAAATATTTACAGAAAATTGTAACTATTCTCTAATTTGCTGTACGTTTCTAACCAAGTGAAAGCCATCGTTTCACCCTGCACAGATCTGATGTTTGTCTTACTCCATTTAAAATAGAGTGGCTTATTAATAGAGTTTGACCAGACAAGCTGTCTCTTCCTTTTCTAAATATTTAAATGCATTTTCAGTTCTGGGGGATTTTTCTGCTTCTAGAAATAGGTAGCAAAAAAAAAAAAATCCCAAGTAGGTCTGCAAATACATCAGATATTTCTGTGCTGTCCTAGTACATTCCATCTATAGCATATGGAGCCTTTCCTTCTTTGTGGCTATCACCACTTTCTTGATACATTCCCTCCAGAGCTCTTTAAGACTTATATGGCAATCAATAATTATCAGCCATCACTTACTGAAATACTATCAAACCTTTCCATTTAATGCTTTGCTCCTCTATTGTCCATATACACATTCTGTTAAGTAGCTGAATGATGTGGTTGAATTGAATGCCATTATTTTTCTATCTGTCCAATTTATACGGTGATTTGGAAATATCGGGCCTATATACTGATGTAATTTCATTGACTTCAGTGGAATTGTTAGGATTTATATTGGTGTGAGTGAGAAATAACCAAACTACTGAACACCTAGAGTGAAAGAAGTACATGGTTAGGATAGTATACTGCCTTTACAGGCTGACTACTTAGTTAGATAACTAGCTCCTTTCAGACTAGAAAAGCCTGCTGTACTGCTTGGGCATGCCATATCAAACATACAGTTAGAACTGAGCTGTCCAAAAGCTCACTAGGTCAGAAATGATAGGAGCCTTGATTGTCTGGAAATATATGGATTGATTCTGAGAGATGCTGACCACCCTCTTCTCTCGCTAAAGCCAATAAGGTATGAACGCTCAGCTCCTCTTCAGATCAGGCCAGTAATAAGTATGACAGTTAAGGCAACTTCCAGCATCTTATATGAAGTGTATGAATGGTTTATGTGTTGCTGCAGGCCAGGGACTGTATGCAGGGGGCAGGGTTACCGACTCCTCCAGAAAGTGAAAGAAGTAGGGGATGATCAAGGCAAATCATTCAAATGATAACACTTCCAGAGACATGCCACCTCTTGGGGAATGCTTGCATATTCTGCTTCAAACTCGATTTTCCAGAGATGAATGGACACAGAAAGGACTTTAGATAAATATCCTGAGGTTGAAATGACTCAGGGCCTTTGTTCTGGTTCTGGATCTAAGATGGATGAACTTGTAATCAAGGGGAAAACTCAGTTCCGGGTTTCAAAAGATTAAAGCCTACCAGAGTCCTAAATGTGTGATATGCTCATCACAATGTGTTTGTTTAGAAGGAGCTGTATGGTTACTTATAACTGTGCAATATACTGTCAGCCTTCGGAGAGAAGGCAAAACACAGTCACTGGTCTTTTAAGTAATCTGGTTTGAAGCACGTGACCTTGTAGACTATGGATGGGGAATATATGTGCTGTTGGCCTGAAACTGTGACAATGGGCATTGCATTTCTTAAAGGAGTTCAAGTGCTTCTGTTTTTTGGCTAAAATGCCATTTTTCACAGTAATTCGGTATTTTTGCTTCCATTAACCTTTAAGCTCAGGAAAGATGCATAACTTAAAGAGGTGAAAATCAGTTCTGACTTTATTTATTTCATTATATCATGATTTATAAAAAACACAAGACTGAGCACCCATCTTGTGATCCATGCATTGTCATGTAATTTATTAATCATATACTGATCTGCTAGTCACACTCCAATAAATATCCTCTGATAAATCCATGATCCCCCATAAAAGATATCTCATGATAAAATAATGAAAGTCATCCTTCCAAATGCTCTAGACAAGAGATCAGTTTTGCAGCATGTCTGGAATATTAACAAATGCAGGCTCTAGTCAGGTGGACTAAGTGAGAAAGTGAATTCTGGTCTACAGAACACCCTGACAACAACTACATCATGTTTAATCAAGGAAGCTCCAGTTCGAGTGTGTCCCCTAATTTTAACTATATGTCACAGGGAAAGAAGATGTCTCTCAGATAGCCTGGTCCCAACCCATTAAGGCTTTTAAAAGCCAAAGCCAATACTTTTAATTCTACCAAGGAACTCGTGGACTGTAATACAGTTAATTCTGCACCAGATTCATTTTTCTGAGTTGCCTTTAGGTGTTCCTCTTTGCATTACAGTAGTCTCTTCCTGAGGTGACAAAGGGATGCATTAGTGTCGCAGGGACACCAATTAGAAACAAATCACATTTACCTTACCAAAAGGAAAATGAATTCACTTAGCATACTCCTGCCATATCAACTGCAGCCCTAACAAGGTTCTTGAATTTCAAATTTGCATTGCCACATTCCCTCAACCAGGGTTGCTTCCACTTCTTTTCCCTCAGCCTACCAACATCACTTATATTTTCAGTATAATGATATTGAGCTCTCTTTCTATCCTCAGTCACCAGTCATCACAAGATTTCTGTTCTACACTGATAGGACTGGAGAAGATAAAGACACAGACTTGGATATCATCAGAGTACTGAAAAAAAACCAGTGCACTGCTGCTCATTAACCTTCACAGAACCCTCCTGTACACACACAGAGTAGGAGAGGAGAAAGTCAAAACCTGTGGCAACTCCCACAAGAAGGCTGTTTGGGATAGAAGAGCAATTGCCAGTAATTTTGCACTGAATCCTCCTCTGGGAAACCTGTAAGGCCAATGTAAAGCAGCTCTATCCACTTCTGCTCTGAACTGTCTTCACAGTGTTGATACCTCATAATCAACACAGAATACATAGTTTGAACTTGAGTTCAGGGTTCTCTATGTTTCTGCTGCAAGAGTTGATGAGCTCACAAACAACCAATGCAAAGAAAGGAATGCAGCTCCCTTCCCAACTTTAGGTGTCTGAAGAAAATGCATAGCCCTGAAGTTGAGGCTTAGCAAGTAAAAAAACCTTCCAATTTTCTTATAAAATGTAGTATTTCTCATTATGACTACATATGAACTCAATTAATGATGTAAGGCCAGGTCCTCAGCTGGTGTAAATTGGCATAGCTTCACTGAGGTCAGTGGAGCTACAAGGATTCATACCAACTGGAGATCTCTTAAACAGTTCTTTGACTTGTAAAAGCGTTTGGGAAATCTATCATAGAAACCTGCACCGTTCTGTAGTTGTAGGAGGCTTAAGTAGTTCAACTATGTCTTTTGAGTTCTTATCCAACCCAAATTAAACTGCAAAATCTTTTGAGGTTTAGTCATTACTACAGGATAAATTCCAACCTCAAATATTTCCATACGATTCCCACTGAAATCCATGGCAGTTTTTCATATGAATCTGAATACAGAATTAGGCTCTTAGGCCAGAAATGGATGCATTCTGTAAAGGTAGCAAGAGCGTGTGCATTCTTTTTCCCCATAATATTTTTCTTCTGCAACTCCACACCATCAGGTTTTTTCTCTTACTGTTTGTAGCTGCTGTGTCAGCAACACCCAGACCACTGATTAAATCTATTATTATTAGCTTTAGATTGTCCCTTGGGGGGGTGCATCAGCTATTAACGTCTCTAAATTAGCCTTTCCAGTGAGTATTAGTACTGTACCGTAGATATATTTCCACAGACATAGACAGTGAGCAGGCAGTGTGGCACAGCCAAAAAGAAGCAGCGAGGTAGGGCTGTTGATGAGCTTTAATGGGTTTATAAGAGACAGAATTGATTATGGAAATGAAGATTTTCATTTACCTTTGGAAATGGGTACTAAATTACCATTTTTCCTTTTTTGTTTAGCTAATTTATCTTGTTGGTAATCAAGTACAGCCACAGCTAAAAATAATATATACACACATGAAAGAGGGCGTTCTTTGATTTCTTACAGCATTATAAATCATAAGCTGTTAACATTATGTAATTTACAATGAAATGTCTTAAACATAACTATGGTATATAATATATTACTTAGAAATGTGTCAGCTTCAAAGGTTCAGTTTAGCTGAGCATCCTAAAGCTCTGAATGATATCCAAACACATTTTCTTCTCTTGGAGCTTGAAACTAGACAAGAAATCTCCTCAGAAAAGAGTCTTCCGAGCCACAACCAGGAGATATAGGCAGGGTTAGAAGTAGTATAAGAAAATATTTCTTGTTATATATTTGTGCGTCTGCTTCCACCCAAAATCAAGAACTGCAGAGGTAAGTAGAAAAAGGAGACAATAGCAATGTTTCAGAAAAGTAAATTCAGTGCTTGTGGAAGAGAGTGTCTTGACAGAGCTGAAGACTGAAATTCACTACCTAAAGAAAGGAGTACACTATGTGCATAATCTGTAGTGCAAGCTTCTGCACTCTGTCCCTGTAATGTTACTTCAACTCTGAGCTGGAAGGGAGAGTTAGTTGAGAGCCAGCTAAGGTGTGGTAATTTTGTGATGGGGACACAGGATCCATCATGCACTTTCTGGAGTAAGGTTACCTACTCATTCCACACAGGCCACTGAAGATAGCAATACATTTTGATCCCTAGCACCTCAGTCAAGATTTAAAACCAAAGATCTTGACTCTATTTCTGATCTCACACCAGTGTAAATCAGTTCTACAATTCTACTGATTTCAGTGACATTACTCTGCTATAGAAGTAGAGCGAGTGAGATTAGAATTGGATCCGTTGGTGTGAAAGGCTCCACAGTCCATTAATACCTGAACATAACCAAATGTGCCAAACCTCTTAAAATAGTTTTGCGTTCAGAGTGAACGTTGGAATGGGTTGTTTAAATTTTATCCCAACTCATCCCTAATGCCCACAGAAGAGTTCTTCCCAACTGCAACTATGCTGTACAGGATAGCATCAAACTTGAAACTCTAGAGGGTCAACTTCTGCACAAATCACTTCTCATGTAATGGAAATTATATTCACATTGAGAAAAGTCAGTTATAAAACTCTAATTGACTTTAATAGGAATTCAATAAGGTTTTATAGCCCCTTACATATTTTAACTGAATTTTTATAAATATATACATATCTGTCCTTTTAATTCCTTGGTAACATCTCTCTGCACTTGTGACTATCATATTTTACAGCATGATTAAATGCAAAAGGGTCAGATGAGTGTCCTTCTGTTATGCATCTGAATTTTAAATGCCCTGAGGATTCCAAGAACAGTTTGAAATAGCATCTGTAAAATAGGTATGGACGACTACAAAACCTATCCAGACTGCCTGCACTGTAGGTAACTTAAAGACACCCAGTGGACCTCACTGCTGCCAACTATTTGCTATATCTCCACTAGAGCTCAGAAGGGGGGTTAGGGGGGGGAATAAATAAATAAATAGAATCTCACACAATGCAAAACTGGAAAAAAATTTGTCCTTTTGCCAGTTTTATGAAATCACATAGATCTGAGCTTTTTGCCGGAAGAAAAATGTGTTATTTTGCTAAGGTTTAAGCTGGAGTTAGCAAGTGAAAAGTTTCTTGCCTCCTGAAACAATCCCCAATCCTCTGAAAACAAACGTCTGTTTAAATGAAAAAGGAAAAAAAATTAAGGGGCCTCACTTAACTATTTTGAGATCTTGGTAACAAGGATTTTAATGGAAGAGAATTGTTTATACTGCAATCTAAATCCAATCCTGCCAGGGTGTCAGATTGAGAGGGTTAATATAATAAGGACAGTGGCAAAGGATTAACTCTAACTTCTTTATTGAAGTGCAGCTACAATATTATATATGTCTCTGTGGTACTATGCAATATTCAGTCTCCTATGACCAGTCCATCTAGATTTGTTTTTCAGTGAATTATCCCAAGATTCCTTTAAGATCTTTTTTCTTTAGCAAGGACAATAGCTTTATTAAGCACTTATTTTGTATAGTCATGAGTACTTTTATGAAGATTTTCTAGTCACATGAGAATGTGTACATATTCAATAAACATATACTTCGCATAGTATTCTAAGATGCCAGTTAACCAGTTAGAATGTATTCAGGAAGCATTAGTACAAAGCACTATGGAGCAAAGTTCATGTAAAAGGACAGGACCAAGGAAGTAAAAGGTGCATCAGTAATGCAAACAAAACCATTGAGGACTTCCATTGAGACAGTGACCTCATTTTCCGCAACTCTATTTGGCCTTTTCAATGCTCTTGCAGTCTCAAAATGTGACTCTAGTGACCTTCTGAGTGGGTGCATGCATAATAGACAGTTTGGGAGCCTTATTCCTCTTTGGGCCAAATACTGGCCAACAATCATAGCCATATGCAGGTTTGGAGCGATGGCAAAAGGCACAATAGGGTAATAGCAAGAGGAGATCATCTCAGAAATGTCCAGTCATTCAGGAAGCCTGCACGTCTTGGGATTTTACTTGGAGCTGCATTAGTAAAGACCTAGTTCCAAAGCTTCTTTTTGATCCTAGTTATTGCAATGTAAATAGCACTGCAAGAGCAGCCCCTGGAGAACTTTCACACAGTTTAAGTTGTATTTTGTCTTTCAGCAGACTAGGCAACATATCCATAAACTGGAACATTTGAATCATTTTACTGGTAAATCAGACAGCTTTTATTGAGAGGCAAACAGGATGTGGTACCTTTTATCCACATTGTCTTGTTTTTCCTACCCTTCATGGATAAAGTGCTGACTGGAGGATTACCGGAATCTGATTAGACTAGACTCCTTTTCCGGATAATTGTCTCCTTTGCCTTTTGACTTTTGTCTCCTCAGCCTGTTCTCTGTTGGTGAAGTCTGTGGGAGGACCATAGAACTTTTAGCCCATTTCCACGTTGCGTTTACCCAGCATCTTGTTGTGAAGAATACATTGGTCTCAGATTATCTAGCAAAATTCCTTGCCTATGAGGAGCTGCAGCACTGATTTATCAAAGCACAGTAAAATGTAAGAAAATGAGATGAAGTTTATTCCCCACTAAAATTAAACAAATATTTAAATTTTTTTTAAAAAAATTCAAAAATTAAGAAAAATAGTTTCAATATTTTTAATCATAAATGAAATATTTCAAAGTAAATTTTGAATGAATTTAAAAATGTTCATTTCTTTCAAAATTTTCAGAAAGCATTTTTTTCACCCATTGACCTTCAATAATGGGGTATTATTAAGCCTTTCGTGGTCTCTAGGTAAGAAGTGCAGAATGTTGACCCTGGTACTGCATTGTGATCTGCTAGCTTACATCCTTATACCTGTTAAGGATCTCACTTTAATGGGGCTGTGCACATAGGAGTTCTGCATGGAAAGATGCTTATGTAGGATCAGTGCCTAAATCAGTAGCAATTAAAAGTCATTAACATCTGATTACTGTCTGGTTTTCTATAGGAATGTTATTGGTTATCTCACTCTGGTTCCTATAGGACAGCCATCCACACCACAGTTAGCACTAATTTATACCTGCATGATAATCTCGGGAAAGAGAGAGAATACTGAATTCACACAGAAACTAGAAGTGGTCCTTCCAGTGCAGATTTGCGGCACACTGGGAGAAAGTTGAAAAGGTTTTGACTGCCCATTCTGTACCTGTCCAATAAATCAACAGAGGCTTTCAATCTCCAGAGCTATCTGTCTATTACCTTTCACAAGCACTAAATTCATTTTTTAGCTTACTATCTGGAACAGTATCTTGCCTAGGTGCAGGCATAAGAACTGGGTTACTAGCACTTGCAAAAATTCAAGTGAGAACATCTGTCATGGTTTGACTATAAACTCCTATCTGATTTCCTATAAAATTAAAAATTAGAGGGATGATAATCCAATGACTGGATATTATTCCTGTGGTCAGTTTATATTAAGCCAGTTTCCTGGAGAAGCTGCACAGAGTCAGTAATAAATCATTATTCATATTCTGCTCACAGACAAAAAGGAACCAGCTCTAGAAAGAAACATTCAGTATGTTCAAATATGTTAATGAATTTTCTTTAAAATAATGAAAATATATTAAAATAAATAATAGTGGTGTTGGTCAAGACCAGACCTACTGTAAGTAGATAATGATGCCTGGCTGGATGATAAATTTGGCTTTGCATAAACTAGATTTTTTTTTCACAATAAAATGAATGGATTTTTTAATATTACTGTGCTGATGACAAATGTTGTGAGTTACCTAGCACTTACTTTTTTTATAGCTTATTTGCTTGTATGTTTGGCAGGTGGAGAGCAGAGAGGGAAAAGTAAGGGAATTAGAAAACTGTGATTTCTCAGCATAGCTCACTATATAGTGCATCAGGGATAAGAAATTAAAGAAAGAAACACAAGGCCAAGAGAATAGTAAGCAATAATACCTTTTACGCTGGTCAGCCATATTGTAAGTCCCAAGATAGTAGGAACTATTGTTTCCCTTACAGATTCCAGTGTTGATTTCAGCTGAACAACCTGTGAAAACAAAGTATGTTTCTGTTACAAGATTCCCTGTAACTCTTTTTGGAATTCTGGCATGGCAGAAAGGAATAACACAACATAATTCATATAAGAGCTCAACAGAACCTGCACATTTCCATGACTGCAGATATGCTTGTCACATTTGTAACCATTTATATCTTTTTCATGTTGCTATAATATCCATGACAAATTTCCTGATTTTTTTTTTCTTTTCTTCAGACATTTTGCCCTCTTAAAGGCATGATACGTAAGATCTCGTAACCTGAGAAAATGCAAAACTATTATTGAGTGACTATATCTGGAATAAATTTAAGATGACAGAAGAAATTTCTGAAAGTATTGTGTTAAACACATTTTGTCCAATTATTGCTCCCCTTCTCCTTGTCCTCACTTTTGAATTTTGCTTTATTTAGCTTCTTTTCAGTGATTATCCTTCAGTTTATATTTCTTTTTTCTAATTCTGGAGATGAGATGTTTGCCCTAGTAGGGCCTGAGCCTGTGATTGGTAAGCACACACAACACAAATGATGGCTTTGTGTTGCATCTAGGGTTTGATCCAAATGACAAGAGTCCATTGACTTCAGTAGGCTTTGGATCAGGGGCCAAGAATTCCAGGCTGGGCCATTAAGGCTTGAGTTGATACCACTGAAGTCAATGAAACAGGACTGGATCGTTTGCTCTTAAGTTTTTACCATCATCATCACATACACAGAATCTTATTGGAATGAGCCTTAGAGTTCCCTGAGTCTTTGAAGACTTGCATAGATCATTTAATAATGTATAACTGATACCATATTGAAAAGGAATTTCTTATTCATATGTTAGCAGGTACTCATGGCTAACGAGGACACTGATAACACTGACCGTTCTTTTATGTTAGTGCCATCATAGGTATAACAAATATGATCAATTTAATGTTGTTTGTGTATAATGGTCTATTTCTCTTCAGGTGTTTTTATGGAATATTCAATCTCAGTGTTTTCCTCATTCTGATCAAAGTAATGTTTGGCTGATCAAGGAGCTGGAACAAGTCCTATTTTCTCCCTTGATGTTGCAGTCGTCATTACTCAGAAAAAAGATATGTACCTTACTTAGAGCTGGATTAATCTTGTTGAGATATCTCTTTGGAAAATGCTCACAAATTCCCTTTTGGGAATAGAGATACTATGTAAATGGCAGAGCAAAGTCAAGAAGACTTTATTGAGGAGAATTTAGGATCCATTTTATTTGTAGTGCATACATCATAATTCCCAATTCAACTTTTATATAAATTACTTGAATGATAATTTGTCAGAGGGGAAAAAAAAAGGAATTTAAGAAAAACTATTGATGTAGGAACTTGCAAAAAAAAAAAAAAAGGTAAATCGAGCAACTGGGACGCAATAAAGTTTTAGGCATAGACCTTTGAACTGAGTCTTCAGCGTTCTATTAATGGCTAGATTGACTTGCCTTTTTACCTTGGACAAATCAGTTAGACTTTCTGGATCTATTCTTCCACTTTGGGTGTTACCTTACAGGGTATCGTGAAGTTTCACTGAAGTTTCTAAGGACCACTTAGGTCAACTGAATATTTTGAGGGCCTGATCCAAACCCCACTGAGATTGAGTCTTTCGCTTTATCAATTTGACTTCTGTAGATTTTGGATCAGGCCCTGAGTGAACTGTAATATTATTAGTAATATCACCTAACCTTAATTACAGAAAGATGTTAGATATTGCCTCTCAGAATTACAGTTGCAGAAGCATCTTTCCATGGCTATATTAATTTATATGCTTTTCAGTAAGTGATGTTGCACTGAGAAGTATTGTGTATTTCAAGGAGAGTTTTGAAGGAAGAATTGGTGAACATAGGACAAATAGATTTGGTTAATATTATCAGATTATT
Organism: Emydura macquarii macquarii; assembly: GCF_026122565.2. NCBI lineage: Eukaryota > Metazoa > Chordata > Testudines > Chelidae > Emydura > Emydura macquarii. The sequence continues at coordinate 16,280,301 of NW_027130617.1, forward strand.
TGTGACAGAGTAGAATGGCTCAATATAAGGTTACTCATTACTGCCCACTGATTTCATACGTGCTGTCACAAATAATCCAATAACTTTATCCATATCTATTTGTTCTATGATTCAGTGTCAGACTGATAACTCTTTTATGTCAAAGCTATTTTAATTTTAATTTCAGTTTTTTCAGTACTCCACCCCAAGTTGTGAACAGCAAAATGGCCATCTTGCTCATTTTGTTCTATAATAAAGAAATAGCTTCATTTATTAAAACAGGAGCAAAATAAAATAGTGTTAAGTACTTTTAAGGGGGAAAAGTCTTGTACTAATATGTACTTACTGTAGAAATATGAGTTATATATAGATGTACACAGATCACTCTCTTAAATCAGAAAGTAAATCACAACTTTCCTCAGATTTCTCATTTAAAATGTAAACCAAAGTACTTAAAAAGCTCAAAGCAAAATATAACATAATATAATTAACACCATTTTCAATATGTCAGCACTTCTTGTAGTTTTTGTTTTCCCTTTGGAACAAAAGCAATGTAGGCAATTATTTTAAATTAGGTTTCGTGGGGATATTATTTGTATAACAGAAATAGGTTTCTCTTTGTAATTAAGTGTAATGTGTGTTGCTCTAGAGATGAACCGAACCAGTTTTGCAAAGACTGGGTATCTCCATCTGCAGGTAAGTTTGGAGGTGCCTTGGCACAATAATTGGGTTTTCTACCTAACTGGCAGGGGCATGGTGGAGCAGAGGTTTAATTCACTACCATTTTATTAGGCTTCAAATCCTGACCATCCAAAATAAATCTGCAATGGATGAATCTGCCTTTCAGAAAACCACCGTACATTATGGAAAAATGATTGATTAATGTGGCTGTTCAGAGCCAATTAACATAACTTTAATTCATTTAGTTTCTGAAGTAAGCAGATTTTTACAAAGCTTAAGTCTGCTTTTTAAAAAAAATCTCTTTGCTTGATGAAAAGTGCTGTATAGCCATACCAAGCAAAGACATTTTTAATATGCTAAGATATCCAAAGATTTAACATAATTCACAGTATGTAACTGCATAGAAGGCAGATTAAAACATAGGAATTGCCATACTGGATCAGAACACTAGTCTATCTGGTTCAGTATCTTTTCTCTAACCAGTGCCAATATCAAGTGATCCAGAGGATTCCACAATACCCATCATGGATCTGCTCATAAGAAAGCTTGATCGTATTTTTTATAGACTGGAGATGGGAAATGTGAGGGAGAGTGATGAAGGCACTGCAAGAGAGAATACATAGAGTAAGGTGAGGAAAAGTCTGAATTAGGTTGGAAGAGGAAGACTAAAAAGAAGACAGTGAAAGGATAAGTGGGAAATAGAAATTATGAGAATAGCAGGAAGCTCTCAGTTTGTTTTCTTTGTGGTAGGAGGAAAAGGAGAGGGGATAGAAGAAGGATAAGGCAAGGAAGAAAAGAGGAGAGAGGAAAGAAAGGGAGGATAAAAATATTTATGTAGGAAAATACATGCAAATTAGATGTGCTAAAGTAAGTACATTTACGTGGAAAAGAGTGGGAAGAACGAGGAAAAGCTAATAAACCCAAGGGAAAAGAAATAATCACAATAGAAAAGTTAACAAAAAACTGATGAGGGATGGAGTTAGAAAATAATAAACAGCAAGTTAAAAGCTTTTAGAAAAAAATATTGGAAAAATATAGAAGACAAAAATCCACAGACATAATTTGATATCAAATGTAACCAATGATTAATTCAGGTAGTGGAACAAGTATTTTATAGACATTGAAAGAAGGTAGTCATGCCTCTTGAACATTTTTTCAGTGGTGTCATGCACTGGTTGGGAAGAAAGCTATGAGAGATTGGAGGTAGGGTGGTCTATACTTAGGGGAAAGGCCAAGTAGTCATAAAATAGTTAGGGTTAGAATTTGACTTGAGACACAGGTGAGCAGCAGGTGGTGTGTGTGCTGCACTGCATCAGTTGTGGCACTTGGGGCATTTTTACAGCAATACTTTGCAGTTGCAATCCATTCTCTGTTTTCACTTTGGTCCAACGATCACATGGCACCTTTAAGCAGGGAGATGGAGGGGGAGGGCGGTTGTCTGGCTGGCCAGCCAAGTGAAGGGAACAGTGCTTTATGGCTGGGGGGAGGGAGAGAGGTCAAACTGCTGCAAAAGGGGTCAAGGGGTAAGCGTGGCAATGTTGACTCATCCCCTGGGAACCGGAAAGGCAGAAGGGTTTAAAAGGTGCAACCCCATGTGGTGAATCCCCCTTTTATACACAGCAGGCTGAGGAAGCACTCACCCTCCCTCTCCTTTAGGTAGTGAAACCAGTGAGCATTGCATTAGCTGCCCTTTTTTCAGGGGGGCTGGGTAGGAATTTTTCCCTTACCACCTGATTGGCCTTGGTGGAGTGGGAATTTTTTTTTGCCTTCCCCACAGCAGGTTCGGAAAGAGCTTTGTTGATGTGTGGCATGAAGGAAGGTTGGCTGTATGTTGCTACTCATTATATAAGTATGGGGTAGATGTCTAGTGCAGGTACTCCATAGAGAAGATACCAGTAAATGGCTTGGAAAAGGAGGTGTTGGTTAAATGAATGGAATGGTGCAGGGGAGATTGGGGCTCCTATGAATGGTACGGTAGGGAGCCAAGTCCCCTTTCTTATAGCCCACCTTAACCCTCCTACGAGAGGCGGCGGATAGTAAGGTCCCAGCAATGGGTTGCCTGGGGAACCTGGATGGAAAAAGAGGGAGGCTGTCAGAAGTTGTCTGGATAGTTATAGTATGAACATGAGGTTACCTGCACTGTACACTTTTATCTACCAGGTAGTCCCAGACATCTAATAATAAATTTGAAGCCTGATTAAAACCATATCAAGTGCCTCCTGCTCTTCTTTTAGTATAGCCAGACAATAGGATAGTAATTTGTTGCAGACCAATAAGAGCAGCAAATTATAATACCTTCTGTACTGCTAATTCTCTGCTGAGTAGGAGGGATGGAGCCAAAGATCCTCTAATTCTTGGTTCCTCCCAGCCACCTGCTCCAAAGAGAGACTAGGCAGGCACATAAGTCTGATTGCTCCTCCATCCTCAGATATAAGGTCTAGATATCCCACATGGAGGTGTGAGGCTAGATCTTGGTCTTCCTTCCCTCCTGTGTGACCATGTATTCCAAGTCACAATCTAGCCCTTCATTCTTATATACTGTTCTCCAACTGAGAAGCATAAAAGTATTTTACAAGCGTACAAGCCCCATAATGTTCCTGTTTTATATATGAGGAAAATGAGGCTAGGTGATTTGCCCAAGGTCACACAAGAAGTATGGCAGTGATGAAAATAGAACCCAGGTCTCCTGAATGGCGGACTTGCACTGTAACCACAAGAGCAACCTCCTTGCCAGGTGGAGTAGCTTTTGCATTGGAATCTAAGTTGTAGAATATTCTGCAAGGTGCTGAACACTGTTGTATTAATCTCAGAGAAATAAATGGGACCAGAGAGTCAGAGTTGTTAACACAACAGCACCCTTGATTCCTGCTGACAATAATAGTTGAGGGGCTTGAGCACCTTGCAAAGAGATTCAGATGCTTATTTGGATTATCTGGACTTAATGAATCTGCAAAACAGAGCTGAAACTGTCACAACAACTAGGATTTGTCCTGAGTTTTCCAGCACTCCAGCTTTCTGTTTTAGCCAGAAACACCAAAAGAACAGTATTTCTTGCAGTGTTTTATGTCTTTTGGTTGTGATCTTAGCTGGAAACTGGAAGTAAAGGGAGTGGAAAAAAAGTATCAGAACATATCAGAATTTTAAAGATTCAGTTTGAATTCAGTTGAAGAAATGAGCAAAAGAAGGCTCATGGAGTAGGGTTCTTATATTTTACAGGGACAGACAGGATTTTGTGAACAACAGACATTTGATTTGCTAGTATTTATCTTCATACTGGAGCCAGCATGGCCTAGTGGCTATAGCACTGCATTGGGACTCACAAGACCTACATTTCATTCCCAGTTCTGCCATTGGCCTGCTAGGTGATATTGGGTCTGTCACTTCATCCCTCTGTACCTCAGTCTCCCCATCTGTGAAACAGGGATAATGATACTGATCCACTTTGTTTAAAGTATTTTGAGATCTACTGATGAAAAGTGCTACGTAAGTGCCAGGTACTATTATTATTTTGCCTCCATGCATAGATGTAGTTCGGTTTTCTTTAATTTGGAAGATTTAGAAAACCTTTTCAAATGCCACATTCTTCTCACCAGCAGCATGACTGCTACTTATTAGGAGTTGCCATTGACAACTTTTAAGTCACAGACAGAACATCTCTCTGACTATTTCAATAACATTTTAAGGATTGTAATTTTTTTTTCAGACCTAACTTTATTGATCCACTCCCCAGAGGACCAGCACCCTGTGCAGCTATTCCAAGTTTAAGTGATTTACATTATCCCTAAGAAAAAAGTAATCAAGATTGGTAACTCACATGTCAAGTTTTTCTCTGAGATCTGAATCAGTCAACACACTAAACACCAGGTAGTGCATTCCCATATAATAAAAGCATAGCACAACGTTATGCCATTATTAGGCAGCATGTTATAATTGGGTGATGCCTCCATTTAATGTGCAATTTATTTTATTCAATATTGATAAGATTTTATGGGTGATGTATTTGATTTAGTACTTTGATATAAATGTAGTGTCTTAATTAATAAGTGATATATCTGACACAGTGAATAATGCATCTGATTTAATAGAAGATGTACTATATCTGCAGCTGAAGGTGTTGGTCTTTTTAGTGAGAGATTAATTCATTTCAGACGGTGATGTATCACTTTCAATATGAACTAAATCAAATTTATAATGCAATGTTTTTTTCAGTCTGTGAAGTAGCACAAAGAACACGTTTGCCCTCAGGTGGACTTCAAAGGCAGATCATGCCTGAAGGCAGAAGCCAGGCTGATTCAGTGCACTGTAGGTTATGCATTCAATGTACAGTAGGGGTGGAGCTAAAGCTAATATGCCACTTCCTTTCACAACTAATGTTTTCTTTACTTCTTAATAAGCAAAAGAAGATTAAAATGTATTGACTTACAAGTAAATGAATAAAGTAATAATGTGTCTAATAGTTCTTAGTAATGGACGAAGGACTCATGATGTAAGAACAATACATAAAATGGAGACGTTGAGCTAGGGAATTGGGCTTTGGCAACTTCATAACTTGTAGTTTGCTCTGGTCAAAAATGAAATTAATTTGGAAGTCTCAGTCTAGTTTCCTGGGCACAGTTTTCCATATTGCTGTTTTGGACAACGTGTGCCTGTTCTACATTAACGAGTTAGTCTTCACAACACCACTGTGTTATCTCCAGTGTAGTGATGGGAAACTGAGATTGATTTGCCAAGACAATAGAAGGTGTCCGTGCCAGAGCTGGTATTAGAACATGAAAGGTCTTGATTCCAAGCCTTGCACACAGACAGACAGATTGTTTTATCACATTAAAAATATATGGTGGCTACATGGAATTCAAGCCCATGAAGTCCACATTGAATTTCCACCTCCTAATGTAAAACTCCTGATTTCACTCACCAGTCTATCAAACCTTTATTTTTATTTTTGCAGTTTCATAGATTCCACACTCATCTACTTTTAATCCAGTTATTTGACAAGTAAAAAGGATCTCGGTTCAGGACAATGGCAAAAGGACTTTTACGATTATATTTAAATCTAAAATATACTAGAAGGTGAACATAACAGCTATCCTACAGGCACAGAACGTCCCCGTTAATTTAATATTAAATGTCTAAATGTTTGGTATTTCAACAGCAAAAAAAAAGACTCTGAATATATCAAAAAGGTGTGTATTCAAAGAATAACAAACCTTCTGCCATACTCTCAATTAATAATGTAACACACAGAAACACAACATGCTCACCAACAATAAGACATGTATATGAAGTGAAGGTGGCGCCTCCACTTAAAAACATACAAAGACTCTTGTTAATTTTCCATTGCTATATTTTCAGATTGGTCTATAGAAAAATTTATGCCCAGTTTATAAACATGTATTGTAAAACTGGCAAAAAAAAAAAAATCAATTTTCCTTAACATCCTTTGCAAGGTTCTTGCACACTTTCACCTCAAGGATAAACTGGCATCAAGAACAGAGCTGGTCAAAATGTTGCAAACATCAAAATTATAATCAAATTCCAAAATTTTTCTCTTCTCCCCCCCTCTTCCCCAAGACACACACATATACACCTTGTTTTTCAGCTAACTGTAAAGCTGGTAAACTTTTTATTTTTTTGACGTTTTCAACATTTCTAAATTTGAAATAAATAATGGGGAGAAAGCAACTTTTTCAGTTTTCACCCCTGTATTGGGCCATATCTATGCAAAAATCAATTGACAATTCAGCTTTCCACTGTATTAATTTATCTTTGAAGTGAAGATGTATTGACATGATAAAGATTAATAACTACAAAATTAAAGACATTTGTCTCTTATAAAATTGCTGTACATAATCACACCTTTATAATAGTAAAAACTCTGTGGAAATGACCAGCAAGCCCACAAAACTCAAAGTTTTAGAGACCACCTTATTTTCTTTAGTGACACTAACAAATGAAAGGAATAGAGTAGAAAATCAGGGGTTATTTACAACTGATGCTTCTGACAGCTCTATGCCACTTCTAATAATAGCAAGGAATCAAAGATCTATTGTATGAGACAGAAAGATAGGAAGATAATCCAGAACCAAGTATGTAATTCTAACCATCTAACCATGCTCTATCCTCCCATCTTTTTCTAACAGCTCATTTCATTTTATAAAAAGTAATATTGCTAGCCACACTTAGTTCTTTGTTGTTGTGTATTCTGCTTCCTTAGATGGTGATGTAAATATTATTAACAAAGGTGATCAGAGGATCAGAATTATGTGTAATGGCAGATATACACCTTTCAAGAGTAAATAAGCCAAGCTGCTCTAGATACTAGAATGAAGTGTCCGTTCTTCCCCTTCCTCACCTCATGCCAGTAAGCACCTTGTCAGAGAGTTTAAGGCCATAAGGGAGAAACCAGCATTGCAGAATTAGTAAGGAGATGAGGTAGCATAGGACGGGCTACCTTCTGCTTAAGATAGTAAATAGGGTAGGAGCAAAGTGAGTAGAGTTAGGAATGTCTCCCTACATAGTAATTTTCTGCTTCAGTCTTACATAAGGGGATGTTTCTGATCTTTGACATGAAATATGGAAGCAAGTTCCTGCATCCACAAACGGTAGTGTTGGTAGGTCATGCCGTTTTGTTTGTCCAGTTGTGTAAAGCACAGCAATATTCCTCCTGTGACTCTGAAGTATCAGAATTAAGGCTGAACTGACAACATTTTATTTTGGCCATAGATTGAAAAAAAATTGGTTTTTTTTTCTCAAGAGAGTAGAATAAAACGGAGTTTAGGAGAAATGATCTAATTCTCTAATTCTGTAGCACCTTTTTGTTTTGAAAGTGTTGTACCATTGACCAATCAGTCAATAAGAGCAGCAGCTGTTTATCATCTCAGGCTACTAATTTAGTTGCCAAAATATAATTTACATTCCTAACATTAGGAACCCACACTTGAAAATTTTAGCTTTAGTGCCTTGATTTTCAAAGATGCTGAGCAGCAGCAGCTTCAATTGACTTCAATATGATTTATATGGGCTCAGTGCTTTTATAAACCAGACCAGAAATGTCTATACCAGTGTCAGTTACATCAAGATTATGTTGCTGGACTCTTATAAGATAACTTCAGGCAATAAAAAGATGACACAAAGTGTAAATGTTAATTTTGCCTTCTCCTCTCCACTTTTATGGGAACAAATGACATTTTTTTTTCAAATTATGGCAGGAAAAAAGTAGATGTGTGGCCATATATAAAAGCTTATAAAAACTATGTTAATCCATGAATTTTACTTGGCAACAAGTTAGATCTAATAACCCAGTGCCAGAATGTTTACCATTTATTTTCCTGTAAACTACTAAATTTTTAGAATATAAAAATGAGAAGCTACTGAGTATCTCTTATTCTTACAGTCTGCCTTTATAAAGCAAGCTATTGAGAAAGAGTAAAGATATAAAATTTAATTTTTTCCTGCAAGTAGGGAAAGTATCCCTTTCTTCAGTTAAATTAGGACAGTGGTGGGGCTCTTGAATTCATTCAATATGGCCTTTGCAACCTGCCTAGACAAGAGCTACCTCTCTAGCCTGCCTTTTTATTCCCTTGCTCTCCCCTTACCGTTGCAGCACTGGTGGCACCCAAGTCTTGTCACCAGCTAGGTATTGAGATAACTGAAGTTGGCTTGAGGGCCTAAGAAATCTTTACAGAGGTGTGAGGGTAAGTGGTGTGCTATCAGAGTATCAGCATGGCTACTGAGAAATGCAGAGTTCACTGCAATTTAAAAACAAAACAAACAAAAAACCCCACCCCAATGATTTTAATGAACTTACAATAAAATGGAAAAAATAATCTTCACATTAGAAACAGACAAGGATTATCCTCTTTGGAAATGTCTCATTAACCAAAGTCCTCTAAGGCTTGTTCTGTGTGCCATACAGAAACTTACAGTTTATGGCGTGTGGCCAGTCTAAATAGAGATAGGAAAAGTAGGAGTTTTTGCATGTACTTTAATGGGGCCAGCATTTCATCCGTGGAGTTTGGATTCAGATCTGAACTTGAATTATTATATACCAGTGTTGGGGACCTAAGACCTTTTGTGTAATGATAACTGCTCGAAAGGCAGGATTTGTCTGGACTGAGGATTTTTGTTCTCCCCATTGTAGAAACCTGTGAAGTTTTTATCTTATTCTAACCTTCTGAAAAATACTTTGCTATTTTTATTTAGAAAATAAAATGAATAATAATCAAGCCAAAGGAATTGACTGAGGATTTTTTTACTAATGCAAGTTGTCTCTTTGAATCTAGTGATTCTACTCAGTATACATTCTACAACTGGGCCCATGATTATGCAAGCTGAACTGTTGAGTCAAGGAAATCATCTCTTGACAACTGTCTCAGCCGTGATGCAAGGATCTACTACATATTTTTTTCCTCATAACAACTAAAGTGATTAATAATATACTGTGTAGTAGCAACCGCTTGTGTAGTCGTTAAGTAGCCCTTGCTTATGTTCTGGATCAGAACAAGAGTGCTCAGCACTTTGCAGCCCTTACTGAAAGTAAAAAGATCTTGGGAAAACATAATATAGAATAACTAGAGAAATCTCCTGAGTCTGGAAATATGAAGATAAAGAATACTGTCAACTTCTTGGGTCACCCTGGCAAAATTTGTTACAAATACAATACATTTATTATTGTCTCATGACAAAAAATGGCTACTTCCCCAAAGGCTCTAAAAAAACCAGTCTAATTCCATTTATCTTTCAGAAACTTCAAGATAGGAATATTTGGAATATTAATCAAAAGTAAAAATGGTGGAGTAATTTTTGTTAGAGTTCTTTTCCTGGATCCATCTTGAATATTACAGCCTAGTCAGAAAAGGCTCTCTAGTTATATATTTATGTACTGTCATGCTAAACAATGGATGGTGGTGCACTTCACTTTGCAAATCCTCCTTATGCTTTGGTTTCCTGCATAATATGAAAATATTCTGTTTGTAAAAGTACACTTAGAAGAAAAATAAAATAGGAGTATAATTCTGCAAAATAAAATCCTTCGTCCATTTTATATTGTAGGATTTTTTGTTCTGTTTCATATAACTGTATATTTCACTTCATTATTGAAGTTTATTACATGAAAAGTTGTACGAGTGATGTTTTATCACAGTTTAATTATCCTATGGCAGCCCTAAGATGCCTCCGTCTCTTATATATTAAGTCAGAGATATGATGTGCTAAACAGTAAAAGTTAATCACACAGGCATTAATTTAATTATATATTATTTAGCAGTCTCCATCTTATTTAAAATTCTAATGTTTATAACTATCTACACTTATTTTTAATAAAAACAGGAAATTAAATTTTGCATCTTAAACCATACTAACATTTTTCTTAGAAAAGAAATGAGAGATTTTATAAGGAAGGACACTTCATTGTTAATGATTTCATAGCTAGAAAGGATAAAGCTATGCTCCTCTTCTATTAGCTTTTCTTATTCAATTTCCCCAAACCTTGTGTCTATACCAGTGACCTGAACTATGAGAGGTTATTTACAATGGAATTACCAATACTCTTGAAAATTCAAAAATTCAAAACTGAGCAAATGGCAAAGGCTTATGTTCTCAGGATATATTTTATACAGTGTTCTTAATGGATGCTGTAGAATTCCCAGACAGAAAACTTGCTAAGCTGAAGGTAAGGCCGTTATTAATATCAGTCATTAAGGGGGACATTTTTTAAAAAAGATTGTAGTTTAAAGACAGAATTGGCTTTTGTTAAAATATTGGACTGGGAGTCAATGATTCTATTCCCACCTCTGTCACACGTGTCCTGTGTGTCCTTGAGTAAATCATATGCTTTCTCCATGCTTCAATTTTCCTCTCTGTAAAATGGGGTAGTGTGAGACTAAGAAATTTGAATTATTATAGGATCTGTAGCTGTAAGTGTTGGGCAAAAAACAGCTGTGAATGGTGACTGGGATCTGTGATTTCTCCTAAGAAAATGTTAGAGGAAAAATAATTGTGAAAAACAACCTACACAATCAGTTTTCATTTTGAAGGCTATTTTCACACATAAAAGGGCTAGAGATTTATTGTTTTTTAGAGGTGCCGGGCATTAGCCCCCATTGTACTGTCTGTACGTGCTCAGCACATCTGAAAATGAGGCTATTCATGCTTCATTTTAAAGCTTAGGTCTATCAGATCTTTGGCAAAGTTTAAAACTCTACAGGGACTGAAGAAACATTTGAGCTTTTGAAAATCTATACTGCAGCAACATTTGCACCTAACCTTGTCCAAATTTAGTCCTGTACACTAAATCTCGTCAAGAGTCTTTAAATAAAACAAATTTCAAATTTGGGGAAAGTAGTTTGAGATGTGACTTGAACAAAAATGTTAGCAGAAATTTCAAAGAGTGAAAAATTACAGCTATGTTTTCCAAGTCAAATTTAACTTTGAACTGGATGGAGAAAGGAGACAACATCAAAGAAAAAAATTACCTTCCTTTTGGCTCTATTTAAAATATACAAAATGCCAAACTTATTTTAACATAATAAACTAGCTTTCAATCCATTCTAAATCTTGACATCTCTGGATGGATTGTTGAAAGGGAAGAAAGCCTACATATTTCACTGTATTTCCCCTACAAAGGAAACACAACATATTCCATCTTTTACCTAGAAATAGAAATATTACATTGAATTATACAGCCAGGAATTCCTGGCTAACTTCAGTAACATAAGAGAAAACAGAAGGAAGAATTTCTGTGGAAATCAGGCAAAAAGCTTTTTTCTGAGTGAAGAGAAATGTAAAATATAAATATAAAGGCCTCAATGTAATAAAAATGAAGGAACTATTAGTGATGTCTGTTAAATTAGTACTTGTATCCGTAGGTCCGAATTCAACTGAGGTCACTGGACACACAAGTGTGCATCTGAAGAAAGACTGCCCCCTTATTAAGTTATTTAGGGCCTGAGTGTCAGATGACATACACTCAAAACTACTGCTGAAGCCAATGGGAGCTGCTGAGATCCAGCACCTGTTTAAATTTGTCTCAAGGTCATGGGATACTACATCAGCTCTATGAAGATAATATGGTGGTAATTTTGAAAACAGTGGTATGTCTGTTTTCTAGAAAGGAGATTATTAATGCCACATGCCAAAGAAAGTTATCTAATCTCACTTGCTCTTTATCTTTTACAGTCAGTTATCCTAAACAAATCATGTCTTTCTCTCTTCTTAGAGGACACCTTCCATTGACTGACCTGTTCACAGATGAAGAAGTGGCAGAAGAGTCTGACATCTGATATGGCAAAATTGTTAATTTGAACTAAGAGAATTTGTTTCCAAGTGATCCACAGACAGATCCCGTCCTGTGATGGTTTCATGTTCCCAGTATGGAGAACAAAATATATTTCTTCATTTTACTTATTCTGTATTCTGCAGAGAAATGGTAGAGAGAGAGTTATATCCATTCAAAGAGCTCATGCCATTTTATGAAGATGGCAGTAGATTTAATATGTTTTATGGCCTACTTTATCATCTGTGACTGGAACTATTACCTTGTCTGAATTCTGGGTGTATAGTGTAAGCCTGTTCAATTGTAATAAATTACTCACTTCAAGCATGCGTGGATGAGTGTGAAAGCGGAATATCCATTACTGAAAAACATCCAGCTAGGGATGAGTGAATTATCCTTTCATCCACTTCTGGTTCAAGGGCTCAGTATTTGTTTCTAGTTTGGCAGCTGGATTTTCTGAAATAATCCCCATTTTCAAATACATCTTTATTACAAATGGCTGGAAGAGATGGTGACTGAAGGCCAAGGTCAGGAAGTCTCACTATACCCTTCCTGCCACCACCACAGTGTGACAGGTGTATGCAACTGTTGTGCTGGACAGCTTGAATGCAGTATGTAAAACTACACCATAAAGGGGTAATCTCAGCATACAACCCCCTCCCAAACTCTGACACCTTATCATAAATCATATTTCTTTTGTCACCCACCCAAGGTCAGGCATGTTCTACTAGGTTTTACTGACTTGAGATAAAACTATTTGCATGCTGATTACACGAAACATTAATGTAGTGAAATATTTGTATAGCAATGATTGTCTTTTGTCTGTGTATATGCATGCCCACATACACTGTTACACATTTACAGCATAAAGTCTAGATTGGAGCAAGGCAAAAGTTTAGCAACATTTATCAAGAGAGCAAGGTTGGTTTTAAGGATGATGATTTCCCTTTCTTGGCCATCCAACTATAGCTGCATCTTGCTATTCCATTCCACAATGTACAGAATACTCCTAAATAAATTACTATAGAAATCCCTTATACTTTAAGACCCAGAAGCTTGCTGCTGTGCAGAGAAGAGGATTCTGACTTGACTGGCAGCACTGGGTATTATTTCCCACTCCCTGAATTTTAATGTGAAACTATGTCCAGGTGGAATGAGAAGGTTGGGGCATTATAAAGCATGGTAATTGACAAGTGACACTGCTTGCCTGATCTGATAAATAAAAAGAGAAGATTTTTTTTAAAATAGGAAAAAATAGTTGTGAGTATAACCATAATCAAGACTTAATTATACCTTTCCCTTGGCAGTACCCAATACATATTCCAGTTACATAGGATCATACAGGAAAATGTAACTTTATAGGAAAATAGACTTCAAAACAATCCATGTGTGTTCTGCTCTGGCAGTGCTACTGACTTTGAAGGATTTACAATATCTTTCTAATGTCAATAGCTGATAAAATAATTACTAATATAAAACACACCTGTCTGCAGTCGAGTAAATGTTTTTACCATCTGTAGCTGTTCTTTATTTGGTGATAATGTTAATTCAAACTGATAGTAGATTGGGATGCCATTAAAAAGTAAGAGGGTCTGTGGATTACCAAATCACACCTTTACACCTGCATCTGGAATGGAAGTGAAATATTTAGGCTTTTATTCCACTGGGAAGTGTGCCATGCAACTCCAGTTTAAGTGAATTACATGAAAATGGAATTCTGTGTATCTAAGAATGCTAAGGTGGGGTGAAAGGTTCAGCTGAATGACGAGCGAAAACTTATTTCAGACTTCAAAGCAGAGTTGTATAAAGTTGTCTAGGGACAAGCTAGCTCTACATTTACATATAGTACTATCATATCAGTAGCGGAGAGAAATGAATACAAGTTTGGAATCAAGAACTCCTGCATTTTAATGACAGCTCATTACGGCCTTGCTCATGTAACTTTACTGCCTCAGTTTTCCCACCTGTAAAATGGAGACAATATGGCTTTGATGCTATGCTGTGAACTTACACATGTGAGCAGTCCAGTTACCCATGCGTGCAACTGGTTGCAGGACCGGGTCCTATATGATTAGCTTTCTCACTTAAAACTTGCTCCAAAGCCCATTAGTTGAGCACCTACCTCCCTTTGAAAATTCCAGCCTTAAGCATTTTGGGAACAATTCCCAAAAGTAGCCTAAGTCCCATTTTCACATAGGCTCATAAGTTATTTAGCTGCTTTTGAACAAATTTCACTGAAATTTTTGGCCAAAAGTTCTCAACTATATTAGACTTTGTTTCCTTTCAACGTCATTGTATTTTTCTTGAATATGGATTGGGGAAGAAAAACAATACTTTCTTCTGGTGCTTCAGGTCCCATAAAATCTCTTATTTTATTTTATGACTTTCCTTAGCAGCTTAACCCTGCAATAGTATCCAGGAAATCACCACTTCAGCAAAATGAACTGTCAGAACCATTGGATATCAACTTGTACCATGCTATGAATGCTAGGCCTGGTGGCCACTTTACAGCAGACTATGATCAAAATTCTGAACTGAAATACATCACAAAATGCCTAGCATGGCATTTGGGGACAGATGATATCAAAGCCCTCTGCCTGGTGCATACTGGACCACAATTCACAAAATTGCAATTACTTGGATGAGCAAAACTAGGGACAGAGAGTCATGTAAACAGGATTCTCACCCAGACTACTTAATGTCTCCTGAAACAACAACCACTCAGCCATATAAACAGGCTTTTCATCCAGAGTACTTAATATCTCCTGACACAACAACCACCCAGCCATTGTGGAGGGGGCAAGAGATCAGTGTTTTCATTGCACACACCATGAGTCCCCAGTTCATACCAAGGAAACTGACCCAACCAGTGGACCACATTTGAAGTCCTTTCTAAGGCTGAATCTCGGTCATTTTCCAGATGACGTTCCTGATGCAATTCCACGCCCCAATGTTGAAGCCATTGGGCTAGTCCGGAGAATACTTCTGTTCAGCACTGAGGGATTGTTGACAACCAAACATGGCATTATCAGTGAATTACCCTGTCATTATGGATTGATATCATCTGCCTGAAAGAGATGCATATCTCTGCCACAGAAGCCAAATGCCTCAAGATAGCCAGTTTCAACCTACTGTGCCACACCCCTTAAGCTAAACAAGGCTGTGCCACTTTCATCCGGTCAAACATCTCCGATGCCACTCTGCTTACATTTACTAGTGTCTGTGATGTGATTAAGGTGGGAGGTTTCCAGATCACAAATTTTTACAAGCCATCAAATGTTAGCTGGGACAAGCAAGTTCTGCCAACACTAGCTCACCCAGCTGTTTACATAGGTGACTTTAATAGCCACCATCCTGACTGGGGATACTCAGCATCAGCTGCTAATGGAGTCAAACTGGTGGAGTGGGCATCTAACAATGATCTTGCCTTCATCCCTGATGCAAAGCAGAAAGGCACCTTCTGCTCAACTAGATGGTCTCATGGATGTCATCTGAGGATGATCACTTCCAAACTGCATCATTCATGGTCTTTGAAGACTTCCCACATAGCCAACAAAGACTTTCTATTATCCTGTAACTCTGACTCTTCAACAAGCCAAGATGGAACTTCAAGAAGGCAGCCTCGATGTACATGGATGCTCTAAAAAAAAGCATTGTCTCCCTACCATGACACAGCATCACAGTTGATGAAGTTTCTGTTGATTCTGAGGAGCCATCTTCAAAGCCCCCGGTGCATCCATCCCATATGGCCACCATCTAGTCTACACACTGTGTTTTGATGCTGAATGTACTAGCCTCCTCAGTCAGTATGAATCCTTTGGTGATCCAGCTATTGCTGACAACCCAATCATGTCACTGTATGTGCTAGATGGGTATGATGGGAAGAGACAACTCAGAATCTAGAAGACCCTCAAGACATGTTCCTATGCCTCTGCCATCAATACTGTTGTAAAACTTTGACAGAATTAGAGAAGGCAAAAGCTTCATAATTTGTTCATTTTATGCAGGCCTGGAAGGAGGTGGTCCTGCACTCCCTCACAGTGAAAGATCCTGTTCTCTGTTCACATGGTTTGTGATGGAGCAGGGGGACATGTCTCAGGTGTCACTAGTAGAACCTGCATTTCATGCTAAGCTTACTAGGAAGACTGACAAAAAGTGTAAAAGCAAACAAACAAAATTCTCAGATGGAACCATGTGGACAGACCCCTTCAGCTATCCCCTTTAACAGCTACTGTGCTGAATCTGATTTTCATGTAAATCTAATTGATCTGGCAGCATTTATTACCTGTCATGCACTAATTACAAGTATCTCTACAACCTTTTATGGTACGTTCCTCCTGATCTTGACAGTTTTAATCCCAGTGCCCAAGGAAGCCACTTTCAGAGTTCCTTTTAAGCAACTAGTCTCTGAGCTCAGAGATTTTGCACAGAAAGTAATTTCCCTTGGGGAGTAGGGAAGTGACTTAGTTGCTTATGAAAAGTGAGCCCTATCCCTATCTAAACCCACTTGTGTTTGCTACAACAAGGCAATGCTTTAAGGAACATAGAATCCATCTTAAAATAAGTCTCTCATGTTGCTTGCATAGTCCTTCTCCAGTAGAGCTCTCCTGGGGAGACTACATTTCATATCCTTATATGAGAGCATTGTTCACATTTCTTTTATGTAGGATGGACTGGAGTCCACACACTGCTCTATTTTATCTGATATGAAAATTGATTCTATTGCTATATAAAAAAACTATGTTTTTCGTAGCTACCAGATTGCATCTCCTCATGCCCTTAGCTATCATATAGTCAGATGATCAGATTAATGCTCACACTATCCAGCCATTTTTGGTCACCATTGGCAGCCTTGTTAAAAACCAATGCACTTGCAAAAGCATGTGTGTTCCACTCTTCATTACAAGGCATAATAGCCTTGTAATCTACAAAGACTCTTGAAAGAGTCCATTATTGCATTCTGAATACAGTATCATTGTTCCTCATTGAAGAAGACACATGCTGTCTAGCCACCTAGAGTTTAGTTTCTTTTGGATTCTATTTGACCTGAGTGGCATAATTTTCAGAGCTATATATTTTGAAAGAGCATATGTCTCCAAAGTGGGTTCAGTTTCTGTTTGTGTGGCTGCCTACCCCCTTCCTTCCTTCCTATCTTATTGAGGCATCTATTAAGTTACTTACTCTTCTCTGGAGTACAGGGAGGATTATGTTTCTAGATTTGCAATAGACTGGTCTACAAAAAGAGTTTGCTTACCATTGCCGCATATCTGCAATGTCACAGATTTCCTCTATGCTGTAGTTTGGATGGCAGTTGGGGTAGTATCTAAGAAACCACAGTGGTAACTCTTGCAAAATGCTGATAGTTACCAACAACTGCTATAAGAAAGGTGAATTTATTTGGGTTTTGTACTGAGGAAACAGAATTAGGCCTTCAGTACAAGACTGGGTCCTGCAGAGAAAGAATCCAAAGGAATTCCTTGTACTTTAAGGTGCTGGGAAAGGATGGCTTACCTGGAAAACATAAAGCAAGGAAACAGATTGCAGATGGTTCTTAATTTTTTAACGGTTCCCTGTGTTTTCCATTTTAATTTATTTTGTTGGTTATCTGTTGAATTTCTAAGTGAGTTTGAGTCTTAGTTTTGCCTTGAGTAAAAGGCAGAATGTAGCTGTGGGACCCCAGGCACAGCCCAGGCTTTCCTGTCTTCCTTCTTGCTCTGGAGTGAAAAGAGTCAAACCTGGATTTTTATCAGTGTACTATTTGTAAACTGGGAAGTGGGCTTGCACCCGCCCACTGCTAAAGGCCCCTCCCCCAGCCTAAGTGGAGGAGTCACTGAACCCAGAATACAACTGATTACAGGGGACAACTAAAAACCAGGAAGGGGCGCTGTAGCCTTCCTCGGAGCCTGGGCCCAAGGAAGGGCCGCGATGCCCCCGCTGGACAGATCAGGACACTGCAGGCCACAGACCCCGGGAGCAGAGGGGTGGGGCTAGGACGGGAAGGGGAGCTCATGTTCAGCTGATTAAATGCCATAACCCACAACAACTTTTCAGATTCACTGATTCCCAGCATAGAACCCGCCCATACTGGAAGTCTGGTCTATATTCTTTGCTCCTAGATGATTAACTACATTTGACTGTATTCAAAAGCATATTGTTTGCTTGCACCCAGTTTACCAAGAGCTCCAGATTGCTCTGTACCAGTGACCTGGCATCTTCATCATTTACTACTCATTTATGAGTAATGATTTTCTGTTTTCTTCTAGATCATTGATAAAAATGTTAAATAGCTAAGGGCCAAGAACCAATCCCTGCAGGACCCCACTAGATACACATCATCTTGATGATGATTATCCATTTACAATTACATTTTGAGTCCTGTCAGTTAGATAGTTTTTAAACCATGTAAGTATGCCATGTTAATTTTGTATTGTTCTAATTTCTGAATCAAAAAGTCCTGTAATACCAAGACAAATGCCTTTCAGAAGTAGTTTAAGAATATTATATCACCACTGTTACCAAATCTGTAATCTCATCAAAAAAATCTATCTAGTTAGTTTAACAGGGTCTATTTTCCATAAACCTGTATTGATTGTCATTAATTATATTACCCTCCTTTAACTCTTCATTTATAGAGTTCTGATTTATTATCCTGACTTTTATCCCCCTTGAGATTCAACTAGTAGAACTTGTTTTGGGAAAGAGCAGCTGAGGATACAGTTTCTTGCTGAAATTGGTATGAAGCAAACTTGGCATCTACTGTGAAGACAGCTGCTTATCAGACTTCTGAGTTAGAAGCAGGGTATCCTCTGTGTGGAATACAAGCTATAGTCACACATGATGTGACAAAAGTCATTCTAGTTTCACATCCCAGCTGTGGCTCTCAGGCTAGCCAACATTAAGACTCAATGTTCAATGAAATCATTCCAAAACCGAAGTTGATCTACATTACAGTAAACAGTAACACTTTAAAATAATTGCCTAATCAATATTAATTCCTTTGGTATCTTCTAAATAGCATTAATCACCATGAACTCATTTGGTGTTAATGTGAATGTCACAAGTACTTCAATTGGATTTCCACTGTAACTCAGGATTAATTACTTCAGCTAGACCATTGTGCTAAAGTGTTACCCAGTAAATATGCATGAAGAAACCATAAAAATAATGAAGTAAGGAATGGAACAATACTTTACTTGCACATGTAAAAGTGAAACACTCGTAATTCTTGCCTTAGCAGTTGACACTTATTAGTAAAGATGTATGTATTTTTGAAGTGAGGCTATAGGGGCTTGGTCATCCCAGTGTGAATCAGTGGCAAACACTAACCTCATCTCTCATTGCTATGGTGCATTTTACTTCTTACCAACATATTTGTTCTTTATATGCTATAAAGAATGGATTGCCAGAAAAAATATATTTTGGTTCTATGTTCTCATTTACCTTTCATGTGCCTGGATGATGAAAATAAAATTTCTTTAAAACATTATTTCAGGCATAGCAGCTAAAGCTAGTTTGCAGCTAACCCATGTAAGATGAGTCCAATTTAAAAATATTCTCAAAAATGAAACACTATAGCATTTGGATAATTCTAGTAAAATTCTAGGATCGGTTGTATAATTGTGTACTTGTTTGAGACTCTCATTCCAGCAATAGACTTCTAATCAGCCAATTGCAAAATGAGGATTCATACACAGTGAGAGGTGCTGGGCAAACTAGGCACATCACTACCCAAAATTTAGACCAAAAGTGTTCCATCCCCCAAATGCTTAAGGACTTTTCTGTATAGACTTCAATCACTCTAGTAATTGCTACATACCTCCTTAGCACCTGTGATTTCAAAGAATGTCATACTAACCTGGAGGCTAATTGTATTTCCAACTACCACTCAACTTCAAACTCTAATCTATTGTTACCATCACCACCTACAAGAAAAATTTGACTTGTATGAAAAATGTCAATCAGGCTTTAAGTCCCATCATATTACAGAAATTATATTTAGTTCCAGGTTTCCAAAAAATCTGCTATTAATTGATTCCAGTTCTTCTCGTGCAACTAGATCTTTCAGAGACATTTGACACTATCAGTCACATAATCCTCCTCGATCA
Organism: Emydura macquarii macquarii; assembly: GCF_026122565.2. Taxonomy (NCBI): domain Eukaryota; kingdom Metazoa; phylum Chordata; order Testudines; family Chelidae; genus Emydura; species Emydura macquarii. The sequence continues at coordinate 16,300,338 of NW_027130617.1, forward strand.
TCTCTGGACAATTTTGATCCTTTGTCATACAACCTTAACTTGGTTTGATGCTTACCGCTCATCTCTCCCAGTTGATTTCTACGTGCACATTGATATCTGCCCATGTAGTCGATGTTTCACTATATCACTTGAATTTTTTCTGGGTCACTTGCTTTTCACTGTCTACATGTTACTTCCTAGTGCTCAGTTCTGTGCATCTCAATTCTAGTCTTATTTGCGCCATACCATTTGTTGAAGATATTTTGGAATTCTTTTTTACATTTTAAATGAATTTACAGTCAGAATTTCAAAAGCACCTAAGTGATTTAGGAACATAAGTCCCCTTTCAAAAGTTCCTCAATGATTTAGAGGCATAAGCCCTATTGACTTTTAATAGGACTTGTGTTCCTCAATCACGTAGAAAAATCACTTGGAAAATTCCCTTGCTGTAATGTTGTGGTATCTTTGCATATGACATTGCAAACATATTAGAATTGGATGAAGATCTACAATCTATTTGTTTGGCTGTACTCATGTACCTTTTGTGTTATCTTAATATTCTAATGAACAAATGTACTGGCAGAAATGTTCTTGCCAATTTTAAATGAATTCTAAAAAATATTAATGGAAAGCAAATTCTGTACTTGTAAATGTATGTAAACCTGATTTTAAAAGTTACACTTATCCAATCATTCCATGTAATTTGTGTCCATTCAAAACTGGCCAACACAGCTTGAATTGAAAATATCAAATGCTTGCGGTAGGTGAATATCTACAAACCAAGAGTTATGTATACAATCAAGGAAAGTATTAGTGGCTCACACACAACTTGCTAGAAAAAAAGAAGTGTAATTCTCTAATTAAATTATTTTATCTGAGTTTTCTTAGTCAGTATGGGTTGTTGCAGAGTAATGGCACCTGGCCTCAAATATCTCCTTCAGCTGATCAACAATATGTAATCAATTTTTCTTAAAAGAAAGTGGCCTAATGAAAACAAGAATTACCAGAAATCATGTCAGAAAGTCTGTTCTTGCAGACTACTAGATTTGGCTCATCTCCAGAATTCAGATACTCACCGGAACCAAACTTCCAAACCTTTTGTGGTTCGTTCTTAAACAGGTCAGATAGGGATTTTGATATTTAATGGCCCAGAAATATTGATTTCTTTGCTCTTCTTAATTGTTATGGTTTGTCTGCATGGCTCCCACAGTGCTTCCTGTCCATTGGTTTTAGCTAATTTAGAGTATAGTCTAATCCATAATCTATTCTGTCGCCCCTTAAATCTCTTGTTAAAATACACCATCGATTTAAAGATCTTGTTACTTACTATAGTGAGTTCTGATTTTCTGACCTCTTCACACCATTGGTGGTGACCTGAATTATCAGCGCAGTTACCAAAAGGTAATGCAGTTACATTAAAATGAATTAGCATGCAATTATCAAGGGAGCTACAGTACTTATAATTAAATGTTATTTCATGGAAAGTATGAAGTACATTTTCAACTTCACACTCAAATCAGCAGCAGCTGCTGCTTCTTTATATAACATATCTATGGTACCAACTCCTAGAAAAGATTTGAAAATGCTGAATCAACATCTGGCTTTAAATTCTAAGTGATTAGAAAAAACCTTAACATTGCTTCTAAAAATTTTTTCAAAGCTTTCTGACAAGAGCTGTGTGAATAGTGCTGCTAAAAGTCTTTCCCAAATACTCATTTAACTTTTTAACTGAATTCATTTGGGTCAGCTCAGACCAAACCCCTTTTGCATTTATTTTCTGTAAACGTTTACATGATTCAATTTCATCAGCACAGTGCTCATTGGAAGTGAATTTCAAAGTTGCATGTATAGTGTTTATGCAAACCAATTTTTAAGTTCTCTCATGTGAGTTTTCATGCCATGTTCTTGCAAATTCATTCAATCAAGGAACCCCAATAAAAACCATGTGATTTTTTTTTAATTTGACCAATCAAAACTAACCAGCAGAATTCATATAACAAACAGCAGATATGAAAAGTTCACAGAGAACTGTTTGAGTTAAGTATATTCACAAAAGAATTAATCAAATTTTGAATAAAGGCAAAGAAATTGTGAGCGGGGGAAAAAAGCTAAATTTGTGGGCTAAATGGTGAATTGCACGTTACCCGTAGTAACTCACTAACGAACTATGAGGGTGCTCCAATGGGGTTTCAATATGTCACAGTGCCAGGCAACTGTATCTGTATTCCCCCTCTATGGTCCAGCAAGAGCACCCACTCTCAGGCTTCCAGCTCCCAGCCCTCACCTTTCTGAAGCAGAGATACGCCTTTTTCTTCTTCCTGACCGGGGTATTTCCAGTGAATTTTCCAACAAAGTCAGACTGTCTAAGCAGCCCTGCTTTGCCTTCTCTTCAGAAACTAAAACACTAAAAGAACCTACATGCATTCTAATAAGCTTATCAGAGATCACCCCACCTTCATCAAGGGCTCTGGATAGTGAAAAGTCCTTCAAACCCCACTAATATTTTTTTCTGTGATCGCAAGTTCATAATAGCTGTTAGTTCAGAACAAGCACACAGATTGGGCCAAATCCTTCCAACCTTCCCAGGAAGGATTTGGCCCTCCTTTGGACAAAACAGCTTGTCTGTTTGTTGGATCAGAAAGAAGGCCCTGAGTCACTTTTAACTCAGGCTATTTAACCATAAATGCTTTCTTTGTTTGTCGGTCCCTGGAGAATACAGTTTGAACCATCAAGTCTTTCTCCAGGTGGTGGTAATTCTCTGGAGATATTAGAAAATGAGTAAATTCGTAAGCACCTCGCACTTGTTCCTAATTCCTGGAGAGACCCCTCCCGGATGGAATTACATAAACATTAATTTAATTCAAAATAAGGCTTAACTTAATTCAGTAAGGTTTATCCAGGCCATTACTGGAAATTTCCATGTCTGTCACACTGGACCTTTAATATTACCTGTGTAAGCACTCGCTGGGGAAATGTGAAGGTCCTCCATTGGGGTTTGGCTGGACTGAGGGGTGTGTGGAAAGTTAATGGAAAACCACCTCCTTTCTCAGATAAGCTGAGGGTAGCTCCAGTACACCTAAAGATCAGGTCCAATGAGGGAGGGATCCTGCTGGAAAAAATAGTATGTATGGATAGTCTTTTATGATATCATAACTCCTAAGCACAAAGGGGCAATGGTAAGGGTCCTCAGGGAACGTTAACTATGCTATTTCCTGTGCTTGACTTTGACCTTTAACATTCATTTCATGCTAGTTTTTTTGCATGGAGAATTATTAAACTTTTGCTGGTGGCAACATTTAACTTTAAGATTGCAAAAATGTTATAAATAACCATGTTTGTTTGCTCAACTCTTTTTTTGTTTCTCAGAAATTCTCCTGGTATGTAGTTAATGGGAGAGAATGGGTATTATAGCATGTATATGATTGGAAAGCTCCCCCATTCACTGAAGATTTCCATACTTTGTCTCACACTGCTATTGATTCCAGTGTGGCTTTGGTCCTAAAACTAGAACAGACGAATTCAAAATAAATCAGTGTAGGTAATCAGAGTGCTTTAAAATACTAAAGTTTTACTTCACACTTTCTTATGTGATACCCGATTCAGGAAACAGCATACTGAATTTTAAGCACATGCTTGATTCCCATTGACACATGTTAAGTGCTTTCCTGAATCAGGTCCTAATTCAGCCCATTTTAAAGCCCAGTCCTTCAGATACCACCTATGAGATACTGACTGCTCCCCATCAGCACTGACTAAAGTTGTAGGCATAGGCAGCGAGTTATATGGGCCTGTGGTGTCCATGCTCCATCAATATTGGAACGTGGGCCTGGCTCCGCCAATATCTCTGTGCTGCTGGGGGACTGTTCGTGGAGCCTCCAGTGGTGCTCGACCATGTAGAGAAAAAACGCAGAGGTACCCAGCACCCAGGGCGGCCTGGCTGTTCTGCCCCCCTCTCCTGCCCTGGACACACTCACAGTGGCTTACCTGGAGCTGCTCCGGTGCTGACCCTGTCTCCAAGCAGAGCAGCAGCCACTCCCCCCTCTCAGCCCCACTCCTTCCCCCTACCCCTCTCTCACATGTGCCCAGCGCCCAACCCAGGAAACGCTCCTGCCCCAAGCAGCATGGCAGCCGCTCCCACCTCCCAACCCTACCCCTCTCCCACATGGCCCCGCCGCCCCCCCCCCCCCCCCCCCCGGGCCTTACAAGGCAGTTGTGAGGGGCAGGATATGGACCCATTCTGGGCACCACCAAAAATTATACAAACCTGGTGCCCACGGTTGTAAATTGCCAGTACGTCAGAGTGGTAGCATCCCGAAGATGCTTAGCATCCCGAAGAATCAAGTCCTTAGTCAGTACAAAGCACTTGGTGTAAAAGTGTGCTAGGGAATATGATTCACCAACCCTGAATTATAAGCTTGCAGTAATGTGTGCTATTACAAGTGATGTAAACAAAATGCAGTGAGCTAAACAGTTAGTGGTAATGGAACCATCTTCAGTTTAATTTTTTTCTGTGTCAGTAACAGTACAGTTTCTTTGTGATGTCAAAGCATTTTTAAAATCTGTGCTAAAGTGCTCAAATGGAAGTATTTATTTCTCCAGTGTATATACTTATACCAACATGGCTGAGGAGATGGAATAATAAAAATAGCAGAATGCATTCAACCATTTCATGAACCAAAATCCTCTGGAAATGCTTAGATGCTTGAAAGAGAAACTAAACTTAATCAGAATTTCACTTCTAATGAAAAAAGTCATATCTTTATTTACAAGAGAAAGAGATGGAAAACAACTAACTCATTCTACTCTAAGCACGCAGCTCATCTCTGGAACTAAATTGGATACCATCGGCCAGATTCGTAGCTGGTGGAAGTTGGTATAGTCTATTAACTTCAATGGTGTGATGTCAGTTCACCCCAGTTCAGGATTTGGTCCCATTGTTCCACACCTTCCTTGAAACATACACAAATAATGTTTTAGAAAAAAAATTAAGTAGTTTAGTGATATTTTCTGTAATCCTCAGTTTTACACTTTTTGTTTTCAGACAAATGTGATATGGTCAGAAGACTTTCAGAAATTGGACACTCTTCCTGTTGTCTAGCCAGTTTCCATTATGGTGGTTGAATTGTTCTTGGCAATAGGAGATATGAGTGGTGGATGTTTAAATAATTGTCTTCAGCTAAACTGTGGATATATTTTGTATATTTGAGATTTTCCCCATAAATCTCTTTCCATGCACCCGGAAGCCTTTTTTTGAGGCTCTTTTTATGTTTTTATTGTACAGGTGAAGCTCATTAACCTTTTCTTATATCAAAGCTGCTTTTTACCTTCCCCTTAAAGAGCTATACATATTAGAGGTTCCTCAATCTGTTTCCCATTTCTCCCACTCTTACATGTCATTATATACACTACTATGAAGTGTTATAGATTTTTCTTTCCTCTGACTATATTATTGTTGACTATTTTAATTCTCCCCAGCATAAAGGTATGAAGCTTTCCTTTAATAACAAAAAGTGGACAAGTCACACCGTTTTACTGCTAAAATGTATAGGAAATGTAAGAGGCATGTCCATGTTTGTTACTTAATTGAAGACAGGCCCATACTAACACTTTATATTAAAAGATTCCTTAATATTGGAAAAGTTCTCCATTTGGGAGAGATTGGAGATATTAAAGCAGTTCAGTTTAGAGATGGAGGTGAATAAGACAGAACATGGAGAGAAATAAAATAATGAATGATTTACAGGAAATAAATTGGGCACCACTATTTACCCTCTCTCAGAACAAGGGGATTGTTAATGGAATTAGAAAGCAACAAATTCAAAACTGATAAAAGGAAATTCTTTTTTATACAACACATAATTAACCAGAGGATCTCATGGCTACAGGATATTTATATGGATAAAAAACATTCACTGTTACTTTAGACAAGATAGAATGTATACAAGGGGAATATAACTTGCATGCTTCAACTAATAAACTGACACTAACTGATGGAGATTAGGAAAAAAATCTTCCTCTATTAGTAGATAATTGTCCATTAGTTGGATGCAGACACTTCCTCTAAAGCATCTGATATTGACCACAGTTGGAGACAGGGTGGTGAACTGGATGGACTATGGATTTGATCCAGAATAGAAATTCTTATGTAAAGTTCAATTTCTGGAAGTGGAACTTCGCTTCTCAGCTGGCCCCAAACTAAAATGCTGCCTCTTAACCCTCCTGAACTTTAGAAAAGTCTGGTTTCAGCTTAGAATTTCACAGCCCTTCTCTAGGAAACACCTCTCCTGAGTCAGTTGAATTTTGTTATCTTAATGTAAATTTGCACAAAGTAAATTCTCAAAGCAATGTTTTCCTCATGGGATTCTCCCAATGGTCTCAGATAGCAGATTTTAGGTACTTCTGAGAAAACATTCTGAGAAAACATGTTCTATAGTTTGAATTTTGAAAACCAAGAAAAAAATACAAAAAGAAAAAATGCCATAAGAAGTTTGTGCAGGCAAATATATCAGAGCCTGCCCATCAGCAGATAAAATGGTAAATAAAATTGCTAGCATGCTGACTTCCAGTCCTTAAGCCAGCTTCTCAGGGTTCATTTAGTGGACCTATGCCAGTTTACACTAGCTAAGGAGATGGCCCCACGTGGGCAGTTCAAGTCTGAATTTGCTATAAAAACAAAACAAAAGCACCCTACTGAAATGAATGCCGCTTTCAGGGGAGAGGGAGAATCTTGCCTGTTTTAAAAGACTCATGGTGTGAAGCTAAGCTGCATAAAATATGAATAGGTGGGGTTCTTTCAGGGAACAAAGGGATGCATGGATGAAATTGTAATATTTGCTATAACAAAAGTCTGTTTACATTCTCTTATAAAAACTACCCAGAAAAATTAACAGACCAGAGAGTGAATACATTGTAATTAATCAGACACCGCTGAAGTGAGCACTGGCAAAGTAAATCAGCGATGATTGGGAATATTCCCCAAAGTTCAGTAATGTAAAGGTGCCTTTTCCTATACAAATGTATGTCACCAACAGACACAAAGAAGCACCTCTGTTCCTCTCAAGGCAGTCCTTGGCAGCATCTAGATAAAAACATAAAGGCTCTGACTTTTACCACTTGTTTGGACCTCACAGCTGGTCCTCTAGGGCTCATTTCAATTCCCATTAAAGTCAATGGGAGCTGTTCTATTGACTTTAATGGAAGCTGGGTCAGGTTCCTAGTGTGCTGTTCTTTTTCTCTCTCTGGCTCAGTCAGGGTTCAACTACCTTTTCGTTGATCAGTTCACAGCTGGTCTGGTAGCTAGATATGCTGCCTTTGAGCCTGCCAGAACACTTAAACTGGAGAATTAAAGGTTGTAGAGAAGGCTATCCGAGAACTGCCAGTCCCAAGGGTCTCGAAAATGAGGTTTATAGTGGTTAGAAAAATCGGGGATTAAAGTATGATACAGAGTATACAAGGAAAAGATTAATCGAGGAAAACCCCAGCTTTTCTTGTGTGTTACCAGAACAGCCAGCTAGGCAATTGAAATAATTATGTCAGTCAAAAACACTGTACCTTGGAGTGTTGAGAGTCCTTACTGGTTTGCATGTATATTCCAAAACACCTAATCTCAGCCAGAACAGGTTCCTATAATGCTGCCAAACCTTCAACCACTTGGGGTCTTTGTGTCACCAACCACACTAAGGGTGGATTGAAACGGTAGCGTGATCTTCACTGTTCGTGCACCAGTACTGTATACTGTAAAGTTCTGCTTTATGTTGACTGAGGGCTCTGACATCCCTGTGCAGGTCACATCAGGTTCCTGCCTCCTCCAGGATTTCTTCAACTCCCTCTACAAATACACATCCCATTTCTGGCTATGCTCCTTTTCTCCCCTGAATCTCATGGCACTGAACTCTCCTACTCCATCTGGCATAGCATAAATGGAGGCAGAATGTAGTTTATAGAATCTTGGGCACAGAGGCCTAATCTAATCAGTGACATGGTTCATGGTTCTTATATGGCTATTATCCATAGGGGTACACATTTGGGAGGTCATGGGGAAATCTTTTCTTCATCCCAATTCTTCCTCTCTTCCTCATCCTTCCATCTCAATTGGCTATTCTTTTTGTTTATTTGTTTTGAGTATGAAAGCTCTTGCTCACTGGTTCCAGAAATAGGTTGGGTTTTTGTTTGTTTGTTTGTTTTTGTTTTTAAAAAAAGAAGCATTCAAAAAGTTAAAAATATTAAAATGTGGAAAAGTATAGCCTAGTTTCACAGTTCCTATGAGCCTATGGTCCACTTTTTGCCCTATAGAACTGTGCATCTGTATATACCTATAAAATCTTGGCAGTATGTTTCTTTCCAGGCTTCAGAAGCCCAGTTCATAGGAGGAATGTGTCAGGCAATTTTCATAATTATTAGACTTCTGCAACTTGGGAAAGTTTTTTATGACAAATTCTTATGTGCAAATTCTTTTGACTTTTATCACACAATGAGCAGATGCTGATATGTTGTATGCATGCTTAAGTATGTATTATTTTATCTGCCTCAGCATAAGGAAGAAGGTTGAGAGATATTTTGGGAGCAGTGCAGATGGCAATTAGCAAACAAGTGTTTAGAGAGCAGTCATAATATTCTGCAGCTATAGGTTCATCTATCCTGTCTGAATATCATTGGTCCAGTTTTGTGATTTGATAGCACAGTGATCATATCAGTCAAATAGACACTGAAAGAGCTTTTAAAGTAGAAAGGAACAGGATGATATGTTCAAAAGTATTGCTTCTCTAGCCTCCAGATCTGTCACTGAACTCACCTGGGATGAACTAGATATAAAACAGTGAAAGCTTTGTTAACTACACAGAGCTCGATAGTTGTGCCAATACCTCAAGGAAACTTGGAATCAACTATCAAAGGGTTATCTTGAGCAGTGAATCAATAGAATGCCTCCTGCCTATCAAGTATTTATTCTTGGCAAACAGGATTGCTTTGATGAGGGGGATATTTGTGTTCTGACTCATTAAATAACTATATATGTGATTTTGCTTTTATACCTACATTGAACATTTATATGTTGACATTTGGGGACTAAAATATCTCACCAGAATTCTGAAAACATTTGGGTCTAGCAGTAAGTAACTTTACCAGTTTATTCTATACAATTTCTAATGAAGGCTATGGGGAAAATGATTGGTATTAATATCAAATTTCTATATCTTTCTACCCCAGAGAGTGTTAACCCAATTCAGTCTGTGGTGAAGTAGCCAAAGTGGCCTCTAGTCTTTTGTTACCATTTCCTCCATGCATAGTCTTTAACCCTTCACACCTCACAGTGTATTGTGATCCTTATTTTTCAAAAATAGTTATTCAAGCTATTGTGTGTGTGTAATGGACATATGCAATTATCACAGCCCTTGTGGAAAAGTCCTATAGAATGTATGGAAAATTATAATATTCTGTAGGTTTTCAGACCATCATGTAGAATTTAATAAAATGTTATCCCTGCTATAGAATAATTTTAAACATCTAGCAAAAAGCTTAGGTAGTTGTGTAGGCTCATAGAGTTTATTGGGATGATTCATGTGACTAAGTACTTTGCTGAATTGAGGCCTAAATTCTACAGAAGTTTGCCATTGGGGAATTAAGTGCACATATTGAGTTAATGTGCACAGAGAAGGTCAGTTAAATGCCTAGCTGGCAATTGCACGTACTGTTACCTAGTTTGTGTGCACAATTTCAGGGATTGGGTGCACAAATTGGTGAGCTTTTAGTATATGCAATTATGTTTCTATCTTTTTTTTGAAAATCAGGTTGCATGTCTTTATAAATAAATCATTGTTATATAACCGGGGTGCCAATATGATAGATTCATTATCTTCTGCAGTAAAAGCATATGAAAACAATGTGTAAGATGTGCTTTCTTCATTGAAGGAATTTTTAAATGCATTCTGGATTAGTTCAAAACGCCAAGTATTAAACATGCAAATTAGGTTGCGATGCTCTGTGCAGTAAAGGAGAAAATATGGTGACAATGACAACCAGATCAAGATAAAAATTCAACACTGATCAAAGATACACAAAAAGAAATCAACAAAATACCCAATAGCTATAACAATAATATGGTGTTCAAAAATCTGAGGTTAATACACCTCCAGGCAATAGCCCACTTAAGGATTTTGAAGACTGTCAGGCCCAAAATATTGCCAATCATCATAGTAACTACCAGAGATAAAGTCAGAGTTCTGTAATAGGCACTGGATGGAAAAAGTAGGACAGCCAGAAGAAACTGCAAATTGCTTCACAATTTCAAAAGTTACATTCGACTCTACAAAGATGAAATAATTTCTCATACAGTTACCAGTAATGTGCTGCTGCAGGAGAAAATTTCAGTATTGACAGCATGGTTAGAAGAAGATATCAATACAGGGCAGAGCTGGTAAAGTAATGTACCAGTTCTTCCATTACATTTATTCTGCTAACTTTTTCAATACTTTCTATTTTTTTTTCCTTGGTATTATCACAGTCTTTGCTTAGCTTAAACTAGACTGTAGCCCAAATTGGTATAATTAGTACTTGGTAATTGGTTAGACCAGGTTGGTCTCAGAGGGTTCTGCCTCTAAATTGGCTACAATATTGATTATCGTTAGATTGAGAGACCCAATGAGCACATGAGAACCAGCTTGAAGTAATCATGTTTGCCCGTATTAATACCTTTATTATCCAGAAATCACTGCCCAAAACACTATAATATCATAAACAATAGAGAGATGTACAAAGTATCCAGCACTAGTACTTGATCACTTATGTCTCTTGGTGGGGAATCCCAGAACAGGTAGAGTGATCATCAGATGCTCATCAATCTGGCCTGTCCCGATGTGTCCCACAGCCCAGAGGCCGGGTAACACCTTTTATAACAGGTTACACTGTGTCCACTGAAGCGTATGCATATTCATGAAGGGCTCATCCTCTTTTCCTTATCTGAGTTTCCATATCCTAGTAATATTAGGGTTCCCATCTCCCATAGGCTCATTGACATAAATGCTAATGAATAAAATGCAACTAGTTAATTAGTTGCTATGGCATTTCTGCAGTTGAACATCTGCAAATTCTGCTTATACTTATTTCTTAAGAATTGCTCAAAAACTTGTGCTTTGCAGTTGCTGACAGAGCACATATCAGCACTTTAGTTTGCTTGTTTACTGCAGCATTTATCTTGTGACACTGGATCACTATCGGTTAGCCACTTATTTCAAGCTAAATTCGGGTCTTGGCCTGATCAGTTTAGCTAAGCTAAATGTCTTACAGTCCTGAAGTCTGATGGTCCTTCTGTTCTATCATCATGAACATTTCTTATCTTTTACTTCTATAATGTGGCTAACTAATGTGACTGGCTACAAGAGAAAGAAAGGACAGAAAACTGCCTGTCAGAGAGAGATGATGATGTGTTCTTGTGGTGAACTTTATTCAGTTGTTTGCTTAGGGCACCCGTGGCACCATCTTTTAACACCGTTGGCAGTATTTCTGATTTTCTGTTCAAAGCAAGCCTGACAAGGATCTTGTTAGCATCTTTTTTGTGCTCGGCCAGAACAAAGTAGTCCTTTCTTCTGGGATGGACACATTGGAGCAGTTATGCTTTTTTCACCTTAATATATTACTCTACAGTAATGCAGTCTTCCACTTTAAGATCACTTGGAAGCTTAACCTAGTGGAGGATTTGATTGCTTCTCCTTTTAATGATATTTCATATGTAAGTCACACCTACTCAGTGTCATGCTCTGTCCCCCTGTAGTGGTGGCTGGGCAACATACACAGATTGATGAGCCTGCTACAGGTTTGGTTAACAGAACAGGTTTGTTTAGCTCAGGCTGTAGTGGCTTGTGGTTTTAGAACCAGAAGTGCCAGGTTTGCTCCCTGCCGGCCATCCTTCCAGTGGTGTGGCATTCCACATACAGTTAGCACATTCTGTCAGTACTCCATAATCTGCTCTAACTTCAAGCAGACCACTGAATAGTGTTTAAATTGGTGGGTATTTTAGACCAATAAACTCTGAATGTGTTGGGGCAATGTGAGTCTTAATGGACTAAAATAGTTCTGGTTCAAGCTGTTGGGACCTCCCTAACTCAAAGACCATCCCTCTCCCCACATGATACTGCTACAGTTGAGATCATTGCGTAGCTCAAACTAACAGCCCTCTGGTTTCAAAGGGAGGAGACTCAGGGCAGGGCATTTTTCATAAGGTTTCTTCACTCGGAAACTCATTCCCCCTCTTTGTCTTTCAGAGCCCAGACTTGCTGAACCTTAAGGCATGGCTCATCTATTTTCTCACCTTTTTGGATAGGGATTGATTTGTGGAATGTGGGTTGTTATTATTTTAGACAAGTTTTATTTCATTCCAGGTTGTTTTTTTCTGGTCAACTTATTGTAGATTTCAAAGCATTTTTATTATGTTAAATGTTGTAAAAGTGCCTAGAGCCAATTGTGATGAGTAATTTGACCTTTAAAGACAGAAAAGGTAGACTAGGATATCTTATTTTCTCATCATCTGCCTGCTACTCTTTCTTGCACGTTTATGGTAGTGCAAAAGTACTATCTGTTAAGATTCATATGAAATGCTGTCTCTTACACAGGAACTTGTGACAAATAGAAAAGAGCGGAAAGAACAAATATCCATATCAAGGTGTTTTCATTTTTGAATACATCAGATCTTGTTCAGAAATCATAAACTCCCCTGACATGAACTAACATGAAAATAGTGCCAGTAATTTCACTGTCTGTCTGCTAAGAAAGGAGTAATTCTTAATTTCTGAAGTCCCTGAAGAAAAGTCAGGAATGAGACACCGTATAGCTCATATTCCAATTCCCAGCTTCTTAAATTTCATCCATTCTCTTTGTAGTCTCAGGGCCAGATTCATCCTCTTAGGTCCAGGGAGTAGAATTTGAATCCACTGAACTCATGGAGTTAGATGTGCTGGCTGAACATCTTCAGGGAAATGCAGGCAATATTAGCACTGCCACCCTCCTTCCAAGGTTTTGCCCTGAGAAGGCAGCTTTATTTTTTGGCTGGGAGTAAAAGAGAGTCTTTGACTGAGCTTTCACAGGACATTTGTTAAATTGTGAATTTCTCAGCCAATCTATGCTTGCCTCATTCTAAGTTGGTCATGCCCAGTTTTGGCTATACCAGCAAGCTCCAGGCTCCATGGGGAATAGAAAATTGGAGGCAGATTGTGCCTTTTCTAGTAGGTCACCACCATGAAGATCGGGGTTGCATCAGCAAGGTGAATTGGGCTTCAGAGCATAAATCAGGCCCTGGGTCTTTCAATTTCTGAATTCCACAGGTCCTCTGAGCACCTAAACCTGCCTACCAACTAATGGGTATTTAGTTGATCTGTCTATCTGCTAAACTGTCCTCTTTGTTATGCTGCTTCTTTTATGCTCAAATTGCACAAAACACTTTATAGATCAGCTTTGCTTAAATTATATGAACTTGTGAAAGGAGAGAGAAAAATATACAGTTCGTTCACCTTTTTTACTGCCATCTACCACAGTAAGCTATAATGCCCCATACAGTAGGTAGTTTTAAATAAAGGATATTCTATAGTAAAGAGAATATGTTACTATGCAGTAAACATTATTGTTGTGTGGATTTTTATCAGTCCTACAGTAAAAGCTCTCCTATTAAAAGCACATAGGTAAAAGCCACCATTTTAACAATAGGGGCTTTTATTTTTCTGCCAGAATTCAAATCTCTGACAAACAGCTCACTGCGGCTTTGGAAAGAGGTAAATGTTGTTACAAAACTACAATCTGCCTCATCTAAAATAATTGTGTTTGTATAAACATCATCAAACAGGTTTCTACTTGTTCTGCAGTTTTCTTTCTCTTACCAATGAGACCTGAGACCTTGAAAATAGAGTGCAAGTCTGAAATACAGGAGGAGGACTGTGATTTTTATCAGTAAAAGTTGATGCTGAATAAAAATAAACTAAGCATTTAATCTAGTTAATTAAATCCTAAAAACTCTAGCAGCATTAGTAAAATTTTCCTTTTTCCTTTTGTTCTTTAGACTGCAGAGGAATAGTTGAATGATTAGGCTTCTGGTGAATTTGTTATCCTAAACTGTTTTGTCAGTGTGTCCTTCTTTTGAATCCTGGTACGTGTTTCCTCTTATTAAGTCGCAATGGAAATTTCCAGAAGATCCTAATGGGGCTGCTTGCATAGCACCTGTCAGTAGGAATTCTATAATATAAACCTTATAGGCTTTGATGGAAACCTAAAAGGAATACAAATTTGCCAATGCAGCAGTCATGTTTGTAATATCTGAGGGGCTTGTAAGATTTCTATGATACTGGAATTTTCTTTCCCCCAGACTTTGTAGGTCAGAAAAATTTGCTTTTAAGAAGTTAAGAGCAAATATAAATTGAGACATTTCTTTGGCATACAGTTATCAATTAAAAATAAATTTTGCATTCAGCTATGAAACATTCTTGATTCCCTGTCATTCCTTATTCTGAGATATTGTAAAATCCAAGCTTTGTTTTCATTTGGTCAGTGTGAGTGAAATTTAATTTAGTCTGACTGCTCCACAAAGACAAAATAATTGATTGTGTTCCCTAAAAGATGAACACAGAAATGCTTGCCATTTAATGAACTCTGTGCTTGTGCAATGCATTGAACACATGCTAGTTTAGAACACTTAGTCAAACCTGTTCTAATTGAATTTATCATTTGAAACCTTGACTTGCTGCTAATGGTCCAAAAATAGACAAGCCCTTTTTTGGAGTATTTTTGCCTACAGAATGCCATCTATTGATGTTTTCTTGAAGCAAATGCTTGTCTTTATCAGTAGACTTCAGATGTCAGTTTTTGAGGTCAATTATAAGAAACCTTGCATTTAGAAAAATATATGATTGACCCCTGTAAATTAACTGTCAACATCTAAATTCTAAAATTGTGTACAATTAGCCTTAATAGGATGTATGCAAATTCCCAGAATGCTGGTCAAAAACTGTCAGATTGGTGATGGTGTTTTAAGCCATGCATCATTTTCCCTCTTCCTTCTCCCCTATTTATTTATTTATACTCCAAATAAACATCTTTTTTGCAAAATCAGACTGTTGCAAGGGAAAGATGGGGGATACAGTTGGCATTTGCAAGGCACCAGTGTGAGGCATCTTTTCTTGTTCCAGTGTATTACATAATCATCTTCTTGAGAAATAACGAAGAAGAGATAAGGTGACATTAAAAGAGAGAGAGGCAAAGAATCTTCTGTAAGCTTATGAAATCAAGGCAGTATTATAGAAATTAGAAACAAACAGAGAATAACAATTGATTATGCTCTAATTTTTTAACCAAATAGGAAGCAATTTAGCAAAGCATTGTAATGCAGCTAGAACTCACTATAATTCACAAGGTAAAATACATGTGTAACACTACATGACAATAATGCATTTTGAAGGCTTTTATTGCACATGGGCATTCCCATCATCCAAGCTGAAGGAGAAAAATGTTGATCAATTGTTCTTGAGCAGCTGAGATTTTACAGTTGGCTGTCTGGAAATAAAGGGCCAGATCCTTAAAAGATATAAATCAGCAGATCCCCCATAACTTCAATGGAGTTATGCCAGTTTCTACCAGCCGAAAGTCAGGCTCCAAATGTGGTTGTCCCAGTTTTAAGGACATTATCTCATGCTCTCAAGTAAACTAAAATGAAATATTGTTGCTGCTCTGACTATCTAAAGGCATTTTGCTGAAATCTGCTTTTGAACGATTGTACTTTTTAGAGGGGTTTTTTTGTGTGTGTGTGTGTTTTAGGATCTTTGACTATCACTTGGTTTTATGCTTAGTTTTGTCTGTATTTTAATAGAAACTGCAGGGCCACCAACAGTCTGAGATGGTCTGTGAGTCAAAACTGAAACTAAGGTATGTCTACTCTGCCGCGGCAGTGTCGGTGCTCCTGGATCGATGCCTTGGGATCGACTGAATGAGCAGTGGAGACCTGCTCAATCGATCCCAGAAGTGCTCTCTGGTTCATGCTGTAAATCCACACTCGTGAGAAGCATAAGGCTGCGTCAACCAGAAGGCATCTTTCATTGGCACAGTCCAGTGGAAAAGCCTCAGTAAGTCAAAGTTAGTAAGTCAATGGGAGATATGCAAGCTACCAGCACTGTAGACCAGGCCTAAGTAATAACTTGTTTAAAATTCAAATAAGAATTTGACTAGCTAAATAATATTCTGGATAATGTCCATCTGGTATGGAATTTAGATCTGAACATACAGGGTGTCACTAGTCTACTCCTCCACTGCTGTCTGCTGTTGTTGTGGTACCCATGAATTTGTTTTGTTCTTGATCCCCCTATAAGCTAGTGGAGAATGACCAGAGAATGCTGGAGAACCTCTGCCCCTGGGACTGTTCACTCACATTTGCATCAAGTTCTGCAGAATGCCACTGCCATGAAGACTTCTCCTTATCCTCGTCACCCAATACATGTATAAAGAGGCCTTGCATGTTATCAGTTTCTACATTGCCATAATGGGCCAATTGCTTTTTTTAAATCACTAGGCCACTATGTGAATTTAAAACACTGAAATTACATAAATAGTTGTTGCTCTTGTTTTGTGAATCTGGCATCCATGTTTCATAGCAGCTTCAAATGCATAAACCTATTTTTTCCGCAGATTTGCCGCTGAAGTCCCAGTAATAGAAGGTTAAGGAGATACTTGATCATAGCCTATAAGTGTCAACATGGGAAACAAATATTTAATAATGGGCTCTTTAGACAAGCAGAGAAACCTGTAACCTGTTCCAATGGCTGGAAGTTGAAGCTAGGCAAATTCAGACTGGAAATAAGGCATGCATTTTTACTGATGAGAGTAATTAACCATTGGAACAATTTTCCAAGAGTCATGGTGGATTTTCTCCATCACTGACAATTTTTAAACCAAGATTGGATATTTTTCTGAAAGATCTGCTCTAGAAATTATTTTGGGGAAGTTCTATAGCCTGGGTTATACAGGAGGTCAGACTAGATGATCACAGTAGTCCCTTGTGGCTTTGGAATCTATGGAAATTTACTCATTTGATATTTCTAAGGACAATATTTTGTACATGTGGGCCTAGGTTTCATTGCTACATCTTCTAGCATAGCAGTAAGCCTCAGACAACAAGGGATGCTCTTTCCCTGAAAGGTAAAAGAGATTTCAGTCACAATGCTGAGTAAGTCTATCATAAAATACCCACAAATGTTTCCATTTCTAGTAATCTAAACTTGAACTGGACACCATTTGGATTGCTACACCATCTATATTTAAGCCAGTCAGTTTTGAGCTGAATTCTTATGCCTCTGCTATGAATGCTGGAACTTATGTTGGCTGTGCAGGCCTTGAAGTTTGAGAAGGTTTGGATCCAAAAAATTCTAGTTTATGCAAAATTAACTCATGCAAAGATGAGAGTCAGGCGGTCTGCATTTATTTGCATGGGTTAACAGGTTTGCCAGAACAGGAAATGGGACGAGTGGACTATAAGAGGTGACACGATCTTTTAAGGTCTGGGGTCAGTCAGCCTTGCGTTCTAGCTCAGCTCAGTAAGTAGTCCACTTTCTTAATCAGTTCTAGCTGAGAAAGATGCAGGTGTTGTTTATGAAGAGCTGGAGGAAACTTCAGGAGAAGGGTGTCGATAGAGAAAAGGTGCAGGAAGGGACAGCCTCCTTCAATAGTCTCTGCAGCAGGGAAAAGACTCCTGGAAGGAAGACCGAGGGCTGCATTCACATGGCCTCTGTCCCGTACAAAGGGAAGGAAGCTGAGAAAGAACCCAGGAGAGATGTTTATTAAGACTTTATTAAGCCCAGGGTGGTCAGACATTTTGTTTTGGAGACTGGGGACAGGTGAAGAGCCTGGACTCTCAGAAGATGGCAGAGCTCAAACCTTTTGATTTATGGCACTGAAGTTTATTTTGTGATTTGAGGGACATGTATTAATAAATGACCCTGTGATGTGAATGTTATTAGCCTCAGAAAGTGTTGGAGAAGTATTCCTGAGGAGCCCTGAGGCAAAACTGAGGGTGGGGTGCCTGTAGGCCCGCCCCCGGCCATGAGCGAGTATTCTAAGCTGACAATTGTATGACATGTACCTATTAGAAAACATGTGTCTTGCCCTGTATAACATATACCAACTCATCTGGTTGAAATAGAAAATGCAGCACATTCAACTTCTCAAACAATCTGTGGCTATCCAAACAGAGAAGAAAAAAAAATACATACACATAATAAATAATAAAGGTCTAACTATTTCTAGTTTGAAATACAAGTCAAGTTCAAACCAGTAGTGTTTTGAAGTGTGTTTGAAGTTGAGTCAAACCTTGTGAATAGCTCTAGTTAAAAGGGAGTTTGGAGGTAAAGAGTGGTGTTTAATATTAAACAGGAATTATTGTTTTTGTCTCTATAGCCATAAAAATAACCTTTTGAATGTTAGCACTTTTCTTTATCATTATAGAAGCTATTATTTGTTTGAATCAATGTACTGCTTTATTAAGCATGTAATTGTATATACAAATATCTCCATTTTCCATGGATACTTAAATTGCTTGTAGGTCAATATTTCCATGTATTTTGCAAGCAGTTGCACCTTACTGAGTCCTTTTGGAAATATAGTATATATTATAAGAGTGCCCATTAGAATTTCATTTTATAAGTTACAAAATTATATGTGCTAAATCTTTGTATATTTGTAAAAATGTAATCAAGACTTTGCTCTTCTGAGAGTTTAATTTTTGTTTTAAAATTACTGCACTTAAAATCTTGCTAATATTTCTTTTTAATAATGTTATAGTATCTCTTTGTAGATTTTTTTAGGGTCTTTGAAATCAGTGGGAATTAGGCACCTAGGGACTTTCAAAAATCCCACTAAGCACCTATCTTTATCCTTAGGGCACTAAATATATTTTAAAATTTTACCATTAAAGACTAGTGCCGTATTGACAAAAAACTGATTGAGATTTTAAATACATGGTAGCAAAAAAATAAAATAAAATAAAATGCTGGGATCTGATAAACTTGTGTCCAGTGGGAAAGTTAGAACATTTCAATAGGAAAGAGATTAATTTAAAAATCTTTAAGTCTCTAGTTCAAAAGGTTATCTCTTCACCTGACTTGATGATGAAATTACCTGCCTTATTAACTAATTTGAAAACAGTAATAAAGTAAGAGCTTGTTTTCACTTAACTCAGAGATTCAGCGACAATCGACCGGAGTTACGCAAGCTATGCAAAAAACCAGTGTAACTCCCATCGACTTCTCTGCTTCTGTTCTGCGCGCCGTCTTCACTGCACTGTGCCAATGGGAACCGCATTCCCGTTGATGCAGAGCTATGCCACTTGAGAAGGTGGTCTTAATGCGTTGATTTCTGGATCGACTGAGTGGGTCTTCACTGACCACTCAGTCGATCCAGAGAAGTCGATCTGACAGCGGCGAATTTGCTGCCATCAGTGAAGACATAGCCTAGGACTTTTTAACATCAGATAGTTAACAGTATGTCGTGGTTGAACATTCCTGTTATAGGAAATTCTGAATTAAGAGTAATATAACATAAGATCAAATCTGAAGGGTCTTGGTCTTCATTTATTCTCTTGGGTATAACCAGCAGCAATTCTTACCAGATCAAAGCAGTAAAGAGAGCAACCAGAGAGCTAATTAGACTTGTAGTGAAATCCTGGTCCTGTTGAAGTCAATGGGAGTTTTCTCACCATGGTTACTGCTACCATATAGCACATGCTGGAATGGGAAGTAGGCACTGTCCTCACCTCTGTATCTGCTGAGCAGAGCTGGCCAGAGGAGTGGAGCACATAGTATATCATCCTGAGGAAGTTCTGCTCCCCTGGAGCAAATTGCCTAGACTATTACAAATGATAGGAATACATTTTTATTAATCAACCCAAACTCTGAGCTCCGAAAAATCTCTGGATATGCTGATCTTAAGTTCATCAGAACTGCATTTTGTGGATAATTGCCCATCTATCAACTCTAAACCAATCCAAAGTATTCATAAGCCTCTAAGACTATAGGTGAATTTGTTACTTATAAACCTCTGCAATCCATACAATTATTATCTTTCAAGTATAAGAAAACCTCCCCCACCCCACATACTCACCTTTGATAAACTCTTCTCCAGTATCACATATAATACTTGACACATGATAAAACTTCTTCTTCACATCAAAGTTAAATTGTAAATAATCATTCCCTCTGTCTTCTGCATAACAGGATATGGTCCCCAGCTGAATACATAGGATGTCATACAATCTCCGTGTTCTGCTGTTGTCACAAAGTACTGTGCTCTTGGGGCTCACGCTGTCAGCATGAAACTTCAATTGAGTTACATTATTGAATTCAAATTGGAACTATGTTTTCTCTGCCCAGAAACTGACACATGTTGAAAACGTGCAGTTTATATGCATAGGAACACTAGTAATGTGTGTTTTTTACTGTTGCTGCCAATGTAAACTTAGACACCTGAAAGAAATGTCTACAAAGAAAACAGGCCAAAACAGACAAAGTTTCACACAATGACTTCTTGTAAAAAATGTATGTTAGTTATTTTTTCTTTCAAATTCAATCCTTTAGTGTTAGAAGACTTCCCAATGCTTAGCATTAATGCAAAACATAGTATCTATCTGCTACCTATATTTGTCCTTGGATACATGTTTTTGGAAAAGTGCCCAAGATGACAGCAATATGAGACCATAAGAACAAAAGAAGCACTTCTCCAATGTGCAGGTAGTTCAGCTACTTGACTACGTTCGACCTTTGTAACTTGCCAAATAATCAGTAGCAGAGGCTGGAGTAAAACCTAGAATTCCTGATTCCAAATTCTTTACTCCAGACACTAAACAGCACAGCCTTTCTTAAAATTAGTATGAAATGAAATCAGTTTGAAAGGTGGTTTCTTTTGGGTGTTTATAAAAAAGATTGTTCTGCCACTCGTGCCATTTGTCAGGTGTTTGCTTTGCATCTTTTCACAGGTAATTAACATGTTGATTGGGAAAAATCTTGTTCTCATTTCTTCTCATCTCTCCCCTGCTCCAGATCTCCATCTTGGTTGTGTTTCAGCATCTGGTTAACTTCTTCGGACATCTCTAGAGAGAACGCGTAGACTGTTGCCTTTTTCAAGTTCCTGGAAAATTAATGAAAACATTCTTCAGTCTATGAAACTGTGGCTATATTCTGGACTGTTTTTATATCATGCTTTTCTTTTGAATACTCACAGCTTTGATTTTGGCACTGACGAGAAGAAATACACTTTATAGGTCTCCAGATCCCATGTCTCTAAATTGAAGTTTCTGAAAACTGGCAATTTCTGTGCAGAACATAGAGATTGAATGCAAGGCTATATTTCAGTTTTGGTTTTCTGCTGATGACATAAACCACAAGAGCCTTTGGTTTATGAACACCAGCAGCAACTATACATACAGACTGAATTACTGCTGTGTATTTGATCTGAGATAACATGGTGTTGTCCACAATTCAAAGACATTTAATTCCATTTTCCAATTTAACTGTAAACAAATGAATAACAACTACTAAGAAGTCAATTATCTTTAAAAAAAATCATAATTGCTAATTGGTCTTTTTAAGTGAAGATGGTGAAATACCTAAATCTAAATTGTAGCTATTTCAGACATAGATATATTAAAAAGGCTAATTTTTGTTCTGTGGTTGTACAACCCCTAGATCAATGGGGTCCTGGTCCTCAACTAGGGCTACATGAATATGGTAATACAAATAAAAACAATAATAATAACAGTATTTAAAATACCTGATCTAGGTGGGTGCCACCATGTCACATATTGTATTATCCCACTAAATGAACTTGCCTCATTCTGAAAGTGACTTTTTTAAAATTGTCTCACCACTGACTAACACTGTTGGTGCTGTGATATCCCTCCCCTAAATACCTTTAAGATGGTTGACGACATCACTGTATAGCTGACTAAAATTATAGACATCCTCTAACTGCCTGAAGTGACATAATATAACTGCTCCCAGGAAACAGGTTTTCTAGTGTATGCTCTTTATCAGCTCCCCTGGGGGATTTAGTGCATCTGTGGGTCTCTCTGAACCAACTGTCAGGTGATAATTGCCAACTGCCAATCATACCCCATCTCTTCACCCCAATGGCCCTACAGAGGTAATGTTTTTTATTATTTCCAGTGACTTTCAGCTAAAATGGGTTCCATCTCTGAAATAGTCAATACACAAAGATATTGGAAGTAGTCCTAGCTGAGATGGATTGTTTGTCAGAATTTAAGTGGGAAGATCAAAGTTATATGATAAATGCTAAGTATCCCATACTTTCTCAGTTTATCATGTGACTAGCTATTGTGTGTGATGATTATATTTGTATAATATGTCTGATTATAAAATTTCATAGAGTATGGTTTATATCTTGTTACTTGATTAGAGTTTCATATTTTATTTTCCATGACAGAAGAAGCCTAAAACCTAATAAATAGTACAATAAATTGCTGAAAGAGGAATTATCAGCACAACTCAATGCAATCTTAAATTTTAACTCCTAACTAGACTGGGATATTTTCTATATAAAATGTTATTCATTTCACATCATTTGCTAGCTATCTCTATTTTTTTTTTTTTTTTTTTTTTTTTTAATCTCTCAATATTGTTGAAGTATAAAAAAGGAAAATATAGAGAGGTGACCAAAAATAATTTAAAATAGTTTTGGGCTGTGTGGTTAATAAGTTACTGTTATTCTACAAGGCTTACATACCAGATGTGTAACACAATGAGTTGAGCCTGATCCTGCAAAAATCCAACAAGTTCCCATATTTGATAAACAGATCATACATTTCAAAGTTGTAGTGACTACAGTAGATGTAGTTCAGATGAATATAATTGAAAAGGAAAGCTTTGATTTCAGACAACTGACACTCAAAAAGTCAAAATGAATCAAATTTTGGGGGCAATCTACTACTTTTTGAATGGTAAAATGTTTAAACAGTAGAATGTTGACATAGAAGCCCAGTTCCAACAGCCAGACTTTCCTTTCTTATGTCAGAACTGTGAATTCTCCAGCATTATTTTAGATCAGTGTTGATGAAGGAGTATGTCTCTGGACTGAGTTTAATAGGCTGCTAGACTGTATTGTATACTACAATCAAGCAAGCATATATTATTGGCTTAACGCTGCAAGTTCCTGGGTGCTTTCAATTCCACTGAAGTCAATGAAAGCTAAGAGTGCCCAGCATTCTGTCTTGATGCTGAAAACAAAACATTCAGAATTAGAACTATGGTAGTTTGTAGGAAAGATGCTTCTAAAAGGAAGAAAACTATCGAAGAATGTTTATTATCTGTGCAAACAGCTTGGACCTGCCCTTGGATTTTTTTCCCTTGGGACTCCTTCTCATTGTTCCCAGGGCAACTCCTCTCTTCTTTGGGTATTATTATTATTTATTTGTATTACCATAGGACCTGGAAGCCATAGTCATAGACTGGTCCCCATTGTGCTAGATAATGTAAAACACAGAACAAAAAGACACTCCCTGCCTCAAAGAGCTTGCAATCAATGTATAAGGCAAAAGACCACAGAAGGATACAGACAGAGAAGTATGAGGATACAATGAGACAATAATGGTCAGCATGATAGGCAGTGACCTTTGCACACCAACATCTAAACCATTGTCAAGTGTTTTGTAGACATCCGGGAAAAGATAAGTTTTAAGGAGAATCATAGGGTTAGAAGGGACTTCAAGGGTCAATGAAGTGACTTTATGGATGATTACAGAGTTCCTCCAAAGCGTGAGGGGCAGCATGGGAGAAAGCATGAAGATGCTTGTTTGAAAAATGAACAAGTCATCAATGGAGGCTGGCCTCATGGGCTGACAGGGGTTGGGAGCTAACCTCTTGATACTGAATGAGAGATGATAGTTAGTGTGGGGATAGGCCATGAACAGCCTTGAAAGTGAAGACAAGTAGTTAATGTTTGCTGAGATAAAGAAGGGGAAGCCCGTGGAAAGATGCAAAAGAGACGGGTGTCTTGGGCTAGGGAAATAGTCTTTGCAGCAGCATTCTGAATGAAGATGACAGGGGAAAGATTGTATTTGTCAAGGCCAGAGAGAAGGATATTTTAGTAAACAGGACGCAAGATAATGAGAGCCTGGACAAGAGTTTTAGCAGTGTGGATGGACAGGAAAGGCCATTTTATGCAAAAAGAATATGCAAGATTTACACATAGCCTGGATGTGAGAATGTAGAGAGATGTCCAAGTTAAAGATGATGCCAAGGTTACAGGCCTGAGGGATAGACAGGATGGTGATGGGTTTTTTTGTTTTGTTTTGTTTTGTTTTGTTTTTGCTGTTATTAAGAAAGGAGGTAGCAGGAAGGGCTTGAAGGGAGATATTAAGAGATCTGTTGATACTACCTCTGTTGATTCCATTTTTAGACACTTTAAACATTTTAGAAACTCTGTGCTATAGGCAAAAACCACTCCTGTGTACTTATTTAAAATAAAATACAAACCCCAGAGCCAACCTGCAGGTGGGGAAGTGTATCTTTTCTATCACATATATGGCACGCTAGATGAAAAATGATTTAATGTATTCTGAAGCTGCATCATGTTTCATTCTGTTAAAGACAAACATCTCTGTATTCCAGTCATTAACTTATTCAATCAGTAATGCTCTTTTGAGGTCATACTTGCTGATGCTTTGTTTACTTATACTTTGTGAGAAGAGCTTTGTGACTTTCCATAATGTCCCCCTTTTTCTTAGTCTCTGTAGATTTATTGTTTTAGTATGTCCAAGTGCGTGGAGTACCTGTTACCACTGTATGACCAGTTGTCTTATCTCTGTGTTTTTATGCTATTATTAGTGTCACTAATTATGAATATAAACCACAATGTATGGTAATCACCCTGAGAAACACTCCAGTTTTGTTTAGGTAAATAATCAGTAAGGCTACAGGATCCCAGTCTTTGCAGTATTACCTAACATACTCAAAGGAGTCCCTGAATACTGGCAATACTGAGATAAAGTTATCAAGTCACTGTTGGCATATTTGTCAGGGTGATCATGCTATTACGAAATAAAATACCAAAGAATAATTGAGAAGTGTAACATACACATAGAAAGTCATGATAATGATCAGAGAATCAAGGGCTATAGCCTGACACATAGAAATCAACATGAATGTTGTGATTTGCGTCAACAGAGGAGGATCATGCCTCTTTCTCTTTTTTGTTTGTTTGTTTAATTCTAAGAGATACACATGAATTTGGTACTGAATGTGAGGCTCTGATAGCATTAGGTTGCTGGTCAATGGGAAAAAAGGTAAACTACTTCATACTGCTCTGCCAATGTGTCTCAGTCAAGACCTGATGCACTTCTCATATTCCAGTCTTCTGTCTCAATGACTTGGTCACGTGGGCTCTTGTCCAATAGTGTGATGTGGAGAAAGAACCAAGCAGAGTCCTGATTTAATGCCCATTGATGTCATTTGGAATGAATGACCCATTGTAGTCATTTTCAGTGTGGAAGTTAGAAACTTGGAACTTGTATGATATAACTTCCTTCATTCCATTTCCAAAACATTTGATTTGAACACTCATTTCTCACTTCTTATTAGGGAAAATTTTTTCACTGGGCTGACAATAAATCATTCTGAAAATGCCACAACACATTTGAAAAAGATGGTTCCTCTGGTTTATGTAAAATTGATCAGGAAAGCACTCAGATTTAACTTTTCCTTGAGAAAATTGTTCAAATTGTAGCTTGTAAATTTGTAAGGCAGCATCCACAAATCTAAAAAAGTCTAAAGTGAATCATAGATTTGCAAGGTTTGCAAATGCTCAGCTTGCCTAAACTGCTGTATAAAGGCATTTTTGTTAAGGTACAGTTGTCTCTTAAATTGCTGAAAATCATTCAAGAGGGAGTGGCTCAAACTATTCTTCTATCACATGCAAGTCGCAGAACATTGTTTAGACATAAATACAGAAAATAGAAAGAATAACTATACTATATCTCAATAGGCATTAGAAAACTATAAATCCTTCCAGGGTGTCTGTAATGTCATAAGTTGTAAGAGCAGTGTAGCCATAGGAATCCTGAGATGAAATTACAGTCTTTATAATGCCCTGGGAATATATGCTTTTTGTATAATAAGAACTGTAATATTTTAGCCATTCCCTTGTTCCTGCCCCCGCTCCTCCAAAAGTACAATGCTCATTAGGAAACTGAAAAACATTAGACAGGTGTTTGGAAAATGAGTCAAAGTGATGGCAGTGAAAAATATAATATTATATTGAAGCCATTACACCATCAGCTTAGTAAAGTACCCTTCATCAACAGCAGTTGCCTTTATAATCTCAACCCCTTGATAGCTTTTGACAGGTGTGAATATAAAACTACTAAAATATAGATGAGCAGAACCTAGTCATCAACACCTTAAGTATGTTGTAGACCTTTCTAACTAGATGTAAAAGATATATTCCTTGTATTAAATGTCAAAGTAGCTAAACAAGCTAATACAATGAACAACAAAGAATAAAGTAAATGTCATGGGGTACTGTAAAGCTGCTATTTATTTTTTTTCCCACAGGGCTTTCATAATGTCATAATTGTGAAAGTAAACTCAAGAAGGTTAGTTGATAGGAGCCCTAAGAACAAGTAGGAGTTCTTATAATATTCTTAGTTGACAAAAATGATATAGAATATTTTATTTTCCTTTAGTCTACTTTCCCATTTCCAAAATGAACTAGTGGCCATTAGAAAATTGAGAACCATTATGATTTATTCCTCAGTTACACTTTAATAATAATAGGAATGATGTTATTGGCTTAGACAGTGGCATTGATGACACTACTTTGTGTTGAGGGGCAGTTGGAGGCAACATCAGTTAGGAAACCTCTTCTGTAAACCTTTCTAATGATATGTAAAAGAAATGTTCACTAAAGTAGCCAAATAGGCCACTAAAACAACTGAAATTCTAAACTTTGCAGTAATTAGCATTTGCAATAGCGACTTTCATCTTCCAACCACTTTATAAACATTAACTAATTTATGTTTGTCAAGGACACAGATTTATAATGAGTGATACTGAGGCGAATTGACTGTGAACATTGCTTCATTATACTACATAATTTTCTTATCACTAGGTAGCATACTGTATGTTAATGGCGGCCTGAAGAAGGATAGACATGATGCTTTTGAATCTCAAGATGCATGATACAAGTCTGGGGAGGACAAGATCTTCAGAAATTTTCTACAAAGACAACCTAACGGGGTCTAATAGCATATTTATACTGTTGTACTTGGCCATTTGAGGGTTCAGTCTCTCTTATCAACCAACTATTAATAAGAACTGTAAACTTCTTCCACCTTACATTTTGATTAAATCCCACATTATATTCTGAGCTGCCTTTAATTAACTAGCTGTTGACCTAATGACCACTACACTGATATCTAAAAACCATCAGCCTCAATTCTTTTCAGCTTGCCCTCACCATGACAGTAACAAATAATGTTCACTTCCCCTTGGCTGACATACAGTAATTTTAAACAATCCTGTCCCATTATGTTATACTACTTGCAAATGATAATTTCATTTAGGAAATGAACAGTCTTCATTTCTAGCACTTTGAAATTCCAGTAATTATGTTTAAATTATTTTTGCCTTAAACTGTGTGTTTAGGGTTGGCTGGAGTGTCACTATATCAGAAATGCTATATGAAGTATTGGTCTTTGCTACAAAAAGATGGAAAGAAATTTCTTCTGCCAAAGATTTTAATATAGCGAAAGTAGTAATTAACTGACATCATGATAGACTCTAATGCAATGCCATTTTAGTTGCCCTTTCTGAGATAAATCTATCATAAAGTTCATATTGAACTGATGAACCTATTAGACTTCATGGACACTGCTCATTGTATTGGCAGTAGCAAATATGTTGCAAATCTGCCACTCACTGTCTGCTTCTGTATGAGAATAGTGAGAAATTACTAATGCTATGCAGGTCACCTACAAGGTAATTATTCTCAAAGTGTCAAGTTGAAAATTTCCTTCTATTCAGAAAAAAACAGTGACCTAGAACAGTAAAAAGAGGATCTATTCCAACCAAAGTTTAACATACTGGTTTCTCTGAGATGGAAAAAATAGGATAGGGATAAGAAATGTGCCAAGCTTTAGCGGTATCTTGAATTATTTTCATGACTGCTGTGGGATAGTGTTTGAATTTACACTGGGATGTGCTAACCAGAAATCAGAGTTTCCATAGAAGTTTTAAAACGGATTAAGCAAATTGCCTAGTTGGTTTGCTCACATGTGACACCAGTGCAAGGATTCCATTAGCATAGATCCAAGCTGGTTAGACCAGAAACATAATATATCACTTTGCCATTTCAAAATCACTTGGGAGGTATGAATTCTTCAATAGAGGAACAGAATAACAGAAAGTGTGAGTAACTTTTTTTATATGCTTTATTGGATATGAACTTTTAAGTTAGGCCTGTAACGGGGTGGTTTGATTCTCTAGTCACAAGGGCAAACTGCTTACAGAATGAGCCCCACCTGAGAGGAATCAGGCACTTCCATAAAGAGCAGAAGATGGCTGCATAAAGGAAAGAGCCAGGCAGCAAACTCGGAGTAGGAAGGGAAGCTGTGAGGAAAGCTCTTCAGGCAGGGAGACCTGGGAGACACCCTGAATAAGCAGGGAAGTGATGTGGGTTCCCCTACTGGCCCTGCAAAAGGGGACGTACAAACCCATTCTAAGTGCTGTTAAGCCCCGCAAGGGGGGTGAGGGGCTGCAGGCTGGGGGGAAGAAAGGGAAAGGAAGAGCCCCAGAGAGGGCAGAAGGATTTTTTGTTTCAGATAAAGACATGTTTTTACTTTTAGTTTGGGACAACTGGGACCCTGGAAGGGGTGAACTAAAAATGGTGACCCAGCCAAAGGGCTGAATTACCAGTCAGAGAAACTGGGGCAACCTTCAGCAGGAAACGGTCGTACAGTGCAAAATCTGCAATACCACGACAGGCCACAAGAGGGTGCATAGAAGTGTGTGAACTCCATTAGAAGGCCCCAATCCAGCAGGTCTCTTGACCATAGGGTGACAAGATAGTGTGAAAAATTGGAGCGGGGGTGCAGGGCAATAGGTGCCTATATAAGTAAAAGCCCTGAATATCAGGACGGTCCCTATAAAATCGGGACATCTGGTCACCCTACTTGAGCATGTGAGTAATTTTAAGCATGTGTGTGGTCCCATTGGCTTGACATGCTTAAATGCTTTCTTGGTTTGAGGCCTTAGTTATCTAGAAAGATTTTAGAAGCAAAATTGCAAAGGAAGAGGACATAATTGGTGTAGCTGCAAAAATATGTGCTTCCCATTTGCACCCACAGAAATCCACTTTTTTCATGTATGGAAGATCAGTGAACTGCACACTTAACTGCCGGTTTGTATATTAGTACATTGGGTGTGTGTAAATGTATTTTTTATATTGGCTCACCCAGTTGAGAGCCCCACTATCTGTTTAGGAAGGTTTCATGATTAGGGGAAGGAATAGCTGTGTATATGGGAGAAGAGGAAAAATAGGGGGAAAAATGTGGGTCATCCATTATATTAAGATTTCATTTAATAATAGCTTATTAAATGACAATAAATAATCTATAGATGTGATAAGCAAGTATGGAAACAAGTGGTACATGCTATAAATTGTTATAAACCCATCAGATTATAAACAATAATCATAAGAAACCTGCTAACTTGTTGGCCTTCTGTAACAATCTAGAACAATTCATCGATTCCAAGGCCAGAGGAGACCATTGTGATCATCTTCTCTGTCCTCCTGTATAGCACAGAACATAGAATTCCCCAAAATAATTCCTAGAGCAGCCAATCTTAAATTAAAAATTGTCATTGATGAAAAATCCACCATGATACTTGGTAAATAGTTCCAATGGTTAATTACTTTTACATTAAACATGTACATCTTATTTCCAGTCTGCATTTGTTTAGCCTCAACTTCCAGCCATTGGATCATGTTATAACTTTCTGTGCTAGATTGAAGATCCCATTATTAAATATTTGTTACCCATGCAGATACTTATAGACTGTAATCAAGTCACACCTTAACCTTCTCTTTGTCAGACTAAATAGAGTCAGCTCCTTAAGTCTATCACTGTAAGGCATGTTTTCTAATCCTTAATCATTCTCGTGGCTCTTTTGTGAACCCGCTCCAATTTATCAACATCCTTCTTGAATTGTGGGCATCAGAACTGGACACAGTATTCCAGCAGCAGTCACATCAGTGCCAAATACAGAGGTAAAATAACCTATCTACTCTTACTCAAGATTCAGCTGTTTATGCATCCCAGGATCACATTAGCCCTTTTGGCCACAATGTTACACTGGGAGTTCAGGTTCAGTTGATGATCCAGAACAACCCCCAAACCTTTTACAGAGTCAATGCTTTCCAGGATAGTTTTCCCCATTACTGTAAGTATGACCTACATTATTTGTTCCCAGATGTATATATTTACACTGTCATATTAAAATGCATATTGGTTGCTTTGGACTCAATTTACTACTAAATCACTGATTCTAGATCACTCTGAATCAGTACCTGTCCTCTTCATTATTTACCATTCCCCCAATTTTTGTGTCTTCTAACTTTATCAGTAATGATTTTGTTTTCTTCCAGATCATTGATAAACTAGTGTACTGCTGATTAACTATTATTAAAACATCTACCACTCATTTATTAACCCTTTATAAATCATTTATAAATGGGACTTTAAGGTAATTATGACTAAAATGGGCTAATCATATTTTTTTCATCATATTTACACTAGGTTTAATCTTTGGTGGTTTCTGTTTGAGGGTCCTCTATTTGTAAAGCATTTAGTCCTTTCCATGCCTGCTTAGTTGCACACTATGGTTTAGAATTAATCCTGCATGTGAGTCAATCTAGGAGAGCTGAAGAGAACTACAGGGTCTCAGGACTTGTATACACAGTGATTTAACGTATGGCAAGCCAGCGTGTGAATCTACAGTTCACTAGCTTCCTGCACTAACTCTCTGTGTCAACCCTGCTACCGCACACTAGACATGCCAGGGTATGCTTTGATGTACTGCTATTTGAAATGGGAGTATGTCAAAGCACACTGCAGACCTTTTGTGCATGGTAACAGGGTCCACATGGCAAGTTAGTATGCGGCAAGCTAGGGCACTGTAGGCACTCACACAGGCTTGCTGCGCACTAACTTACCCTGTCGACAAGCCCTCAGTCTATGTCCAGCAGCCTCAAGAAAATCACTTTTGCATTCATTATGGTGGAGCCCCATCACTTGATCACAGGTATACTTTATTGGCCATACAGCGAAGACTGACTTCATAGGGAATAGCTTCTAACCTTCCCCAGTTGTTAGTAGGGTAAGTATGACATGGGGAATCTAAAGGTTAAAGAGATAAAAATGAGGGAAATCTCAAGTAGTCACAGTAGTGACATGTTTTTCATTATGGAGTGCTCATCATAACATTTGACAAATGACATCACTGAAGACTCAGTAGCTGACCCAAATTGTCACAAAATCTATGCATAGTTTTGCAGAGAATTTCTCTTGATTCAGGTATCTAACATGCTCTGTATTGTTCACAAAAAAAAAAGTTAGAGAAAGAATTAATCTGATTCTCCTCTTGCACCTGTTTTACACTGTCGTCCCACCCTTGACTTCAGTGGAGTTATTCCAGATTAACATTGACATACATTGAATAAAATCAAGGCCCAGATCAGTTTCTGCATTAAAGTGAGGGAAGGGACATTGTGCTTCACAGAAAGGTTTTTCCTATTCCATGTAATCAGTTGAAAAGATAGATGAGTACATTGTCTAAATTAATAGAGTAATCGCATACAACCAATGTTATCTCTCTTCAAGGTAACCTTAATTTATTAATCCATTTTTAAAGGGAAAGAAATCTTTCTTTTTTTGTTGCCTGCTGAATCAGTCAGTTTTAGATGCGTTTAAACTGGGAACACCACTTTTTTCGTTCCCGGTATTAATTTTGTCCTTGTATACCCTTCAGGTGCCAGATAGATTATTGCTCACATCAGAACAGGGATTTGATTAATCACTAGATCAGATGTTTTATTCAAAAACTGTGCCCTCCATACTTCATCCAGAGTAAATTAATGAAAAATTCACATAAATTGTGGGGAATATTTTATTAACCTGATTTTTAGGTTTGTTTGTGGTCTCAGAATACTCACTACAAATCAGGAAAGAAGGAAACTATGTTTAGGATCTTGATTTCTGATGGGTGGGTCAAATGAATACAAATGTCACTATATTCACTTAGCAAATTAAAGGCCCACATAACTCAGCCTCAACACATAAAACATGAATTTGACTGAAATTCTTGTACCAATCCATGACTTTGGACAAATCCCCTGTTTTCCCATCTGTAACATGAAGTTAACAATACCTGGGATAGATTGAACACAGCCCTAACTTGAGACTACTGACTTATTAGCATTATTGTATTTAACATAACCTTATCTGTATGCCCAAGTCAGCCTTTGAAAGCAAGAAAACTTCAAATACTGAGATGGCCCAGATGATGAACCCATAGAATATTCTTAGACTTTTGTATCAATAAGTATTATGTATTTATGCATTCATGGCTCATAGAGGGGTCCCTGTGAAATCTGGAATCACTAGGGGTGATTAATGCAATATCCCAAAGATATTTATGCAGATACATTGCCTTTAAAGACTTGACCTCCTGGGAAAGGTGCAGGGCCTGGTTTACCCTTTGGAGGCTGGCAGTCAAAGCAAGAGTTTTGGTATAAAGTTTGAATTTATCTTGACAGAGGGGCCTTCCTTTTGTTTCAACAGATAGACCTGACCTTTTGTCCAAGCAGGGGGGGGCAATTCTGCTGAAGGGTTGGAAAGACTTGAATATGCCAGGGCCTCTATAGGGAGACTTCTGTTACATTTAGTGTGCGTTTAGACCTGTGTATTGTTTTATATGTTTTCTCTGTGTGCTGTTGCCCTTAAATAAATGCACTTTGCTTTGGAAAATCTGGTTGGTTATTGGTAAATTGGTCATTGTCTCTGGAGCTAAAAAATGAAACTGAAGGGCTCTGTTAGTCCGACTTCCACAGTTAATCACAGTTAATTGTAGGGATGTTGCAAGCCTAAACTCCTGGTCTGGGAAGAGAGACATGCATCCCTGCCTAGAGAAAGTTGATGGCTAGAGATCTGAGAGTGCTTTCCTAGAACAGACCATGGAAGGGGTCAAAAGTGCAGTTACCCAAAAACTGTGACAATACCTACCTTCCTTTGTAAAGCACTTTGAAATCTATGATAGAAAAAGTACTGTATGAAAGCTAAGTATTGTTATTCTAGTTTCCAAAGATGTGTATAAGAAATCGATATTCCCATTGACTTTAATAATAATAAATAGAAATACCTAGTTCTTGTGTAGTGCCTTCCATCACTAGATCTCAAAGCACTTTACAAAGGAGATCAGTATAATAGAATAGGAGCTTCTCATCTATCCTGGAACTTATCAGGCCTCCTTTAGTGTAACATCTGAACACTCACAGACAAAGTAATCTATGCTCTTAACTATCTGTGAGGTAGGGAAGTATTATTATCCCCATTTTACAGATGGGAAACTGAGGGAGTGAGAGTAAATGTCACACAGGAAGTCTGTAGCTGAGCCATGATTTTCCTCACATCTATTGAGTATCAGTTCAGTGCCTTAACCAAAACACCACTCTTTGCCCAGAACTCATAGAACTATGTTTTGAAAGTGTAGTGGAGAACGCAATCCTACTGAATGTGACAAAGAGGCTAGTCTCTGTCAGTGGTGATATTTAATATGGAGCAAAGTTATGTATGATTTATGGAAGACTATAAGTCACTTTTCTTCACCCAGACAAAAAGGTATGTAATAGAGGTCATCTAGCAGACAAGAAGCTACCTGCTGGATCAAGATGCTAAGCGTTGGAAGGGGGTTAATAGGATCCCTAACATCTTTTTTCCTCACAACAGACAATAGCTTCCTGGTTGGGAGGATGGATATTGCCACTAGCACCAAATGAAGATCCCGCCACCAAGGACTATAGAAAAGGGAGTTGTTTGATATAATAAACCAGAACAACTGGAAAAACACATTTGTAGGGGAGTCTGGTAAACCAGGCATGTCAAAATCACTGAGTCCTGGACTAGGGTTTGAAAGACGTAAAGAAAGGAGAGAGAGATTTCACCAAGACAGAAGGGAGAAACTACTTCAGGCTGTGCTGACAAAAGAGGTCAGGAAATGGACAGATTGCAAGAGACGTAAATTTCTCTTTTCATTTTATTGTCACTCAGTTGAGAATGCCTTTTCTAGTATTGCATATGTGAACTTTAGATTTCTTATGCAAATAGCTTCTTTTGTTTTACTACTATTTTCTCTCTATTTTTAATAACTCTTATTTTTTTTAAGAAAACTACTGTGATTGGGTTTTTCATGCAGTCTGCCCCCAAAAGAAAGCAAAACCCTCAACCTCTAAGGGGAGAGAGCAAAGATTTAGAACATTAAATCCAATCAACGTCTTAGTCAGAGGGGTATCCTCTCCAAAGACAAGAAAAGACTAAGAATCGAGGAGAAGATACAAGTTGGTGAACATGTCAGGGGATAGTAGTGCCTAAATCCCAAACAACTAGTTTTTTAAGTATCTTGGTAAATGCAAACTTATTGGACTCAAGTTTAATTCAGGTACCTAATGTACCTTGCTTCTAAAAATATAACTAACACTTTAATGTAAAACTGTTATGTTCGTTAGTAGAGCCATGGACAGATGTTCTAATTCACAAAGGATTTCAAGATTTCAAAATTTTGGCTTCATTCCAATTGGAACAAATACCAAATGTTTGAAAATTCTCTGTGAAGGAAAAATCTGAAAAAAAAATAGTTCAGGTTGATCAAAATTCATTTAGATTTTGACTTTTAATTTTGCTTTATGCATCATACAAAACCTTAAAAATTTAAAAAAGTAATTTCAAAACAAAAGAATATAATTGTTTTGTTTGAAAACATCAAAATGTCTTGTTTCAACATTGTTAGAAGTCCGTTCCCTCCCCCCCCCCCCCAGTTTTCTTCTGAAATGAAATTCCAGTGAATTTGATCCCATTTTGCAAAGTATTTTTACTCGAACAGACCTGCATATTCTGCCAAAATATGGTTCCATTGAAGTTTCTCTGGCCATCTCTGTTCATAGTGCAGTTTTGCCTCAAGTTTGCTTAGAATTACAGTAAAACAGACCAAAAGGAATCTCCATGACAGTTTTGCCCTGTGTATGCAACAAAGAGAACTGCAAGCATCAGTGAACTGCCACCAGAAGATAAGATAGAGATTTATAGCTAGGTTGGCGGTAGTTATGTAAGGCAGTGTCTGGGAGTGTAGAAACAAATGCTTCAATATTCCTATACAGATAGCTTGCTAATGTCAGCCAGCAGTCATGGTCTCCACTCCAATACTGGCCTTTCAACCCCTAGGGGGAAATCAGTCTTCTCTTCTGTCAGCATATATTAGTAAGTCAGAGACAAAAAGCAGTAATAGAAATGAGCGTAGCACTGACCAATTAATAACTCAAGGGTAAAAACTGTAATGTGATGTAAATTCACTCCATCAGCTCTGCCAAATCATTTCTGTTCTGATTGCTGCAGATAATATGACTGTAAGCTTCATTATTATTAAGAGGGAGAATTATGAGCAGCCAGAGGCATAATCTGTCTCTACTACAGATCAGAAAAATATCTCTAGCTGTTAAACTTGTTATAATTAGTACCCCAATGACCAAGGCCATTGAAATCAGTTAGTACAGATTTCCTGCAGAATCCACAAAATGTACTTTTATCCAAGGATTTTACCCCATTCCCCTGAAAACAAACCAAAATAAAATTTTAACATGAAATATTTCATAGTTTCTGTTCAGACATGAAATTGCAAAGTAACCTCTTATTTTTAATTCCTGAAGTTTCAGTTTTCAGTGAGGTATTATTCAATTACTGAATAGGGGTGAAATCCTGTCTTCTTAGGCATACAACCTCTTTTTTTCCTGTACTTCAAATCTGTAGTATCCATCACAGACTTTAGTTAATGTTTTCTTTTTATAAAGGGTAGAGCCTTTACAGTACATAAAATAATAATTTCTTTTGTGCTTGGGTATAAAATATTTTTAAATGAGTAGATAATAAATTATCCTTAATCACTCTTTGCTCTTGAGTAGGTAGTTTGCCCATCTTTGTCCTCCAGATTGAAAGGTCATTGTCTACCAAAAAGCACCATTTTGGCAAATGAGCCTTGATCTTGCTCTGATTGAAGTCACTGGAAGAACTCCTATTGATTTCAATGGTAACCAATAGTTATCTGATCAGATATCAACGTACCAGCAACCACATGGGTATTGATAGGCCAGGTGGGAAAACAACCACTACCATCACTCATTGGCAAAATACAGAATGGCTTTGCAGGACCCTCCCACCATCTATATATATGCTCTTGTGAGATTCCCTCCCCACGCGTGTCCTCTCCCTGCATAGTATTCCTGTCTAACCATCCCCTTACTAACACCTAAATGCGTCTTCTTCTTTCACTTTGAGTTGGCTCTTCCCTGCTGAAAGAGAAAAAGGGGGTGATTTGATGTCCACATCCTCCCCATCAATGAGGAGGAGGAAAACGGCTTTCCTACAGTCCAATCCGTACCCTTCTTTTTATGTAGAGAAATTAGAATATAGTGCCTGATATCCATTGCCCAAAAGAGGAGGGGAAACAAGTCAGGGGTGGCTTTTCATGGCTTACTCTTTGTCTGCCAATGAAGTAGAAATTTCTTCAACACTAGACAACACTTCCTAGGCGATGCTTCCCTCAATTGCAAGACATGAGCTTTTTCTCACTAGAAGGCTGAGTCTTATTTTGAATTGAGCCTGAGCAAATATCGGTGGGAAAAATGATCTGAATCAGAATGAAGTAAGGCAAACATAGGTACAGAAATACTCTAATTTAATTGTAATCTTTTATTTTAGACAAATACTGTTTAAATGGGAGAAAGAGGCACCAATACAGGAAGCAGTGCTCACTGCCACAGTTCATCAACAGCACTGAGGGCCTCACAGTTCTTCTACTCCCATTATCCCCAAGTCAAAGTCTATCAATCACAGACTTTAAAAAGAATATATCATGCTTTAAACATATCACCAGAGTGTCAATGTCTCATGGAGTTTGAACTTAAGAAAAAAACATAAAACTTACATGCTGTATATTTATTTACATTTATGAAACACTGGGCTACATCCCTTTGGAGCAGAACCAGTTAAAGAGACAGGGCTGTGGTGTAATTTACCCATTTTATAGAGGAAGGACAAAAACAAGCCTCTAACAACTGTGCATTATTTTGGCACAAAATGCTTTTGAAGAATACTGTCTATCAATGTATAATCAGACTGGATTCCAAATAAGCCAGCTTGTTATTCTGTTTCTGTAGAGCACATCAGGCTCGTTATTCTGTGTCGCAGAGGGAGAATCATTTGGAGGCAGACATTTCCCTGGCAATTTTTATTTACAGACCGTTGCCCGAAAGTTCAAGGGGAACAAAAAAAAAAAACACCCCAAAACCTGTTTGTTCTTGTCAAAGTCCAGAATGGCTGGACTATCCGTTTTTCTCTTTTGGTCTCAGGTGGTGTTTTACAAAACCATTTTCAGCACTACGTAACATTTCTTGCCACTACCAACCATTTATTCACCTGTTTAATTGTGGCTGCCATTATGTTGGGTTTTTTGAGCAGGGGGTTGGACTAGATGACCTCCTGAGGTCCCTTCCAACTCTAATATTCTATGATTCTATGATTCTATAAGTGTTTAGAATGAAGAATAACATCACACAGCTAACTAATATTTAATGCTCTGATTCGGGATGGGGAAGTGATTTAGATGAGAGGACTTACTTGAGCCAAAGTGATCCTTATTTAAGGTTTTCCTTATATTGCAATTTTATGTCTCTCTCTCTGTTTCCAAATTTTGATCAAAACTAAAAGCTGAAATATGGAGATGCCCACATTTGCAGCATTTCTGGATGTACCAAAGGTAACTGTGGTCTAGTGATGCATGAGACCTTCCTGTTATTTAGCAGGGTCAGACTAGATCATAATGATTCTTCCAGATCTTAAAATCTATTAATTTAGTGGCTAGGGCACTGGACTGGGACTCAGAATACCTTGATTTTATTCTGGCTCAGCCATTAATTTTTTTTGTGACCTTGGATAAATTGCTTCACCTCTCTGTGATTGTTTTCTTTCCCACCCACATGATTCTTTCCCACCCACATGATTGTTTTCTTTCCATTTGATGACCCTTGTGGTCCCTTCTAACCCTATGATTTAGACTGTAAGTTCTTCAGTGCAGAGACAAACTGTGTGTTTGTATACCATGTAGCATAATGGGGCCCTCATCCAGTAGGAGTCACTGGATGTTACAGTAATACAAATAGTGAGCAGTATCTTATACATGAGTAGCGGCACCAATTTCAGTGAGACTACTCCAGTGCAAGGTACTACTCAGCATGAGTAAGAGAGCAGAATCTGGTCCCCTAAGGTCCCAGTCGATCAAAGAACTTAAGCACATATGTAACTTTAAGCATGCAAGCTGTCCCATTTAAGTCAGTAGTGGCCTAAATGTGCAGATGATATTGATGATTGAGGATGGTGGGAACTATAGCCCTCAGAATAACCCTCTTCTCAGTTAAACATAGGAGAGGATCATGCTTTTTTTAAAGAGCCAGCACACCTAGTTATAGGTATTGACTTTATCTAACTATGTGTTTGCACTGAACCTAGCGCAATGAGGCCTAATCCTGATAATATCATCACAATTCATGTAATAAAAAATAATAAGCTCTCGGTTTCTGTTCTCAGTTCAGGTCTGTGTGAAGATTTCCACCCACAAAAGTAAAACTTAGGCATAAGAGAAAAGCTAAAATGTCAAAGTTGAAATGCAGCTTGTTGCATGCATCACATAGTTTTGTCTCACCCTTCTCACTACCTTAGCAGTCCTTCCTTCACCATATAGAGGTTACAGTAAACCAGGTTTTATTTCCAATGGAGGAACTGTTCCAAGCCATCCTCCCCCATCTCCAATCCTGTTTCCCCCAGATTCTCTTCTTATCCCTGCTTTTTGGTTATATCACTGGAGTGCCAGTTATTCCAGTCTACCACTTTCAGGCCCTTACACTGATCTTGCTCAGAGCAATGCTTCCTTGATGTGTAACAGAACTTAATAAGTACTCCCAGCATGCCCTGGGTCTTCTGTGAAATCTTGAGTAGATTATTTGGAAGCTGTCTATACTTCAGTTTCTCAGAAGTCCTAGTCAAATGAAAAATAGAGACATTCTCTAGACATAAAATGAACAATACGTTATGTCCCAATTTTTGCATTGATAACCTTGGTAACCGTTATGGAACATTATCCTCTAAAAGTGAAATTTTTCTATAAATGTTATTGTACAGTATTTCCTTTTCAGTCACTATCTGAGGCTGACATGATGCATACCTCTCTTCCAAGCCAAAGTGAGGAAAGTTGTTGCCTTCTTGAAAAGCCTTTTTTGGACCACGCAGAGTAAACTCCTGAATGCTCTTGGAAAATCCACCACCAGCCATCCTCATCTGCCACCAGGTACCACACTTTTCTCCTCATAACTAAAAAACACACACCTTAAACTGTGCTGATGCCAAATGGGGACGCAGCCACAATGGCAAGCTTCTTTTTGATTAAAAAATCCAGAAGGAGGCCTAGACAAGATGTCTGCCACTGTGGACAAGAAGCTGGATATGAGCCATCAGTGTGCCCTTATTGCCAAAAAGGCTAATGGCATATTGGGCTGCATTAGTAGGAGCATTGCCAGCAGACTGAGGGAAGTGATTATTCCCCTCTGTTTGGCATTGGTGAGGTCACCAATTGTATTGGTGTCCAGTTTTGATCCCCCAACTACAGGAAGGATGTGGATAAATTGGAGAGGGTCCAGTGGAGGGCAACGAAATTGGGGGGGCTAGAGCACATGACCTATGAGGAGAGGCTGAGGGAACTAGGCTTGTTTACTCTGCAGAGGAGAAGAGTGAGGGAGGGGGATTTGATAGCGGCCTTCAGCTACCTGAAGGGGGGTTCCAGGAAGGATGGAGCTCATACATTTATAGTCTATAAGGTCAGAAAGGATCATTAGGATCATCTAGTCTGACCTCCTGCACTACACAGGCTACAGAACTTCACCCACTCACTCCTGTAATAGACCCCTATCCAAGACTGAGTTACTGAAGTCCTCAAATAATGATTTAAAGCCTTCAAGATACAGAGAATCTACCAGCAAGTGACCCATGCCCCATGCTGCAGAAAAAGGTGAAAAAAACCCAGGGCCTATGCCAATCTGCCCTGGGGGGAAATTCCTTCCCAACCCCAAATATGGTGATCAGTTAAACTCTGAGCATGTGGACAAGACTCACCACCCAGACACCCGAAAG
Source organism: Emydura macquarii macquarii (assembly GCF_026122565.2). Classification (NCBI taxonomy): domain Eukaryota; kingdom Metazoa; phylum Chordata; order Testudines; family Chelidae; genus Emydura; species Emydura macquarii. The sequence goes on from NW_027130617.1 coordinate 16,340,842, forward strand.
AATTCTCTGTAGTAACTCAGAAACCACCCCATCTAACATCCCAGCACAGGCCATTGGCATATTTACCGCTAGTAGTCAAAGATAAGTCAATTGCCAAACTAGGCTGTCCCATCATACTATCCACTCCATAAACTTATCAAGCTCAGTCTTGAAGTCAGCTAGGTTTCTTGCCCCCACTGTTCCCCTTGGAAGGCTGTTCCAAAACTTCACTTCCCTGATGGTTAGAAGTTCCAGAACTTCACTGCCCTTTGTCTAATTTCAAGCCTAAACTTCCTGAGGGCCAGTTTATATCCATTTGTTCTTGTGTCCACATTGGTGCTGAACTTAAATAACTTGTCTTCTTCCCTGGTATTTATCCCTCTGATGTATTTATAGAGAGCAATCTTCCCTCAGCCTTCTATTGGCTCGGCTAAACAAGCCAAGCTCTTTGAGTCTCCTCTAGGCTGTTCTCAGTGGTGACAGATGACAGAACAAGGAGCAATGGTCTCAAATTGCTGTGGGGAAGGTCTACATTGGATATTAGGAAATCTTTTTCACTAGGAGAGCGGTGAAGCGCTGGAATGGGTTACCTAGGGAGGTGGTAGAATCTTCATCCTTAGATGTTTGTAAGGTGTGGTTGAGATGATTTAGTTGGGGTTGGTCCTGCTTTGAGCAGGGGTTGGACTAGATGACCTCCAGAGGTCCCTTCCAATCCTAATATTCTATGGTTTTATGATTGTTTGGGAAATACCCAATCTAAAATAATTTTTTCAAGATTTTGCAAGAGAAGTTGTGTAGCAGAGGGCAGCTTCTACAGAGGCCCAGGGCACTGGCAAAACAAAAGGGGTTAAAGTATTTCATGATGTTTCCTTCATCGTTTCATGTAATATCTGAAGAAGTGACCCATTCATGCCAAACTCCTCAGGAGACAGGGAGCTTCATAAATAACATATAAGGTACTTTTGGTATGGTTTTTTCCTGATTATTCCAATTGCTGGCACTTTGTCTCCCTTGACAACCAGGAACATCTAACTACCCAGTTATGTTTATCCTCCCCCCACCTCCACTTTGCCCCTGGCTGGGTGTAGGGAAGTTGGAGTCCATGTATATGCTCTGTGTTTTCTATATGGGGGTTTGAACTATGACAACAACATAATATGGACATGTATGGACTGTCACTGCTGAATTCTTAATTCTACACCCTTGTCAACTGTGGATCATCATGGCTTCCCCACCCAAACCCTGCATGGTGAGCAATAACAAATCCAGTCTGAACCATTCCTAGTAACCACTAGGCGGTTCTATGCATGGAAGGCTGGCCTTTCTTTAGGCAGCTCTGCTGGATATGCTGCTTTTGCTGTATTATAGAGGAACTCAGCAATGTAAAAATGCATGTGCATCCACACACAGACTATGGTGAACAGCAGTGAGGCAGGGCTGTCTAAGAATTGTTGGGAACCCTGAGAACAGAAGATTGTCTCCTCTGATTTAGACCGTGCCATGCCAGTGCCGATAGATACAGCATGAACCTACCATGATAGTAAGGGTAGTTATTCATGATCACCTTTGCTTACCTCTAAAATGATAATGTAACCCTTAAACGTGTCTAGCACACAGACTATATGTGTGGAGCTGCTGGTTTAACCACATGCAGCAGAGGTTTGGGTAATAGTTGGATTAATTGTCTATTGTTTGAAAATTGTTTGAAATACAGGAGATGGAAACTCTGTCAATTTGTCCCAGGTGGCAATTCTGAGTCAAGGACCTACTTGTAATCATAAGGCACTGAAGGTCCCTGATTCAAAACCCAGCTAAGCCCATGTGAACTACACAATCTCCGAGACAGAGATAACCATCTCAGGGATGCTTATTGCATTATAGAATATAGACTGGAAACTTTCCACACCATCTTTGTTGGGGATTTTTCCCGTGAGGGATTATTAGTGATAATTTTCATACCCATTTAAGTATTTAGAGGCTAGGGGAGGGTGGGGAGAGCAGAGTTAGGCTGTCTACACCTATCCCACCTGGAGTATAAGAGAGTTTTAGCTATGTTTAGTGTTCTTTCAAGACTGGTAGTCTCAGGCATTACCAAGTACGTATATGTTCATATGTTGCTATAATTTGTATTGGGGTTTTTTTGTTATAGGAGCTTCTGTGGACCTCCCACTACATTTGGTGCAACAAAAGATTTGACACTACAGAGGTTGCACAAGATAAAGGGCATATCCTTTGATGTTTGTTGTGCTGTGAAAAGCAAAAAGGAACCTTGATACACATACTATGAGACTATACAACACTCAAGCTATGGAAAGTGGTGGACACCAGAGTTAATATAGCAGCTAAATCTCAGCCGAAAAGTATATCTTAGGTTATTTACATGCTAAAATGAGTTTAACTGTGCTACAAATTCTTGAGTGCTGCAATAATCACCAAGCACATGATTTTACAAAAAGGGAAGAATAGCCTAATGCCTAGAATACAGCAGTGGTATTCAGACCTGTCTGAGTTAGCAACTAAAGAAAGAATAGCTTATTGCCATAAAGAGCATGTATATGAATTAGAAAAAAATTAAACCCTATTTCTAGATACACCTAGATAAAAATATTGACTGTTCAAAGAATATCACATCTTCATTCCTCCTAACTCCTCCTCTTTTTCTTTCCCCTTCCCCAGCCCCTCCTTCCCTTCCCTGCCTATTCATGTATGTCTTCCTGTTTTATTACTGTTATCCCCACCTTAACATGATATGTCTATGTAATATTTTCTGGGGTTTTTATTGTCATGTCTCGCAGCTTTGACAAGCTATAAAATGTCATCATTGCATAATTCTATTAGCGATCCCGTGAAACATGCAGTATTTGGAAACATATACAACCTGTAAGTCATTTATCTTTTTATACTGTTCATTGTCTGTTTCTTTATGAAAATCAATAAAAAAAAATCCATTCTCTCCCCCACAACCACCTTTTTTCTTTTATTTCTCCCATGATCTTTATATTCTTCCATCTGCTGTTTTTTCCGGCCTACTTAGGTCTAACTGCTATTTGAGTTTTCTGAAGTCTCTAACCATTTAACTTCCCCCAGCTCTTGTTTCCCTGGTGTATTCTTGTTTTACACCTATTTTGCTGTGAAGTCTCCTGCTGCTTAGCTTCCTCTAGCTGTTGCTTTTCTAGCTTATTTTTTGTCTCACTGCTATTTGCGGTATCCGTGAAAAGTCTCATACTGTTTAACTTTCTCAAGCGGTTGTTCCTTGACTTATTTTTTCCACTTCTTGAATTTGGTCTCCTGCTGTTTAGCTTTCTCTAACTGTTGCTTCTATAGACCATTTTCATCTCCCTTGTGGTAGATACTAAGTCTCTGGACCAAATTCAGAGATGAGTTGGGAAGAAATCTAAGATGGTGTAATTTACATCTTGTTCCAGCATATGTTTTAACATATGCATGACACCAATTTAGACTTTTACATTTCTATCTTTGTGACATAGATTCATGCCCACTAGTTATACACCTCAGTATGTATCATATCTGAATCTGGTCCACTGAGTTTAACTACTAGACACCAAGAGAGGAGCCAAAAGAGAAAAATGTTGAAAGAAAAAACCTAAAACAATATAATATGGTGTGAGTTAAATTAGTTCCCACTTTTCATTTACACTTTCGGACATTTGTCCTGGTACGTAAGCTATACCTATTTATACTCACTTACAGTTGGTAAACTGGATATAAGTATCTCTAAATTAATATGAGTATAAAAGAGCATAGCTTACAACATGCTATGCATAGCAAACAGTGTTCTGTCCATATAGGCAAGAAAGAAACATTGTCATTACTTAGTTTAGCTTAATAAAGAGGAGGTTAAGGCATGACTTGATTACAGTCCATAAGTATCTACAGGGTGATAAATATTTTAAAATATGCTCTTCAATCTAGCAGAGAAAGGTATAACACGATCAAACAGCAGAAGCTGAAGCAAGACAAATTCAGACTTGAAACAAGGTCTAAATTTTTTACAGTAAGAGTAATTAACCATTGGAACAATTTACCAACAGTCATGGTGGATTCTCCATCGCTGATAATTTGTAAATCAAGATATGATTTTTTCTAAAAGATCTGCTCTAGGAATATTTTGGGGAAGTTCATTGGCTTTTGTTATACAGGGGGTCAGACTTGATGATCACAGTGGTCCTTTCTGGCCCTGGAATCTATGAGACGTTGGGCTACACCTGTGATTCACAGTTGTGTTGAAACATTATTCTTTTCGTAGAAGAGGGAGGGGACTACCAGTGAGCGAGAAATTATCTTGTTGGCCCATTAGAGCTAGCTGAAGAATGGAAGCTGGTTTACAAAAATATTATGAAAAATATTTGTTTTTAAAAATGTCCACAATGTATTTTTTAAGGTTTTTAATGTTTACTTTTCAATGCAAACATTACAATACAAAAAATGAAAATGATAAACATAAAATTACCATCTGTATCATACAACAGCATTAACATACATATGCAAAAATCATTTTTTTTAAATCTTAATAAACTATCAAATCAAATTAATACTTTGTGATTATTGAGGGTACAACATGGACAAGGCAGGGAGGGGAAGTATGAAAGCAGGGGAGGGAGGGATAAGAATCAAGGGGGAGGAGGAAAGAGCGGGGAAAGGAGGTCAGAACTGTCCATTGGGCCCTGAGTTGTTCCTTAGTCAAATGTTTCCAAAAATGGAGCCCAGATTTCTAAAAACTCATGTTGTTGACCCCTGTGGGGGAAGGTGGCCCCTCCTTTGGCCACTAAGTCAGAGAGGTCAGAATATCATTGTTCTGTGCATGGATGTACTTTTCCACATCTAAAATAATTCACTGTGTGATCATGGTTTCTCTCAGAAACTATGAACGCTGTACCTTTGAGAGGCTGAAATTTGTGAATAAATATCCTAATATCTTGACCGATGTTTAATGCTAAAGCCCAAGATCACTTTAATTCTAGTGTCAACTTGTTTCCACAGATGTTTACCTGGAGGACATTCCCACAATATGTGCAGAAGGGTGCCCTTATCTTTACCACAATGCCCCTGTGTATCTGAAAGAAGAGCTTCAATCTTATGTCGGCTTTGCAGAGTCTAATACATTCTAAATACTTTGTTAAATTAAGCAGAAGTGTTCATCTACAGAAGCATGTTTGTGTTGTGTAATACAACTGACCGCTGAGGGTGCTTCAGCTCTTTAGCTTAGGTTTTAGTAATATCTTCAAGAATGAGAGTCCTTTTTCATGAGATAGGATGGATGACATGGGCCCTATGGAGTTTGTGGAGTGTGTCTACTATACCCTGTATTTCAGGGGTGTAAGGCAGCCCAGGGTATCCAGCCCAAAGTGATATGTCAAATATTTCAGCAGTATGTGTTGCCCTATTGCTGTGGCTGTGAGGTTATACTAATGTTGTAGGATCGGGAATGGAACTATCCCCCCTTGTCAACCAATTGAGACTATAATAAAGTCTAAACACTTATGCATTTGCTAACACCAAGGACCGATGCTACCCCATTATTAGGTATTGAAAAGAAAACTTTTAACTAAACATACCTAAACCTATCTTACATTTCAGTGGGACAAGCCTCGACAGCCTGCCGCTACTCTGGGTTCCCCCAGCATCCAAATCCTTAAGTGAATATGAAAAATATTCCAAATAACTCTACATGGGATACATCCCCAATGTGCATTTTTCAGATGGTTATTTCAGTCTATGCGATTGTGTAGGATGCATGAGCTAATCAGCATTCTGGGTCTGGGTAATCTTTCCCTTACGATTGCAAGTAGGTCCTTGTGTCAGAGTTCCCATCCCCATTTTTAAAATCATTTTCAAACAATAAATAATTAAAAAATTATTATCCCAACCTTAAGTACGCACAGAAACACCAGCATCCCCAGACACACAGTGTGCATACTAATCATGTTAGATGGTTGCTTTAAGGTCTTGCTGCAAGATAAGCAAAAGCAATCATGGGTAGCTGTTTATAGGTACATGACACAGGTTTCCACCAATGATAGTGTGGCATGGTCTAAGTAAAGGGCATCCTTTTCTGGATTAAAAATCATTATTTTAGACTAGGGATTGCCCCAGTGAAGCTCTCCATTTTCCCTTTCCTTGAGTAGAATGGTTATGACCCTGAGGTTCTTTGGTTATGAACCTGAGAAACTGGATTACCAGGGCTGTGAGTTTAGCCCCAGGGCAGGTCTTGGGACGAGGGAGAGTGCCTGCAGCCATATTTTTAGCAGAGTCAGCACATTCCCACTGTCCTTGGTGGTGGACATCTTGGCTGGAGGGGTGTCTCATCTGTTCTGGATTTACATGTCCAAGAAGAGCTTGCCAATGTGATTGAGTCCCCTTCTGGCATCAGCATAATTTAGGTGCTCACTTTGCCATGTTCTGAGGCCTCCTCTTCATAAAATGCTCTCCATTTTAAAGTGTTCTGGTTCTTCAGTGAAGAAAGGTTAAACTGGAAATTATTCCATTTTCCGGGTGTCCTCCTCCATTTTCTCTTCCTCCCTCCTCCCATTCTTTCAATGGCAATATGAAAATTGGGGGGGAGGGGGGGAGTGAGAAAAGGCGGGGAGCAGAGGAAAAATGGAAACCCAAAAAACAGAACAAAACATGTTTTTGTTGAGAAATCAAAATTTTTTTAAAAAACCCCAAAGTCTTCAAAAACAAATTTTTAAAGGACAGTTTTCATTGGAATAAAAAAGATCCTAATGAAAAATGTCACCCAGTTTAATGGGTGATGTACCAGGTTATTGTGCCTGTTCTCAGCAGTGCAGAAAAATACCAACGCTATCTTGGAGAACTGAGTGACAGTACAGGTTGGAAACAAGGCTGCATCTGTTGATGATGATGTTGGCTCCTGGAAACTTGTGGGAAGAGGTAAGGGGGGCTGATTTCTAAGTCGCATATAATTTACTAATGTAAGAACAATTCATTGGCTCCACAATTTGGGCCTACCTTTTGTGATGCTAAAATCAGAAGGTAAGTATTGTATGCCTACAGCAGTCACAAAATTTATTTGCATAATCAATGTGGCACTGAATCCAGCCTATGAAAGAGAGGCCTTTACTGCTTGCAACTAACAGCAGAAATGAATCTACACTTCCAAAGATGAATTATTTAGCTGTCAAGATTTTTGACAGCATCACAAGTAAAATGTGTATATATTTTCTTGATAAAGGGACAACCACATGTACAGATGCAGTTACAGCTTGAAAGCATATTCTTAACTATTGAAAAGGTCTTTGAGTGAGAAAATTGGGTAGCTTTCAGTTTTAATAATGCCCCAGTAAAGCATGAAGCAAGAAACTCAAATCACTCAGAAAACCTCGAATTTCTTATAGCCGTAAGTGTCAAGGGCATTTATTGTGCCCTTGATAAGTAGGAACAACTCTAATTGTTATCAGTGCATATTCCATGCACAAATCAACAAAAGTATTTTTACTTGCCCTGCCACTTTCTCTGTGAGCAAAAGCAGTGGGAAAAGGTCACATAAAGTAAGCCACAGCAGATGTTAATAATTTTTGCTGGTTTCAAGAAATTTATTTTTTTCTGATGCAGTTTTGCTCTTTTCCACTAAGAAGATAATTCTTAGCTAAAAGCAAACTTGCATGGCCCAAAGGAAGTGGAACCAAAGGTTGGGAGTGAGGGGAGAGTTCAGCAAACTAATGAGTTAGGTGCCCAATCCCCATGGACTTTCTATGCGAGTTGGATACTCAGCCACTCTTCGTGCCTTTGAAAATCTCCCCCTAAAAAGTCATATTTCACTTGCTCTGATGATTCATGGGCGGAATTTAAGCCATGCGATCAGCAGTGTTAAAGGAAGAAGGGGGAATAATGTAAGTACCAAAAATAGGAATAGGTGAATGTAGTATGATAGCTATTAAAAGCCAGAGGAAATGAAAGAGCAGCTGGGTCCCAGGATCTTGTAGAAATTGTAGAAGGGCTTAGATTACCTGCAGGTTATTTGTGCTCTACTTGTGATTATAAAACCCTCACTTGGGCAGTCATGAAAACAGTGCCAGCAGAGGCTCTAACGAGCAAGGCAGTCCCCAGGAGCAGTCTATCAAAAACATTTCCCTAGGCATTTCACTTAGTAAGGACTTTAGCTAGAGAGGAATTCCCCAGAAGCATTTTGCCTTGCAGGAATTTTAGTATGGAGTTGCTATGCCAAGGCTTTTTTTTTTTTTTTTTTCCCCCATTATTGTCCCCCTTTTAGAAGGACTTACTAATGGTGGACTTACTAATTTTTTGTTTTTGGTGAACATTAAAGGGTTTCTCAACAGAGAATGGTCTCTCTCTGTCACAGATGGTTAGTCCCAAGAGTAACAGTTCTGGCAAAATAAGAATCATCCTTTAAAAAGATGAATATCCATATCACCTAAACTGCTGCAAATCTGTACTTGAAGTGCATCTTTCTGAAGGGTTGAAATGCCTGTTCATGTGAGTGGCTTCATTTATGTGGAACCCAGCTGATGCTAGAAACAGCAGTTCCAAGATAAAATCTGAGAGCATTCATTACCCACATCAGATTATTATTACACAATGGTTTTAGGTGGCAGTAAACATCCCTATTATTTTGCATTTATCTGAATCCAACCAAACCATGTAGAATCACAAAGTTAGAAAAAATTAATTGCTTACTATGTAAGAATTAATTTCTTATTATGCAAGTTGTACCCACTGACACTGAATTGAGCCCCCTGTTCAAACCATATATTCTATATGTAGCATAACAACCATGACTTCATCAAATGCTTGACTTGTCTCCGTTAAAAAAATTGACTAAGTAAAACATCACCTTGTTATTTGACAAATGTCTTCTTTATGTGTATTCTGAGCCAGAGCTTCTGACTTTAATGACAAAAAATAGATTATGCTGCTTTTAACTCCTCCTAGCCTTACAGAGCCAACACAGCTGGATTCTATTCTTTTTTTAGGCATCATCAACAAAGTTGTTTACTAAATCCCAATTAGTTACACCTGTGCAAAATCAATGGCTTTGATGTGGAAGCCACTGAATGTTGCCAAGCTTGGTACACTTTCAACGTCCTTGTTACAATCACTTTTCTGAGTGGCATTGCACTTTTTAAAAAAGCAGAGGATACAAAAAAAAAAAAAAAAAGGAAAAAGAAAAGAAAATCTAAAGGCCACATCAGTTGCTTAAATGATCCCTGTAATTAAATAGCTATGGATATCACTATTTCCTGTATCTTAAATTTTCTGAGAATGTTACTGTACAATGTTGCAACAAAGGTGGCTATGGCTAGAAACATACTGCTGTCACTTGGAAGTCTTTGGTCAGAGAATAAAATGTCTGTGATGGGATGTATGTGCTCTGCCAGGGGCTGAGTCCTATGCATATGTCTACACTGCATCTAGGAGCAAACCTTCCAGCCTAGTTATATACTCTTGCACCAGTGGGGCTCAAACTATCAGGTTAAAAATAGCCATGGGATGGTGTGGCTCAGGCTGTCAAGTCCAGGAGTTTGAGAACCTCAGCCACATGGCTATTTTTAGTGCATTAGTTTGAGCCCTGCTGGCACGAGTCTGTGAACCCCGAGCTGAAAGGCTTGCTTCCAGTTGCAGTGTAGACATATTGTAATGAGTTAAATCCTTTCATTGGGATGAGAAGGAAAGCCCAGCCCCTAGAGATTGCCTTAGATGTTAAGCCTGGAGAGAGGGGCTGACAGCTGTAGCACTTTAGGCATTTGAAGGGCAGAGCTGGCAGCTGTGTCTAATGAAAAGCAAAGCCATAAACAATTAAGGCCTGCGGTGGATTGAAGGTGGGGCTTGTGGGAAGTAGAAGTGTCTTCCTAAATAGAGAGAGAAGGTAAGGGCTATGTATGGCTTCCTCCTTTGTCATTGACATATCTAAACACATTTCTTGAGCTTTACTTATTGCTAATGCTCAGGTGGTTAGTTTGCAGAGCAGGTGTTGATGTCACAGAGCAAGCAAAAGAGTAGTTCTCTTCTGAGTTACTCTTGAGATTTTAATCATTTTTTTCCCAGTGGAAAATGACTTCCTAACAGTCCTTTCCAGCAGTCTTTAACAAAGTCCATCTTAACTCTTTTTAAACAAGTAAACCAGGAACAGTCTTTGAACTGAACAATAAGGGTCTAACTCTCAAACATAGTTTCTAGTATGCACCAGGTTCTCCTTAGCATGATGTTGGTCAAAGGGGGTGTATTAAAGCCTTTTTCCCAAAGTTGTAGAATAATAGTTCATTAATCCATGAACCTATCACAGCCTCTTTTATGTAGGGCAGATCTACTGGTTGCATTGCTCTGGAGAAGGAGCGGCTGAGAGCCCTGAAATAAGGGCCTGATAGTGGACTTCAGCTGCCACTGAAGAAAGTGGCTAGACTGGGACTGCAGAATCCCCTCAAAGCGGGGAGAGCACAGATTATGGCATAGCCAGAGGACTCTGTCATGAAGCAGACACCGCAGGCTTTAGAAAGACATTAGTCCTAAAATGGAGGTAAGGGCAGATGAGACACAACAGTGTGGGGTTCCTGGGACCTGCAGAGCTGATTCCCCAGAATAATCAGCAGGAGGCACAACAGTGGTGAGTGCAACCCTATTACAGTCCCATGATGCACTGCAGGAGCTCAGGCAAATGCAGATTAATGTCAAAACTAGTCTGAAACTAAAAGTTTCAATTCAGTTTGGTGGGTTTTTTTCTATTTTTCAATGGTTATCCTGACTATGCAAATCTTTTGCATTATCAACCGTGCTAATGAGCCAACTGAAAATTAGTGTTGGGTGAAATGCAAAATGCTTAGCCTTTGTGTTCAATTGAACTCATGCCTCTTGGTGTGTGCTAAATTTTGGCTGAATTCTCAGTTTCCTTCTGAGTTGTGTGTGTCTCATGCTGCTTATCTTGGCTGGAAATGCCACAAGAACTTTAGCCATGGTGTAATTTCAGAATGTCTGGTCTCAACCCTAGCTGAAATCTGGACATAGGAAGGCGTGTGTTTCTTTGTTTGTTGTGAGGTCTGGTGGCTTATTTGGCTTTTTTTGTTTTTTTAAGACACACACATTATACAATTTTGAGTTTGGTTCTAAAATTGGTTACAACTTCAGCAGAGTCTCATAACCTGATTTGATGGAGTTTTCTCATTCCTTCTGAAAATTCAGGCAAGATCAACACATCCAATCTCTATTGCTTCCTCTGTCTCTTCTATTTAGAAAACTATTGATTTGTGTGTGCCCAGGAGTGCCTAATCTGATTAATGAACATCCTTCTCAATAACTGTGGATTGATTAGCCATGAAAAGTGGGTTAATTGTGTAATAACCATGAATGCAAATGGCTAGTATCTACTTTACAATATATAAATTTGAAGCTGGTCTATCTTGCTGTCACACAAAATATAATGAAAACAAGTATATTGATTCACATTAAAGTTGATTGATTTACTTTAGTGTAACTTAATTGTCTGTAAAATTGGTTAATAAATGACTAATTTTTCTGTTTAGCAAATTGTCTGTTGGAGTATAGGAATGATTTCAGTGAGTGTTTAAATAAATCCCAATTTTCCAAATATACACTAGGACAACAATACTGCCCTTTACAAGCAAAAACAATTTTATAGTATTGCAATATGGCTTTTCACATAATCAGTTTAGTTAATTATCAGACTTTACTTAGCTGGTCACATTATGGTTCAGTGTAAAATGAAAGTGACACACACGAATTCATTATCGGCAGGAGAAAAGAGTACTTAATTGAGAATTGCTAACCTCTATCTTCATCCTCCGTGGAAGAAAAATGGACCTGATCAGAAAATGCCAACTGTGGCTATGTTCCCTAATTTTCTTTTTGAGGCAGTAAGCAGTGGACCTACTTAGATAGTAGTTTTGGCAGTTGCTTATCTTTCACTTTCAATAAAAATGCATTGGACCCAAATGAAAAATGCTGCATTTCATCCCTCTGTTTGGTCCAATTAAGAAAATCTGGTCTACAGATCCATTAGCTGTGCACTTTCTATGGAAGGACAATATAACAGCCAGGAAATAAGCACTAAAAAAGAGTGCAAAAAGGCTTAGGTGAGCTGCAAATGGGGGTGAGAGGGCAAAATCAGAAAAGACCATTGGAAAGGGTCAAACACACAAACTCCTGCACTAATTTGGTTTGATGTTCAATGTACAGGTAAGATACTACTTAAGGAACACCAGGCTGTGGACCTGCTTTGTTTGTTTCCCATTTGCTTTCAAACAAAGGAGTAGAGAGGTACTTAATCAAAACAATTGGCTCACCCTAGGCCCACTTTGACTTACAAAAGAAGAGTCACACATGGCTTGGCCTGGGAACTGCACATTGGAGACGTTCATTAAGTCTCAAAGTGAGTTTGCAGGGTTACGTTTTGTTTGTGTTGGTTGGTAGAAAACCTTACAAGGTACATCCAGGACTTCAGGAGATTTGCCAACAGCCAGTAAATGCAGGAACATCCCACCAGAGTAACAGCCTTGATCAGCTCTCCGTACTTCCTCCCTTCCCAAAAAGCTTGGGGCAGAGGCAAATCTTGCACCCTGGCCTGAAGGGCAGGAGATGGAGCTAGGGTGGGCCTGGGTTTGAGGAAAAAGATGGGAGAGAATCCCACATTTATTTGCCTCTAAGGGAGAATTCCCTGTCCTTTCTTTTTATCTTAAACTGACAACACTCCAGAGCCCACTATGGCAATTTGGTACAGGGAAAGAGAGGCAATGCCTGAAATAGGCATGCTCCAGGCCATTTATAGCCATATAGGTCCTCTCAGACACATTAAACTACACCCAGAAATCCATCATCATCCAGGGCTGGTGTCATGTGGGCTGCTGTGAGCACTTAGCTGGGTGCATATTGCACAAGTTTCACTTTCTGATTTTATCTCTATCTGTATTCCACACAATGCACTGAAGTAGTCTGATCGTGAGTGAGATGGTGAGGATCATAGGTGCAAGAGTTTACGTCAGAGAAATATTGCAAACTGTTGACCAGATGTAGACAAATAAAAGCCATTTGGTCACTGCTGCTGGAGCAGCAGGGCAACTACAGGATCCTCCGTAAGGTGATCCCCAGTAAGGTGGAAAGGTGATGGCGTGAGTAGCTTAAAAAAAAGCTAATCAGCAGAGGCTATGTTTAAAAATCTTTTTATTCTCACCAATAATTGCTGTGGTCATTTCTCCTCTCTCCCATTTCTTCTTCGAAAGAAAACAAAATCTAGCCAAACATCCCTGTCATACTGCAAGAGAGCAGTTGTATGGAAGGGATGACTGTATCACTTCACATAACGACCTGCAGCCCAAAGCTTTTGCTAAAGATGGCATGCACATAACACCACTAAAATGTTCCCAGTAAGGGGCAGCAACCATCTGGCACATGTTGTGTGACATGGAGCTATCACTTGAAGAGAAAAGACAAGAAAAACATGGGTGCTAACTTCTGTAAGAAGTATCATGTCTACACAGTAGATGCTGACTCTTTTTAAAGTCTCAGCATAGCATTGTTCTTAAACAGTTTTAAAATATCCTGTCCATTTATGCCCCATGTAACTGTAGTGTGTAGGTGGCCTTAGCTTCAGCCTATCAAACAGCACTGCAACCTCTCATTAATGGTGGCTCTCACTAGCCTCAGATATGCACTGATTTCTGGCTCTCAATGCATGTCTGATGCTAGTAACTTCAGCAGTCTCTCTTCTCAGAACTGCTAGTGTTCACAATCTTAAAATTAAATAAAAACGTTCTTCTTGGCAGTAATTAAACAGTAACATTGAGTTTGTTTTCTGTGCAGCTGTGATAATGTTTGTGATAGACAGATTCTGTTTGTGCTAATGGTTAGTTGGTATTGTTTGTATGTACATCACCTAATACAAATCCCCTTCAGTCCGTTGCTAAGCAATTATCATCACTGTGGATATTGTAAAATGGTAGCTATATTAAGTCAAAAAGCAAGGGGGAGAGAGAGCTTTCTTGCAACGCACAGAAGTATTTCTTAGCTCTAACATTTCCTCTTCTTAGCACACTTAGCTTTAAAAATAGAAATTTGCATCCTATATAGAAAAACTGCAGACTGTAAAGGGCTAAAATCTACCTAATAGTCTCCTTGATTTTATTGGGTGGGTGGCTGTGGATGAGAGGCCACTCATGTTGGTGTATTCAAAAGAATGCTTGTTCCCAGATCTATCTATCTTCAATCCATACATATAAATACAGCAGATTTTTTTTTTTTTTTACATTGAATTCTCTAGGCACTGACAGTTTAATAAGAAATCCCAGTTATCTGGCAACTCCCTATTATAAATTATACAATACAAGTCTCTGAAAACCACAAGCGGGCTTCATACGAAGAGGTTATCATCTTCACAAAATCAATACTACAAAGTAAAAAGATTACAAAAGTCACACCCTGGAAATAGTCCAATTAAATTATTCAATATAGTGTCAGAATAAGATGACTTGTGTCAGTTTTATGAATGGAGAGCATTTTACATGCCTCCTCAGATAACTGATAAGAGGAGGGGGGGAGAGGGACTCTCTCTCCCTTTCCCAATACACACTTTTGCCTATGAGTTTGCCTACTGGCTAGTTAATTGATTGACCATCTACTAGATGTCTCTCCTGCAGTTGATTTTCCAGCAAATTAAATGATATCTAAATTGTTACTTGTAGTAGTTCAGTCTACTTCTGAAGTACCATAGCTGAAGACCAGTTATACAGTAGACATTTTTATAAGGCTTTTGTGACCGAGTCCCCCAGGGCTCATGCTCTGGATGCCTCTTGACACAGCTAGAAAGGACTTGAGTGCTTCAAAGTCTGCCCGCCCCTGCCCCCCCGGGTCTCCACACACCAGTGCAGTCATTTCCTAACTCTGGCCCCGGAGGGTTAAGTGCCATGGCTCTGCAGGGGCTGCCCCTATGCTGGGACTCTGGGGAGCCCTACACCCCCAAAGGGGCATGCACCCCACCTCCGCAGTCAGAAGCCATTCACAGCCTGTGTGGAAGTTGGAAGGGTTTGTTAGTTCTCAGGATTACAGCATGTAGAAGGACATTGCTAGCAGCTTAACTAGAAGTTATGGTAGTAACCAGCTGGCAAGCCCCTTTCATGGGGCTCCATCCCCGCCGTCCTCTCATGGGATGCTCTCTTGGGGGACTGCTCTCTTCCCTCGCCCCTCCCCAGTCCTTTGTCTCCTTCCTGGGCAAGGTGGCCACTTCTCTTGGTCACAACTGGTTGGGCTAGGGCAGGGGGTCCTGGTTAAGTCTGGGTATATGTGGCTGGGGAAGGCCCATCCACCCTCTAGTGGTCTCTGAAATGATCTCACCACCAGGTCCCATCACTGACATACATGAGTAACCTATGTGGGGAAACTGAGGCGTGCACGCGCACACAGCACTCAGCAAAAGCTCCAAGAATATCTCCACTTTGTCACAGCTTTACAATGAGTGTCATAAATATCTGATGCTTTTAATTTAGTCTTATTCCAATATTTAATCAGAGATTAAATGCCTTTTTCATAGTTAAATATGGTTTTAATAATTGCTTTCTATTACATAGATTTTAACCTTCAGTAAATAAGATTGTAAAAAGCCACTGGCTCTTGTATATTTAACGTTCAATAGCTTTGTTTTTTCCTGAACCAAAAGCATTAGAATAAATATCTCTGACAGTCTTAGTGCAGTGTAGGTTAAAGACCAATTGAATATTCAAAACATATTAAGTGGGATTTAGAAACCATAATTTTGATATGTATCTATTACACAGCCTCTCATCTTCAATAAATAGGTTATTTAAATAGATTACTAATAAGCAGTTGGTATTTCTTTTCAACATACAGGAACTGTCTCAATGAATAAATTAAATGTATTTGGTACTTTATACTGTGTAGTGTTATCTCCATTTTCTTGCAATGTTAGAAATGCTTGTGTTAATACTGGAGAGGTGCCAATGTTGCAAACACCCAGTTATCTTTGTAAAGTATATGACATTATCCTATTAAGCAATAAAGCATAACCAACATAACAGTGTGAGGAATTATAGTTAAAAGATCAATCCAAGAATTTTGAAAGAATGCAGATCACCTCAACCACGCCAGTTTTTAAAAATGGTATTTTGAACAATTGTTTAGTTAAATCAACCTGAAAGGCACTAAACCCTCTACAAATTGTGTGTTGCTAAGCAGCAAACGTGCTCATCAACACTTCATTCACGGACATTGTGGATAAGAAGCAGGATGAGTGTTCTCTAACCTGCGTAAAATGTGTGTAATGGAACCAGATGCTTTATGGTCTTCAATTTTGATATAAATCCAAAATTTGGGTCAGGTTTGTGAATCGTTGAGTGAACCGGGAACAGCTTTATGGACAATACAGGTGCATTTATGGTGTCGGGTAGAATGTAGAGTTATGATGTTGGGCCTGATCTAAGCTCACTGGAGTCAATGGGAGTTTCCATTGACTTAAATCTGTGTTCAACCAACTCCTAAGCAATGGACTCATTTAACACAGTTTCAACTCAGAAAAAGACACAACTTGGCAATTTTAGGTGTGTGTGTGGATTCCCCCTTTCTTCCGCCCTCCCCCTAGAACTTATAGTTACTTTAAGGTCTCCATGAACCTTTTGCAGCTGACAAGTGATGAATGTCATGCATATTCTGTTCCTGGCCTACAACCACAAGTTAGATTTAAAACATAGGCTTCTTACCTTGACACCTTTCAGAGAACACTACTTTATTCCTTAGAATCCAGAACCTTAACATACAAGTATCAAAAAACAGACACACACAGCAGGTTTCTCCCTAAGGCAGAGAGAGACAACTCAACCACTTTGCAGTAGCCTCGCTCTTTGCAGACTGACTGAAGACCCAGAGTGCATGCTTTCCTGCAGAGCCCTGAGCCTGCAAGCAGAACCAGGAAACCCCTTACGTTTAAAGTGGTTTATAATATTAGTGGTTTGCAAAGCACCACACAGTCTGACACCCACTGTCCTTGTAGGTATTGGGTACATCTCACAAGCTTGGAAAGTAAATTGATATCTCGTGGATAATTCAGTATGTATTTTGACATGTTGACTTTAAAAATTTGCTTTTTAAAATGTGAAAATGCCCTTGTTCTCCATTATATTATTCCATCCTTCAAGTGTATGCGATGTATTACAGCAGCTGAAACCCAGTAACTGGGCAGAGTATAAAAGACACTATCAGATGTAGTCCTTGCTGTCCTTTTAATACACTGAAAAATCACTGAGCATGTTCCTTCCCTAACCCCAGTCTGCAAGTCTCCTGGTAAAAGGTGGGTGCTTCCTGTTCCCAGGAGAAATTGCCCAAAACACTAAACAGCTGATCAAGTTGTCATAAGTACTGTAATTCCAGACAGAATGAGCCTAGAAAAATACTGGGAGGAGAGGAGTAGGATGGGGGTTTTTAACCAGAAGCCAAAAAGCAGACACAGAAATAAACAGTTTTACATTAGAACTGAGACCTCTGGCATCCATGTTAACTGTGGAGACACTAAAGATTCTCTGATTTATAGATGGAATTGTGTGGAACATTTGGTTCCACCTTACACGAGAGATTGAGAGAAACTGCTCCAACTGCCAAGTGCAGCTGGACTGTCCAGAGCAATGATTAAAACAATAAGGGCCACTAGTGCAGAATAAATTAAACAAGGTCAAGATAAAGCAACCCAGGAAGCAGGCCAGAAACAGACCCACCAAAAATGGTCAAATACCTATACTATGGAAACAATACAGAAAGAAAAATGCCAACCCTATGGGCAATCATGTATGGGGCAAAGGAAACAGAATCACTTTGTCCCAATGCCATAGCTACTTGGGGAAGAAAAAAGCAGCAGGGTTTGAAGTCCAGATTTCCAGTGAAGAGGATATCTGCAGGCTGACCTTAACAGAATCAGACTCTCAGCATTCATGCACTGCAGAGGAAGGTGCCAGCCATTCAGTTGCTATATTTGCAACTATGCTATTAGATCAATAACTGTTCAGTTGCACCTTTGATTGGAGCCCTGCAATACAGATAAGCAGCAATATTAGACTGGAGAAATGTGACCAGGCGCTGGCAATGTACAACAAAACTATTCTGAGGTCTATGGGGAAATGCAGCTAAGATACCAAAAGCCACCTTGCTTGAAGTTGACACACAGGAGTACTAACCATTGCTTGAAAGCGGAGCAGGGCAAGACATGGATTTAATTGAGAATATTTTAGTGCAATGTGAGAGAAGAGGAATAACAGTCACCTAGAGTCCTGTCTGGCATTCTATCAGAATATAAGATCCTATTTTAAGGAGATGGATGGCTACAGGGGAAGCTGAAGAAATAGGTTCCCATGTGTAGCATATGACCTGCATGGTATTTGGAGGGAGCAGCATAGGTTGCAGAAGGGAAGAGTTTGGAAGTTAGTCTGTGTGTAAGTGGCTTGGATTATAACTTCAGTTGCAGCCTCTCTCTAAATAATTCTTAGTCAAGAGCTGGTTGAGTTTTACAAGCATGGGGTCCTCTCATGTTATTACCCAGTTTTCAGTTCATGAAACAGCAGCCATTGGAGAGCTGCAAAACTGGCGAGGGAGGAAAAGAGCAAGTCTCATCCCCATTCCTGATGACTGTTTGTTTGATAGTTGTTGTCATCTTCACCTAGTTTAGACTAGCACCTCTGTGACACACTGCACCCTTATGGTGTAATTGTGTACTGTTTAATGCAAAGTATGTCATGTAAGATTGAAAGTTTTGGAATGCTCATGACCTACTGAACCTTATTGTACTGAACCTTAATATGTTTGTTGCAATGTCATATGTATGGTTATGAGGCTTCGCTAAGTAACGTTCCCAAAGGTGTGCTTTATAGCCTGAAGCAGATTCAGGCAAAACCCTTCAAGAGCAGAAGGGCAGTTCATGCCTCACTAAGGCATGCATAAAACAAGCCAGATCTTGGACTAGCCTAAGCCCGATAAGGGGATACTCACTGACTTGGGTATGCAGGAAACCATACAGGGACATTGTCATCTGACCTTGAAAGGGGGTGAGGCCCGGGGGAGGGGGGAGAAAGGGTGAAGAAACATGTTAAAAAGGGGAAACATTTTGCTGTCCTCATCTCTTCCACCTCCATCTGCAAACACTATCAAGCAACTGAAATGCTGATCATGGGGAGGACGTGGCTGGTCCTTAGTCTGTGGTGAGAATCATCTGAATATGGAAGGTTGCTAAAAGTGTTAAACTTAGTTTAGAATGGTTGGCTTTTGTTTAACTTGATCAAATCAGATTTGTTTTCCTCTGATTTATAATAACTTAAAATCTTTCTGTACATAATTAAAAAAATATATATATATCTAAAGCCATGCATTTGGTTTAAGGTATGTTAGATTCCATTTGAAGTGACAAGGTTGGTGCATATCAATGTCTTTGATAAACTGACAAACATGAGCCTGCAGTGGGCATCACTGAACACTGTAAGATGGCAGTTCCTAGAGTTGCATCAGGGATTGGGGTTGGTGGCTGGGGTCATCCCACTGCATAATCCCATGAGTGGCTGGCTAGAGGCACTGACTCACTGAATTGGGATGAACTTGCTTGTTGGAGGCTGTGCAAGATTTGCTCAGGAGTGGGAGCTCACACAGCGAGGTAGAGTGAGACTGGCTTCAGGCGTGGAGGCTTCACCAGTCCAGATTGCAAAGGTGAATGTCACAGCCTCGCTCCACTTTCTCCACCTCCCTGTCCTTGAAAAGCTTGGTTCTGGAGCTACAGTGCTTCTGTAGAGTTCTAGGAGTTCCACTCAGTTTGGATAGGCAGCCATAAGTTTGGTTTAGAAATGTCGAGACAGCAAGCTGTCACAAATACATTTCCTCCACTGGTATTGACTGATATCCTAGTTGAAGTAAGGATGGGATGCACATGTAGACAGAATGATGGTACTTTTATTGCTCCTTGAAAGAGGTGGTCTGTTAAGGTTATGGTTGGACTTCTGCACATACTTGAGAGGAAGCTTGCACTGATAGGCCCAAAACTTTAATTGTGCTGTGAATAAATGGAGTAATTCATTTTCCAGGGCTTTTGTTTTGGAATTTCTGTGAATTCACTTTCATTTTGTATTTTATTAAGAAGACAAAACTGTATATTCTGCTCAAGTCCTAAGTGAATCTTGTGGTCACTTCTTATCCCAGGCAGTTGAGCCATATCTAGTTATCTCTCAAAACATGAATCCTTTCTACTATTTTGGAAAAGAATGACATATACAATGTATACTTAGATTGCATAGGTGTTTCTTTTGAAAAAGCTATAGAACTTAATGGAGAATATCTTTCTGTAGTATTTAATAGCCAGTTACATCCAGATACAGAATTCTGTACGTAATTTAAAAAGGAATGGGAAGGTTCCCATTCTGTGTTTAAATTCTGTAGGTCTTTTCTGTAAGGTTTGTTTCAGGCTTGGAAAGAACATGCTGACATGCTTCTTTTCCAACACCATTTATAGCAGTTCTGAGGATGAAAACTAGGCTGGAGGGCGAGAACATAGTTATTAGCAAGCAAGTTAATGAATCAGAATAGCTGGGAAACGAACAAAGGTTTAAGGGGCTAATTTTCCCCAGTTTTTTACACTATATAGACTTGGTTAATGTACACCATAAATGAATAGAGGTGTGTGTGTATGGTGAAATTAATAGTCCCTTTTAACCACAAAAAGGTAACAAATAGCCAAAATAGATCATAACATGATGGACTCTGGGAACAGGAGAAAATTTTACTCAGAATGAAATATTCCCTAAACACAAACAACTCGTGTCAACAAAAGCTCCCTTAGAACAGAAGACAACACCTGGTAAATTCTGTTTCTCATTAGCTCCTTTGATAATTACTCCGTTTTTCATTTGCTATTTCATTTGATTTCATTGCATCAGGTGGCTGTTACAATGTGTTAATGGGCATCAAGCAGAGCTGTTGTTTATGATTCAAGATTTGGCCTTTTGGGGTTTTTTCTTTTATTGTCATGACAAAGTTTTTTGTGCTACTCCATATCAGTAAAAGGCCTGTGTCCAAAATTTGGTTGACTAAGTGTGATCAGCAAGAGTTAAAGTTTGGTGAAAAGAGTCTAATAACAATCTCTCCTCAGCACCAGCTTCTGAAACTGCTACTCACTTCTCCCAAGATATCACCCCCAAACCATAACTACTGATTACCTGAGTAGGAGGCCCAGTTCTTATTTACCCGGGTACCTTTCCTGTCCTGAGATTCTCCCTCCAACCTGTCTCCATTTTTATTTAGTCCAGTTAGTCCATATTCCAACCCCCATCTTTCTGGCCAAGGAGAACTCAGCCTGATTCCTTTCTAGCCCCTTTAGCATCGCCCTACAGATTGTTACAGAGCAACTAATGGCTTTCTTCCTGAAGAGTCACATCATCCTCTTCACAAGGCCAGGATGGGCATGTTTTCTTCCACTCCCAGTCTATGATGGTTCAGGGCTGAGGAAACAAGATTGGAAATAAAACCTAGGTGTCTTGCATGGTAGCACAGAGCCCAAGCAATTAGTTCCTGGATCCTGTAAAAGACTTTCACATGTGGAGCACTTTCCAGGATTACAGGCTAGGAAATGAATCTGCCTTGACTGAGGTCTATCTTACAACTTAAACCAACATTTTAAAGGAGTATTTCATGCCACGCAGTCTTAGTGCTGTACCAGTTTCAATTCTGTGCCTTGCTTCCTCCATGCAAGTGTGCTAGTGACTTAAGAATGACAGTACAGCTTCTCTGACTACCTAGGGCTTGTCTACACTTACCTCGGAGATTCAGCGGCAGTCGACCGGAGTTACGCAAGCGATGTAAAAAATTTGTGGAAATCCCGTCGACTTCTCTGCTTCTGTTCTGCACGCCGTCTTCACTGCACTGCCACTTGAGAAGGTGGTCTTAATACGTTGATTTTTCTGGATTGACTGAGCGGGTCTTCACTGATCAATCCGTCAATCCAGAGAAGTCGATCTAAAGGCGGCGACTTTGCTGCCGTCAGTGTAGATATAGCCTAGCTATAACCCTGGCCTCCTGTAAATAGAAGGAGAACAGAATAGGGTAATGTATTAAACTTATGATTTTACAAATGCTTAAACACCCAAAGCATTACCTAAGGTAGCTTCTCCAGTAAGTAATATGCATTCTGGAATGAAGATCTGAGAAAACAAACTTAATCCTTTTCTGCCAGGTAAACAGTACAAGTGATATCTGCAGCAACGCTAGCCAGCGTGACACTTATAGACATGATAGAAACTCATTTGGTTCATTGCACTTCAGTTCTGTATTTTTTAGATTTTCTGTTCTGGTAATTGGTGATGTTACTTGTATGTGTTCCCTCCTCTCCCTCCCCCATGCGACTTGTAGGTCAGCTAGTTTTTCTAACTACTTAACCCTTTTTGATGTCTGTCACGTGATGGCTAACCTTAACATTTATTTTTTAGCATTTCATTTTCCTAACATATTCACCACCACAGATGGTATTGTTTAAGGCTTGGCTATTTTTGTGTATGTATGGGTGTTTAACATTACTGTAGGCTTGTGGAGGATGTCATAAGGACTTTATCCTCTAATGTAGGTGTTTTGTTGCCACTTTAATGTTAATGGCATGTTTCATTGTCACTGTCTAAATGGATGGTGGGAATGTGTCTGCAGTACACCTTTCTATTTCCCTGTAATGGTTAGGGTCAGAATGCACTTCTAAAGATTCAATGTAGAATCTGTTTTGAAATCTTTGCAAAAGGGAAATGTACAGAGGAGCTGCTGAGAGTGAGTTGAAATACCCTGGAAGACATTCTAATTAAAACTGAAATAAAGCCAAGGCCGAACCCTTTCCTAAACATGCTCATATGCACGTACCAGGCACCATATATACTCTGCACCAACGTGGATGTAAAGTCTTCAGCATTTGTCTTCCCCCTTCGAATGCCATGTGTTCACTTGGAGCCCTGCCCCCTGATGCAGAGAGATTCTTTGATCTAATAAGCAATATCTAATTTGAGTCAGTGCTTGGATGGGAGGTATCCAAGGAAAACTCGGGTGCCTGTGGTAAATGGTGTTGAATGATTCAGTAGGTGACACTCTACTCAGGATTGGACCTGGCCTTGGTCAGTTTATGAAACTGATCTAAGTTTTGAATTAGGCCCATATTTTGTTGCTTGGTGAGTTTCAGGGACTGGCTAACTTTGGTTATTGTGAGCTGCTCTGCATGCTCTAGGGGCACATAAGGCACTGGTCACACAGGGCTGAGTGTTCTGACTTTGTTGCCCCACCCACAGCAGGCTCAGGGCTGATCATGGCTGGTACTAGATAAGTATAAGTGAATCCAGCTTTTATCTTCTGTAAGGTGGAATAGAAGACAAACCTCATCCTATAATCCTCCCGCCTCCTCTTTCCCTCATAGCTGACTTGGAAGCAACTAAAGGGCATTTGAACTGGTGTCAGAGGGTCAGCACAATGGCTGTAGGGTAGTAATTAATATAATATGGATCCCAGGCAACTCAGCACTGGGTCCTTAACCAGTGGTTTCTCTGCTCCTGAAGGGGGGCAGTGGAAGAGGTTACGTGGATGAGCGGTCTGGTGAGGGACCATTACCATTCTTCTTTAGACAGGCTGAACCACAGCTCCTTCTCTTCATGAGGGCAGGGACTCTTCCTGGAGAAGGGAGGAGTTGGGCCCCAGACTAATGACTTTTTTCAAAGCTAACAATCCATTAGGACAAATTAGCATTAAGAAGTGTAAACTATCTCCTCATGTCTGCAGATAGCTTGGGACACCAGCAGATATCTCTGCACCTGTTACACTTCATTCTCATGGACAAGCTTTTCTTTTTGATAGTTAGAATTTTTTTTTTTTTTTCAAAATGAAAACTGAGATTCTGATGTCGTCATGTGTCTCCAAGAGTTGGAGCTCTCTGTGCATGGTACCCAGACTTAATCCTGCTTCGAGTGGCTGAAGAGCTGTTGGGTGTGGAGCATTGTAAATAGAGCAAGTTTTTTCTTTGTGTTTAAATGGTGGTTTGGGCACAAGACTGGGAGATGAGACGCCCAAAGTTGCTGAGCATTCAGGCAAAGTCTGTTTTCCTTACCTGTAAAATGGGATGATATGTACCTCATGTAGGTGTTTGAGTAGAACAGGTCAGCACACTTTTAGATTAAATGAAATTTCAGCAAAATATGCTGTTTTTGTTTCAGTGAGAGGTATCAGTTTTTCAATCAAACCTCTTCACAAAGGTTTTTAGACAGAGTGAGAGGTGATGACTAATGCTCTACCCTGGTGATTATGGCACTAACCTGTGAGACAGGAGACTGAAGTGCAAGTCCCTGCACTGATTCCAAAGCAAAGGGGTTTTTTTTTGTTTTGGATTTTTTTCATCCCAGATCATTCTGAGTCAGGCAGAACAAGTTACATTCTAAGCACTAAATACCAGGTTAGAGAAACCAGAGAGAGTGTTTACTCGGTGCCCAAAAGTCTCCCTGAACTGGGAAAGGAAGGGCTTCAATTACAAAACAGTTGTGCTGACATCTGTTTTTGAAAAGTCTAAAGGTTTGTTAATTCTAGTACCGAAGCAACTTCTAGACCTTCTATAAATTGTAAAATTCACTAAATATCTTGCTTAATGATGTGCACTAATCTTAGTAGGTCAGCTCTAAGAAAAGAGACCATTCTGCATAGGTAACTGAGCTATAAGTTTGCACACACATATTGCAAATGTTCTGTTCCCTGTCAAAAGCAAGTTATACAGCACTCTCCTTCACAATGCTAACCTGTCATCTTTGTAGTAATTTTATACATTTTTAACATATTCAGAGTGCTGTACAAAATAACCAATTAATCCAAAATCCAAAATCACAGCTGAAGTTACCTACCATTACATGAATCTTCTAGTAGTTCCATGTTTACAGATAATTCCTGGCTCCAAGCTACAGTCCCTGAAATGCTTTCTTTTGCAATGTGATATAAATTCACTGCTATATTGTTTAAAGGGCAGTTAATGTTCCATATGGCATGGATTTCTACTTTCATCAGCTGGGTACTAAAAGTAGGCACCCTGGTTTGAAAGTCTGGGTCTGAGAATCTAAATTTACTGATGTACAACCACAAGACATTCCCATTCTTATATCTTTCTAGCATTTCTTTGCTCCCAGTAGAGATTTTGGGTAATCCACATCAAGCTAGTTTCTGTGCATCCCCTACCCCACCCCACACTTGGTTTTGGCTTTAAAAATAGGCCCTTGTAACTTCTTTTTAACAAATCCCTTGTATATTTTTATGACTTGCAAAGTTCAGAGTCTTAGTTGTGCTTATATAAGCCACAGTTACAAAATAGTGCCATCATTCTGAGGTGTTGAGAATCTGAGCTCAGTATCTCAATGTGAAGGAAAGTACTACCCTTTTAAAGGACAGACTGAAGCCTACAATGAAGACAGCATGGGTAGCCTTGCCCTGGGAAGGCCTATTGGAACAGGAAGCTGGGCAGAAGAGAGGTGATTCAAAAGGGAGGAGAAGGGGTGTCCATTCTTCCGAATTCCCCAGATCAGACCCACAGACTTTTTTTTTTTGCAAACTAAATGTGGAAGCTCTGAAGCAGAATCCTGAGATAAGAGCCTTATGAACTGTAATACAACTGCTCTTTCCATGAGACCTTATTAAAGAGGACTTTTTTCCCTTCCCACCCGACCCCCATCCCCTCTTTGTTTGGATCCTTTATGCTTGCTTTGCACACACATCTGTTTGTGCACACAGCAGTACCTTGGCAGCACATGGAAACTACTGACGGTAGACTGTATGTCAGGGCATGGGAGGGGGTGAGGCACAGTGCCATACTAGTGCAGCAGTCCTTTAAATTACACTGGGAACCATTTCATCCGCCAGCTGGTTCCAGGGAGCATCTGCCCCATTTTAAAATTCCAATCTCTTAGGGTATGAAAAGCTAACACCGAGCCTATGGTTGTAATTCTGGATTAATACCACACACAACTATGGTGCAAATCCAAATTTATTTTTGTCAGATTGGAAAAAACTGATAAATCGACCTGCCATGATATTATAACACATATGAACAAAGTGAAACATCTTTTTAAAATAATCACAATTTTATAACAAGGCTAATGTTTTCAGGAATTCTGGATAAACAAGTTGAAGTGTGCTAAATCGAAATACCCTACAGTTGCAAAATTAATTTCCATGGAGCTACTACATTGTGTTGACTTTCATGTTTTCTATATTGTATTTATTGTTTGGGTTTTTTGTCTGATTGAAGAAATTTTCATACAAATACGTTCATTTTTTGATTGGACACTCTTTTTTTTTCATGCATCTGACGAAGTGGGGTTGCAGCCCACGAAAGCTTATGCCTCCAGAAATGTGTTAGTCTTTAAGGTGCTACAGGACTCTCATTGTTTTTGCTGTATACAGACTAACATGGCTACCCCTCTGGAACTTAAATGCATTTGTACAACATATTGTGACATAATTCAGGACTGTTTACTTCCAAAATGAGTGAGCAAGATTAAAATTTCACTGTTTTCCAAGAAAAAAAATGGAAGAATAAAGCATCCCTCCTTTTTCTTCTTTTATTTAATCAGGCAATCACCACTAATCAGATTTGGCATTTCAGAAATGTTTAAGACTCGTTGACTTCAATGAAACTCAAGCATGTGCTTAAATTTAAGCATGTGCATAAGTGGCTTTTTTTCTGAATAAGGTGGGCCTGAATTATGTGTTTTTAAGCATCTTTCAGAGGTGAGGCAAAAATCCAAAAGGTTAACCCAAATGCATCAATTGATTCAGTAGATGGTCTATTGGTACCAATCCAATATGCCTGTAGAGTGTTTCAGTCCCTTTGTACCTCCAGCAGTGCAGCAATCTCCCCATAAAAATCTAAAACTGAAGTTATTGCAATTTTTAAGGTGGTTAAAGATCCCAGTCTTCATAATCTGATGTCTTTGCTGAATTCCAGCACATTCAGGGAAAATCACTCCAGGTGTAATTCCACTGGAGTGTCATAGAAGATGAATGTGTATGCAGTATAGTTGTATGCAATGTGTCGATCCCAGAATATTAGAAAGACAAGTTGATGAGGGAATGTCTTTTTATTGGACCAACTTCTAATGGTGAGTGAGACAAGCTTTCAAGCCACACAGCTTTTCTTACCCACCTTGTTTCTCTAACAGTGAATTTGGCTTTGGCTCTTGGCTTATTTGTGTTGCCCCTGTGGTAAATATTAGAACTGGGTGGGAAACAGTGTTCCTGTCCCATGAGAATTTAAGAGATCAAAAAAATTCCCCATCCTAATTTGGGACAAAAAAGTCCTCTTTAAAAAAAAAAACTTTCCTTAATCAAACCAATCAGGTTAAATAAAACATCTTGTTTCAATTTCAGCATTTATTTTTAACTACAAATTAACTTCATTTTGAAATTTATTTCAAGTCAAAAAGTGGAACTTGTACATTTGACAATTTCAAAACTGATTTTTCAAAATCTTTTGGTTTCAATTAATTTTCTGTTTTCAATCTTGTCCCATGAAGTTTCAATTTGTACAAATCCAGCATTTTTTAATGGAAAAACATTTTGTCAAAATTCCCAACTAGTTCTAATTCATATTCTGGTACTGTAGTAAATTAAGTGGTTTTGTACATTGCAATTAAAAAATGATATCACTGCATTTCAATGTAATGACTGAAGTGGTGATTCCCTTATGTATAATATGAAGAATAGTTAGTAAATTCTGAAATACTTGGGAAGGAAAGGTGCAAGATACATTTTAGATAATTATAATTCAGTACACTATTTTGTAGCTTGACTTACAGTTAAAACATGCAGGAAACAACTGTAATTATGAATCTTTGTAAGGCAATTAATTCTACCTGATTATTACGGAAAGATTGTTAGCCATTTGAATTCTTCAACTACACTAATGCTACCTTAAAGCGTTACACCACTTTTATTGAGTAAAACCTCACCATCTACTCCATGCATTTAATAGTGAGCTTAATTTGTGCATCTAAAAATATAATCTTTTCATATTAGGTCCAAAACTTCTTGCTACATAATAGAATCAATCTATTGCCTCTCTTTGCTGCCTTTGTCATCAAGATCCAGCACAAAGCAGTATCATATATAGCTGCTGTCTCAATCTCCTCCTCTTAATGGATCTCTAATGACCTAGGCCTAATGTTCCATGAAGCAGTATACTTGTGTGTGTGTGTGTGTGTGTGTGTGTGTGTGTGTGTGTGTGTGTATACACATGACACTTGTATGTATAGTAGACAATGAAAATCTCTGCATTACTTTGGCCCATATATAGTAACCTAAATCAATTTAGCATTAGTCTGACCGAAACTAGCTCATGAATGATACGAGGTTGCTTATTGAGGGATCACTTCCCTTTTGAGAGCTTCTCCTCTGAGACAGGACAGCTCAACAAAGTATGCCACTTGGTTCTGTTACTTAAGACTGAACTTGGTATCTCCTCCCATTATGATGATATTATAATATTTTTTAAAATTTCACGAATGGATTCTTGGCCTAAATATACTTCCCCCTGAATCAATGTGTATTTTGTCATTGAATATAATGGAAGAAGTATTAGGCCAATTGACTTCGATTGTAAAATTCAAGATTGAATATCTCAGGGGACCACAAACTTGTAAATCTCCAGTAGACCAAAAATATTTAATGAAACGTAGGCAAAGAATTACATTTCATTGCATATGTGTGGAGAGCAAGTCATGCACCACATAAGTGCATGTGTGGTCATGATAGCCATGTGAGCAATTGCAAAGTCATGTTGGAAATAAAATGCTGCATGCAATTCTGCAATTTGTCTCATGGTTTTGATCTCCTGCCCTGCCCTCTTCCAATTAATTCTATTTCCCTGGGACTTATTCTAACATTCTAAACTTCTTTAACTTTAAACCTCTGCTATGTTTTAAGGCAACTTAACAGATAAATGTTTCCTTCTCTTCTTCAAATGTGGGATTTCCTCCTAAAATGTACATACGTGCAAGGTCCAGGATGAGCAATATGGGTCCTGTACTGGTGTTGGGGTTCAAAGTCTTGTCACTCAGCCCTGCAGGGCTAAAAATGGGAGCTTTGTGCTTTTGGTAAAGTGACATTCACAGCGTTTGCACTGTATTCTAATAGCCTTGGAAAATCCTGCAATATTGGACCTTAAGGCTGATTTATATAAAAGGCTATTTTAGGTCACTTGCAAATTAAACATTAACACCCTCTAGTCTGTGTACAAAATTGAGGGAACTACAGCCCTTGGTTTTACAGGCCAATGGATAAAAACAAAAATAGTTTTACTCAAATGTAAAATAACTCTATATATGCCATTTCATAAATCTTTTACAGACTAAATGACAGTTTAATATAGATGTTGTTGCACCCATTATGGATGACTAGAAATATTAACCTGCATGAATGGTGCAGCCATTCAGAATTTATGCTGATAAATACACCATCTACAGGACTAATT
Organism: Emydura macquarii macquarii; assembly: GCF_026122565.2. Lineage (NCBI taxonomy): Eukaryota > Metazoa > Chordata > Testudines > Chelidae > Emydura > Emydura macquarii. The sequence continues at coordinate 16,370,318 of NW_027130617.1, forward strand.
AGAACACAGACATTGTCGTGGTACTGTCCATGTGATCAATTGTAGGGCCAGAGCCATGTGAGAAGTTGAATTTATCCTGCACTTTTGATATCTCACTGGTACTCTGCCCACTGTTGTCTGACCTATAGCTTAGGCAGGTAAGAGGGAAGTTCTTCAGTTCCTTTATTCAGTTATTTGATTAGATAATTCCCCAGCCATTCTATGAAGTGAGAAGAAAGGGTGGAGGAAATATGTCACTGGAAAAAAAGATACTAGGCAAGCAAAGTAAGACCTCATGGAGATAGAAAATGACAGTTAACCTCCTTTTTTTTTATCAGAGACACGCTGTGGCACTGACATGAGTCTGCAAAGAATGAATCTTGTCATTAGCTATGACAATGTCTAGCCATTTCAGGGAGTGTACGTACTTTGCATGATTTTTGCTTAGGATGTAATATTTAAAAATCTGTGGGCTACGGAGATCGAATCCTACAGCAACATTCCTAATGAATCCATATTTAATTAAATCCTAATTCTGCAGTATGTTTCCAGTTATGTATCCTGAGCCTTGCATTTAGTAGGCATATTTTTTAAAATGTATTATATATAATTTTAATGATTATTATATTATAATTATACATTACATAATTGCACCATTGAGCTACTCACTTTAAAAGTGAAACAAACAAAATAATCTCCATCGCATCACATGGAAGGATCCCAGTAACTCATTGGGAAAGGCTGGAAGGGAGAGTATAGTAGAAGAAAGCTGCAAACTTTTCTGCAAGCCTAATGAGGAAAAAGACAAATGTAGTTCTCTTGGTTAATTTTCTACCTCTCTACCTGGATGAGAAATAGAGAGAGATGTCTGGGCTTTGACCTGTATTTTCTGAAAAGTTCAAATGTTCAGTCTGCTTGGGTTAATCGATTAAGCCTAGGTGAAGTAATTACTAACTGAATGGATGGTCACTATTCACCCAGAATTTTTTGTTTTAATTTTTCAAACATCCTTAAAATGTGCTTGGAAATATATAACTGAAAACAGCTGCAATATAGCACTTTCCAATGGTTCTAATAAAATGAGAACATAACCAGAATCCACACCTAAAATTCATATTCAATCATTTTATTACTTGTACCTCTTCTTAATTGCCTTTTGTTTTCACGCTCCTCTTCATTTCCTGACTTTTGACCAGGATAAAAAGTTCAAGTAACAATATTGACATCAAAGCTATTTTTGGGGGGAGGGGGTCTGATTTAGGCACCCAACTCCCATTGAGTTTCCTTCTCACCTGACCAGAAAGAAGATCCTCCAAAATCATTCAAGACTGTTTAATTTCTACAACTAACACATTTTGATCTAAACCACCAAATCCTCATCAGTCTTTGGGATTTCTTCAGGTTCCTTCCTCCTTAATGTAAATTATTGTTTGATTATGAAAAATCTTCTCTAGAGTTACAAAAAATTAAAGTGTTTTTCTTTTTGGATTGTGCTGTGACTAATGGATTTAGTTGGTTGGATACTTCTGAAATGTAGTGCACTTGAAGATGGGGCACTAAATTTCAATGCAAATTATAGATGCATTGGGCAAACCTCTGGAAGTGCTGTTTTCTGGAAAGCCATGAGAAAATGGGCATCTCCTCCTTGATTTGATCAGATCTGTGGCTAGTACCAGATGACACAAGAAAGGTGCGAGTAATCTCCTAATGGACAACTATACAATAACCTGCCCTAAAAGGAAGTTCCTTGTTAAACTTTGGATATGATTTTGGAGAGATGGGAATACATGAGTCTTGAATGATCATATTGATGGCTGTTTGTAACACCAAACTCTATTTATAAGATAGCTTGCATTTGTGGCAATGAATGTACATGATGATATCATGATGTGCCTCTTAAGTTATAACTCTCAAGTGTTGTCATATCAGCCATAAAAGTGACTCCCACATCTCAATCAGCAAATTCTCTTAAAACTCCATCAGTCTTGAAAGAACAGGAACTCTGTGTTATTCAAAGGCATTCATCTTGCAAGACCAGAGGAATTTAAAATATTATTCCTTGATTAAAGTATGGAATTTTGAGACCCAGGAGTTGCGGGGTAGGGGGAGAGACATGGCATATTTGTCCTCCATTTCTTTCTGGCTGTTTTGAAAAGTCAGAAAAAGATCTTACAGTATCTGTTTTTATTGTTTCAGCACTCTCCCACTATTAGCAATCCTGGGGATCATTCCTTAACCACCACTCTAGTTAAACTGTCTCAGACTTGGGCTGTATAAGTGTTGCATGCAGTGATCCAAATTCTCGTGTGGCTTTAAAATCCCAGTTTGCATTTACTTTGGCCAAAGTATTATTACTCTGAGCCTTTTTACATCTTGCCTTTATTAGTGTTGGGAACAGTCTAATTCTAACTGCTACTGCTCACTTTCACAACTTCTCTATTTTCTATACTTGCCTCTTTGGGATCCTTATCTGTCTGTTGGAGTACATGGAGGTCAAGTCTCTGTATCTTGGCCACCCATGATAATACCCTTAGTCTCGACCCCTGGATTCTATTAGACCAATTTCTTCACTCTGGTGTCCTATTGATTTCATAGTTATTTGTCTGTGCTCCCTTTTAGGGTAAAACTAAGAGCATTTGATGTTGAACAGTAATGCATAATTCTCTTCACTCCTCCTTTGCTTTCATCTCTTCAACCACTAAGTGTTTGTCACTGTAAAAAAAAAAAAAAAAAAAAAAAAAAAAATCTTTACATTTTGGAGAAATGGAATTTTCAGCCAACTCTGAAAAGAATAGGCTCTTACTGCCCCTGCTGCTCAATATACCATTGCTATCATTCAGCTAGCCAATATTCTTGTCTGTGTTTGGAGGAGGAAGAGGAAATGTCAGTATTGTATTTTATGGGTTTCAATTGCTTAATTCTTCAACACTGGGAAAGAGGGGTTCAATGTGACTGGACGTGGAAGAATGAATCTTTTGAGTAATACAAGCAATTAGTCTAATGCTGAGGCTCCCAGTTTAGATTATATAACTGCTCTGTGCTTAAATTTATGATCACCTACTGTGCATCAGGGATAGGTAGTGCCAGCAGAGATGTCACATGACTACCTTTATAGACTTTTCTCCAATTTGAAACACTTCATAGCCCAAGGATGTTTCCCCAAATATTTACTGTTCCGAAGGTAAGAATTCCTCCCAAAAAATCCAGTACAGCTATTTGGAATATTTTAAATGGCTTAAAGTCATGGGTTTTGTTTTGGGGTTTGTTTGTTTTTGTTTTTTTTTTCTTAATGTTTTTTAATTTTTTGTCTGGAGTCTTTAGTCATGACATGCATAATTGATTGATTAACGACAATGGGGTTGGACTCAAATGCAGGCAGATGATTGAAACTATTGTCCTTTTTTCTGGAAGTCTTTTAGGTTTCCTAGTCCTGTAGTGACTGAAGATTATTGAAGTTTATTATAAAGTAAATGGAAGAACACTTTTAATCAATGTTGCTCTTTGTGTTCAGGATAATGGAAATGTGAACTCCTTCTGAGCATATTTGGGGCATTGACTTGAAACTGGCTGATGGCCATTGTTTGCAGACACTGTGAACTTAGAATACCAAAAGGACTTTTTGTTGGTTTGTGACTTAAAAATATTAACTTTTTACTTAAAGCACTTTTAGATTGAACAACAATGTGACATAAACATCGGGAGATGCTGAAGCGCTAAAATATGTGATGCCCCTGGAAGTTTTAATAAATATCCTGCTGTCTGCACCAAACAAAATTTTTGTAAAATGCTGCACCAATGTTGGCAACAATGGGATTTTTTTTTTAATTTTAATAAAGACAACTCCACAGGGTTTGGATCCCTGTCAGTTGTTTTTTAGGTATATACCTGCCTACCAAAAGTGGCAGGCGTACTCATACACTTGAACCCATCTCTAAAGAAAACAATTTGTGAGCTACATTAGATGTCATGTGAACTTTATCTTTTAAGAATTAAAAACTGAACAGTCAGCCTAAATTGACATCCATTGTGATCAATGGCATTTCAGTCTCTTGAGAAATACCATTTCTGAAACTGAGACATGTAACTTGTAGAGTTGTGCAAAATGTTTGCGAAAGAATCTTGAACCAGATGCAAACTGCCTGCTTTAGGGTTATACTGGAAAGCCCATACTTAGAGCATAGACCTGAATGGCATCACTGAGCTTCAAAACTTATGGCAATTTGTTTGGCTTGGCAGAGTGAGATTTTTTTCAAAGCCACCTAAAAGATTTGGTTGTCCATTCCCATGAAAATTAATAGGAATTGGCTGTCTAAATTCCCTTCTACCTCCCTCCCCCCCCCCTCCCCCCGCTAAGCTTTAAAAACGTAACTCCTAGTGTGTGCATTTCTACAAATGTACAATAACCTCTATAAAATATCAAATATTTCAAGTAGCAATAGCACCTAGGGGCTAGTTACAACAGGACCCTGTAATGCTAAGAGCAGTACAATCATATGGGAGGAACAAAATCCCATTTTAGAGCACCTAAAAAAGAATGACTTTAATGACCGAGAAAAAACATAACCTTGACAAATTTTGAAGCTGTCCCAAACTGGGACAGGCAACGTACTCTGTACTACCATTTTCTTCCTTACTTCAGACTAGAAGTATTACTTGAGCAGTGGAGAGAGAAAAAAGGATCCAACCAAAGATTTTTCCAATGAGAGTGAAGAAATGTCTGCTTTTCCGAGTTCTGATTTCCACCTCTCACTGCTTTCTCATGCAATTTCTCTCGAATCTGTGTGTTGTCTGCCATGTGCTATAAGCTTAGAAGTAGGTTTTATAGAATGGAAATCCAGTCAGATGTATGTCCCGAGCTTCAGTTTGGTCTCCTGTTATTGCATCTTTGTATTAGTGGCTAAACGAAGTGCAGTGATGCATGTTCAGTCAGTGGAAAGATTCCACTGACGTCTCTAAAATGTATACTAGACACCTCTTTTTTTGTGTGTCTTTTTCCTGCAATGTTTTCCGCAGCGTCCAGCTGCTAGGAAGCAATGAACACTTCCTTCTCTCGGCCTTCCTGTTTTCTTCAGCCTTATGGCAGTAGAGGAAGAAGAGATGGAAGGGTATGATTTCTTCCTTCCACAGGATAATGTACAGCCTCTGCCTCTCCAAGTGTTAATAATCCTGGGGTATGAATTGAAGCAAGGAGAGGTGAAAGAGAAGACTACCTAGAGTGAAAGGGAGGAAAGGGTGTGAGATGGGGATTGAAGGAAAAGCTTATTCAGAGAGATGAAGACAGATTGCTGGCTGGGATGGAGCATGAAGGGAAGCTATGGAGAGACCAAGAGGTAAAGGAAAGTATCGTGAGAGTGAAAGGAGACAAGAAGGAACAACAGAACATGAGTATGGAGGGAGAGAGAAGCTGGAAGAAAACTCCCATAGACACCCCTCGCACTCCTTTTTTGGAGAAAAATGGTGACTATGGACAGCCTACCTATGTGAATTCACACCCGCTGTGTACGAGCACAACTTCAATAGGATCTATGTCTTTTACGTATTCACTTTGATTATACAAACATTCTTGAATTACCTTAAGACTGGATCAGCTAAGTGGAAGGAAATGGTCACCAAGGTATTTTAAAAAAAACAAATAAGGAAGGGCCTTAGTGCAGCCTACAGACTTTTCTGGTGCTTCAGGATTTAGGGGTAACAGACAGCGGAGAAAGTATTCTGTCCCCACTACTGGCTGCGGAATTTGATGTGGGCTTTCCACAGAGGATGAGATTGGGTCATAGAGGGAGAAATATGATGCAGATTATTAAAATAAAGAGGTGGCAAAACAGGTTGAAGAGAGAAGAGTCCAAATACTATCTTCAGGAGGGCATGAAAGAAGAATAGACTGAGTCAAAAGTGGAATTAAAACCAATTATTCAACATTACTGGAAACTTAGAAAAAGCATAGAAAAGCAAATATTATGAAAGATGTAGGTAGCTTTAGCACCGCTCTTCCAGCAGAAGGAAGGGAACAATAAGAGCAGAAATGGGGAAATGGAGTAAACTGACTTTCATAGAGTTATATATAAAAGTCTTGACACCAAATAGTTTCAATAAAAATCCAGAATGTCTAAATCCAGTTTATAAACTTAAAGGGAGCTGGGTTTGTGAGGAAATATTTAGCCATCTTTTTTTGGTGTAGTGAGGGAATATTTGGCAATCTTTTTTTTTTCCAATGTTGTGGTCCCGGCAGAATGCATCTAAAGGTATCTTAAATATATGTAATATACACACACAGTATTGAAGTGAATTACTGAAGTGAAATCAGTTGCACAGATACTTATATTATTCTATGCAGTGGCGGTGTTGCAGTATTGGCCCTAGGATATTAGCGAGACAAGATGGGTGCGGTAACCAAGCACAAAAGCTCGTTTCTCTCTCCAATAGAAGTTGGTCCAGTAAAAGATTCTCCTCCACCCTGTCTCTTTAGTTATACTATTAGACACATTTGTTTTAAAGAAATCTTTGCCAACTCATAACCATGTTGTCATCCCACTTAGTGATTTTTTTCCTGTCTGCGTGCATGTGTATTTCATGTTTAAATGGAACTGCCTGAATCACTGAGTAGCCTGATAGCTCCATTAAACCTTAATTGGAGTTTTGTTGCAAGTTTGCTTATTGGGCAATCCAGGAAACAGCTTGGGACACAGTGCAATATTTCTCTCTCTCCCCCTGCCTCTCTCCTGTTCTCAGGCCATTTTACCCTGTACATGCCTTATACTAGGCACTGACACAGGTGCATTGCATTGGGGGAAGAGGTGTGGGAAGAGCACTGGGGGGAGAAGTGGAAGTCAAGGCTTCATCCATTCCTAATTCCACCCCGTATGGAAGGAGAGGACTCCTAGTTCTGTGGAAGCAGCTTCCCTCCACACTCCTACCCCTAATGTGGATAGTTGGTACATTGGGAGGCAAAGAGGGAACAATACACACCCTTATGCCTTTGTGTGAGTACACGGAATGGGCTATGCTGTGCCCTTAATTTGTATGGTGGGGGCGAATAATCTTGGAATTGAAACTGGGTGGAAAGTCATTTATTTGTCTTTAAACAAAAGGGATAAGGCATACTGTAAAATGCACTCATGAGTCGTTAGCTTGGGATTTTTAAAAGTGCTAATCTATGTCTGTGTTTGCCGAGCTGTCTATTCAGTTTGGAAACTTAGTGACACTCGGATAAGACAAATCAGCTAAAGCTCAACAACAAACATTCTCTTATTGTTATTGCACAGTAGAGAATGTACTATTAAAACTGCTGCAGCCATCCCTTAATTTTTAAGGTAGGCTGATAAAGTGGACTATTGAAACTGCCTAAAGCTGAACCGAAACCAACACGTGGTGCTGGGAGCTTGTTTCTGTAAGCAACACCCATGCAACCACTAGAGGCAATGGAAGGCTGTGGATCTGGACTCGGGGGGGGGGAACTGAACTATTCAGTAAGAAAGGTTACCTGCTGTGAATGTTCATTACAAGGTTAAAAACTACCAGCTACACAACATGCAAGTTCAGTGATGATGCAGAAGCAATGAGTATGTACCATACTTACTAGCTTTCCTCCTCCACAGGCTCATAACACCCAGTTAGAATGGGAAGACACACACAGAATTTTGTTTGCTGGTAAGTGGCGAACAGAGTAGCTTTGCCAGGCAAGGGTTATCATGGAGTGAAATGGGGCATTCCCCCCCCCCCCAGTCAGTCAGTCAGGAACCTAAAAATCTATCCCCATTTATCTCCATTTTCATGCATATTAAAATAGAAACATTTTAGAGCCAGATCCCTCTGTGAGTAAATAGGTGCAGTTCCATTGGCTTCAATAGTGCTGAGTATTCACACCAGCTCAGGATCTGGCCCTTGATTTTTAGATGCGCAAGTGTTTAGGGTTTGTCTACCCAGCAAACTGGCTTGAGCCAAACTGGCTTGAGCCAAGCTGCGGCAAGTCTGGCTTCTCGGGCTGGGCTGCTTACTCCCAGCTGCAGGTTAGTCATACCCTTAATGCTGTGTCTTTGCACACATTGAGATTTGCACAGGATGTCAGGGAAGCTCCGCCTTGAAGAAGCCCTTAATGATGTTGCTTGGGACGGAGGAGCAACTAAGCTGAGGGCGTAGGGAGCCAGGAGAAGACTGGCGTGTCAGGATTTCAAAACCTTCAGCTTGAGCTACTGTGGTAATGTTTGCTGCTGGCTTTAGCTCCTCTAGCCAACGATTTTATGGGTTTTTTTTTAGTCTGGTCTTCCACTCCCTTGGCTCAGCAGCTACTCTGGACTTTTCCCTGACTCCCATCCCTAGCCACCTTCTCCTGGGCACCTACTTCTTGTCTCAGCTCCTCCAGCCCCTGCCCTGGATCTCCTGTCATGTGTTTCCTGTGCTCCCATTTGTGTAAACCTCCTATATATACACACACATCATTGTTTATAGTTGTTGCATAACAAAACGCTCTGAAATGAAATGGCCGTCCTAGTGCTCCTAACATGGACAAAGCAGACACCAACTGCTGGCACCTCCTACTACTACCTGCCTAGCCATGTTGGCCTGGTACCTGTCCCCTTCCTAAGCTCCTGCTGGATCAGAAGAGGATGTTCACAGCCTAATAGTGCAGAGATTTCCTCCCCACAATTGCAAGCCTACTGACTGCAGTAAAGCCAGACCATGTAAGTGAGAGCAGAGTTTCTCCTGTTATTTTCCAAAACTGCAGTAATTGATTCTAAATAAGGTTACCTTCAAGTTGATGTAATAGTAAGTAAACTCGCATCAATAAAATGAATTCAAATAACAGCCCAAAACAATTTCATAAAGGCTAGAAAACTTTCAGGTAAGGCTTGAACCTCTATCAACTAGCTGCAGAGCTACCTTAATGCTACCCTACTGATCCTCATTGCAATGAGGTATTAAAGGTTTAATCCTCAGCTGTGACTTCCATTACTTTGAGAGTTTGTTTCAGACTATTAACATCATTTTAGTGTAGTGCTTCTTATGTAAATTATAGGAAAAAGTGGAACATGAAATTACTATATAATTATCCCTCCATACTTGTACCAAATGCACAATTGAACATATGGCAGACATGGTTAACTGTACGTTATGCTAATCTCCACATTCTGTTTAGCTCCCCTAGTTCACTATACGTTGTTTACTATACACCACTTTCCAGCAGAAATCCAGGCAGGCTTTCTCATTATAAAGCTTTAAATGACTAACAGAAGGGGGAAACCAATAGACATGCTTTTTACTGTTACATTTTCCACCATCTCTTCTCCAGCCCTCAATCTGTTTGTTTAATCTACCAGTTGTTTCTGCAGTGACCTAGAATGTAAGATCTTTGGGGCAGGGACTGACCTTTCAGTAAGTACAGGGCTGCCAACTGGCCTGACTTTTTTTTTTTTTTTTTTTTTTTTAATGTTTATATTACAGAATATTTAGAGAGAACCAATTTTGAGCTCTTTGGCAAGAATAATATTTAAGCTGATTCTCTCATAGTTGTGGAATCAAGGCCAATTCCAAGTGACCTGTAAGTCTAATCAAAACAGCTTGAAATTTGAATATTGATAAACTGTTTGTGGACATGCAAGAATGTATAGAGCCAATTATTATTAGTATAAAAATTTGAATAATTTCAAGCTAAGAAATTTGAGAAATGTAAGTTGCTCTTAAGTAACTTACAACTAGAAAAAGCTATATTCATTGTGGGGAGGCGGGGAGGCAATTATTTGCTTAGCTCTAGTCGATGTTAATAGGTCAATGTTTGCCGTCCAATACACACAGCTTATTTATTTATTTGGATTTATATTAAATGCTAAAATACCTGTCTCTATGTTCTAGGTACTTTTGATGTACTTAAAAATACAACCAAATTAATATGCAAATATAGCCAACATATAGCAGCACAATGCATTATATGCACCACAGCAAACTCAGAAGCTTAAACTGCCATCCAGCATTTCCCTGCCCTTATGATCTCCATTTCCAAATGGCTTTTGGGGAAAAAATAAGCTTTACGTGTCCTGAGGATCCAACTATAATGGACCAACATGGGAAGCAAATTGCGAAGAATGGCTCCCCCAGAGAATGCCTGGCTAGCAGCCCCTTCTCATGTAAACCAATAGGGCTTCAGTTCAAGCAGCTCTTCTAATCTCACCTCTGGCTGTTTGACATGGGAAAAGAAGTATTCTTCCTCTCTGGTCATTTAGGATTTTACAGGTCTCAATCTTAAACTTGCCTTGTAAACCCACAGCAGCCTGTGCTGATTGTAAAGTACAGATTGAATGTGTGTTGTGGTGAGGTACTCTGCTTACCAAGCAGGCTGCTGTATTCTGTGCTACCTTCAGTTTATGGATTGATTTAAATTGCAGCTTCAAATAGAAATCATTGCTGGCTCAAGAATAGCAAAGACATGGCTGACATACAGCAAAGACATGGCTGACTGTTACAAGGTCGTCCATCATAAGGAACAGTCACAGCCTCCTGGTCAGAGGAAAAATATTTTTAAAGCTACCCTGTCTATTGCTGCTATGTAACCTTCTTCTAGAACATCAGTTGGCCCCCTACAATGCAAACCAGACCAACAAATGGTGGAGACATGTTCAAATAGAGAGGCCAGTATTAATGTCGCATTTCTTCTGGCTGTTTCCCCCAGCCAATCACAATCATTTCAGACCTGTCTGGATTACAACTGCCCTAAATAGCTTTTAATGCCCTGATTTCTGCCAAACCGTGGTTACCAAAGTTATTTCCTATAGTAGGCCCATGAAAATCAGAGGTATCTTAGACATCTGTTTTTGTGGGGGGTGTTTGGTTTTTTTTTGTGAGTTTTCTTATTTTGTTTTTTGTTTTTTAATGACAATCACGGTATAGTTCTCGCAAACGTGATTTCTGCCAGTCATCTACCCTGAAATAAGATTAAAGAGCAATCTCTTTTCAGAACATAAGAAGACAAGGACTTCTTCAAAATATATAGCTATTGTAAACTTGTTTAGGTAACAGAGAACCACAGAGTAACACCCTAGAACTGCGTCATACAGTTATTTTGGTTTAACAAACAACTTATTTGCCTGCAATGTTTGTGTTCTGGATACATTGGCTCTTCGTGCACTTGATGTTGCTACTGTATAGGGTTTATGGCTTAATTAAATACATCTTTCTCTTTTTAAGATTTTTATTTCAGAGCCACAAAAACAGCAGTCAACTGCTAGTTTCTGATCCTCTTTTATCCCTCTCATTTACAATCTGAGAAAGAATGACCGTGCTGGATACCTCCTAGTGTGTGGCTGACAACTGAAGATGAGCCAAAAGTAATACTTTTTTGTTAGCTGGCCTAGAGAGAAATTTGTGGAATAACCAGTTATTGACCTATCCAACTAAACCTATTTAAGAATTCAGTGGCTGTGGGGAGCTCAGACAAGCCACAGCATGGACCCTTCAGCAAGTGTTCAAATGCTTGTACCTGAAGATTAAATGTCACCAAAACCATCTCCCCTCTTCCCCCCAATTTGTCTTATTTTACACAAACAGTCTAGCTGAGGCTCTGCTCTACTGGGTGTGTGTGTTTAAAAAACAAACAAACAAAAAACAGATATACAGTTTAAATATTTCCCAGATGTCATGAGTGCACAGCCAAATTGGCACTCCGTGCTCCCTCAAACTCAGGATGAGAATGCTGCTATGCTCTCTCAAAGCCCTATAGCAGTGAGGAAATTAAGGCTTGTTTTGAAATACAATAGCAGCAGACCTCATGCTATCTTACCTTTCTCTTGCCTTCTCTTTTTATTTGAAGGCACAAGTGCTTCAGATTAACTAATTTGAACTAGGATTTAGTTCAGTTAAGTATGGACAGGATTAAAGCAAAGATCCTTTGCAAACAGAAGAAAAAATTGTCAATTGCGGACTATTTGTCATGGGGAGTTCTGTTCTGCATGTTGATGGAGAAGAGGATTGTGTTCCAACTTGACTAACAGGATCAGATGTGCTTTTTCAAGATTTCTGCTCCCCTAAATTCTTCGAAGAAAGTTGAAAAGTCATACAAATCTCATTAGCTGTAAACATGCTTGCTTGAAATAAACTTTCACTGTTCCCTTTAAATTTTACTAAACCATTCTATTCAGCATCTAATATGGAGGTGCTAACATTTTTCTCTAAAATGCTACACTTGCATTGCTCTGTTATCTTCCTCAAACAATCAACATGTCATAAGATGTGTTAAGTCTGATTGTATTGTTTTTTGGTTGTTTTTTTTCTCACTGAAATGTTTTAATCACCTGTTTGTTTTATGCTGGCTACACAGTGGTGTATCATTCTTATTAATGTTTGCAAGCTGAAGCACATGTCACAAATCCTGACAGTAAATAATGAAAGTATTTAAATAAACTTGTATATGTATGGTAGTTCTGTGGTTGCACGAATCTGTAGAGCAAGATCTTATACTGATCTATAATTATAACTGCCACTGACTAGCATGCTCCTGACTGAGTCAGATTAATTTACACATTAAGCAGCCATCTGTAGAATTTTCATAGTACCTTGTTTGCAATGCCAGAGCTCACATGGGGATTGGAGGTGGGGTGGGGGGGAGGCAGGGAAATTATCTTGGCCTCCAGGGATATTTTTTTAACACTGCAGTCAGATGCATTTGCTGTGAACAAATTATTTCAGACACTGACATGTTCCCACCTCTCTCACCCCATCATAGTTTTGGCTAATGATCTGCAGAGGCATTACAGTATTTAGCATATATAATGATATAGCAATTGGTAAACTAAGAATACAATTTATTTTTATTTTAAAAAGTCCTTGGCTCTGTTAAATAACTTAGCAATGCTTATGAACCAGAACAGATTTGCTATCATTTGTATTCATAAAAGATAAAAGTCCTACACAGTCTGGCTACAGTAAGAAACATATTGTAAGGCTGTTGGTGCAAATTCTCTCCAAAAGAGAGTTGTAATTTCTGTATACTATATAATGCTCATCTTATTTACCAGTGATTTGTGAGTGAGGACAACTTATGTACTAAAAGGGGAAGCTAACAAAGACTTCACCTGATTTGCAGGTGATTCATAAGAATTAAGTTTAAACAGAGATTGTACTCATACTACATGAATACTAGCAATGTATTAATCCTGCGTTAGGTCCTCTTACATGGAATAGAGGTGTATGAGTGTGAGAGAATAGAAAGCCTTTGGGAGTCAAGACATCAGCATTCTATTCCTGGTTCTGACCTGTCGTGTGACCTTGTGCAAGTCACTTCACCTTGTGCCTTTTTTCCATCCATCCATTTCTCTATTGTCAATTGATTGTCATTTCTTCCGGAGAGGAACTCTTGTCATCTGTTTGTACAATATCTAGAATAATAAGGTCTTCATCCTGATTGGGGGCTCTGGGAGGCAATGTAATGCCAATAATAAAAATGCCTTGTTCTATGCAACTGCAAGAGAATGTCTGCCTGCCAAACTAAGACACAAAAGTAGACTCTCTAAACTGGTGGATGTTGTGTGAGTGTACAATAGAATATTCTAAGGTTGATGGTGAAGGAGAAAATCTTGAATGTTCATAGAGTAGATCTAAGAACAATATAGATTTTAAGGCTAGAAGGAACCATTGTGATTGTCTAGTCTGACCTCCTGTCCATAGAACTTCCCCCAAAATAATCCCTACAGCAGATCTTTTAGAAAAACATCCAATCTCAATTTAAAAATTGCTGGTGATGGAGAATCTACCATGGCTCTTGGTGAATTGTACCAATGATTAATTACTTTCCACATTAAAAATGTATGCCTTTCCATTTTTAAAAGCCTTCTTAAACAGCGCTAAATTGACTTAAAACCTTTTGAATACAATTTTAGATTTCTCCAAAAAACTATCTAGAATTACAGCCAGTTTGCTCACCTTCTGGCATGCATGCCACAATTTTTTATATAGTTTGAATTGACAATTTGAAGGCAACACCATCTGACAGCAGAGCAAAGGCGAACAGCAGCTGATAGGAAGAGAACCTAATAAATAAAAGTACAACCAAGAGGCCTAAAGGAAAAACCCAAATGCTATTAAATAGAAATGGCAATGCCTCTTGGACATTAAATAGCGTGAGAGAAAATAGGTGAGCAAAAGAGGCCTTTTCAATTGATATTTACTGAAAAATTCATCTGAAGGGTATTTATTGGAGGAATTGTCAAGACTGCTTGATACTCAGTGGTACCATAAAGGATTTTCCTCGATGTTTGGAGGCAGACTCCAGTCCCTACACTTAAAATGACATTTTGGGAGATTCCCCCTACCAGACTGAATGGGATATTTGCAAGATTGTCCTTTTCTATGGGAAACAGGATAACATAGCAAGTCCCTGTAAGGGACAAATATCTTGTTTGGTGTCTGGGAAATCTGGCCATCTCACACTTTCCTTAGGTATATCCTGTGCATGTTCCAAAGGGCTTCTGATCTCTACTGCAGTTCACTATCTCCTGTTTCAATACATAACGAGTACATTCCCAACAGATAGCATCGTACTTAACATGCAGAGTTAACTGGCGGGGAGAGGAAGGACTAAAAAAAGCAACTAAAGGTCTCTCAATTCCTGGGAAGCAGCGACTCTGAAAACGTTTTGTGCAGGTCATTGTGGCGACAGTATAATATCTAGTGACCGGCACTCACCCCCGCTCACCCCCTCCTGCTCGGCAATTACAGTAGACCTGAGACCTGACCTTATCGGGACCTTTACTGACACACCTAAGATAGCACGTCTGAAATGGCAAACAATGGGACATTGCAAAAAGCCCAGGGGTAGCCATCGGCTGTTACAAATACTGGACACCTCTCATGAACAGGGGCAGCCATCGGCTGTCACGAATATTGCACACCACTCATGTACCAAGCATAGCCCGAGTGCAGAATAACTGCTGCATTTCGGCAGGCCTGGCAGAAGAGCTGTTGGCCCGCCAGACTGATCCCCTGGAGCTGCTATCTCTTCCCGCCCCCGAGTCCTCTACTGGGCGAGAGTTGAGTCGAGTGTAACCGGTCCGAGTTTTGAACCCGAGCTTTTCTCGTGTCCCCCATTGGTCAGGTGTCATGACCCTGTTCCTCGTGGTGGTAAGATTTTTAAATAGTATTCTTGTTATAGTTTTCGGGTATTAGTAACATTAATTTGATTATACTTTTGAAACTCATATAATCGTTATCTAGTGTACTCTGTGTCTTGTTCTCCTTCTAATCTGCTTAAATCCCCCCGTTAAGGATAGTAGATAGTTCTGTTATACGTATTGTTCCTTCCTTTTTCCCTTGTAAAACCCCACATCCCCTTTGCCCAAAAAACTTGTAAATAGTTAAGAAACTGTTTGTTTTCTCAGCGTGGTGCTTGGTAATCAGGGGATCCCTTTATCTGTCTGCAACAGTCATGATAGATAATCAGCTGAACACAATCTCCCAGCGCAGTGCTATGGCCAAAAGGGCTGTGAGATCCTTGGATGCACAAATAAGGGCATCTCAAATAGGAGTAAAAAATTACTGTGCCTCTGCATTGGGCACTGGTCACTGCTACAATGCTGTGTCCAGTTCTGGTGTTAACAACTGAAGGATCTTGATTAAATTGGAGAGGGTTCAGGGGAGATCCACTAGAATGGTTAAAAGATTAGAAAACATGCCACATAGTGAAACTCAATTTTATTAAATAAAGAAGGTGAAGGAGAGACTTGATCACAATGCACACGTACCTACACAGGAAACAAATATTTAATAATGCTCTCTTTAATCTAGCAGAGAGGTTATAACATGATGGTTGGAAGCTGAAGCTAGACAAATTCACACTGGAAATAAGACATACCTTTTTACCAGTAAGAATAACTAACAATTGGAATAATTTACAGAGGGTCATGATGGATTATCCACCATTGACATTTTTTTTTAAATCAAGATTGGATTCTTTTTTTTAAGATATGCTCTCATTCAAAAGGAATTATTTCTAAAAGTGCTATGGCCTGTGTTATATGAGTGGTCAGACTAGATCACAATGGTTCTTTCTGGCCTTGGAATCTATCAATTGACCTCTAGTTTAGCAAGGAAAAAACAGTAGATGTACATAGTCTTCAAAAGAGATCATTAAGTCTACTAGTTTCTCAATGAATGTCTCCCTGTGAAATTATTTTTTCAGAAGGGTTTTTGATGAAATATTATATGACTGTCTCATCCTTTTCTAAAAGGACTGAGAGTAGGCTAGGGAACTGGTAAATTATGAAGTAGAAGATTCTGCCACAGCTATGTGAGTTATTGGCTCCCAAATTATAGTTATGCTGCTGCACTCCATTGAAGCTGATACTGACTAGTGGAGGCCGACTCCTAGTTAATTATTAGTCCTCAATCCCAGGGATTCTGAGCACCTGTAACTTTCAGCAATTTCCATTTGAAATCAGTGGGAGCTGTGGGTCCTCAAACTCTCTCATCAGGCTCACTGCAAGTATGCAGAGAATTACTGTAAGCATGGATTTAACAGGGATTCACTAAATGGTTAATACAGCAGCATCAACTGTGTGAGTGTTCCTACATTCCTTATCTGATATTAGCATATATAGCTATCTGAGTGGAAATTCCTTAATGACTTGTGGGTCTAACTATCTAAGGACCTTAATTTACCCTCTTACCGTGTGGCATGCAGTTCTGTAT
This sequence comes from Emydura macquarii macquarii, assembly GCF_026122565.2. Taxonomy (NCBI): domain Eukaryota; kingdom Metazoa; phylum Chordata; order Testudines; family Chelidae; genus Emydura; species Emydura macquarii. The sequence continues at coordinate 16,386,965 of NW_027130617.1, forward strand.
ACCCTATCCTTACACATGCATAATGAACTTGTACACTCAAGCAGCATTGGCAAATGACTTGCATGTACATGATTTAGTGCAAATTTTATTATCTGTATGCACAAAATTAGGGGCTACTTGAAAATTTGGCCCTTACACTTCTGCTGTGCCTGAGTCTGAGTTGAGAGAGCACCCTTTAAAAAGGAGATTACACAGTCTTTTGGAATTTTAACCCACATTTTTTTATGGAAAAAAGTGGGGGAGAGGGGAAGAAAGGACTAAAAATGTATCTCTAAACCCTGAACAGATCATAACAAGCTTAACCATTTAACAAAAATTCTCTCTTCAGTTTTTAGAGTAAGCTTAGTGCCTGGGGTTTAGTCAATGCTAAATAATGTGTGCAGGGGAGGCTAAGCATTGTTTTGTGGATTGCCTGTGGATTGTGTGTGACACTTGGAGCTCATTTCAGTTGCCTTCACACACTTGACAACTACCATCATATTTGTAGCAATTACTGTTACCAAGGTGGTATTCTACATTCTAAGGCTAGGAAAAATGTAAATAGTGAGTTCTCTTCTTAACTGCAGTTGGTGTCAGCTACAGTTACTTCACTTTTACACTATAAAAGTTCTGCGCTGGCATCAATATGTGCCTTCAAAATACACATGTGCATGCTCAGCTCACACTCTTCTGTATCTGGGACAGTGAAATTAAAGTAAAATGGGCCCAGCTAGGAAGGAAGAACTGAAATAAGGAATTGTTCATTTCTTAAGGGATACATTGTAACTTTTAAGACAAAACCCCAGAAGGGGTGGTGCATAGGCTCACCCCTGACAATGCCTCATGGCTGTCTTGGGTGGAGGGAGTAGTAATCTATGCACACGCCATAAAGGGATTTTTGCACTCCAGCCAGTGCCAATGGTCAGGGGGTAGAGGAAAAACTAGGATCCCATCTGCTCTCTGCCAACATGCTTCTGAGATGAAACACATTTGGTTGTAACCCTTGCATTCCTTTAAGTGCCAGGACCCACAATTCAGAAAGCTCAGAGTCAGGTTGTGAGGTGGAAGGACCATTTTTATTTCATCCTTATCCCCACCGCATGAGCTAGTTTGACCCAAACCCATTATATAAATAACACTAGCGTTCAAGAAATTTCCTGTAGCAAGTGCAATGAACTGCAGATATTGAGATGATGTTATCTATCTCAGGGAAAACTAGCAAGACTTTGAAGACTATTTGTGGTTCTTTGCCAGTGGATGTAACTTGCATGCACTGATATTTGAAATATAGCCCTGAGATTATTAACCAGCTCTCTCAGAAGTAACCACTACTTATGCGGGAGGGTAAAAATAAAGATAACTCTAAAAGAGAGAATTAAAAAAAGCTGGTCCAAGTATGGATAAATTAGGAGAACAAGGTAAAAACTTCAACATGCATGACCTATAAATTGAATGGCTCAGAGGGGAATTTAATTGCTAATCATAAAATCTAACATGCTACTGACAGCCAAGCCAGGTTCCTATTGTCTCCCGAACAGACATTGCTGCAAGAAGGCATACTGTAAACATTTTAAGACACTGGGAAGCATTTTTTTCCTTATCTAAAAATACCTGCAAGATAAATGGAGGGGGCAGAGAGAGAAACACTGCAGTCTTCCATAACCAATCAAATTGCATTCTACAGGAAAGCAGGATTAGAAAAGTGCACCTTAATTTGTCAACTGTGTTTGTGTCTTCTTTTTCTTTTTTTCTTTAGTTAAATCCAAACTTTCTCAGCTGCTATTTTGTTTCATACTCTGTTTACATGTAAACAGATAAATTCATTTGGGTGATAGTTTAGAGACTTGCTAAAGAATTGCAATAAAACTCTAAAACATAAAAGTCAGATTGTAGGAGAGGTTTATTAATTTAACTTTTTTTTAAATTTAGTTTCCTTAGAATTTCACTTAGTTTCTCCTAAAACTTGACTTTCTTTGAACACTTCCTGAGGTGACCCAGTACCATAAGGCACTTTGGCAAGATAGCACTGAGTAGTTTTTCTAATGGTTGAGCTGATTGCCAGAGGTTCATTCTACTCTCCTAAAGCTCCAGTTCAGGAAAGAATTTAAGCATGTGTTGTAAATGCTTAAGAAGTCTCCCAAACTGGAGTGCTTTTCTTAATCCGGGCCTAAATCGTTTTAAGCGCCAATTTGTGATATCTGGTGTTTTGGTATAGCACTGAAAGACTTAACTGGATCACATAGTTGTCAGAGTGTAAGCACAGTGACAGACCTCTCCACCTGCAAGTGAATATAGTGACTATGAACATATAGCAAATGGCATTGAGGTGAGGCAGGCACAGGACAGGCAAAAGACTTTCCCATACAGCTTCAATGTCACCTATATACATGACTTTTTACCAATGGTAACCTGTTACTCCATACCTGCACTTCACTTGGGCAGACTCTGTTAATTCTATTTATTTATCTTATTCTATTTAATTGTGTGGTGGTATTTTTACAGACCTACTTATTATAGTTGAAACAACCAGCTTCACCTATACTATAAGGCTACCCAACACTTCCCATCATAAGACACTTATAATTTTGCCAAACTTTACTTAGCCATGCCAAGTCTCTGCCTCGAGCTGTTTTTTGTGTGGTGGTGGTGGTGGATTTTGTTTCAAGTTTCTGCAAAATTCATTCTTGGAAATGGCTGAACCAGATTGGGAGAAAATGTTTTGTCCATGTAAAAAGAAATAAAATTCAGACAAATCATTTGGTTGAGTAGATTTAGCTCCACAGGTTGGCACACTTCTCAACACTTCAAGTGGCTAGAGTGGAATGCAGCACCCCATGGGTTTGGCTCATCCACCCCTCTGTAGATGAAAGGATGATGTGACTGGGCCTGCAACCTAGTGCGCAGGGTCTCAGCCCCACTCAAATTCAGATCATGCAGGCCAAATCTGAGCAGCACTACAACCCCATGTGCCAAGTCACAATGCCATTTGGTTTAGGGGCCCTCTCAAACAGAAGGCCTGGGCAAACTGTCCTTCAATCAGAATAGGGAGTTTTGGGGGGGTCAAAGCAGGGCAGAAACTTTGAAACTCAGGACTGTCGGAGGTCTGGTTTGGAGCAGGGACCCGAAATTTGGCAGAAGGGTCACCTTGGAGTCAGTAATGAATCGTCTGCTGTTCCTGTGACAAAAAGGTTCAAATTTGAGTTCTGGCCCCAGTATAAGTCTTTGAAATAATCTCTGGCCTGGTGTACACTGGCGACTTAGGTTGACTTAGTCACTCAAGTGGACTTACTTACACCTGTGTCTACACTGGCACCACTGTTAATTCGAATTAAGGTGTCTCTAAAATCGACTTAAGACCACCTCCGCAAGTGGCGTAGAGCCTAATTCAAATTTGTTCAATTGATTTAGTGTCAGTGTAGATGCAACGGAACTTAAATCAAATTAATTGACCTCCAGAATGTATCCCACAATGCCCCGTTTTGACCACTCTGGACAGTCGCACTGTGCTGCTCAGTGGTCACACTAGCAGGAAAAGTCCCCTCCCCTCAAGCCCTGGGAAGATTTGTATTTTCATTTCCTGTGCTGCCAGTGTGGAGAGAGCTTTGTCACTATTCTCCACATAGCTACTGCAAAGCCTAAACACGCTCCAGCATGGAGTGGACCAGAGGTCTTAGATCTCATCAGTCTGTGGGGTGAGGAGTCCATTCTGGCTCAGCTCAGAGCCAGCAAAAGGAATCTGGCATTTATGGGAAGATATCCCAGGGCATGCTGGAGAAGGGACACCAGAGGGACGCTCAGCAGTGCCGTGTGAAGATCAAGGAGTTGCGCCAGTCATAACAGAAAGCCAGGGAAGCTAACAGCTGTTCTGGCTCCTCGCCCAAAAAATACCGGCTCTATGATGAGGTGCATGCAATTCTCTGTGGCCATCCCACCACGGTGCCTCCCCGCAGCATCGATACCTCCGCTAGGTCACAGTCCGTGATCTATGATGAGGACTCCATGGACAAGGAGGAGGAGGAAGCTGACGATAGCAGGGTGCAGCAGAGCGGGGTATCCGTTCTCCCAGAAAGTCAGGACTTATTCCTGACCCCCAAGCAGTCCAGCAGCACACAGTATAGCACAAATGATCCCAGGGAAGGCACATCTGGTGAGTGTTTTTTTTTTTTTTTTTTAAACATTTCTGTCCTTTTACAATTGGTGGGGGGGCATGAAGGGGATCTCAGGTGCTTCGGTGACTATACTGGGGGATTACCCAGGGATCGGGTTTTTTTTTTATGTGATGAGAAATGTTATGTTTATCATCAGTTGATATCGCACAGAAACTGTCATCTATGTAATCTGTTATCCTTCGCAAACCTTCTCAGGGGATGGCTCCCTTGTTCCTCCCTCCACGGTAGGGTACTTTGCTGCAATCAAGGTAGCCTGCATCATGGCGGAACACTGCTGGTACCCCGCTGCGTCCAGCAAATCTGTGTTTTAAGCATAGCCTCTCCCTCCTCACGCTATCAGCAGTTCCTCTCTGTAAGGGTTAAAATACAAGCAGAGCTTGCCCCCACCACCACACCACGTTCTCCTCCGATTCTCTCTGAAATGGCACAGCGAGCAGACCGTTCTGGGACGTCAGGAATGGAATGAGCCTCTGTGTTTGCCCTGTGCACTGCATGGAGATGATTGTCTATATTGTAACGGGATCGTTTTCTACGTTGTTTCACAGAAATCATTATCTAAATTTGTATCATTTTCTTCACTAGGCTAACTGTGGCTACCTTGTTGTTTTTCTTTCATTCTGTAGACACCTCTGCACTGGACCCACCCTTAAGAAATGCTGCAGACAGACTATCTCAGATTAGAAGAGGGGGGAAAAAAAGCAGAGATGACATGTTTGGTGAGCTCATGAATGCCTCAGCTGCTGTAGAGACAGAGCAATGAGCGTGGAGGCTGATCTTGTATCAGAATATGGACATGGACAGGGAGAGTCGCCGAGAAATGACGGAGCATGATCTCAGTACCATGCAGGAAATGCCGCAAATCATGCGGGACCAGGCAGACATGCTCCAGCGGCTTGTGGAGCTTCAGGAGGAGCGGAGGCAGGACAGAGTCCCACTGTAACCACTCCATAATGCTCCTAAACCGAGGGCTTTGCCGCCTCCCTCCCTCCCCCTCACCCCAAAGAGGTCTCGGAGGAGAATGGCCAGGCTGCAGTATGTGGAGGCGAGCAGAAAGCAGTGGTGGACATGCTGATAGCTGGCCAGCAAGCTACCAACCTACCCTTAAGACAGTGAATGAACACTCCCACCCCCCATTACTTGAATGTCAAGAAATAAAGTTTTGCATCATTTCAACACGTTTCTTTATTAAACTGTATCTTGTTCAGGAGGGATTTGGAGGGCACAGATATCCATTGTGTGTGTGTGAGGGGATGGTTTCAGCAAAGGCAAACAACATAGAGGAACAGAAATCAGTCCTGCATCTCATTGCAGAACCTGGTTTTCAAAGCTTCTCTAATGCAAAGCGCTCCGTGGTTAGCTCTCAGAGTAGTGCTGGCATCTGGCTGCTCATAATTGGTGGCCAGTCTTTCTGCCTCCACAGCCCAACCCTGGGGGAACTTCTCACCCTTTGCTTCACATGCATTATGAAGAACACAGCAAGCAGATATCACAGAAGGGAGATACTTCTCATTCATGTCCAGCCTAGAGAGGAGACTCCTCCATCTACCCTTTAAACACCCAAAGGTACATTCTACAACCATTCTGCAACTGCTTAACCTCTTATTAAAACACTCCTTGTCACTGTCAAGGTGATTGGTGTATGGCTTCATTAGCCAAGGGAGCAAGGGGTAAGCAGGATCCCCCAGGATCACTGTTGGCATTTCCATACCCCCGATGTGAATTTTTTGTTTAGGGAAGAAAGTGCCCACCTGCATCTTAGAGAACAGCCCCAAGTTATGAAATACACAAGCGTCATGAACCTTCCCAGACCACCCCACATCGATTTCAATGAAATGGCCCCTGTGGTCCACAAGCCCCTGCAGGACCATGGAAAAGTACCCCTTGCGGTTTATGTACTCGGTCGCTAGGTGTGCAGTCACTAAGATGGGGATGTGCATCCCATCAACGGCCCCCCCGCAGTTTGCCATCGTGGCAAACCCCTCCACTATATCCTGCACATTTCCCAAAGTCACTAACCTTCGTAGCAGAAGTCTATTTATGGCACGGCACACTTGATTCACGGCTATGCCCACTATAGATTTACCGACTCTGAATTGATTCCCAACCCAGCAGTAAGAGTCGGGGGTTGCCAGCTTCCACAGAGCGATGGCCACTCCCTTCTCCACCAGCATACCTTGTCTCAAGCAAGTATTCATGCGCTTCAGGGATGGGGCCAGGGCTGAGCACAGTTTGAGGAAAGTTGCCTTTTGCATACGAAAGTTTTGCAGCCACTGATCATCATCCCACAGCTGCATAACGATGCAGTCCCACCAGTCTTTGCTTGTTTCCCTGAAGCAGAACCTGCGCTCCACGGACTGCAGATGACTCATTACAGCCTGAAGCAATCGGGACTTATTCTGCTCGATGTCTTGTAGCAGGGCAGCCACAGTGGCATCGGTGTTGTCTCTGCTTTGGCTTCTTGCTCTATTTCTAAAATAATTGATGATAAGCCATGATATATTTGTCACGCTCACAATTATAGTGCAGAATTGAGCTGGCTCCATCCCTTTGCAGCAATGGCAATCACGTGGAGTAATAAAAGGCGCAAAAATACTTTTCCTGTTTGTTTGGGGGGGGGGGAGAAGGAGGAGGGAAGCAGCATTGCATCCTGGGACAATGACACTCGTCCCAACAGCCCCTGTGGCTAGTTGCACTGTGGGATAGCTACCCACATTGCACTACTTTGCAATTTGAATTAAGGCTGGTCAGTGTAAACGCAAGAGACCAGTGCAAACAGCTGCTGCGGTTTCTAAAAATCGGCTGCTGAAAGTCAAATTAAAGAAAGTCGACTTCCCGAAGCAGTGTAGACATAGTCTCAATTTTGCACGTTCTCAGTAGAACTTGTAGAATTTGGCAGCTAAATTCTCCAAGGTCTCCAAGAGTACTGAGCATGCTCCATTCTGGGACCGTAAGGGCTGAGGACTTGCTGTACAACTGCTTCTCCCAGCAGTCAGAGGCCACTACAGTATCAGACACAGGAAATGAAAGTAGGGGGACTCTTCCATTTGTGTTCTCAATATTTCCCATGCTTGTGCCCTGACAGCATACAGAAAGAATGGCCTGTCTTGAAAACGGTGGATGGGGGTTGGAATTTGGACTAGTTGTGGCAGAGGGAGTAGATTGGGACAAAGGTACTGAAGGGCATTGGGAACAAGGAGACTAACTCTGGGAACCGGTGGAGAGAGGTGGGGGAGAGGGGTCAGGTTTGGAGAGAACAGGGGCATAAGAGGCTGTGACCACTAGAGAATGCTCCCCACACAAGTTTCTTGAGTGTCACCAATATCTGTGAAACCCACTGGCAAAACAGTCTCTCTCTTCCCCTTCCTTCTAATGCTGATCCACATAGAGTAAGACAACCTGCTAGTGCTTGGGTTGGAAATTTTAAACCCACTGCACAGATTTCCACCACTTCAGCCACCTGACTAGTGGAAGTCTGTCCAGTGGATCTAAAGGTTCCAACCCTTTGATAACCCATTGAGGTATCAATATGATTCTGCATGATGGAATTCCAGTTCTTTTTAATTTTCTGTCTTAAAATCTTCAGATATTACACGTACTAATGGGTCCTGTGGGGAAAAAAAAATAGTAGGTGATCATGTAAAGACTGTATCATAATGCACAAAGGGCTGTAGTAAGTTTATATAGGCAACCTTGATCCTGGCATGCCCTAACTATTGAGTGGCTTAATGCTGCAACATTAACATTTATTTTAACACTGTTTATTGTGTCTAATGATTTAGATCCAATGCCGTGGGTGTGCATGACATTATGTAAGGACAATGATAAAATCACCATAGTCAGTTTCATTTATAACCTGATCTAAAATTTGAAATCCAATCCACCAAAATATTAAAAAATAGAAGAAATTTTACTTTAATGTGGGGGATAGGAGAGGTCTTTGCAGAATTCTGGAAGCTTAGAAAAAGTTCTAAAAAGTCATACTTCTGGCTGACTCTTTTCTGTGTTCAGGGACAAGTCTCTTGGAATTCATTTAAAAGGCATAAAGTACTCACAGCCCTCTATAGTTAATGTGAGTCATGGCTCCTAGGCACCTTAGAAAATCAGATAAATAACCTTTCTGCCTTAGTTTGTTAGTATGTATAAGTGGGACAATAACACTTAGCTACTCTGTATACCTATTGTGAGGATTCATTGTTATGTATTTGCATTACCAGAGCACTTAGGAGCCCCAGTCATGGATCAGGGCCCCATTGTGATTGCGCTGTAAAAACACAGAACAAATAGACCGTCTGTGCTCCAGGGAGCTAACACACTAACACTTGAGCTAAGCAACTTGATCATGTAAAAAGCGCTACCATTCTGCTACATGTCATAAAGCAGTGACTCAGCTGAAGTCTATAGAGTTGGTTCATATTTAAAAGAGTAGCTGAGATCAGACTATGGTATGCTGCAAAACTGCACCCAGCAAGGAAACAGAGTTCTTTGTATCCTTGGACTGGTGGAGGTTGATGATTCCTGTTTATTCACCTTTTTGGGGGGGGATGAACTGGGAGTCCTGAGAGTATATGATACTGAATGTCCCACATTTAAGTATTTCTTACTGGCTGTTCCTCTCCGTGGAACAGCATAAACAGGAGTGTTAGGAAGGAGGGAATTTTTAGAGTTCAAGGAATGGCTCAGAATGAGAGATCCTTTCTACAGTACCTTCCTAGACCCCTTAAAGTGTCTTTATTTGTTATTGAGCAAGGGAGTGAGATTAAGAACAGTAGCTTCCATTTTAAAAACAAAAAACCTGATTCATACCTGGAATATCTAGAAGAATCCCCACCCACCTGCTGCAATTATCTTAATTCTCCATTCATTGCTTCAGGAGGCATAGGCGTTTGACTTATGCTTTCACCTTCACAGTCAGTCCTACTTGACTGCATTATAGAAGTAGCATCTATGGTAACTTCCCATTTACCACACCTCTTCAAAATCAGTGTTTAATGATTTTAAGGTACTTTTCACCACGAACTGCACCTTATTAATTAAAATTACATAAGTACAAGTATTACAAATCTATTAGTTACCCCCCACTCCTGTTGTCATGATGAGTAACCCTTCTGCACTATATTTAGTGGCAGAAGTAGAAAAGGAGATCAGACAAATGGAATGTTCTGTGCTTAACAGTAATAAGGTAAATATCAAAATACTCATGGATGTGTGGGTAGGGTGGAAAACTACTCATGGCTTTTCTGAGATATATACCCATACACTGGGAGTTTGAAATACATTCAAACAAACCCTGTTGCACTTCTGGAGAATGTGAATCTTTTTTTCTTTCTCTGTATTCTAATGATTCCTTATCCATCTAAGAATTTCACATTTTTCTTTGTGTCGCATATCATGGCAATTCAGGGTATCCTGGCAGAAGTGGGGATAGAATCTGACGCCTCTTTTTCCAAAAGCACACTTTTGAATTAAAGGAGATTCACCATTGTCGGTTAGCGGGACAAGGCCTATGAAACACAGCTGAACCATTCTGATTCCATACAGTAGAAGGCTTTAAGAACACATACATGCACATGTAAACACATGTCTGTATTTTCCATCTAACCGTGCTGGTTGCAGAAATAATTCTGTCCCTTTTTTCTTTATCATTTTTGTTGATCTGATTTACTTCCAAGATATGAATGTTTGCTAAAAGTATATTAAAATGGTGAAGTCAAAGGGGTAAGGTACAGTGATCTAGTCCATTTCAAAATCTCTGCCAAATAAAAGCACAGTTGTGGAAAACTTGAAGACAAGCTCTCTGAAGTTGCTGTGGTGAATATGGCTATAGAAACACTTGTAATCAATGTAAAGATGTCTTTACCTGCAAGACTGCTCAAAGTAATTTAGTAATGAACTGGCTGCAGATGATATTAAATACATTGAAAAGGAAGAAGAGGTGAATAGTTGGTGCTATTATGATTTTTTTTCTGGTACCAATCAGCTACATTTCAACAATGGAAAGTGTGCTGGTGATTATTCTTTAGATAAGGATGCAAGGAATGAAAAGCAAAGCAGAAATAATAGTAGGCATCAGCTACAAACCATCTGAACAAGACAGCAGAAATGGGAAATTCTTGGCTACATTCTTCATAGGGAATTTTAGCTGCTATAAATCTGTTGAGATACTCCCAAGCATACATTTTCAGGGAGAAATTCATGGTTTTTTAACAAAAAAAACCAAAAACAAAACCCATACTGGATCTACTTTATACTGAGGGGGATGGAACTTATTGGGAATGTGAGTATAATAGAGATGCCTAGAATGAGGTGCCCCTAGGTACTTGAATGCAATAGTAAGGGATAGGTTTACTTCACAGCATGGAGCCATCCAATGGTATTAAATTTAAGGGAGCAAACTTTGGCCCCATTGAAGTCTGTATGAATTTTGGTCCCATTGTAGTCAATGGCAGAACTGCATACCTAACTCAGTAGGGGTGCCTGGAAGAAGACTGGTCCTACTGACTTTTTTGGGTTTCTTTGAAGAAGAAAAAAATGCATATGTAACAAGGAAAGACAAAATGGCCAATGTGGCTTCACAAGGGACTGACTCAGAGTTCAAGAAAACAAAAACAAAATATTGTAATGGAAAAGAGGTGAGACAATCAAACAAGAATACAGTCAGCCAAGTATTATAGAAATGAGAGCAGCAAAAAGAGGAGACTGAGATAATGCTAACTCTAGAAATTAAGGGACAAAAGGCCTTAACAGATACTAACATCCTAATGAGGAGGAAAAAGTTATTTCATAAATGAAAATGGAAGATTAAATTAATGACTCAAAATTGCAAAGATGAACTTTTTTTAAAGGATGACTTTAACCAAAAACTGGAAAGAAAGCAAAAACAAGTTTGAGCAATTAGCAAGGAAGACTTTGTAAAATAGACTATTTCTAAAGAGCAAGTAAGGGAATACTTTGAATATATGAAGACATCTGAATCAGCCAGCCTTTATGTGTATCTTGAAATATTAAGAGACTCCATCAACAAATTTACTGAACTACTGACAAATACTTTCAAAAAGCCATGGAGAACTGCTGGAAGAATGGAGGGAAAAAACAGATGAAGCACTGATTTCTATATGAGCAAATTAGAGTGAAACTAGCAGTTACCATTCATGAAATTTACTTTCTAAGGCTCCAATCCTCCAAGATACTGGAATTGTTTAAGTTAAACAAGTGTGTAAGTCTTTGTGGAAACTGAGACTTGTCCCAGTAAAATAATGGAACAAGTAATGAAACAGCCAACTGAGCTGGCTTTTTAAAGAAGAAAACTTGCAAAATAAATGTATGTATGTATGTTTGCTTGCTTGTTTTTCTAGAATGACTACACTTTTGGTTTGAACAGAATGCAATAGATATAGACTGGATTTGATACTGTCATGAAGTCGTACTTGAAAAATTAAGTGGTTCGGAGAAAAACACTGTCTGAGGACTCTTTCTGAAGGACTATAAACAAAGTGCAAAGAAACTATATGATCCCTAATTTTTCCAACTTATGTCTTTGCATGCAGGGCTTGAATGATGAACATTCTGGCTTATTCCTATATATATGTGTGAATTCAATTACTGTATTTTAACAAAAGGAACTGATGTTTCCATCCTTCCCCACAGTCTCTCTCTCTTGCCACCAATTTAGGCCCTACTTATGCCCAGGAATCTGTTAGATCTGTAGAGCATGACCCCACTTGATTAACATTAACAGTGTATCACTTCTTTTCTGCTGGTTAGCTTGTTGAGTGGGGAATTTAATGACCTGTTCAATTTGCATTACTACCTGTCCCTTGTCTCTTTTGGGCTTGAAATGTAATGTAAAAGCCTGCAGAATGTTGTACTGCCTTCATGAATCCTTGCTATAGTTCATTGCAAATAGAGCAGTGGAAAAAGAAAACATCTTGATTCAGGTCTCACCTGCATTCACAAACCCAGGAGTGGTTCATTAGATTATCCCCTCTGCCGCCCTCCCACCCCCCATATTGGCTGACTGTGCTATATGCTATTTTTTCCTCTGAATCTCTGAGAACATTTTAGACAGGTGTTTACTCTGCATTTTGGGTATGGTACAGGTTTGTGGCCTATATCATGTGTTTTCCAGTGTGACTCACTCTGAGCCCCTGATGGCATGTCCAGTTCGAGAAATCCCATATGTGTACAAACATCAGCCAGGATGTTGTTAAAGGTTCACAGTGAGAATCTGCCTTGGAAAAATTATGGACCAGATTCTCAGCTAGCGTAAACTGACGTTTCATTGACATTAGTATCTAGTCTACTTCGATCCTGAAACTTTTTGAACTTCAAGGTCTGCAAACACTTGGTGACAGTGAAGCGACATTTGGCGATGTAAAAACAAAATTGTGACCCAGTTCATGCAGGGTTCACACAACTCAGAGTTGTAATTACAAGTAGCCTTGAAAGTGACACTGTACCAGAATTAACTTTCAGTGACTTGGATTGGGAATCTAATACAGTTCTTCCCAACAATGCAAATGCTCAGAGTGTTTGGTTATATTCAGATGTGCAGAGGCATTGTTGATAAATAACACTAAAAATCAAGGAAAACATCTCCAAAATAATCTACAATATGACAAAATGAAGGCTACAGAGTCATTGAGATATTAAATATGAAAGACCTTTCCGATTTGCTTACAGCATTCCATATAACAGATTTATTAGCAGTTCTGATCTTTACGGTAAATGATGCATAAATGATGGTAAAGGTATATAGGAGAACCATATGAAGATTCCTGCATAGTGAATAAATTGGTTGAGAGCCAGGTTTTCTAAGGGTGAATGGTTCCGCTGACTTGTTTAGGGCATACCATGCAATTTTGCATCCATCACTGCAGCATTTTCGAATACCAGCAGTTCAAGGGAAGAATCCAAATTTATGAAGAAATATATTCTTATGCTAATCAGCTAAACACGTGGCTTCATCCTCTCCCTGCAGGAGAGAGTAATTTTTCTATTGCACAGCCAGAAGTGATGGAACAAAGCACCTTATGTGCACAACAGGAGTTTTGCTTTTTCTCTGCGATGCTGTCCAGACAAAGACTTTTTTTTTTTTTGCAGTGGGGCGTGGGGGAGGAGAGGGGTAGGCTACAATTTCCATGAGAAATAATGACATTGTAACCAGGCCAACATTCCATTGAGCCTTCTGCAGGATTCCCAGATTACTCTGCACTACAGCCCACTGCAGTTTCCACAGGATTTTTATAATATACATAGGGAAAATGTCAATTCAAATTCACAGGCAGAAAACATCTTTTTTTTTTTTTTTATGAAGCAACCTGTATACCATGTACTAGCTGGAGGTGTTCTCTTCTGCTGTTTGACAGGGAACAATGACATGACAAGTAGAGAAAGAATGAGCTTTTAACCACTTTAACGTGCTCAGTGTCGGCACTCACGGATAAGTCATTTGCCTGTTTCCCTATTATTTTTTACAATGTCTCTTTCCTTTGACTTGTCATTACTCCTGTAATATACAATTTTGTCTTCTGTTTGTAATTTTCTGCTGCACTGGTTTCAAAGATTCAAAATAATCTCTTCCTATCTTACTGGGAAGAAGATAAGAGGATGTATATCTAAATAGCTTATTTATTCTAAAACTTAAATGAGGTTCCATTTCATATACCGCCAAAGTTTCTGCTTTTGTTGCTGAGATAAGAATCCTTTGTGTGTCTTACACAGCTTGCCCTCCTCTCCTTCATACCCTTTCTTGGAGTGAATTGGGCTTAAATACATTTTTCACAAGAGAAAATGGTCAAGAATTACTCTAAATTGCATTCTGTCAGACATCATTCGAGGGGGGGTGGGGAAATAAACAAGTCATTGTCCTCGTAATCTGGGAGAGAGAATTGTTTTTAGTTTATTAAATGCATGGCAACACGGAGTTCCACTTTCAGCTAAATAACACACCCTGAGCTAGTATCAGACACATTCTGTGACAGTAAAGATAAGATTTAAACATCTGTCGAATTTCTACCATTTTTCATGCAGTTTATTTTTCAAGTTAAGCTTTCAAATATTGAAAGTTCACATTCAATGCCTTGATCAAAAATGATAAATGAACTACTGAATTAGAAGAAGATGCTGCTATTATTTTAACCAGTAAACTAACTCAGGGTTAATCTGGGTGTTATTTAGCCTATTGAACGTGTTTTGAGTGAACATATGGTTTCTATTGTGAAATCAAGGCACAGTTTTAACTATGAATATAGATAATTACCCTTTGGACTTTAAACATTTTATATGTGTCATGTTATGTTGGAGCATTTTTCATGGTCAATAGGTTGAAAGGTTATAAAGTTGAAAATATACATTGAGTGTGTTTGAGTAAAACTATCTCCTGAAAAGATAATACAATTCACTACTGCTCTCTCTTGGAAAGAGCTGGTAATAACAATCAGAGTATTCACTACAGAAGGCGATCTCAAACTTCTTTTCCTGGACCCCCTTTGAAAATATTTCAAGCTGTAACAACCCCTCCCCATTCCATGCCACCCTTACTGGCATGTGCAGAGGCTGACAGCTCATGACCTGCCCCCCAATAACCTTGAGACCCCCTATGGGGTCACAACCCCCAGTTTGAGAACCCCTGTACTATAGCTATATAACAAACTATTTATTTTAAAAAGACATCTTATGGTAAAAGGCTTTAATATGGGAATTACAGGAATTCAGCCATTGTGTGTATATATTGCTTATACAGCTGGTTACTGCCATTTAATTAATCTATACCCACAGTATGTTTTAAGTCTAATGATACTAACAATAAAATGCATTAGACATGAGTACTTTTTAAATATATTTTTGTGTAATGCTGTTAGGATTGTGGGTATTCCTGAATTCCCACCAATATAGCTTAGTCTTGATTTAGGCTTGAAATATGGCTCAGTATTACTCCTAGAATGTAGCCCTTGGCAACAGCCTCTTCCATCGAGCCAGACATTACATCTGCACTGATGTCTGTGGGACTCAACTGAATATGCTCTGAGACAGTGCTGATGTTCACATCTAGTGGTAACTGACTCACATCACATGCTGCCACAGATCAACCTGAAAGTAAGCCTTCGGGGTCTAGATTATCCCCTAAAGGGGGCTGCTCACAGATTCCTAATAATGATCATCACATTTTCTTCTGTCCAGGGGCTTACTGTCATTAAGAAACTTCTAACAGTGTTTTATTTCTCTTCTATTTCACTTTACACTATGTCTATTTCTGTGGCAGAACAAATACTGCTATGTAGCAGACCATCTTCCTTTTCTTTGTCCCTCGTGAAGGCCAATTCTCTCTATCAATACTGCTGTAAACAAACAGGTGTTCTTGCCCTTTTAGACTGGTTTTCCATTTTGGGGTCAAGCGGACATATGTGTACTTTGTGAAGAGACCGTATTCAGTATAGAAAATGAAATGAATCACCAGCAAAAATGATGTTCTGCCCCTATGGCGAGAGAGAACTGAAGTTGCTAACTTACCTCTAGTTCATGGTTTCAAGAGGCACATACCCACTATTTAAAGGGTGAAGAGAGGTGGGGAGTGGTTCTCTGCATCCCCTATTTTTCTTTACTTCCTATTATAGAAAAGACTTCTAGGCTTTAATGGAAAATGATAATGTTTCTGTAGGCTTTGGAAACATTCTGTAGAATCAGAGAGTCTCTGTACCATAGAATTCTATAGGCAAGGCCAAAAGCCTATAGAAATAATATCATATTCTCTATTCAATTATATGGGCGTTTAGAGAAATTTCTATAGTCCTCTTCTGTTTTCATCCCTATGCTCTAAGGCTCTGAGGCTCTTCCCTCAAAAGTTTTGTCAGAATTACCTGTCCTGCCTGGTATGGTATCTGGAGCGTAGTAGTAGTATTGTGGGGTCCGTTAGATGCTCGTCACCAATGTGAACTACACCTTTTTAGTTGGTGACTGAGTGTGCTCCCTCTTCAGAACTCCCAGACATTGACAGCCTGGCAAGTGAGTGACCCAAAACAGCTTGTTTAAATATTAAAAAAACATCCTTTTTGGTTATTTCATGTGTATTAGTCTGACATCTTAATCTGAGTGCTATGAATCTATTCCATGTGAATATATTCAAAAGGCCCTCTGCTGGCCCCTTACACTTCTGAACTCCATTTCTGGCTCTAGATTGCTTCCCTCATCTGCTCCCTTCTACTCCAGCCTGATTTTCCCCAGTGCTGCTTCCTTACTCCGCCATTTCCACTGTAGCCTTTCACCCTCCTTGGATCTGGGAATCATACACAGCATACATTGATAAAAAACAATACCTGATACCCAATAAATGGGCTGAGCAAAAATTGGAATGTCCATCCCACAGGACAGTTTGATATTTCAGCATTTATTTTGGTCCAGAGTCAGGATGAAAAGGTGAAATACTGAAATTTTTAATGGAACAAAAAGTTTGGAAAAATTTCTCCTTGGAAATAGTGAAACATTTCATTTTGAGTCCGTTCAGCGCTAAACTGAATTGCCTGATGGCAGTCATAGTTCAGTGACTGATGTCCGCCTGGGCTACTCAGCTGGACTACATCTCCCATGAAGCATCTGCAGCCATGTGACTACCCAGATTTTACAGATGGGGAACTGAAGCACATAGAGACTGAGTGATTTGCCCAAGCTCACCTGGGAAGTCTGTGGCGGAGCAGCAAACTGAACCTGCGTCTCCCATGTCCCAGGCCAGTGCCCCTAACCATTGGACCATCTTTGTCTACAGAAGACAGTGTTGAAAATCAAAATCTTGGGAGTTCTTTCCATATAATCCAGGGATCTTTTGGGCCCTATCCACCAGAGCTATGCTTGTGCTTTCTGGTATATATCCCATTAACAAGGTGACTCTTTCATCACTGAAATAACACCTGCAATTCTAATTCTTTAATAAAGATTTTTTGTTAGTGACTTTCCCAGTCTTTTTTAAAACAGTACCAAAAATTTAAATCAGATTGATGTATAAAATCCATTGGCAAGGCGCATGTGTGCACACATGTGCCCACTCACAGTAACTTGTGAGGTATGTACTACTTAATCCCATTCCTTGCTCTCAACAAGGAAGTATATATTGTTAAACTATGAAAGAGGGTACTGCACATTTATATTCATTCCTCTTTCTCTGTTAATAAGCTCATCTTTCTGATAGTATGACTGAGCTCACATTATATTCCAAATCCAAAGCTTCCTAATTAAAGTCCAATTCCAATATTCTTCATCAGTCATTTCTTGAGTTATACTTCTGCACATTGCAATGAAAGATATTTTTAGAAAATATGGGCCACTTAATTCCTGTTAAGTTTGCTATAACAGATGGTATAGTTATTTGATTTATGCATTCACCTTCACATGGCCCTGCTGACTGCCAGTTTTTTTTAAACTCAGAAGCTCTTTTTTGTTATGCATTGAAACTTCACCCTTTTCATTGCATGAAATATTGGTTTTAGTTAGAAAATCTAACTGCGTGCAATTTTTGTGTTGTTGAAATTTTGCAATGGCTGGTGATTAATTGTATTGTCCTGATCACATTCTCAGTCTGATGTTCAGGGCTCTTTACAGTAGCAGGAATTCAGTGAAACACAAACCTTAAACAGGTGTAGGTTATTAAAGTGGCAGTGTCCAATTTAAAGCCTTTAAAGTGTTTGTGTAAAAATTGCAGCTTTTATCTACTTTCCCCTCCCAGGGTTGCAGAGATGATACGAAAAGGACATTGTAGCTTGCTCATGAAAATCACTCACATCCATCATGTGAAAAAGCAGCTCAGAATTGTTCCCCCCTGGAGTAGGGGTAGTTACAATATTTTCAAGTAGCTGTACCCATAGTACAGTACATTCATACTCAGCATCTTCAAAACTTTATTTGGACGAACACCAGAATACAGTTCCTAAAGCAAAATCGACATTATTTACTGATGGGTATGCAGTGATGATGTCGCTGTGATGGTCCCAGGATAGTAGACACACAAGCTGGGGTGAGGTAATCTCTTCTATTAGATCCACTTCAGTTGGTGAGAGAGAAAAGCTTTCGAGCTTACACAGAGCTCTTCTTCAGGTCTGGGAAAGGTACCCAAAGTGTCACAGCTAAATATAAGATAGAACAGACTGTTTAGCATAAGGAGTTAACATACATTTCAAGGGACCATTTAAGGTACAGTGGTCCGTTAACATCTCTCCACTGACGACAATGGGAGTTTTCTTTTCTTTTTGACTTCAGTGGCCACAGAATCAAGGCCTAAATGGAGAGTACCCAGGAAACTGTTAGGGTTTGCCATTCACTAGTGTTCACTTACATAATACTTTTATCTCTAAGGAGAGTCAAAATAAGAGTGAAGTCTTGAATATGCACTACTGTCTGGAATTCACTATGATATACCAGACATTCTTGCAACTGCATTTCATATTCTGAAATTCTGAAAACATGCGACATTGAAATATTACAAAAACAAGAAAGATAACAAATGGCATAAATTATAGATCACATTGGTGTATAGACCTTCAAAGGTAGATACATTAAGGTATTCCATAATCAGGTAAAGAGAAAGAGAAATTCAGACACCTAACCAAGGCAAGAGACGATATTCCTGAAAATGTGGCTCTAATCTGAAAAGTGACTGTAAAATGGCACCTTCAAGTGAGATGCTACCATGTATGTTCAGTCATATTGGTTTATTTTACCGACATAAGTTAGTTTTTTACTGATGTGATCACTGCAGAGTCAACAGAACAGCTATAAGAGAGGGATCAGGAATAACTATTCTGGCTCAGGAGTAACTATTTTGTGAATTAACTTAATTTCAGTTACAGGACCAAATTCTGCTTTCATTGGAACTGTGAGAACATAAGAATGGCCATACTGGATCAGACCAATGGTCCATCTAGCTCAGTAGCCCGTTTTATGATGGGGGCCAGTGCTGGATGCTTCAGAGGAAATGAACAGAAAAGGGTGATTTCAAGTGATCTGTCTTCTCTTGTCCAGTCCTAGCTTTTGCTACTATTTGACTTATTTGAGATACAGTACCATTGTATTATTAGCAGTATTTGTGTTGCCATAATGCCTAGAAGCTCTAGTCATGGAGGATCCTATTATGCTGAACAAAAAGGCAGTTCCTGCCCCAAAGAGCTTACAATGTAAGCATAATTTGAGACAACAGATGGATACACACAGGGAAGTATAAGGAAATAATGAGCATGAGCACAACATTGGCAAGCATGATAGGCAGTGGGATCAGTACACCAGCAGCCTAACCATGACCCTGAAGAGCCTTGAAAGTGAAAACTACAGAAGGTCAGCAATTCTCCTACAGAATATTTTTCCACCAGGGAATGCTGGTTAGTCAAAACCAAAATGTTTCACAGAGATTTTATTTCCAGTGTTTTAGCGGAACCCTGCCTGCCAGAAAAGTTTCAAAATTTGATTGCTCAATTGCTTGGTTCCCTGGGAGTCTGCAAGCTATAGGTCCCAAGTGCTGAACCTCCCAGCTGTGGTGGGACTTGTGGGAGTTTCAGGATTCCAGCTCATCCACACCTCACCATCTGGGATCCTGGGAGTCTTTAGCAGGCCAGGCAGTATTAAGAGGAAGCCAGGAGCATGGGAGTGTAGATTTCCATCCCTGTGACTCCTCTGCAGTCCAAGTTCCCAAGGCTTGCAGGAACTGTGGCTCCATGGAGCTTGCCATGCATCGAACATAAGTTGCCTGTCTTCATGAGAATTGTGCAGAGATATGTAATGCTATGTCTTGGTGAATATCAATTTTCTTTTTTTTTTTTTTTTTTTGGCATATCAAATATTTTGAAATATTTAAATCCTGAATGAAATGGAATTGCCTTTCTCTCTACAGTGTTAGTGAAGATAAGCTGCTTATTTTGGATGGCATGGTCAAAGCGATGTGCAAATAATCTTTGCAGCAGCATTATGAATGGACATGAGCTGGGCAAGACTGCATTTGTCAAGACCAGGGAAAAGGATCTAGTGTTCAAAATGATAAGAGTCTGGATGAGAGTTTTAACTATGTGTATGAATAGGAAATATTTTAAAGATGTTGTGCAGAAAGAACAGACAACATTTAGACATTACCTGGATGTGAAGACCTAGAGAGAGGGAATCGAATGGGATCATAGGGGCAAGTGGAGAGGTTACAGAAGGAGAGCAGATGAGAAACTTTTGCATCTGTGACAGGGAGAACAAGAAGAGGAAAATGAGCTTAGAATTTGGCCCTAGAATGTTACAGGCTTCAGGAGGAAACTCAAAGCTCACCTCTCAGATAACAAGCTGATATCCTCAGCCTAAAAACCAGCACCTGTGCTCTGCTTTCTCTCTGAGAATGATAAGTGATTTACCAGTGACCACCCAGCCCTTTCTGAGAAGAATATATTTTTTCAGGAATAAAAAGTATTCAGAGAAATCACATGAAAACCAATAAATGGATCTAAACATTTCACTAAACATACCAGAAATTGCCTATCTGTCCTATGGGTCTCTGGCAGGCCAAAATCCTTTCAACCATTCAGCGTGGGTTGAGTCACCCCCCATCTATACACACCTCTTTGGACCAAATACTTATGTCTTTTTGCTGGATCATAAGGAAGTCCCCTCTGTAGGGTTGAACTCGGCTTTATAACAGAAGTCTTGGTTTATCTCCCAGTCCCCTGCAAACAGGTAAAACCAGTCCCTCTTGCTATGTGCTAGATGGTTGGGCTTCAGTGACTGGGTATCTGCAGAGCCAGCCTTGGGATTTTTGCATTAATCCACCTCCTAGTGATTCCAGGAACACACAAATACATAGTCCATACTGCTAGAGGGAGCTATGAATATTTTGTGGGCTCAGGTCTGTCCCATCTCAATATAATGGTTTTTGAAAATAAGCCTCTGTTTGCCATATATGTCACAAGTAGTTTCAGAGGAAATATTGTATTAGCCAATTGACCTAGGTTACTTCTAGGGTGACATTTTTAAATACTAGGGCATCATTTCGAAGTGTGACATCCATTAACATGGCAGCTGCCATGATTTGGAAGTAGGTAAACTAGTCAAAATAGAAAATCTTTGCAACCTACCATGCCACACTGAATCTCTTTGGCTTTGGAAGTACCATGCAAGTTAGTCTAGTGCCCCGCAGTCACTCTAGCTGAGTCCAGATGTTGCACTACAAATGTAGAGACCTGCAGCCCATGCCCCATGAGTCCAAGTCAGTTGACACAGGCCAACTGTGGGTTTTTAATTGCTTTGTAGACATACCCCCTGAGTTCAGAGTAGGCAGATCCCAGCACTTGCCTGGATCCTCAAAGAAGTTAATTGGGGATTAGGGCCTAAAATAGCAACTTGCTGCTTTTTGTGCTCTGAATGGTAGCAGATAGAAATTGACAAACATAGTCATCCATCCATCTGCTGTAATAACTAAAAATTCAAGATTTACTCACAACTATCAAATATTGATATCTGAGAAACTACATTATTTGCATGTAATTAATTAGCATAGGATAGGGAAATGCTTAGAATAGGGAAATACTGTGGAATCTCTGATAGCTTTGCTCACTAGCTCTCAGTATACGTTGACTATTAAAAGGTGACTGATGGACTGTGCAAGCCTTTTTCATTTACCAAAGGAAAACAAGGAAGGATGTCAAACTGATTTGAAACAACAGGGGGAGGGGGAATTATTTAACACTGTAATCTTGAATCAAGTCATATTTGACTCTTTTAACAAGTAGCCATTTTCATTTTACATGACTCTACAGTGGTTTACTGTAGTGTATATGATTTATCCTGGTATGTTTCTGTATAGAAGTGTTTGGTATTTCAGAATTAGCATTATACTATTAAAAAAATTATAAAATAGGGCATTTCTTCTGTGTTTTACTACTTTTCCTTTCAGTGACTGTTATTTCCTAGAGATCATGCATGGTGGTGTTTGCATATGTTTAAGGAGGTGTTTTATAGAAATATCTCAGAATTAGCATGTGTATCATGAGATGCAGGAGTTGCCATGGTAAGTGCACATTTTTTAATTGAATAACAGACTAATAGGCACATGAAATCCATATAACCTGTTGGCACATAAATTGCTTCTCCTGAGGTTGCAGTCAATTAAATTTACCTCTTTTCTAATATATTTTCTGGGTTTTTTCTCTAATCTAAACTAAATTAGAGATTTATATATTTCTTTTATTTATTTATTTGCAAATAATACATCTTGGAGGTTCTCCATCCCTCTTTCTAGCTGACTTTCTTTTCTTTTCACAGTTGCACATTTTGCAGAATAGCATAGCCAAGAAGTGTCAATTATAAGAGAGTATTTTCTTTAATTGCAAAACATGACCAGATAATTTTGGCTTCGCTATGAGAATTTGTCTTCAAGTGGAAAAATAGAATGAAACTCATATAACAATACTTCCTCTTTGGACTAATAGAAATTTGCCATTTAATTCAAAAAAGTGCATTGTAAATCAAATACACTATAATTTAATCCCAGTAGTTACCTGAACCCAGCTCTCCCAAAACATTTTCATCTGTACAGAGTCTATGCTTTTTACTTCATTTTATATTATTTTTCTTTAGTTGTCTACATCATGGACCTCAGGTGTGAATTGGCATAGCTTCTTTATCTCCAATGTAGCTATGCTGATTTACATACACTAGAAGCAGATCTGGTTCTGTGTTTCTATTCTTTCTCCTGATAATAAGTCTCCAAATTGTTGTTTTTGTCTTCGCATGTCCCTTTTGCAACATCAGTGGAGCAGCAAACACATCATTGTCTATACACATTACCCTTCACAAGTGGATGTTCTCTCTATTTACTTTAGTGGTATGGTAAATTACAATCTGAGGATTTGATGTCTCATTCTAGATTTTAAAGATTTTCTTCTGGTTACATGTTTGTCACACAGAAACATGTAGGGAGGTGGTTATTTGCTATTTTAGGGCCCAAATTGACTAATTTTCAAGTAGACTATTTCGTTAAGAATGCTGACCTGAGAGCACTGTGGTTTGACCAATAAGAAAATTCAAGACCATAGGAGGCAAGCACAACAGGATATCCATAAGTAACAATGCCTACTTATCAACAAGGCAGGAGCTTACCAGTTTTTTTTTTTTGTTTTTTTGTTTTTTCCCTGGCAGTGACAGAGTGAGTAGAATTTTAGAGATCCTGAGAGAAGAAAATAAACACAAAAGATAACTCTGAAGAAAGATTAGGGTGCAGTGCACTGGGTCTGTTCCCCTGCACATATCACCAATCAAGAGCAATTTAAAACAATAATGACTGATAGTTTTCCACAGACATCCTGACTTTTATCTTATTGTAGTGTAGAGTTCACCCACCTTTTGGGTTTTTTTGCTTTGATTTCTGTTCATTTTTTATGATGAAAGTGGCCCTGTCTTGAGGGAACAGAAGAATAGTTCTTTCTGAGTAGTTCAAAGACACCTTTTAACAGCTTGGAACAAAAGGAAATTACTGTACAGATCAAGGGATTACAAGGAAATATTTTTACAGATTTAAAACAAAATATAAACAGCTGTTGATAGATGCATGGCACAATAACAGTTGTTGCCAATCCATTGATAATCTCAACACAAATCCACTCCTGTTCATTATGTTTAACCCATATTTGTTAACAGGGAAAATGTATAGTCTTACCTTTAAGAGTGTAAAATATGGAATGTATAGTTAATAGGATTTAAGTGTGCAGGAAAGAAATGGTGAAAATGCTTAGTATTTATTTATGAAATCAATATTTTCTAACTGAGCAGAGAGAGGTGCTAATACTGCTAACTTGTTTGTTATTGCCCCTTTGGCCTGAGCAGATAGTCAATATTTGGGGCACTGCAGCTTCGTTGCCATTAGAGGAGGTATTGCTGATAGGAGTCAGATATATTCTTTGATACAAATAACAATCCTGTTACAAAAACTATATGGAGAGTCCTGTTTCCTAAACATTGGAGTAACAAACAGCAGGTAATTAACTGACTTGAAAATCCCCAAGCCTGCCTTTTAAGCACATTCCATGCCCCAAAAGCTCTGTCTCTCTGCTCTCTCTCAGGGACACACTCACGTCACTCCCTGTCTGCTGGCATTTTCCTCCACCCACAGTTCACTAAAAAATCCCTCATCCCTCTATTTGTAATCGAGGAACCCCTTCATCCCACGCAATTTTGCTTCTGAACAGTGCCCCATTCCCTTGGGTGGTGGCTTCTATTGTTTCCAGTTATCTCACTGCATAAAAGGCACTTAACTGTTCCTTCCATTAGCCTGAAATAACCATGCTTTTACCAGGTCTGTGATTATCTATAAAGACATGCTTGATGGCAGCCATTAAACTTTCCATCAAACACTTTAATGATGTAGCCCACCCAGCACAGTGGAAATTCCTTTATGTGTAATTTCAGAGTAACAATGGAGTGTCATAATAATTAAGTTATTTGAGCACACATGCAGAGAGGGGGGAAAGAAAGATAAATGATCAAATTGCTTTCTCCTCCCCAATGAAGAAAAGCGATCGTTATATGCATTCACAGCTAAAGCGAGATCCCAGAGGGTTTTGGAAGTGGACCCAATATTTTGGGATGAAAGGGTAGACTATATTAGGCCCTAATTCTTCAACTGTATGTGTGTACACTCTATTCATTACAGTTGGCTCTGTGTGGGAATCACTCGTGGGTTATAAATTGTAGAATTTGGAGCCTTAGATTGTAAATTCTTCTGGACAAGTACTATGTCTGTCTATCTGTATTGTAAGGGGTCTAGCAGAAATAATAATTGCCTACCATTCTGGGAATGACAAGTACAGCAGAAAATAGACCACTTTGCAAGGCGTCTTTTCTCTAATCTGTCATTTGCTATTCAATTCTATAGAGGTTTTCCATGATTTTCTATAGTATTTTTGTTGAACTCTCCTATAGAATTTTAATAGAGAATCCTATCCCCTGCTTTAGGGATGTGATTCTCTCCTCCCCCCTCCCCCCAAAACCATTCAATGTTGAGCTAAACCTTCTCTGATTTGAAATCAATGGGAGTTTGCCTTTGATTTTAGTGGGAACAGGGTTAAGTAGACACTGATCACCCTAGACTTCTATGGGATAATTTAAAAAATCATTTAGAAAGGTTATCATTTTCTATTCAATTCTCCAGGTTGTTAGCACAATTTCTATATGGCCTTTTTGGTTTCATCCCCATTACATTCTTAGGTGTCTTCTGTAAGAGCATGAGTGAGTCACCTAGATGCTTTTGAAGTCCCCAGGGCAAAAATCCTATTGACTTTTAATGAGACTTTTGTTCCTAAGTGACACAGGCACTTTTTAAAATTCTACCCTATATTTCCATGACTTGTAAAATTGTATATTCTACTTTCTAGTGAGCATAATTCAGTGCAAACGTTGGAATATGGATCTATTCTTCACTGACATTTGTGTGATGGAAACTAGAGGAGACAGCTTTTATAATAATGCTGTGCTGAATGTAAGGCCAAGACATATATCCTCATATATATTATTTCCTGTTAATTTACTGTTCTGTACCTAAGCTGTTATTAAACTAAACTGTTGGGGGTCCAGTTATGGCTTCTATACCAGGGTACGTGCGCTAGGTGGAAGTAGGAGGTATGGGCTGCACCCACACAGGAAGCAACAATGACTTGGCACCTTACACCCTCAGAATCCAAGGGATCCTCTTTTATTTTGTTTTCTTAGGAAGAGGACCATCTAGTATTGTCACAGGTGATGAAAGCCCCACATCTTGACAGGAGAGTGCAGCAGTGTTCCTAACTTCTGGAATTTTAATGGGAATCTCACACTATTGTTCTTAAAGCCCCAGTTCCCAAAGTCTCTCCTTTCCTCTATTTTTTTTTTAAATGGTTATGAGTGAAATCCTGGCAAAACTTCCACTGGATGCAGAGAGGTACTTGAAAAAAATCAACCAAAAGACACAAAAATCAGAATACAAATAAAAAGAACCCCAAATGTACTATTTTGGCTTAAAAACAATGAGCTTTTTAAAAAATCTTGTGATGTTGGGGGCCTGACTCATGATTTTGAAAGCGTAGGGAGGGCAGTACTCATTGTGTGGTCATATTTTCCCAAGTACCAACTGGCATGGAGGCAGCCTAAGCTACTTTATTACACAGGTGTGGTAACGGCTGAAAAGCTCTATAGCCACTGAGGCATTATGCTGGCTCTTACACTGTACCAGGTTAATGGTTCTTGCTACCACCACTTGCATGGTGCCCAATTCCTTTCTCTGTCCTCTGGCATGGCTAACGCTCCTCGAGATATCAAGCCCTTATTGTAGTTCTGCAGGAGGCTAGGCTGCTGCAGAATGTGCTGTGCTTTTGGAAGAGCTGTTAAACCAAAGGTCTTCTGCATCTGCTGGTGTTCATTAGCTTTCATGCTGGAGATACAATTTTGGCAGCACAAAAAGATCTTATGAACTCTTGTATCCTAGCCCAAATAACCAATTGACTCATTCATTCTCTCTCTCAAATTAACACATTTTTTTTTTTGCTGTAAAAGAAGCTTTAAAATAGCAAAACAGAAATTCTTTCAGCTGAAAATATACAGGGCCAAATCCTGATACCTTTATTCCCACCATTCCCACTTATCCCATACGTGATTGCATTCAGGTAAGTTATTATCCAGTGTGAGTAAGAGTATAAGACTCTGGCCTACAATAGTAGGTATCACACCTGGGGAGTTCCTCAGGGGTCAGTGTTGAGACCAATCTTAATTCTTGACCTTTGCACAAAAAGTGGGAGCGTGCCAATAAAGTTGCTGATGACACAAAGTTAGGAGGATCAGAATATCATATAAGAAGATTCTGATGACCTTGAAAACTGCAGTAATAGAAATGGGATAAAATTCAATAATGCACAGTGCAAGGTTATGCACTTGGGGACAAACAACAAGATTTTTTTATATAAGCTGGGGAAACGACTGTCAGGTTGTTTGCAGTGGCTCAGGACCATGAGTACCAACTTCAGGGTTGACTGTTGCAGACCAGGGCACAAACCCCAAACTGGTCATATGTTCTATTTTTAGATTTCACCAAATAAGTACCAAATGTGAACTCTTTATGCACTATAACAGCCTTAACTTGGAGTCACAACAGTCCCCTTGGTATTCTGGTCTATCTTGCCACCTAGGCAAGTCTGCCTTTGTGATAATGGGTCCCTAATACCAAAAATCACAACACTATTCAGGTTACTCCCTGTCCTAAAGGACCAATTACTTGTCCCAGGTCAATTGCATCTTGGCTCTCTCATCGAAATCCTCTTAACTAACTATTTATTAACTAAGAAAAAGAAATGAGTTATTTACAGGGTTAAAGCAGGTAAACCAGCACAGACAAATGAATGAGAGTCTTAGATTCCTAAAAGTAATAAAAGCTGCTGTAGTGTGCAAGCTCTATACGTCCCTTTGAGCTAATCCAGGCCAAGCTCCGGGGAACTTTTGCTTATGCTTTTAAAACTTCACCCTTCTGAGTTCAAGCAGCAAAGAGCTACAGTTCCTTCTCAGGGATTTTATTCCCTTTTCCCCAGAGTTCAAGCAGATGGTAGGAGTGCTTGTGCATGTCTCCTCTTCAAGGGTTGGAGGCAGGGGGCAGGAGGGGAGCAATCAACAAAGTCTTCTGTCCACTGATGTTCCACAATGGCTTGTCTAGTGTCTATGGACCTTCTTCTGTTGGAGAAGAAATGACACCTCTTGTTGTAAACTAATATTTCATACTTGGGAATGCTTGTTTCCTGAATGGGTTTACAATTTCAGAGCAAATACTTTTATAGTTACTGAGCAAACACTTACCTATTACCTTATAACATGGGATACAGATATTATAGGTGATTCATGCATGCAGCATCTCACAAGCATTTCATAAAATCTAAACACATTTTTATAAACAACATTTTATTTTAACAACACCAACGCACAGGTGAGCCAAACTAGTTTCCAACTATGCATTTGTCAATGTCCAATGAAGCTTAGCGGCCTTGGCATGAGTTGGCATCTGGTCTGCCAGCATCATAGAGACAGAGGAGGAGAAAGACCAGGCTGTACTGATTGATCACAGGATGATTATAAACGACCAATGCAATGTGGCCATGAAAAAGGCTAATTTGTTTCTAGGATGCATCAGGCAAGGTATTTACAGTCGAGATTGGGAAGTGTTATTGTACATGGCAATGGTGAGACCTCATCTGGAATACTGCATGCTGTTCTGGTCTCCCATGTATAAGAAAGATGAATTCAAACTGGAACAAGTGCAGAGAATGGCTTCTAGGATGGTCCAAGGAATAGAGAACCTACCTTACAAGAGGAGACTTAAGGAGTTTGGCTTGTTTAGCGTAACCAAACGAAGGTTGAGGGGAGATATGATTGCTCTCTATAAATACATCTGAGGGATAAATAACAGGGAGGGAGAGGAGTTTATTTATGGTAAAGGCCAATGTTGGCACAAGAACAAATGGATATAAACTGGCCACCAATAAGTTTAGGCTTGAAATTAGATGAAGTTATTTATTTATTAGAGGAGTGAAGTTCTGAAACAGCCTTCCAAGGGCAGTAGTGGGGGCAAAATACCTATCTTGTTTCAAGAAGTTTATAATCATGATATGATTGCCTACAATGGCATATGGCTCATCTACAACTGCCAGCAGCAAGTGTCTCTGATGGCTGGAGATGGGCACTAGATGGGGAAGCTCTAAATTACTGTAAAGAAATCTTTCCCAGATGTCTGGCTGTTGGTTCTCACCTGTATGCCCAGGATCTAAATTATCACCATATTGGAGCTGGGAAAGAATTTTCCCTCAGGTCAGACTGGGAGAGACCCTGGAAGGGGTTTCACCTTCCTCTACAGCATGGGGCAGCCAGAGGTTATGCATCTATTACAGGAGTGGCTGGGAGAGATTCTGTGGCCTGTGATGTGCAGGAGGTCAGACTATATTATCACAAAGGCCCCTTCTGGCCTTAAAGCCTGAGTGTCTATGTACTGTGATTTTGGGGGTATGTTTAAAGATGACCTGGAATGTACTGGGTTAAACTTAGTTATGTGCTTAGAACTGGCAAAAGTGTGGGGGTAGCTTAGAACCTTATATCTGGCTGATCCTGAGAAACTATAACAGCAGGGCCTTATGCATCCAGAGTATATCAGAGCTGCCTGATATCCATTCTAATTTATTCCAGGATCCAGATCAGCATCTGACCTATCCTGGAAGCAGGGGAACACAAGATGGCCTAAAGTAGACCTGGTTGGGAACCTGAATTTCCATTCGGTGGGAAATTCTGACTTTTTTCAGAATAAAAAGCCAATATTTCCTGCAAAATGAAAAATCTATTCAGAAAATTTTCATTTTCATTCATTTTGTTTTATATTAAGATATTAATTTTAATATAGTATAACATGTTTAATGTTTTAATATAATATATTATAGAAGTCAAAATAAAATTAATCAAATCAAAACTGTTGAAACAAAACACTAACTTTTTTCGTGTTGAAAAACTTTATCAGAATTGACACATTCCTAAGGAACATTTTGGTTTTGACTAAATTGATTCTTTTCTTGTTTTTGTTTTGTTTTTATTGACAAACTGTTCCAACTACAATTCCTTGACTGACTCTAGCCCAAAGCTCATTACTTCCTGAGCTGTGACCATAGTTCCAAATCCTGGCCCATATGCCCATTAGTTATTAAGAAGATGATTCCCCAAACTCATTTGTACTAGTGAATCAAGTTAGAATCTGAACTGGGATCTCTGAAGATAAAAGGACCATTGTGTCCCCCTACATGCTGTCTCATCACTTCAACCAGTTTTCCTTAGGCATTTTATACTCAGCTTTGATACTTGCCTTTCTTCATCCACCATGGACCATTTCAAAGGCTGTGCTTCTTTTTAAGCATCTGGAGTGTCTAAAATCTTCCTCACTTTTCCTCTTAAGCACAACATTGTAATATAATTACAACAGACGATGTCTTTATGTAATAGGAGACCTCGCCTGTCAATTTGTCATGAAATGACGCACATGACAAATATTTGCTCTAAATATTTTTAACATAAATAACTTAAGCATGGTCAGATAAATGAGATTTGTTATAAAATCATATTACTAGATACTGAGCAAAAATGTATATCATATTATATATATTATATATATATAATTGATATAAAATGCCCAAACTTGTCAGATAGCCACCAACAAATATTTGTCGACAGCCTGATGATGTTTGAAATGTTCCCTGCTCAAACAGAATGCAGGATTTTTCAACATGGACAGTTTGGCCATTTTAAAGTCATTTTTCATCCAGTATATCAAGCAAATTGTTTGCCCACTGTGGCAATTTGCCAGAATTGGGCCCCGATCTCACATGAGTTCTATATAGATGCATCCCAGAGCTATGCAGAGCCCAAGTGACATCAGTGGGTTGTCTTCAGGGATCTGCCTGTGTGGAGATGATTGCAGGATTGGCTTTTAGATTGCCAGCATCCCAGGGAAGACATTGTTTTTCTCTGTGTGTGGACGGTGCCTAGCACAATTGTGAACACTACCAGAATGCAAATAATAACTGGAATGCAAAAACATAATTTAATCAATGAGTCCACAGGCAATAGTGTCCAGAGAAACATGTGGGTGGCAGACAGCTGGTGTTGTTATGATCCCTGTGGTGGTGTAGGTTGCAGGTCATTCAAGTTCAACTGCACCGCCTACCCAAAAATATAGAGCCGCCACCTGCTTCCTCCATAAGGAGCATGATACTTGAGTAACATATAGCTACATTCTGTTACAAAGTCCCCACACCTCTGAGTGCTACTTTCTTGAAAGTACTTTACAAGCTTGAGCATTTTTGACTTTATATCATCTAAATGATCTCAAGAGCCACTATGTAAGTCAGGCGTATACCGTGCCCAGCACTATGCTCCTAAGAGTAAAAGGCTGGTTGTGTTTTATTACTTGTATAAGACAAACAACTTAAAACATCTGGAATTAGTCAAGAGCTGCTTTTAAGGAATTTTGACTTTTACACCTGGGCCTGAATTTTTGCACTTCTTTGAAACTATAAGGATAATGCTAGATGTAAGAGTCACATCCTGAGATCACTGCACTTTAGCAGTGCATTTCCACACAGCATCTTTAGCTTTAATGCACAAGCTGTCTTGTTCTCTCTCGACCCCCATCTCCATCAGTCTCCAATCTATCTCACGTACTGAAGAATCCTGTTTCCTTATGACAGGTTTCTCACTTTAAGTACTTGTAGCATAATGATCTAAAATTTCTCCCTTGCCATCTTTAGAATCAATAACCTTAAAATAACATTGCTGCTCCCTTCTGAATGCAGGTCTGAACATGCAATCCAATGAGAGGAAAATATTTAAAAAAAAAAAAAAAAAAAAGGTGAAAGAATACTTCTAACCACAGTCAAGTTGTCTCATTGGAAGTGCAACACAGGTTTTCTTTTTGTAACTTATAGATTTCAAAATTCGGGCAAGCACGGAGTTCTACATTTCCCCATTATTAGAAGTATCTTAAATTTGTACATATCTTTTCTGTTTGGCTTACAGTAGAATGTAGTTTCTTTACCTTCTACCTAACCTTCCCCTTCAGGTTTAACCCTCATTTAGCAGCACTTTGTTCTTTGTATTTAAAATAATGTCAAGATAATCCAACTTCACCTCCTTACCTACCCTTGTGGCTGGAGATGCTGTGTTCTGAAAATGGCAAACTGTCACCACACCTAGAAGCAGTTTCAGGGTGAGGATCTCCTGCCAAAGATCACATGTTGTTGTGTGAAATGAGTTAGTGAAGTATTTTTGTGAGATTGGAGCTGCAGAGTGCACCCACAAGATTTTTGGAACACATCAAGGTGCATTAACTTCTCAGTGCAACAAGTGGGGAAATTTAGATTCCCAACCCGCAGCACTACCGGTGAGAGTCACTGTACATGTACAATAACTCCCAACACAAAGAATAGAACACTTACCCCACATAAATCTTATATTTTACAATGGGAAAACACTTCAGAAATGGCACAAAGTTCTACTAGAGATGCTTCTATCATGTAGGTCAGAGAGAACAAACATGGGGTTGTCAATCCCTAGCCCCTCTATATTTTCAAAGCAATACACAGATTTAGCCATGTGGTCCCCATTGAGCTTACTGGAAATTGGATAGCTAAGTCTCCAAGGACATTTTCTTTAAATATCGGTAAAAAGTTGTAACCCTGTGATGCTGTATCTCACTTCCTGGTATCTGATTATGGAGTCTCTATTGTCTGCAGCAGAACCTTTCTGATTTTTCTCTGTACCTTATCTTCCCATTTCTAGTGAGGTATAAAATGTATTGGAGAGATGAGGATAAGTAATAGGAAAGGTTGAGAAGAAACTTCAACGAGCCTTTTATCAAGAACCAATCACTCCCATATTTTCTGGTTTAAGATTATGGAGGATGATATATAATGAAAATACTTGATCCTGAAAGATACAAAACCAAATTCTCCACCCCTTTTAATTCTTTTTCTCTGTGGTTAACCTCTGTCTGAAAAGTGGCTGAAAATGGCTTTTGGGTTTCCAGTTTGTTTCTCAGTGATTTCATATCAGATTTCCTCCAGTGTGTCTTACTGCCAGTCATACCAACTCTACCTGGCATACAAAGTCAGACTGGTTTCTTTCATTCTCACATATCATTACCAATTAACTCTGACTCCTCTGAGGTGTACTATATGGGCAGTAAAGGTAAAAAAGAGAATATTTCAATTCAATTTCAGATTAGTTTTGATAATACATGAAAACAAAAGAATTTCTGGGTCCAAATTTGATTTTGCAGGGCTGGTAATTAGAGGGGGAAAAAATATGTACATTGAGAACATTTTTACCTAAGACAATAAAAATGGAATATCATGATGCCATTTGTAGTCACTCTTCAGAGTACAACCACACTAACTCAGTCTTGGTACCAGGAAAAATTGTAAAAGAAAAAGAAATTACACAGCATGAATAGCTGCCATGACAAGATTAATCTTCATAAGGGCCAACTCTGCAAAAGGTAGGTTTAATCTATTTTGCCTTGCATTTGTGCATGGAAGTTCAGTAATGCACTTGCAGATGAACAATTAAGTAGGCAGGTAATTTCTGCATTTGAGTATACAAACAGTTCTAGTGAGCGGGGTGGGGGTGTCTCTCTCTCTTTCGGCTCTCTCTCTTTCTGAACCTAGTGCCCTCATAGACCCTAACTTTTTTAAACAAAACCTGGTCAAATCCTCAGTTCACTAAATCTGTATAGTTCCAGTGCAGCCACTGGGCCAGATGCTCAGCTGTGAAGCTCCACTGGCATTAGCAGAGCTATGCTAATTAAGCTGAGCAATTTGCTCTCATTCTGTATAGCCAAGGGTAGCGTATGATTTTTTTTTAGGGCTGTATTCTTTTTTTTATAGACTCTGGTAAAAATCACTGGATAGTATGGTCTGTCTTTATTGGGATGCCTATGAAAAAGCTGTCCAAGAATGGAGGTAATCACAACAATGAATTAAACTGCTTCAAATCATCGTGTCTAGCCTTTATTTCTGCAGTAGCTATGTTCTGCACTGTCCTATCTGACAGCTTCATATTCAGATTATTAGGATCTCAGGCAAAGTCACAGCTCCAGAGTCTGAGTAGGGTTGTAGATGACAAGAAACCAGTCAGAAGTTCAACTAGCTTGACTGTCAATCCAACCTGTTTAATGTAGAAAACATCATGCCCAGATGTGGATATGGTACAAAAAAATGAATTACCGACATTTTAAAACAGATGTCTCATCCCTCGTGGAAGAAGTTTTTTAATGATTATTTAATACTAGAGATATGGTGGGGCCAGCTCTTGGGTTTGGTTGATTCATATTCTGAACAGGGCCCAGAGGGCAAGGAGGGGATGTACATTGCCAGCTTGAGGGTGGGGAGGGAGAGTTGAACTACTAGTGCAAATTAGGGTGGCTCTAAATTGCACCAGTTTGTAACAGTTCTCTAGGGTTCATTACCCAGGTAGATGATTGGCAGAGTATAGCAACATCCTCAATGTAGCAAAGTCCCTTTGTGTCCATTGCCTGAGAGCTTTTGGCAGGGAAGGGTGGCATAGAAATAGCTAAATCAGCTTCACATCCCCAGGGATTCCTCCACACTAAGAGAATCCTTTGCTGCTCAGTTAAGACAGCTTGTCAGCTCCTTTGCACCACTGCGGTGGCACAAAAGGGCTGTATCAAGGTCCAGGATCTGACCCAAAATGTACCTTTGAAGCCTTAAAAAATGCAAATGAGTTATTGCATGAAGATCTTGCATTAATTAAAAGAACATAATCATTCTCTCCTGAACTATAGCATTCATTTTAGCTTATTTCAGACTAAGTGGTTTAGTTTTATATTTTACAGGCCATTAGAGGACAGCAGCAATTTACAGTGATAGAGTGTAAAGATCATTCTCAGAATTGTCTTCTCATTACACACAGTTGGGTCACAAGCTAGTGGAGGATAGATGAGTTCACAATTTGCCAAGTTTATGGAAATCATAGAGCCCCTTGTGTGTACCAGAAGAAAGGGGAAAAAAGGAAAAAGTGCAGCACATGGTTTTAATTAGAAATCCTCAGATAGTAAATTATAATAAGCTGTGACATGTAGGAAAAAGAACTGACTACTACTATAGCCGAAATATAGGCCATTCCACTGCAACTGCATCGTGTTACAGTTATATTGAATTATGTCCCGTGTATGCCAGAGTCCTGTAATTGATTATATTTGGTTACATTTTTTTTTAAGGAAGAAGCCAAGATTAGTGATGGGTGAGCCTCCAATGGTTTAGAGGTTTGGATCAGCTCTGATTAATCCTAAAATGTCTGGCTGCCTACCCAAACCTTTTGATATATTTCTCCTCCATCCTTCTTTCTTCCTATGCTTCCTGTTCCTCTGCTGACCACTGCATCTCTCTGACACTTCCACTCACTATTCATCATCACACCCCATAATTTTTTTGCCCCTCCTTTTTGCTATCCCAGACAAATCCTTCTCTCTCCCACTGATTTCATATTTCTATCTCCCCAAAATTAGAAAACACCTCCCCATCATGCTTCCCAAACATTTTCACTTCCCCAAGAATGACTCCTATTCATTGCTTCCTCCTATGCTGCTTTTCTTTCTCTTTACCCCATTCCATCCCAGTCTCAACAGTTCTGTCAGATCATCTTTGTCTACAGGCCTCTCATTCTTGGAAGCTTTCCCTGATTCAGAAAGATGCAGTGGTCAGTAGATGAACAGGAAGCATGGGAAGAAATGAGGAGTCTCAAACTCTGACTGGGGGGAGGTGCCAGAAAAATACATTTAGGACAGACAGGGAGTTGAGGGAAAAGGCTAGAGGAGGAACGTTCTAGCTGGGTTCAGTAAGGGATGGAGAAGCATTGGGGATATGAAGAAATTTAAGAGAAGGAAGTAAGTTCATGATACAATGCTCATAGAAGTCAATGGGAGTCCTTACACTGATTTCAGTAGGCATTGGATCAGGCCCTATATTTACTGAAAGTGAATTAACAATTTGTGATGTTTCTGTATGACATGTATGCAGCAGTGGACAGTTCTTTTGTGATTTGGAAATTATTTTGATTTAAATTAATAGATCAGAAACATTCAGTAACATCCCTGGTACAAAGAATTACTTTCTTTGAAACCAGCATAGCTCAACTCCTAACAGTTTATTTGCGGGAGGCTATCCTGTAACTCACTTATAGACCTCTTGGCCTCAGACCACAAAGGCCTCAGTTTGCACCTTGTCTGAGGTAATATTCAAGATAAACATAGGGTGCAGTTCTACCACTCCTACTCATATTGAGGTTTTCATAGTTAGTGTGAGCTGACTAAAGAAGACTGTAAGTTGAAGCACACGACATCCTGGCATTAGGTACCATGTGAGTCTATAGCTATCCTGTAGTTCAGGAAGTATCTCTTCCTTGGCTTGCTCTCTTGCCAGAGAAGCTGAAAATAATCTGTGCTCTATTAACCTTCTGAACATTCGTTTACCCATCACATTTCATTGAACGTTCTTTGCCCTGGTATGACAGCAAGCATAGAAGCTCTGGAGTACTTCCCCCAAACACCCTAAACATCTAGATATTTGACACCTTTCCACTATGGGGTACACTGCACCCATGTTACTATATGAGGTATGTGAAAAGAGACTTCCCTTTCTAACTGGATTCCAATCAGAAATATAGACATCCCATTATATGGCTACTAGTCCCACACAAGCTTCATTACTGACCCATTTAGTAACTGGTGGTTTGGCCTGTTGTTATTCAAAACCAGAACCAACCACAGGTACCCTTTATCAAATCGAAGAGTGTTGAGATGCAGGTTCTTCTGTTCTCCTTTCATACTTATTTGTCTCCTTCACAAATGATTGCTACATGACAGGTAGTCTTTCTATGAGAAATGCAATAAGATACTAAACAAAAGTTTGAGTCTGTGTGAGTATGTCCCCTTGGGAAAAGTTGCCACATAATATCTGACATTGTCCCTGGCTCCACACACACTTATGCTATTTGATTTCATATGAGGCTCAGTCAGTTGCAACTGGCAAATAATATTGCAATCTTGGAGCTCTGTCCAGAGTAATGGTAGATACTGACCGTGTGGAATAGTCCTCCAGTATTCAATTTTCATGCACTTTTTCAGTTTAGCAGTACAATAAAATATATATATTGACATATTCTCTGCATTTAATTGCCAAAGCAGCTGGAAAGTGGTACAGCACATCACTTCCCCAACCACTCTCCAGGAACAGTAGTAGCACACAACTCCAATAAAAAATGTCACGTGTGCAAATTAGCGATGGGCTACCTCAAAACATTTAGTGGTTTGGGTACAAACCTAAAAGCATGGAACCTGACTGTGAAATGTCATGTGAACATGCATCTTGCAAAATGTTCTGAGCACAGGTAATTTCATGGTATTTTAGGCATTTAAACATTTAGCTTTGGAAGAAAATAGGAATTAAAGCCATTCTGAAAATGAACAATAAAGTTTTGTTAAACTTTTATTAATTAAAGTTCTTGTTAAATCTTAACCGGGGTGTAGATTCCTACTATAAGTAATTTCATGTTGTTGCTTTTAGACACTTTTGTCAGCCCTATAGTTGTGTATTCCAAAAACTGACTGGACCAAGAACTGCAGACTTTTGTCCTTGTTGAAAATGTGTTTTGGTACAATATTTATCTTAAAATTATGATTCAGATCCTCTGCTGTTAGCTCCATTGACTTCAACCTCCAACTATAGCGATCCAGATTCTGAAACCCTTTGTAGTTAATGGGGTTACTTGATCAGTAAGTTACTACATGATGTACCTAAGCATGGCAGAATTGATTAAAAGACAGTTTTTTCCATTTTAAATTGAATTAGATTAAAAATTATTGAATTATATTTTTTTAAAAGTGCTTCAAGCAATTTATCTGGCCAGTCAACCCAGAACAGACAAACTTACACACTAAAAATCATAGCCTACTGCACATATGGAGGAAGTATTCTCTTTTGATATGTCAAGTATTATGCTTTTCAAAGGTCAAGCTGTTTTTATGGAGTTTGTTTGCTTTGCTTTAAAATAGAGTTTTAATATAGTTTTAATATAGTATTAATATAGTTACAAATACCTTCTACCTTTCTAATCAGCCTTTATACTCTCCATTTCTTCAGTTTTGTTAAGCTACTTGTCAACTATGAAAGGACTCAACTGTAAGAAAACCACAGTATCATATTGTCTTTCATTTTTGTAGCAGTAGATGGAGGAAGGATATGAAGATATTAGACAAGCTAATAGTTTATTATTCTGTTGAGGAAAAAAGCCTAGGGCTGGGCAACGCTGGTGAAAAAGGTGTGTGTGAGGGGATGTTTTTGTGGCTTTTTTATTAACCAATTTGATGTAATTGTTTAGGCCTCAGATTTGCATTTTTACAGATTGGCAACATATAACATGCACATTTGTAAAACACTATATATCCATACACAAACACTGACCAGGTCGAGCGGGAATGAAACAGCCAGAGACCCATGCACAGTAGTTCTACTCCAAGCAGTAGCATGGTTTTGAACCCCCTCAAACACTCTATGCCAGACAGTAGGCAGTGAGTTATGTCCAAGCTGAGATGGCAAGTTATCAGCAGATGCAAGAGAAAGAACTCCACCAAATCTTTTCACACAGTGGGACACTGAAGCATGGGTAGATGATAGAGCTAGTTGGAAAGCAGCATTTCCATTCCATGAGATATTCGTACATTTCAAAATTTCCTTTCATCCCAAATTGGAATGAAATTTTGAAATTAAACTTTTGAAATAATCTGTTTTGGAAATATCAAATGGACAACTGTGCTTTATCACTCAAACTTTTATGTTGTTATATTATAAATGATAAGAATTGAAACATTTCCTCATTGAATTGTTTAGATAATTTTCCTATGAAAAAATCAACATTGATTCATACCCACAGAACTTTTCTATTTCATTGAACTGGCACTTACTGATAGAAAATTGTTTCTTCAGAAAATTTTCAACCAGCTGTAGGGGACAAAAATTCCTTGACAATTCGCACTGAGCTATTGGAGTGTATGAGACACATGCTTAATCCTGCCGGTGCAGATTCTTTTTATGAAAGCTGCCACCTGCCCTGGCTTTCATGATTTATTCTCCCAATTTTGTATAGTGCTTTAGATCCATGGATGAACTGTTCTCTACACAGTCAAGAGAATATGCCAAAGAACAAATGTGTGGACATTTATTTGGATTTTGTATGAATTCTCTTGGTTTGTGCTTACGTGTCACTTCTGTTATCACATTTGAGTGAGTTTTAAAAGCACAAATAGTTGTGGAAGAAGTTTGATCCATACATATGAGTGTTTGCAGGAACCTGAGAGTAGCTGTGATGGAGGTGTGTGTGCACGTACCTAACCACAGGATAGAAACAGCCTTAAATAACTTATCTCACCAATCATAGCTTAAACAACACATGCTGAAATTCAAGTATAAAGTATCCTATTTTCAGAGTGAATTGCTTTTCCTGTCAGTTCATAGGGTGGAAAAAAATTTAAAATAATTTGAATAAATGAAAGGAAATTGATTTTTTTTTCTCTCTCAGACTGTAAGCAGAAAAGAGAAGCTAAGTTTGTCTGGTAAATTATTCACTATGAATAATTTGTTCATCTCTGGAGCATCTATATATGTGCAAAGCATTATTATTATTTATTGTTAAGGGTGCTCTTACCTCCTCTAGAGAGTCTCATTAGCGCTTATCCCACATGTAAGTTAATGGTTTTAATCCAGCTATTTTATTTATTTATAGGCATTTCTGTGTTTGTTTGCCAGGTGCCCTTAAATGCAGTATGCCACCTTCTTCAGAACAGTAATGTTTTCACTGCAGATGGAAGTATCCCACATACATTCTCTCAAGAAACAGAGTTCAGCTAATGATGTTCAGAGGTTCAATGACTGTCTCTTGTGTGCACAGCAAGGGAGTAACCTACATCTGCTCTTTCAGCATTAGTATTGTTAACTGAATATTTCATCTTCAAATAGTTTAACGAAAACATATCAATTAATCTGATTATTCAGCTCACTTCAATTTTCCATTGAACATGAAAACAGAATGTCCCTAGAACCTTAGGTAATGCAATGTTATTTCAAATCTTCTCAAACGGAGTGTAAGGGGAATCTGATCAACATTTTAGATATCTGTACAAATTCAAGGAGTATGGGGATAAACAAGAAGAACTGGAAGTATTAATACATAAACTAAATTATGATTTAATTGGCAACACTGAGAGTTGGTGGGATATGTCTCATGGCTGGAATATTGGTATAGAGGGATATTGCTTGTTCAGAAAGGACAATTAGGGAAAAAAGGGAGGAGGGGTTGCATTATACATAAAGGATATATTCACTTGTTCTGAGGTCCAGAAGGTGGTGGGAGGGAAACCAGTTGAGAGCCTCTGGGTAAAGATAAAAGGTTTAAAAATAGGGGTGATGTCATGGTACTATAGACCACCAATTCAATAAGAGGAGGTGGATGAGGCATTTCTAAAATAAATAACAGAATGTCCAAGACCTGGTAGTTATGGGGTACTTTAAGTATCCAGACATCTGTTGGGAAAGTACAATGGCAAAACACAAAATTTCCAATAAGTTCTTGGAATGTATTGGGGACAACTTTTTGTTCCATAAAGTGGAGGAAGTAACCAGGGAGACAGCCATTTTAGACTTGATTCTGACCAACAGAGAGAAATTGGTAGCAAATCTGAAGATGAAAGGCAATGTGGGTGACAATGATCATGAAATGATAGATTTCATGATTCTAAGAATAGGAAGGCGTGAAAGCAGTAGAATAAGGATATGGATTTAAAAAAATCAGATTTTAGCAAACGCAGACACCTGGTAGGTAAAGGCCATGGGAAGAAAATCTAAGGGAAAAAGTAGTTCAGGAGAGCAGGCAGTTCCAAGAAGACCATATTAAAGGCACAACTGCAAACTATTCTGATTCAAAAGAAAGAGAGGAAGAATAGTAAGAGGTCAATATGGCTCCATCAGGAGCTTTTTTAACATCTTGAAAATCAAAAAGGAATCCTACGAAAAGTGGAAACATGATCAAATTGATAAAGAGGAGTACAAAAGAATAGCACAAGTATGTAGGGGCAAAATCAGAAAGGCTAAAGCACAAAATGAGTTACACCTAGCACGGGACATAAAAGGCAATAAGGAGAGGTTCTTTAAATACATTAGGAGCAAAAGAAAGACAAAGGAAAGTGTAGATCCTCTGTTTATCAGAGAAGGAGATCTAATAACTGATGACATCAAGAAAGGTGCTTAATGCCTATTTTGCCTCAGTCTTCTCTAAAAAGGTTAATGATGACTCAACATAATTAATATTAACAACAGGGAAAGGAATGCAAGCCAAAATAAGAAAGGAACAGGTTAAAGCACCGGTTCTCAACTTTTCAACCGGTGGTACTTCGAAGAAGACTGGGTGGTCCGCGAGCCGTGCCGCGCTGCCGAATCCACCGCCGGAAGTGCCTACCCACCCACCCCCGCGAAACCCTGCTGCCGAAAAGGGGCAAACGGCGGAAGGGTTTCGGCGGAGGGCATTGTTCCCCCCATGTAACCCCGCCACCGCCGCAAGTCCCCCCCCGCCG
This sequence comes from Emydura macquarii macquarii, assembly GCF_026122565.2. NCBI lineage: Eukaryota > Metazoa > Chordata > Testudines > Chelidae > Emydura > Emydura macquarii. The sequence goes on from NW_027130617.1 coordinate 16,428,299, forward strand.
CCACCGCGAAACCCCGCCGCCGCTGAAAGTCTCCCCCCCCCCTTTTTTTTCCCGAGTGGTACTCAGGAAAAAAAAGTTGAGAACCGCTGGGTTAAAGAATATTTAGATAAGTTAGATGTATTCAAGTCATCCAGGCCCGATGAAATTCATTGTAGGGTACTTAAGAAACTAGCTGAAGCAATCTTGGAACCTTCCTTTGAGAACTACTGGAGGACAGAAGCAGTCCCAGAAGACTGGAGAAGGGCAAATGTAGTATCTATCTTTAAAAAGGGGAAGGAAGACACAAGGAAGACACAAGGAACTGTAGACCAGTCAGCCTAACTTCGTTACCTGAAAAGACACAGGAGCAAATATTGCTCAGTTTGTAAGGACCTGTAGGGTAATAGGGTTAGAAGGAACAGTCAGCATGGATTTGTCAAGAACAAATGTCAAACCAACTTAATTCCTTTCTTTGATGGGGTGACCTAGTGGATAGGGAGAAAGCAGTAGACGTGATAGAGTGTGGCTTTAGTAAGGCTTTTGAGACTGTTCCTGATAACATTTTCATAAGCAAACTAGGGGAATGTGGTCTAGATGAAATTACTTAACTTTTTAAAAAAAAATATTTTCCCTAATCCTGTTTATCTGGTACCTCTTCCTAAACTGTTGTTTTTGGCTGAGAGATTCAAAGCCCCAGTGAATTTTGTATGTCTTCCTCCTTCTTATCTGGGTCATATTCATCCAATTAGGGAATCAAAACTATACCAGGTTACCTTTTTAAAAGCTAGAATTTCACATTTTGCCTGTTAAATACCTTGTCACACAACAGTTTAAAAAAAAAAAAGAGTCCATATAAATTCTAGCAGTGAATGGATACATTTGTGGAAATTGCACTTAACCTGCAGCTACCATCATCAAATGGAAACAGAATTTTCTCAGATGAATTATTCACTCTGAACTATTGATTTGGCTGTAATTTTTAGGAGAGCCCTTCGACTGACAACATAGGTAACATCTGTCTCATGTTTTTAAAGTTTTCTGTGAAAATGATATCACCTTTGCTTGATGAGCTTGTTGAGATTTAGATCATCTACTTGTAAGGCAAGTAAAACCTTGAATACATGTGGCGGAAACTTAAATTTTGGCTTCTGTCAGCACAAAGTGCATAGGATCCCTTCCCTGACTATATAAAATATTTGTCATATACACATTCCCTGATTTGCTGTTTGGTCTGATCATATGCACAGTATATATTTTCCTGCAAACCCTGATGTACTACTAATAATCCTAAAATTATTTGGAATATATCAGTTCATATTTTGCACTTGAATAGAAAAAGTATAATGCATAATATAGTATGTAGTAGCATAGCTATTTAGCATAGAATTAATATAACAGAGTTTTCCCTTTCATAGTCTGATCTAAGACAATTAAACACACATGCATTGCTGCCTCCATAAATACTGGCCTGGCTTGCACTTCAGTGTTATGAACTGTAAAACAATACCACTTTAAAATTTCATTGACAATGATCAGGACTGAGTACAAGACATTTTTGGAGAATGAGTTAAAGGCCATTTGGCTCATCACCGCTCATTCCGATGCACTCACTTCATTTCCATCTCTCCCTGCCTGGACACCACCTAATTGTTTTTTGAATTACAGTGTTTTACCTCAACAACCTGCCATTGTTATCTCCACAAGTTCACCATCCCACTCAGTTCAGCTGTAGAGCTTGTGGCATGAAAGAAAAAACACTTCCTGACATCTAAGTCATATCAATTTGTCTCTTATTTCCGTGCATGCTCCTTGATGTGTCATCTGTATGAGGAAGAAATAATAACTGGTATCCTTATCTACCTCTCTCTGCTTGTCTGCTTTAGTCTTTCATTGTAGCACCCCTCACAGTCACCCCTTTATCTTCTCCTCTGTCAGTTATGCCAGTCTCATCCACCCATTTGTCAGCTTCTTCCAAATCATGTCCTTTATGCATGGAATGCAATCCCTGAACTAATCTATAGGGTAACTGCTCTATCCTCCTTCAACTCACTACTCAGGTCCTATTCTGTCATGCCTATGAGAAATGACTCTTTCAATAATTGTATTGTTGTATAAAGCTGAGGGTTATCTAATCTTATTTCTTTAAAATTAAAAAAAAATAATTAAAACAGGAACCACTAGAACCTTAGCTTGTACAATAGTTAAATGATGAAGCCATGTGATCTTATGTATGTTATCCATATCTTCTCTTCCTCTCATTGTTGCTTCTTGTCTCAGACTAGATTGTAAAAGCTGTTCTTTACTATGGGTTTGGCCTAGCATACTGGGACCTCAGTCCTGATTCGAACCTCTAATTGTTACTGCAGTCCAAATAAATAATCATAATAAACTCAAATCTTTAATCTACCAAGGGTATTTTGCAACAGGAAGTGAATCTAAAACAGCCAGAGTTTGTCACTGGAGAACTCCTCCTATATCAGGGGGGATCTCCACCAGGATAAAGATAGCAAAGGCTCTGGGGCCTCCTGTGCTGGAAACTGTTTTCTTCCGCTGGTGGAAGAGGGAAGGGGCTATACTGAGGGCAGGAAGGAAGCATGGCAGGAGACTGTGCATGGCACAGCAGAGGCATTTTACTCTGCACCTGAGTTTCTACAGGGGTAACATCCCTAAGGGAACTCATGTCAGTGGCATGTTCTTTTTTTCTTTGTTCTTTTTTTAAAAGTTCATATGGACAATTACTAGAAGTAAGGAAAACAGAATGATTTTGGAAGGCAGAATGCTGGGACTCCACACTAATAACGCTCTCATTCGATGTGTCACCTGCAGCCTGACACTGGTGATTCTTCCTGTTAGATGCATTCAAATCAATCTCTGCCTTGTTTCCACTTAAATACATTAGAACGAGATTAGTTTGATTTGTATTTGAAGCCCTGACAATGTCCCCATTGAGTATGCTGTTCTGCATGTTAACTGTGTAGCTCCCCAAATGATCTGGGAGGCAAGAAGTTCTGTCAGTTTACCTCACACGTCTAGTGCAAATGAACCTAGAAGAGGAGAGTGAAAGTTAACACTCATTCCTGATTTCTTCATTTCCACAACAGCCTGTGGCCAAAGGCTGCTCCTCTACTCTCCTTACTGTCTCTGTTCTAGTACACCACATGGTTGGGGGGAGGGGAGTGCTATTTTAGATAGAGATAAGAAGACAGGAATATGTTTAATAGGATATTATACTTAGAAAAAATTAACAACAAATCCACAATCCTACCAGCCTTTCCCTCTCGCTCTCTCTGCCCCCTACATATGTCACCCTACTAATGCTTGCCATGTCCTCCCATGTCTTTTAGGACTGTTATCCCATTCAAGCATGCTCTCATGCCCAATAGAGCCCCACTCACCCTCACAGAGCCTCTTGGGGCCTATGTCTGTGCTCATTTTACTATCTCTTTGGCCTAACTTCAGAATGAAAGCCCCTTGATGCAGGGACCTTGTCTTTATTTTCCCTGGTAAACACAGTCTATTTGCAGTGCTGAACTGTAACCACTAGGGGTAAATATGTTCTGACAATACATAGAATCTGAGCGTTGCCAATGAAACATGAGATGGGGATGTTTTTTCACCTTATTTGTGACTCATAATGTAGATACAGCCAATAGAGCTACAGTCCCTGCAGAAAATCTTCAAAACTCTGCTGTGGCTCATCAGACTTATCTACTCTGGTTTCTCTTCCAGCTGTTTCCTTTTGAAATGTTTTGCTTTCAGAGGCCCTGTGGTGTTGCAGCTGTCAGAAAGAAAGGAGGAAAAGGCAGGCGAGAGAAAGAAGGAGGGGAAGTCTGGGAAGGAATGACTTTGGCACAAAAAGAGAGTGAGAGTTTGGGAACAGATAGAGACCTAGAAGCTACAGAACAGAGAACGATCAATTTGGAAGCAAATAAAAATGAGAGGGTTATGGATCCTTGGATGCAGAAAGAGGGAAGAGCCTGAAGAGGAAAGAGAAACTGGACCCTGAGATTAGTGAAAGAAATGAAACCCTTAGAGCAAAAAGAGAACTGATAGCAATAATTTAATATCTTTCTCCTGTATTTACAATGCCTGTGTGGGGCTGCAAAATATAATTTCTTTCTTACCAGTTTGTCCTTCATTCAGCAAATATTTTTTTTGACTGCCTTGTGTTTGTTTCTCTTTCTGAGCCAGGATCAGCAATGCTGTCAGACCTGGAAACAATATTAAACAGGTTAACTGGTGCATCAGGGTGAACTCAGATTTTATTTTGGGGGTGATCGCATTCAACGAATGATTATTGTCATTCTGAGATGTCCTATTTCCTAAGCATTTCTTATGAAAATTTCCAAGTATAATTAGCATATCTGGTTTTCATGTTAAGATTTATTCGCTTGTATTCTCTATAAGAATGGTGCTAATCATTGCACAAATGCTGCACGTGACTAATCAGGGTGAAATTTCCATTTGCTTGTTAATTAAACTCTGCATCAAGAAGTGTTACAGAGACTCCTTGAACAATACATGGAGAAAAAATAATTTATGCAAGGTGCTGTGATTACTGGAAGTGGATACACATATCCTGACTGATCATGTCACTGCCCAAACCAAGGTCAAAATCCCATTTGAAATACATCTATCAGTATGAAATGGGAAGTAAATTATCAAAGAGAATGTGATCTAATAAGTCAGTATGTGCCATACACCAGGTCTCATTCTTTTGGATGCTAATGCAGATCATTGGCTGTTAAAGAGTTGTCCCACAGAGAGGTATTTCTCCCATGGTGAATAAAAGAAAGTCTGTTTTCAAGTAAGAAACATAGTAGTTTCTGTAAGTACCATGTGGGAACTCTAAGAGTGAAATTATTTTACGGTGCTAGGCAGCATCATAGGATTCGAAAGCCTTATTTATAACATTAAAATGAACTACAAAGGTTTGGCTGCAAGTTAAAAATAGTGCTGGAGGATTCAAATGAAAGGAAAAAAGTATATGGCTGTTGTTTACAAATAGAATAAATACAGGTAGTATTTTAACAAACTTAACTCTGTAGTATTCTCAGAAATGTGGGTTGCAGACTTCAGACTCCATGCCAGAGTAATGTCACAAGTACAAAGGATAAAACAAGACAAGACAAGGACAAGAAACAGGGTTTGTTCCACACTGGCTAAGTGTGTTAGGATTAAAGCTGGTAGAAAATTTTATGTTGAAATAATACGAGATGGAAAATGCAATTCCCACAGAATCAAAATTTTCTACAGGAAAATTTGGATTTTGCTGATTTTTTTTTTTTTAATTTTCTGTTATAAACATTAATATAAAATATTCCATTTGGGGTCAAATTGATCTCAATCTAAATAATTTGGTTTGTTAAACCAAGCATTTTGTTTTGGGTCAGTATTACATTAATCTGTATCTGCTTAAGCTGCCACAGTCCATCATCTGAGTTGTAATTTTATTGCCTACTGTCTTCTCTATGGGGCAAGATCCCAGCTGGACTACATCACCCATAATGCATTGTGGTCTCCTGCTGGTTGAACTGATGCAGTGCATTATGGGAGATGTAGTCAAGGGCGGGGACTGACCCATACAGGAGAATTGAAGCGTAAAGTGACATGGCAAGGAGAGGGACATAGATTAATGTTGAACTGATCCAAAACCAAATGTAATTATTTGATTCAATTAACTGAATCAGACCATTTCGATTCAGAAATTTCAAAAATTTTTGTTTCAATACAAAAAGTAGAAATTAAATGAAACTTTTCTGAAGGTTCCATTCTGTGGGGGGAAAAATTGAGTTGAATGAATGCCTAGGCACTCTTTATTACTGTATCTTAGCACCTACAACCACTTTTAGCCTATCAACCCTGTCTATCTCTGCCTCTAGTACTTCTGAAGTTGTTTTGGCTCAAGGATGAACCAGTGATTACAGAAAAAAACCTTTTCTCTTTCCAGGTCAAAGTCAAGCTTTAAAGCTTCTAATAATGGATTCTGATCAGAAATTTTTTTTTAAAATGTTTCTTAGATTCCTTCCCCTGGTGCCATCCTATGAAGATCAGTTTATTCTTGAGATACAGCAACTTCTTGACATGCAAAGCCCTGTCAGAAGCATGCTAATGTTTTGAGGGCAGTTCCTCTATAGTCATTTAAAATGCAATTAAACAGAACAAATATTAAGGGGGAAAATGTTAAATGTTACGTAAAATGGAGAGAATGTTACATATGCATATAAAAATAAGGGGGGTATTTTTCTTCCATCTCATACATTCCATATAAAACATTTTGTAAGTGGAATAATATATGGTTATAGTATAGAATAATATAATGTGTTTACTGGAATTGAGGTTAGAGTTCAAAACTATTTGTCCAATAGGTCAAAAATGTCATCATGTTGCGGTTTTATTTCTCATCTTAGATAATTATTAGCCCTTTGTGGTTAGCCACCACATCTCCCTACATTTTGAACCCTGTAAATCTCAGATCCAATCTCCATTAAAAATAACCCTTTTCATTTAAGGATACCTTCTAAAACCTAACCCTATCATAAGGCTAAACATTTGAAATGGTGATTCTCTTTCATAGGTGGTTCCTCTATTTCCCCAGAGTTCCCCTTTTAGTGCCATGAAATCCAATGGACGAAGTTACCCAGTTTTGATGGCAGAGCCCAGACCAATTAATAGCTCATAGGGGGTCTTTTTTTGGGGGGTGGGGGGGAGGAGAGGGGAAGGGAAGAGGAACAGGATTTGCAGCTCAGTTTGTTGCCAATGGCCTGGGAGCTGCTGCCCATTCCCTTTGCTGCAACATCCCTCCCTGCAGCTGAGATGGCCCATAGGCTGAGCAGCCAGTATGTTCTGTAGCCAAATGGAAGCCTCATTTGCATGAGATACAGAATAGTCTAGTGCGTTGAAAAGTAAGAGATGGGCCCAATATGCAGGATGAGAGAAATATGACAGAGTCCAATATGGGGCGGGTTTTGGCATGAGGACCAAAATATCCTGTTGTATTCCCAGACCTCTTTATGTTTAAGGGTACCTGAATGATTCTGAATATGGTTTAACCGTAGAATGCTATATATCCGGCCAGCACCCTCTCTGTCTGTCACACAAAACTCGGTAATGCTCTTGCCATTTGAAGCTGATGCCCCCTCTGGGCCTGATCCAGAACCCACTGGAGTCAATGGAAATGTTCCCATTGGGGGAGCTTTGAAACGGGCTCTCTGGGCATAATGACACAGGAACCAAAGGAGTAACAGAAGGGAGCAGTATTCAACAGCATTTCCTAAGAGCATCTTCTGAGTCAATATTCTTTACATCACTCTTTAAATAAGCCAAAAGTTTAATTCTAATCCAGAGCACAGGGACAAATTCCCACTTCAATGAACTTTACTGGGATGAATGTGAATGCAAAGGCTTAGCATTTGGCAGGCTAGCTCCCATATTTTTTCAGCCCAACACTAATGAGTTTGATATTAGCATAATGTAACCACTACATTTCATTTCTAACCTGAATAATTAAAAATAAAAAACAATGCGAAATAGCTTGAAATGCAATCTGCCTGGACTTCAGCTGCTAGGAACTAATCTTTCTTGGCAAATTGAATTAAATACTGCAGTACTGAATACATTGGACTCGAATGTGCTGTCGGATGTGCAGCATGAAACAGTAGGGAAATGTGGAAAGAACAAAGACTCCAATCATAAGGGCACTTGAACTGCAAACAAAACAGGCAGCCCCTACATTTCCCCACACAAAATGAGGGGAAAGAGGGCACGGCCACAACATCCAACCCAGCGTGGCATGCTCCCACCCTTAAGGTGTGCATATCATTGGTCCACTGTAGGGAATAAGGTAAAGAAATGCTAAATTGCTTATTCCTCTATATTGACTGGGTACGGCTTTGCCTGGACCCGTTAGAAGGCCATTTGACAGTATATTGGGGAGATGTACAACTGAGAGAGAGAGAGTCATTCATAGTAGGTCAGTGATATGCTTCAAGGTCTAGTAAGTGTGCCTGGTACAACAAGGTTTTTATTCCTGAGGTCCTTAGGCACTGCCATCAGAGTAATAAATAATAATAGCAACAGTGTGCTATTACAGTTCTGTTCCTGCCCAGCAGGCAGTATCTGCAGCACAGTTATGGGGTCATTATAATAAAATCAATCTATTATTTCAGGTGGTGTAACAGAACAGAGGCCCGGTTGCACATTAATGGTTTTAATTATCAATGACAATGTCACTGTTTCGTAACATTAGCGCTGCTCTAAAGTTTCCCATTTGATTATAGTGCACATTACAGTGTCACAGGCCTTAACACTTTCATGAATTCTCTTAGGCAGGTAACATTTTTCTGTGCAATTTGAATTAACATGATTTAGCCTGTTGTTTATGGTATATGGGAGAAGTACACATGGATGAATTCTTGTAAGGTGTAGATTAACATTCTGGTTTTCATGTAGAAAGAATGAAAAACCTGAATTTTGAAAAGTGCGAATGAGAGATTTTTCCTAATCTGCCCCTGTGATTATCTTGCTGAAAAGTGATTTTGATGGAAAAGTGGTAAACTTTTTTTTGGATGAAATAATGTAAAAACTGACCTGCACCCTTTGTGGAAACTTACCAATGCCCAAACACATCCACATGCATACCTCTCTCTCCAGGCCCTTTGGTCTCTCTCAGCCACAAATGCCATATTCAGAAGTCTCCCCTGCCTTTAAAGATTACACAAGGAGTTCTCCATCCATTTTCCTCTCCACAGCCAAAACCCCATCTCACAGGCTCCAACAATCCCAATCTCTTCCTCCTCCTCCCTGAGTCACCAGTAAACTGCACAATAGGCGATCTTCTTGTTCTTCTTGAGCTGACTTCTTCTGTGCTTCTCCATGAATCCTAACTGACTCCCTCAACCCCTGCCTCTCTGAAATGCTCTCCTGAGCTCCTTTGACTCTTTCCTCCTGCACAAACCCCTGTTCAGACTTCTTCAAAAACCTTGAAGATCTCTGCAGAATCAAGAAAGTGCACCAGCATCTGGTGAGTCTCCAGACTGCTGCTGCTTTGCTGTTGCCATGTATCCCACTTTGGCCATGACTCTGGTTTGAATGCCATGTCTATTCTTTAGTGTAGTCTTCATCAGATTACGGAAGAGATTTTCCAACGTATAAATAGTAGTTAGGAGCCCAACTTCCAGTGGAGTTTGGGTGCTTTGTTACTGCCTTTTGTGCTCTTGAAAATCTTACCCTAGCTCTAAAACAAATCATGCACAAGTGTAAAGTTCTTTCATTCTAAAAGTATTTGTAGAAATCATAAATTAAGCCTTATATAGATCAACAGTTGAAATCTAGTGCACTCTGTGGTGGAAATATGCCCTAGAGTGCATTATGCACTAAGACCCAGAACATGCTTAATGCAACAGTAGTCAAGGGCCTTTGCTGATTTACTACCAGATGTGTTGGCCCCCTGAGAATTTACAAGTGCAGGGAGGTCTGAAAGGAGAGATGTCTGAGGAAGAGTAGAGAAGATTGATGAGAGACCCAGGCATGGCATTGTCCAGTAAGCCTGTAGGGAAACAAGGAAATTGAATTCTTATAGAGGATCCCAGAGAGAAAAAGAGGGTCTTTAATTTCTCTTCTCTTTCCTCTAATCTCGGAGAAGACTCCCTCAAGATACTGGAATTCCTCTACATTTCTGAATGACAGTACATTCTGCAAAATTACAGTGGCTAATCTGTGATGAAACTGTGCACTATGTTAAATGCCAGCATTCTTTAAAAACATAAAATCTAATTTTCTAATCTGTTTTCTATAGCTCCCATCTCCATAGGATTTAAATTCTTAATTGCACGCTATTCTTTAAGCAAAATTCAGCTGTTCAAAACAGTTCAGCAGGTAAAGAGATTTACTTTAACTAATCCAGTTAATTTGTGTTGTCTGCACAGCACAAAGAAATGGTGACTAAACTCTGACTAATATGTATTTAAAAATCCATTTGGGTTACATCTCTTTGGTACTTAATGCTTTCTGGGAAACATGAGTCCTGGGCAACAGCTTCAAATCTTGCAAAATAATATGATTGATGCAATCCAATTTGTTACATGGGGATTAGGATATTTAAAAGTATAAAATGTATCTATTTCAAAGTGTTCAACAATTTAAAATGTTTTCATGAATTTCTTAGTCTGGCTGGAAGAGTATTTGCAAGTATTCTCCCCCATTCTTACCACTTACCCTCAAATAGAAAAATTTGAAGAGTCCCTTCAGAATTCCCTGACATTGCTGAACTTGGCATGGTTGAATTGTCCACTGAAATCCAATGTGAAAGTGGCACATTTTGACCTGCAAGAAGATAAAAATGTGACTATTTTAAGAAAGAAAACCCCCTTAGCCCCTCTGGTAAACTGCAGGAGCTGAGGGCTGTCAGTGTCTGGCAGTCTCTAAATTCTGCTGAACCATTTGGCACTGCCTTACAGAAGACAGGTGGTTGTTTTCTCGTATGATAATCAATGAAAAGGTGGTTGTTTTGTTTTGCACGGCCGGAAAACACACAGCAGTAAGAAAATGTTTGAATGTATATGGCAGACGCTTTCCAGTTTGACTTCCCAGGTAATCACAGCAGAGACTCTGGTTTTTCAGCTAATAAGAGATGCATAGTAAGATAAAGAGACATTGTACTGACCCTGATCATTGCTGTCCTTTAAAGTGGTGGTAGGGCGGAAAAATATTGAATACAATTTTCTGGAACAATAGACAGATTGCTGATTTCCCTGCCCTCTTTTTCCTGCAGTAGATACTGCTCTATGGGTGGGGTCCCTGAGATTGGCTTGATTATTACCGGCTGCAAAGTAGTAATGTATTCTATAAATAACCAGCTAGAACAGATTGTACATTCCAAGGAGAGAGCTTAATTGTTTGGAGTCTACCAGGAAGTCAACTCTGCCCTAATTTCCTATGTGATTCAATAGGCCATTTTCCAGAGAGGTTTGGAACCAGAACACATCCATTCCGATATGACCATTTAAAAAAATATTCCCATGATTATAAAACCACAGAGGGACAATTTGTTTTGGGAGGTGCACTGACAACTCACAACAAAACAGTGCATATTTTATCAAGCTGATATTGTGTTTCTGAAAAAAAAGAAATGATAACTACGTAGGCACATTGAGCTGCATTTGGCTCTCAGCTAGCTGGTGGCTACTCCCATTGACTTCAGTGCTCTTGTGTAACCAAGAGCAGAATCTGGTCAATGTTCTCTGAAGTGTGCAATGTTTATTAATGTGTCTATGTAGCTCTTTCCATATTTAAATCTCTGTACTGTCCAAACAGTAACTTCTTAGAGCAGGAATATAACCTTACCACCCTGTCTGAGTAAGGGGCATGGTGTTGAGAGTCACAACCTTGTTCTTTCACCTGTTTCGGGTGGGGAGGGAGGGATAAAGCCATTTTGCTAGCACAAAGTAGTCACACTTCTCCATCTACTTCCAGCCACCCTCCTGCAACGGGGGAGAGACGCAATCCACCAGTGGCTGCTGTTCTCACCCGGTAGGCTCCAGTGACATGGGTAGCCTTGGCAGGAGTGTAAGAAGGTTCCTTATGCACACTTGCTCCCTAGCACAGGATGTGCATGAGGGCTCACAACTTATCCTTTGGTTGGTTGGTTGTTGTTTTTTTGTAATCATATAATTCCTAACACTTAACATGAACAGAGTCAAAGGACTTTACATCATCAATACTTAGCACTGGTGGGATTTGACCTATAACTGCAGTAATTATAACCCAATCATTTGGATTTGTATGGGTCAACCAGAAATCTGTAAAACACAATGGGCTCAGCCCTTTCTTATGTTGATGAGCATCTGTTCATGTCAGTAGCTCAGCTGAAGTCCATGGAACTGCTTCTGGAGTAAGGTGCTCCTCCATATTAGTGATGGTACCAGAATGTGGCCCAGTATGTGTTATAGCTGCCATCTACAGAAACCACATAGAATGAAATCTCATTCTTCCCCTCCGTGAGCACAGCAGGACTTAAATGCTGCCAAGCTACTATGCTTCCACTAGACAACATGCTATAAAGAGGCCAGGAAGGGAGACTCCCACCCCCACTCCCAGAACATTGTTCCATCATGGCTGTCTCTGCAACAGTGCAGAAGAGAGCTGGAGAAGGGACTTAAGAGTAGGATTGGCTCTAAGAGTACGTAAAAGAAAACCCCTTGAAGAGAGGGGTTGCACCAGGCTACGTATGCAGCCTTGAGTCTGAACTAATGGCCACACATTGGCCCTACTAGTGTTGTGAGGCTGTGAACCAATTTTTGTGTCCACAGCCCCAAACGTCATCAGAGACCCCTTTGCAACTCTCAGGTATTCAGAATCTGAGCTTCAGTTGAAGATTTAATCCACTGCTCTTATTCATTGCTTGTGTTCCTGCACACTGGGAGAAATCCTTTCCCTATTAAAGTCAATGGCAAAACTCCCATTGACTTCAAGGGATCAGGATTTCACCCACTGTTTAACCTTTATTCTCTCCTCCCCTCACTTTCCAGCAAGTTACTTTGCAACAATATGTTAGACTGTTACATTTTAATTTGGAGCATTTGATCTGCACTGGCATTAGCTTCAAGGATGGTTGGTAGGACTTTAAATATTTTGTATTTGCCAAGTGTTTTACTGGGGAGAGGGGAGGGAGAGAACCTGATTCTGCTGTCACTTAAACCAGTGTAAATCAGAAGTAATTCCACTACCTCTAACTTATAGCACTAGGCTGCTATAATCGGACCCAGAGAGACTTCTGAAAAGACTGCTGCACCTGGGTGACAAAAGGGAAATGGCTTATTGTGACACTCTGAATGAAAAGGGGGGGGGGGAATCCAGTGGCTGCGAGCCAAACCTCCTACATAGGAAATACAAGCAAACTGCCTATGTTTTCATGTTGTTTTGTCATTCTTAGAGGGAGGAGGAAAGATTTCACATGTCTGAAGGAAAGAGATGCAGAGATAATGAAGCATTTTATGCAACTTCAGTGATGGTCTATGGAAGCTTTACTTAAAAAAAAAATACATTCACACATTCCTTTGCTGGTGTGTATGTGTGTGTATGTGTGTGTCGGGAGGGGCAAAGGTATTTCAGATGTAAATCCCCTGTCAGTATAATCACTGCACTGCAGCTTGACTGTCTTCATATCCTGTGTATAGTTGGGGGAGAAAAGGGAAGAAAAGTTGCTTAAGGGTGTGAATACTAATGGACATGGTGTAAACCTCCCAGTTAAACTAAGCAACAGTGTCAGCCTTGGTGCTAACCTGACTGTTATGATCCTCCATGCATTTTTATGACACTGTAGATGAAAAAACCCGAAACAATTAGGTCAGAAAAGAGATTATCAGTGGAACGTAATAACATTTTCAGTACACTCACTAAGTAACTGCTTCAACACTCCACGAAAACACTCCTTCATTGTATATATTAGTCATAATGTGAAATCTTATTCCCACAGTGTATTCAGAACCTATCTGAAATGTAATTTTATAATGAACAGCAACATACACACTGTAATGTGTCAATATTACTAGCTTTTTTTAATCAGTTGTAGGGTAATCAATACAATCTAACATGCCTCAGCAAAGCTTTTTGTTTGTTCACCAGTCTGGAAGGGAGAAAGTGAGAGAGCGAGAGCTGTCATGTCTTCTAAAATTAAAATGCTTCACTTTTAAATTACTGGATGTCACTTCAACAAAGTCTTTCAGTGTCTCTCCATTTTCCTTCAGAAGAGCAGTAACACCTCTGAAGCATCAAAAGCAAACAAGTTCGCATTTACGATTTTCTATTTTACATACGGAAACCATTTTTTAAAGTTGCAACATGTTTTTCATCTTTTTTTATGTGAAAAATACAAAGTTTGTAAAAGGACAGAATTTTTTAAAGGTTCCCTCAAACCATCCCTTGGTGTGTGATGACATCTCCTAGGAAATCTGTATTAAGGGTTTGGGGTTTTTTTTAAAGAAACAAACAAAAAGCAACATTAACTAAGAATAAAGCACAGTAAAACGCATGCTAGAAAGACAGCTTAAAATACTAAAACATACTTTGTGCAGGATTTGTCGAGACACCATAGACACATATATAGACAGATGCTATCAAGCAATTTAAATTCAATTTAACCTTCCTTCAATGTTAAACTTAAGGGGCAAAATGTTGCTCCCACTCAAATCTGTAAACACTTCTCCAGGCTTACATGAGGGCACAAGTATGCCCATAAATTACTGTGCAACACCAACTATTTGAATGTCTCAGGTAACAGTCAAAAATTTCAAAGAAACCTTTTGCACTCTGGTGTTTAGATCTCAACTGCTTTCTGAGATCTTGGATTCAACGCAAATAACCTTGAGTAGCAATGGCAATTTCCAGTTTTGAGTGGGGTTAAAGAGGAAATACTAACAAAGAAGCAGGAGTCTACTGGTATGTCGGCACCACAATTCAAGGTGTGATTGCAGCTTGAGTACACATGTTCATGCTAGCTTTACCTATGCTAATGTGGCTACAAATAATAGAGGCGGTGGCTTGGGCTTCAACGTGGGGTTTACAAGTTAACATGCTAGTCCATGTCAAAACGTGTGCCGCCATGTCAGCACTGCTATTTTTAGGTGTGTTAGTGTGGGTAAAGCTAGTGTAGGTCTGTCTACCCATGCTGCAATTGCACCTCAGTAGTGTAGACATTCACAAAGTGGGACTGAGGGTTCAATAAGAGGCAACAGTTTTGAGGGGCATCTGAAAGAAATTCAAGTTCTAATGAAGGGTATGGACAACAGTCCCAAGAAAGAAGGGTAGGACCTTACAGGTAGGACCAAAAAACTGAAGATGAGTATGGAAGAGGGGATGAATGGAACCTGAGGAAGATGAGAGCTAAAATCTCAAAATATCTTTATGCCGAGATCTCCTACCAGATTAGTATTCATGTGATGAATGTACAAATCAATTCTGATTTGACAGGCACACATGATTTTAATGCAAATATGCTTGTCACAGACATGATTAGGCCAAAATCTCAGAAGGTGTAAAATGGCGTAGCTCCACTGAGCTCATTGGAACTATGTCAATTTACACCAGCTGACAACTGGTCCTTTTGTTTTTTGACATATCTTGGTGATAGTTTATTGAAAGTGAATATCACTGTGTTGAGCCCCAGAGCCATTTGAAAGGTGGCAGAGAATAAAGCAGGAGATGGTTCCAATCCCTAGACCATGTTGTGTTCTCAATGAACTCTATGTCAAAATTCCAATTGGTTATAATGGGAGTCAGAATGGTGTCCCATATTAGTTTAGGTTGCTTACACCCATTTAGCTAGTAATTCTGTGTGGCTGAAAAACACTTTAGCTAAGGATTATATACCCTCCCATACAACACATATGAAAATTACATCAGATTAACGTTTCACTTGTGTTCTTATGCAGCAGGTGAGGGGTGTGATCCTTCCATATCCACTGTCTGCTAATTGGGATCCATAACTGCTTAGGTCAGGATGATCAAGTCATGGCACCTGCAATTTGATTGGTCCAGAGTGGTTATCTTGCCATAAAGGAATATTTGCCATATTTTCATTGGAAAGTACTTTTTTTCCAGTTGCCCCATCCATGATGGCAGTGCTTCCAGGGGTGGTGTTAGGAAGAACAGCAGGGTTAGCTAAATGTTTTCAGTATCTCTGTCCCTCTGCTGCATATCCTTAGCAAGAAGACTTTAGATAACCCATACTGTTTGACAGCTAGGGACCAAACCCTCAGCTAGTATCAATCAGGGTAGCACCACTGAAGTCAATTGACATCAGCTGAGGATCTGGCCCCTAGATTTTTTACTATCCAAAGTGAGAGCTCCAATTCTGCAATTATTCAGCAATCTCAAAACATTACAAAAATACTTAATGTCTCTGCAAAGGCACAGAGGGATGCTAAACTGGCTACCACCTTAGACAGTTACCCTGTGCTCTAAATGAAGAGGCTTAGCAGGGATTATTAAAACTCGCTCCTCTTTATCACAGAACGACTAGAGCTGCTTGAGTTGCATTTCTTGCTTGTGGGAAACCCCGGAGGAGAATATGAACTGGGAACGACTATATGATTGTAGCCCAATTGTTCCTATGCTTGCAAAAATCAGAGAGAAAGGAAAAAGTTATCAGGGGAAGAAATGTAAAGTGTAGCTGTGGTTTCAAGTTGCTCTGTGAGTTTCTATATTGTTACTTTGCTTTCAGGCACAATAAAATTCCAGTTTATTAATACTGCAGTTACCCAGCCTTATCACTGCTATCCACGCATACTGACTATGACTAGGGTTCTAGATTGTATTCTTTTCATTAGTGTGACAAAAGGAAAATTTAATTAGATAGCCATCTCTCAAATGGACGAGGGAAATACAAGGATTAAGGAATTAATCCTAATACTTAATTACATTAAAATATTTTATAGTTCTAGATGGGATTTTATTGGCACTCTAGGTAACCCTATTCTGCTGATTCTTTTGTGACTGCACAAAATGTTGTTATATAGCAAATATGTTATTCATTACATTAAAAAGCAGTATATACTTCCTGTCAGCTTTGTGTATGGAGCAGGAAGATCTCATCAGCAAGGTTTGTTCTGGATCATATCCATTCCTGACTGCATATCATCAGTTCAAGTTTTAGGAACAAAACAAAATGATCTACAGGTAACAGAAACAGAAAAAATGCACTGATAGAGAGATCAGGGAACTGTGACTAAATGGAACCAGGTAAGCTAAAAGGTGCTATTTTTAAATACAGAGAAAGTTTTGTGTTTGTTTTCAGGAACAGCACGTGTGTGTGTGTAAAAACATTTTATCCAGGAGACCTGCTAAATCTCAGTGAAATTAATGTGCTTGTGGATTTTTCATTTGTATAAAAGTAAGAACCATCTGTGGAAAAACAAACCTCAACTTGTTTGTGCAATTGCTTCTCTGTTGTTGTTTAGATTTCCAGAAAACATGCACATTTTTTATTTGAGGAACGTATACATCTGTTCTGCAGAATTATCTCCAGAAATCCTAAATTTTCCAATAGGAGTCTATTAAATGACATGAAAAATTAACCAACTTTTATTACATCATCTATACCTGTGCACATGTGCATGTGCATACGCATACACAAATGCAACAACAAAAATGATAATGCTTACAAGTTAAGGAGTCCATTTACTCAGGAAATCCATAAGTTTGCAAAATAATATATAATTTAGTTTTAGAGAAAGGAAGTAGGAACATATTTACTTCTGTGCTGTGTGAGGAGATATCTGTGCAGTTGGAAATGTTACAGTCCCATATGGCATACACTTTAACAGGGATGAAACCAACAAGGTTCTATAGAAATTCCTGTATAGGTTTTAATAAATTATGAGTTCATTTCTATAGTTTGATTAAACCATCCAATCGAATTCCATAATAGGGATAGTATTCTGTTATAGTGTATGGGATGATTTAAATATTTTATAGAGATGTTATTGTTCTCTATTAAATTTTACAGAAATTTTCCAGATGGAGAAAAGGGGAACTCATTCTATATGTGTTCAGAATGTTAATAGAACTTGGGATATACTTTAAACAATGACAAGGTACATTTTCCCCTGGTTCATATTGGAAAATACAAGAGCTATAATGTTAATTGTGATGAAATGTGTGTGGTTTGCATGTTTATGTGAATATTTCAGGAACCATTTAATATATTTCCTCTGGGCTGAGGGACTATATCTGAAGGTCAGAAACACAAATTATAAAATGGCATTAACATTGCAGAATCTCAGTGCAGAAGGGATCTAAGATTCCATCAAGAATTTGTAAATATATTCACTTGCTTCTCTCCAGGAGCAAAATAGTGCAGTTGAGATGAATTTTGGAAGTAAATTCTAAACAGGTGGACAGAGCAGCAGGCATCCGGCAGGAAGACGTTGCTATCCAGTCAGTGAAAAAGAATCACAGGGGCTAGAGGATGATGTAAATCAGAGTTGCCAAGCTGAATATTTTTACTGCACGTTTGAAATAAACAGACATGCATGGGATCTAGAAATATGTTCTGTAGCGATGCTGGTTCCCCGAATGGCACTAATGGCAATGGAAATGAAAGCTGCCCATATGTGCCTCATTACATAGCTCTGAAAGTTCACACAGGGTGAAATTTACCCTTGTGCAAACCGTGCATCACTTCAGTCCCACTTAAGCCTGGAGGAACAGCACAAGGCTTATGCACCACTTACATCCCACCTAAATGGCACAATGGCCTTGTGCTGGGCCTCTGTGTGGGAGTGAATTTCACCATCAGGTCTTTAAAATGGAACTTGAGTGACGTCTAGGCTTTGTGCTCTCTGGCCTCTGCCCAGCAGTGAACTCCACCCATGGCGAGCCGAGTTCCCTCCCACGTGTGAACAGAACATTCTACTGAACATCAATTTTTTAAGTCAAAACTGGCATTTTGGAGCCTCCTGCTGGTGATGTTTGCAGGTGACAATGGCAGGATGAAAGGTGCAGGTTGAGAGCTCATCAACCTGTTTCCACACTGCTCTAAATACCCGCTGACCCATCAGAGGAAGGGGAATGTTACTGGTTAAAATGGTAACTAGATGAAAGTTCTTCTTTTGCTTTTTATCCTGCTATCAAAGAAGATGAATCTTCCAGCTGTAGAAGGGCTACAACTGCCATATTTTAATTAAAAATGGGAACTCTGCTGGTAAGAGCTAAGATCCATTAGGTGTGTTAGTGCCAGGTCCAAACATGACTCCTGATCTCCTGAGGGCTTCAACAGCACATAGAAGAAACAGGCATGTGTGTGCAGGTTTTTCTGGAGATGGAGGCTGTTACAATTGATGTAACTGAGCTTCTGACCCTGTCTACACTTACCTCTGGGATTCTGCGGCAGTAGACGGGAGTTATGCAAGCTACACAAAAAACTTGCGTAACTCCCATCGACTTCTCTGCTCCTCTTCTGCACACCGTCTTCACTGCACTGCACCGACAGGAACTGTGTTCCCATCGACGCAGCGCTATGCCACTTTTGAAGGTGGTCTTAGTACATCAATTTCTGGATCGACTAAGCACGTCTTCACTGACTGCTCAGTCGATCCAGAGAAATTGATCTGACGGCAGCGACTTTGTCACCAACAGTGTAGCTGTAGCCTTGATGTCCACACAGATCAGTACATTAGCTGAACAAAGTACCTGGCCTAGAAGGTAAAAACACTCAGATTTTATATTAAACTTGGGGGCATTTAAGGAAATATGTGTGAATTGAATTTTGCTAATCCACACTATCTGTTATATACACACACTGGGCCTGAGCATATTCCCTTTAACTTCAGTGGGGAGAAAGAACAGGTGCACTAATCTTCACTGCATTGTCGTACCATCCCAATATGCAGCAAAACCATAGCTCCTGACTCCTCAGCATTTTCATACAGCCAATGCCCTCTGTGCTGTCACCTACAGTTCTAACACATAGTAGTTCATGTCCTGATGCCTTCACTGCTCCACTGTTTGGATGTCTGTGTGTTTGGTTAATGTTCTTTGGCTAGTCAACTGGCAATAACTCTGCCTGAATGCTGCCCACCTGCTTGTCTGTCTGAAGCTCTTGTCACCTTGGCTTTTCTCTCTCCTATGGCAGCTGGCCTGGCTGGCCTGATTTATTGCCTGCAGTGCTTTTCCTCCTCTGACTCTGTGCCTGAGGCTACTTCTTACATCCACAGAAGTCCAATATGCAAATCCCACTGAAGTCAGCAGAAATGCTCCCATTGCTTTCAGTGGGACTGGATCATGCCCGAAATCTTTAGGGCTTTTCCTGATGCTACAAGGATCATTACAGTGTTTAGTTCCTTGTTCAAAATATTGTACTTCTGTCAATGGTTATATTTTCCTAGCAAGGTCTTAGTTCCTGGGAGAGCATCAATGATGGACATATCCTCGAGGAGTCATCCCTATAGATGCATCTACAGCAGAACCTCAAAGATACGAACACCAGAGTTACAAACTGACCAATCAACCAACCACCCCGTGAAACCAGAAGTAAGCAATCAGGCAACAGCGGAAGTTGGGGGGGTGGGCGAAGAAAGAAAATACTGTGCAGAGCAGAAACAGTCCGAGGTCTGCACTGTTCCTGTAAGCCAAGGGTGCTGTTTCACCCCCTGCCACCTCACCTCACCCCACTGGGAGGGGGAAGCTGTTTTCACAACCACCCCTTCCTCCCTCCTTCAGCTCCAGAGCCTGGGAAAGAAAGCTCCCTGCTGCTGCTGCTGCTGCTGCTGCAAGAAACTGAAGGTTGCAGCCAAACCTGGCCTGGATCTGGAGTGGGAGTCAGCTGCACTCTGGAGGACTTTTTAAAGGGTCACAGCCTGTGCACCGTTGCAGCCCAAGCGTTGCCTGTGGCTGCACTCCTGGATCCTGCCAGCATGTCTGGGAGTGCAAGTGGCAGGGGAGGGAGGGGCACTGGCAGCTGCCTGGCATCAACCCCCTGCCATGTGCTGCCTCTGGAGCGTGACAAGCAATGCACTGAGCAGAGCGAGCCCTGGGGAGAGGCGGCTGAGGGCTGGGGCTTGTAGTGCCACAGGTGTGGGGCAGGCCCCCCCACCCCAAGTTCAACCCAAAGGCAAGAAACAAGAATAAGGCAGGGAGCTGCTTGCAAACCAGGCAGTGCTGCCAGGTGCCACCTGTGCAGAGATCTCCGCCAGCCTCAGCTGGAAGACACTGACTGCAGGGTACTGTACCATAATGTTCTGTTCAGAAGTACGAACATTTCAGAGTTACGAACAACCTCCATTCCCGAGGTGTATCTGTATTGAAAAGACTTCCACCTAGATAGTATCCCATCTTCCTAGGCAACTCCTCTTGAATTGATCTTTTTATTTATTTTTGCAGTGCTACTCCTGAGTCGGTGCCCACAAAGGCCATTTCTGCTTTAAGATCAATTTTCCTTGCAAGGTTTCCCTGCTTGCTGAACCTACTTCTTTTGGGTGCTTTCTCCTGGACAAACATTTCTGTCTGATGGAGACTACATCCCTTAAAAAAAACATCTCCCACTTAGGCACCTGAAAATGTGACTGCATTTTCAAAAGAGTAAAATGCACGTTTAGGCATCTCAGTAAGGGCACCAGATTTTCCATAAATTCTCCACATCCGGCAGCTCCCATTGAGCAAGGTGCTTAAATGGGAGGTTGAGGGTTTTTTGGAAAAAAAACCAAAAACCTGATCACAAATTGAGAGTGCTGAGCTCTTTGGAAAAATTGGCCATTTATTTATTTATTGTATGTCCAGAAAAATCCTTTTGCCTAGCCAAATATTTACTATGTTCGTTTTTTGAGGGGGATAATGATGAAATTTTTCCTGCTTTAGTTAAGAGGCTGTAATCATTTCCATTATAGCCCTTTTAGAGGGGTTTACAACTGAGCTGTAAAATATGCAAAATAGTCTGAAAACTGATGGGCATTTTAGTCCAGAAGAGTGTTTCCAAAGCATTAATTCAATCAGTTTGGCTGTAATTGTTAGAGGAGGGCAGGGATACAAATGTTTTATAGGTTTATTTGTTTGCCTTCTATTTATTTATTTTTTTTTGTTTAAAATGACAGGCAGTTAATCCATTGTAAGACCTGCTCTGGGGCTGTTAGGATGTATCCTGGCACAGATCTTTGTGTTAACCGCTTCATAGAATGCATCACTACAATTCAGCATACAATGAAACTTGAACAAACATAAGGAAGCAATTTTTCCACTTGGTTGCATTGGTGTAATTCACTCTGTGGTGTGGTTTACACAAGCAGAGTGGTAGCATTCTTCCTGGCCACATGGAAGTAGGCTGCACTGTCTCAGAAGCACTTTTTTCTTCCCCAGAGCCTCGCTGTGGGAGCTCCTCTGAATCTTCTTCTCAGGGGGTTTTGTGATTTCCTTCTGTGGCACTGCCTCCTGCTCAAACCCCTGACTTCCATGCGGCAATCCAGGCAGCAATAAATGCTGTTTGAAACAGAATTAGCACATGCTGAATCCCCGTATAGTGGCTACTAAGTAGATACATGAGGATGCTGCCAGTTCTTCCAAAGGTCCTGCTGAAGGCCATCCCACCAAAGTGGAGGGCGGGACAACTCCTGCTTCAGCAGATACCCAGGCCCTGTAGCAGTGGCAGGCCACTCACCCTGACTACTCCACATCCAAATCCAAGTTATGACATTATGGTTGTGAATGTTCAGAAATGGTTTCCCGTTCTCAGACCAGCTAAGTAATAAAACAAGTTGCCTAAATGGAGAGAGGTAAATCCGCTTAGTAAATAATCATAGTGAAGTTTGAATCTTTTGAATAGTTATTGGTAAGAGAATACATAGGAATTGATTTCTCCAAATATGATCTAAGCTAAGTCAGTTTTGTTTGACTGAAAACTGTCTATGGACACAATGCATTTTAAGGTGACATACTGTAATAGCCTGACTGGAAGATAGACAGGAGGTTAACTTCTTTTGCTGGCACTCCACTCTCTGAGCCATCTCTTCAGAGAATACAGAGCCAAACTCAAGCTCTCTATCTGGCTTTTAAAGCCCTGCCTGGGATTGATCCTAGCTCCCTGACACTGTCTTTCACTAGGAATGTTTGCAAAAAGAGATGCACTGGTGGGAGACTCCCTCCTGTTACCATAGGCAGTGTCTACACATGAAACATGCAGCGGTGCCGCTGCAGCGGTGGCATTGTAGGGTCCCAACTGTAGACAAGCCCTAAGAAACATTGGCTTGAGTAAATACAGGGCCCTGATACACCATAATATTAAGGAGCTCTGTGAGAATCTGCCAACTCCATTAGCATACGTGTTCATGTATAGTACCAATGGGATGGGTCTGACATGAGTTTTCCTATCCTTGATAGGGAAAAACTGCTGTGAACTAGGAGACCAAAGGCCAGTTAGTCTAGTTTCTATCAGTCTAGTTTCTATCACAGGAACTATTCTGTAGATGCTCACAGAGACTAGATTGAGGAAGTAGGATGGAAATGAAAGGTAGTCTTAAAAAAACAGATCATGTCATTCCAGTCTAATTCCTCGCTTTTATAGAGAATGTATTCTGGCTGTTGACTAAAGGAATGCATATGATCTCATATAACCAGACAGTAGAACAAATTTTAAAAAATAGTGCTTCACTCTAGCTGACATATATCTTGAATGATGTATGAAACACAAATATATGCAGTGTAAATCCACTAGCAAATTTGTTAAATGGGTATAAGCAAAAGATAAGTGACAGTGGGTTAAGATAAAGAATAGTAACCTATAATATCTATCAGGAGTCAGTACTTTGATACTAAGAGTTTTTTGGAGTGTCTTGTCTAAACCAGGTGCAAATATAGCTTTATTTTTCATATCATTCTCTTCAGAATCTCTAAGAACCCCTGGTGTTATATTTTGTCTCTCTTAGAAGAGATTCTATTGTCTCTTGTCTCCTAATCATCCAGTTTGTGACAACGTAACACCAAAGGTATGTGGGGTAAAACACCTGACATTTTTATAATGGTTTTCTGTTTCTTTTTTTGGTTCCCATTAAAATGGTTATAATAATGTACTGCACCTATATAGCAATTTTCACCAGAGAATGTCATAGCCCTTTACAACCGTGAGTGTATCCCAGCTAGGTAGATTAGTGTTGTCACAGCGACCTTTACAGACAGGGAAACTGAGGACCTAAGACGGTGATTGACGTGTCAATAGTGGCAAAGCAAATTCAGTGCACGAACGGGGACCAGAACCCAAATGTTTGAACCCAAAAGTCCCTTTCCTTAGCTAGTCTACTCCAAACATTTTCTGATTCACCTGTTGTTATAATTTGAAACCTATTATGAAAGTTAGAAAGAATTAGGGCCAGATTAAAAAGGAATCTACAGGTGAGTGTAGTCATTCAGTACGCTTAAAAAAAACCAACAACAAAACAACACCAAAAGACAAACAAACGGCTTTTCAATGGATGAGAACTGGAAGGGCTATCTATAAACAGCAAGGTTAAAGCTTGTTTTCTCGATATCCCCAAAATGATATGAAAGAAATATGAAGGTTCAGTTAGGTGGCTGATGAATGAAAAAAAAAATCAAAAGCAGGGCAACAAGACTTATACAAAATTGATGAAAACTTTACCTGCTTCACCTGGCACTTTTCTATTGACTTTATATAATGTGGAAAACAATCATAACAGAAATAGAATGTACTATATCAGTAACTGAAAGTAGCACAAATTGAGTGCAAACAACATGAAAAGAGAAAGTCACCAGTCCACTTAGTCAATAAAGATCACAGTTTTCAGGAACATGCTTGAATCGCTGTTATTAATCAGACTCCCAATTTACAACAGATGATACTGTGCAGTTGATGATTGATAATCCTTTCGGGCGTAATGTCAGTTCTTCCTTGAACCATGAAGACATGGTCTGTGTGTGTTTGAGAACTCATAGATTGGTGAACTCCACAGTTCACCAGCTGTCCCAATTACTTTCTATTGAGGAATAGTGCATTTATTGGGGGGAAAATATGAAAACCAATTCATAAGATTTCTCTGTTCATTTCTTGTGTGTATGGAGGTGAATTTACAACATATTGATCATAAACATAAAAGCTATTAGAAGCAATTGTTCTATAATAAAAATTGAATGCACATAATGTTGCTAGAGCACAAACATCTGTCACTCATGCAGACATCATCCTGTAAACCCATCTAACTAACTCCATTTTCTTTTCTGATTGTATCAGAGTAGCTTGAGGCATGACAGTGATTTGAGTGACAGACGTCCAACCTGGAACACGGCTATGCATACTTATGTTTTGTTTACGGGGTATCAGCCCTCTTGAAAGATGTAAATTTTTAAATTCGCTTTTATTAAGAAAAGGAAATGTAAAGAGAGAGGTCATTCCCTTGGACTGCAAAGTCAGAGTTATTGTGGGTCTCTGAATTTCATAAAAATTTTACTAAGTTTTTAAATTGACTTTTTGGTTTTTTAATGAAAAAGAGCATGAATAATTTAAAAGTGGAAAGTACGTGTGTTTTTTTATTAGAAAGTGCTGTACCAATACAGCTGAAGAGACAAAACTAAAGACAGAGCTTATTTAATCCTCCTCCCCCACTTTGATTACAATAATGCAAATAGTTATAGAACCTCCATATGAAGGCAGATTTTCCCTACCTTCCTATCAATTAATGTTAGATTTCTGGAATATAACCTCTATAAACTAAATCAATTAGATTTAATTTCTGTATGTTTATTTTACACTATAATTACTTAAAACTCTCCTAAACAAAGAGCACATGAGGTTTTTGCTCTTAAGGGTGTTAAAATCCTTTTAAAAAATTGTGCAAAACATTTTGCATTACTCCTGTTATGCATCTGTTATAACAAATCAATTCCCAACTCTGATATGCCTATGAAGAAATCAGCCAGTGTTACTTGCAGTGCATGTACGAGATTCTAAGTACTTACACTTTCATTTTGGTCCCATTTGACCATACCTTAGTTTCTTTGCAGTACAGCAGATGTAATGGGTCATGTATCCTGTATAAACAAAGTTTCTATCACAGGATCTGAAATGTAATCGAAATATGGTCCCTTGCTAATATATACATGCTCTCTCCTTAATGTTACCAATCTGTATGTTGGCATTCTGCATTATATACTTATTTGTCAAGCAGTAAATTGATTTGTTCAAGTGAAAAGGGGAGTATAATGCACACTCTTATAAGCTTGAACTACTGGAGTGTAGTGTAAAAAGGTTTAGGTGCTTATTTTCTAAAGGGCATGCTCTCATTTTAAATCCCTACCCCTTTGACAAATAAGGTAATTTCTACCTGATCATTGTTTTCCATGTTCTGGTTCCACTAGCCTAACATCCATGGTATTCCATCACACAGGCTGGGCCAGCCAAATGACTTCTTTCAAAACAGCATCCATTTTGTGTTTCCTAGTCATGAACTTCATTAGCAATATCCTGAAAAGGAAGGAGAATCCTGCAATAAGTCCCTACTGAAAACCCAGGGAATTGTCTCAACCCAGAACAAAAAGGATAGGGGAAGCTGTCTTAAATTAACTAGAGGAGAACTCCATATAATAACAACAGGATCAACAAAGCAAAACAATGAGCAGGTTAAAATTAGAATTGCAGTTTACAGGTGTCCGTTAATCCTGAATATTTGTTTATTTTAAAGCTCCTTAAAGTGCTTTAGATATGGTAATGATGGGCTATATAGAAGATAGATAGATAGCATCAATGAAAAGAGAGGACAACAAATGCTACTAGAAAGTCCTCCATGATGATGATTATAGTGGTGCAACAGCATAATGACTTCTGTTTAAAGGTGGACTTTCTAAATTCTCTAAAATTGACATGCTAAATTGGATTCCGTTGAAATTTGGTATGCCTCAAGAGGGTTAAGGAGAGGGTTAGTTACCCAAAACTGGGACCATTTAAGTTTGGGGTAGCAGAGATATAATCCCTAAAAAGAAGAGCCATTTTAAAAAAAAAATTCTAGGCAGGTTATTTTTGTGCAGAGCTAGAGACCAAACTACTGATGTGAACCAGGTCAAAATGTTCTCAATATGTTGAGTTTTACCCAAGATAATGCATGGCACTCACTAAATCTTTGGGGGACCCAAACTAAGAACAGGATTTAAGAAAATGTACATTTTGAATGTGCACATGCACCGATACAGAAAAACTGCCATTTTATATCTGTAAAGCTTGATTCTTGTAAGTGCTCCAGATTGCGTTGTAATTTGGAGTGCCTCATGGGGGCACCAGGTACCATTAGTGGGCTAAATTTGGGATCATGTGACCAACAGGTTCCTGAGTTACAGCCTATCCTGCAAAAATGTTTTTTTCTGTGCTCTTGTACTGTTAAATCGAGAGGTTGAGATTGATGGCTGAGAACTCACCCTTCAAGTAACCTTATTAAGGATAAATTAATTGCAAACCTGTGCCTAAAACAAAAGCAGTGGCTGGAGATTGCTCCAGTTGTGAGTCCTGGGTGGCAATTTTATGGGGGGGCGGAGTCAAAGTATTTAGGGAGGGGGAAATTACACACATGAATCCTTGCTGGAAGGGGAGGAGTATTAAAAGGCAGTGGAGTGGAGGAGGAGGAGGAGGAGAGGGGTTTGAGGTCATGGTGAGGGAGGTTTTGGAGAAGGCGATAAATGGGGATGGGTGGTAGGAGAGGAAAGAGAGATTTGGGGGTCAGGTGAGGGAGGTGTCATGGATAGGCGGAGTGGAGTGGTGGGACACTGGGAAGGGAGATGAGGGAGTGAATGGCAGGGGGAACTAGGGGATAATGAGAACAGGTCATTCCACAGCTCCACATTCTCCCCTCCTGTGTATGTGCCTCTCTTGTGTGCGCACACAGATCTGGGACATTCTTGTTCCTCTGGTAGGTCTAAGCCCCCTCTCTGCTCCTTTATTTGAGCTTAGATCTGGGAGTGTCTGAGCTCCTCTCACTGTTCTCATGTGTTTGCCATTATCTGGGGGCGGGCCTACTCATCTGCAAGGGTTAGATCATCTCTCCTTGTCCCCTTTCCCTCATGTGAGGGAGGTTCTTGGGGGGACTTGCCCTTTTAGGAGGGTCAGAGGCCCCTTCTCTGCTCTCCATATGACCGAGGGTGAGAAGCTGAGAACAGACATACTGCGTGCATATCACAGGTTCTAAAGCACTTAGGAGTGGGATGGGAATATCCAGGGAGAGGAATGAAGCAGTTTGCGTGTCTCAGAGCTATTGTTTCAGGTTATATGAATCTCCATGGAGTGTTTTCATTCAGCTGAGAACATTACATTGATATGAATGGGCCATTTCATGACTTTCAGAGCCTCCTAAGATGCAGATGGCTCTAAAATCTGCTTGCTTGCGCAGATTTTCTTGACATCTGTTATTCTTTGTGGGAGTACAGAGCAGGGTTAGGGATTTAATTTCCAGGTCATTTTAGCCAGGGACTCCAGAGAAATAAGCCCTGGGTGTGGTGGATAGGTGTGTGTTTGTTTGAGGCTCTTTTTTTAATGCAAGACTAAAGATCAAACTGTTACTGTGATGTGGGTCAGAATGGTCTCGATTGATCCATTTTTACCCAAGATAGTGAATGACAGCCGCTAAGTCTTTTTGAGACCCAAATTGTGAATGGTATTTAAGGCCATGTTCACTTTCTTTTTGCTGACGAGCAGTCTGAAAGGATTACAGTGCCCATGCAACAATAGCAAAAATATGAGACGGTGTCTCTTCAACCCCTTTTGGCTTGTCTGAGTAGAGCAAGGGAGTGCGCCATTTTCGCCGTGGCACCCCACCACTGATGTTTCTAGTTCAAATCTTTGTACACCTGTGCAATAAAGATTTAATAACGCTTGTTTTCTACAAATTGTCTCTGTTATAATATAACCTATGTTTATTTTATGGGGAGGTTTATTGTAAACACAGCAGAATGGTCAGCAGCTTGTCTAACCCACATTTTTGTTATATTGGATGGGAAGGAGCTGGAGACAGGACTTTGTATGTGTATGTGGTGGAGTGGATGGGGGGACAGAGGCAGGGAGAGGGATTGAGGGAGAGGGGAGGAATGAGGACCCATGGTAGGTAAGCCTTGGATTAATTTGTTGAGAAAATCTTATTTTCTTATTTTATTTGCCCATGAGGGAGGGATGCGGGGAGTGGCTACTTCCTGATCTCAGGGCAGAGTACTGTGTTGTTTGGAAAGAAATATAGGGTGGATGTCTGGAACTGACAGAGCAGGTGCCTCGACCACTGGGGAGAAAAGAAACCCATGCCACAACAGTTGTTAATATGTGGATTTTTGGGTGATTATTGCATCACAAGATTGCAGAAGTTTGAGGGACAGCAAGGCTTACACTATGATTTGGGGATGGCTAATTTGGATGAAGAGAGGTGGCCTGCATTGGCATCATGTTTTGCCCGCTCTGCAGCATCTAATTGATGATTTAAGAGATTATGATCTATTGGACACTGTGGTGATTCACTTGGGCAAAAATCATCCAGGCCTTATTCCTGGTCTACACCTCACACAATGTATGAGAACAGATTTTCATGTCATCAAAGATTTGTGTCCAGGAGCTGTACTAGTTTTTTCTGATTTGCCTGAGCAGCTGAATAATTACTACAATGAAAATATGAAAGCTTGTAGCAAGTGTAGGAAGAACATTAATCAGGAAATGGAAGGGTTCCATGGCTGACCAAAAAATGTGTACTGTTTGGCATAGAAACATTGCAAACTTTGATACCTCACTGTTTTCCTGGAGATTGGGTACATCTATTGAACAAAATCAGAGGATCTTTTTCTCAGACATAGAACTGTCGATATTGAGGAACAGAAAGTCTGTCTGTGATTCTTCAGGCTAGCCCTGCCACAAATTCTACCCTCCTACTACTCTAAACCATGACCAGGAACACCATTTCACTGAAACCTACTTGTCCTTCGCTCCAGGCACCACATATGAGTAGGTGATAGGAAGGGAGGAAGTTAACAGAAATAGAAATATTTGTAGACCAGGCAGTGAGGACTGCTGGAAGATGTAGTCTCTGCAAGGGATGGGGACAAGGCCAAGTTGGAAGAGGGAATGCAATGAATGGGTCAGGGGCATAGCTGGGGAGGCGTATGGAAGCGGGGCTGGTACAGTCCAACTGATTGGACGGGGCTGGCTCAGTATGCAAATTGAGGGACAAGCCAAAATGCTTACTAATGCCTATCAACAACATATTGTTTGCAGATTTAAAAAAAAAAAATTCAATAGCAGAAACCCACATTAATGCAGAGTTAAGGATGCTTGGAGGTATTTCATCCCCTTGCAGAATGTTGAGTTGAGCGAGACTCACATTTCTTAAAATCAGGAAATGTATAATTAAGGTTGCCCATGCCTGGAATCCAGTGGGTGACTGTGAATGAGTTGTTAAAGGAGGTGAAAAGCCTGTACATTTCAGCAACCGTGGAGTTGGCAGAGCCAAGGTATATGTGTTAACAGGGCATACTGTGGCACTGCTGAAAGAGGGCAGAATTAAGGTTGCTTGGGCAACCTGAAGCATGCGTTTTCTGGTTTTTAGAAGCCTGAGTTTTGCTCAACTCCGTGTTCTGCAAGAGGATGACCTACCACCAAGCAACGTGAACTTTGGGTTAACGTAGTTTTTTCTAATGAATTATATGAGAATTCTGAGCCCATTTCTCCATTACACTCTGGCCCCTTTGCACTGTTGAGATGGAACAAAGGGCCTGGATTCTTGCTGTAATTCACCTGGTGAATGACAATGGAGGAGAACTCCTACACCTTGTGCTCCTCAGTTCATATATGGAGAGCATGCTCAGGGAGGGAAGAGGGCAGGATAGACCATAAGACAGGGGTGTAAGTTGAAGCAGCCTCAAGGCTGCTTCAACTCACAGCGGACAAGACTGCTACGGAATCAGGGGCCATGACAGACTTCTTGATCTGCCTCTCCTCCCACCCTTTCCATCACCGTGCTGAGCAGAGGGGAAAATCAAGCCCTCTAAATCCAAAATAGCTTCCTCATGAAAGGAATCACCTTACATGCTGTAGGTTGATATTTTCTATAGAGGACTAAATATGCTGTCTTGGAATCATTACACTCTTCTCTGCATTGGCCTCTGGAGCAAAGTGGGTTTCCCTTTCTGAGACTCTTGAAGAAATAATTATGGTTTCTGTCTTGAAACATTTCTTCATTTTGAAAACCTTATCACTTTAAATTCAGTCTGAAAGGTTTGTGCCTGACTGTCTCAGCACAATAAAGTGGAAGAACCTCCCTAAAACCTCAAGAAGAGTTAACTCTCCTGAAATGAACTGATTTTCAGATCATGCAGAAGACAGTTACTTCCTTCTTGTCCTTGATCAAACATCATTGCCATTATTTATTATTTTTATTGCAGTACAGCAGACAGTCTCCAGTTGTGCTGGGACCATGCACACATAGTAAAAAGACAAACTTAGCATGTGATGATAGAAAGCAGGTGAGGAAAACCAAGCAAATTCTGGGTAACAGTGAAACAATTGTGTTTGGTATTACACGTAGTCAAAAATTATGATTTAATTTGGAATTTTTCCTCAAAAATGTTTGGTTTGGGGTCAGATTTTGAAAAATCACAATCAGAACTACAGATGTCACAAACTCCCAGCTCCAACAAAAGGCCTGTGCTCAATGGAATGTAGAACGTAGCTCACTCCTTTTGAATAGTTTATCTCTGGTTTGAAGGCAGGCTATGGGTATGTCTACACTGCAGATTAAAACAGGCTTGTGGGGCTTGGGCTTCAGTGCTGTTTCATTACTGTGTAAACTTCTGGGCTTAGGCTGGAGCCTGGGTTCTAAGAACCTGTAGGATGGGAGAATCCCAGAGCTCAGGCTCCAACCCGAACCCAGAAATCTACAGATCAGAAGTCTGAGTTGGTGGGCACAGGCTAGCCGTGGGTCTTCCTTTGCTGTGTAAACATATCCTATCAGGGTACAATTGTGAGACTCTAATGAAAATAGGAAATGGCACAGTTTAAATCAATCTTTGTCAGATGAATTAGTAAATGTCTGCTTAATTGTCCTCCTCCCAATCTTTATCTCAGGAGACTTTTATCATAATGAGTGTTAATTCTATTAAATTAAGTGTTTAAAAAAAATAAGGGGTTATTATTGTCATCTTTTCTGTGGTGCAAAATTTTGATTGATTGGTCAATGACTATTCTCTCCTTATTCTCCACTATAATAGGGCCATGAAAAAGAAAAGAAGTGGAATAGTTGGCCAATCAAATTACACAATAATGACAAGGTTAGGCCAAAGAAGGTACATTTTGGAAGTTTACAAATTACTAAAACATTTGGATTTTTCATGTTTGTGACAGAGATTGGACTGAAAACAGAAAACAGCATGTGAATCCATTAACATGACAGCCCAATAAAAAGGCAGAGAGGAAAAAAAAAACATACAAACATACATTAAAGTAATTTGAAGTGATCAGAAACAAACCCACAATGGAATTCTTCCCCTCACAAATAAGATAAAATATCCTAGAAAGTATTGCACATTTCTTTCTATTTCCTAATCTCTGCTGGTTATGTGTTCCATTATTTCATGAAGGTTTTCACTGATGTATCTTCTAAATCTGAGCTGTCTCAAAAGTAGAGGTGTGGGTCATACAAACAAGATTCAGTTCATGACAATGGCTTACAGTTAACATAACTGATCTTGTGACCTTGTTCCTCCTCCTACTGTAATGCTTGAGTCTTGCTTTGTTAATGAAAGAGCAGGTTTCACCATCTACCAGTGAAAAATGATAGGTTTATAAATAAGGAGCAATATAGTCATACGTAACCTGTGCTTGTTAAGGGTCCTGCATTAGATCACACTTCCAGTTGCATTGCTTGATCCAGTAACTCACAGGAGGGCTAATTTGTGGAGAATATAATGAAAAAGGGACAGGAGGGCTCTCTTTTCAAGGTAGAGTAGAATACCAAAGGTTTGAGGAGGTGGCTTTTGTCACTTGCTGTTTATAATGTCTCTTGTGGCCGATGTGCTATTCATATGCTATGCTTAACTAAGACTCTAAAGGGATGATTATTTTTACCTGTTGTAAGTAAAATAAAATGTCACCTCATTTGAAAGTGTCTTAAAACCTTAGGTATATTTATATGATCTCTGCAGATATTATATAAACTATGGTACTAAGAAACTTAGAACTGCCATGTTAGCTAATTTATACAGCAATTTATTTCCTGTGTCTTGGAACAGATCACAAAGGGCTCCCTTGTAAGTTCTGCTAAGAAAGGTCTCAAATCCTCCTAGCAGCTTGGAAAGATTCTGCTAAAGGACATGCAAATTCGAATAGAAATATTTTGTGATATAGTACACAACAGCCAAAGGGGATCCTTTGTATGTATCCCCGCAAAAAACTGCTTGGCTATCCTCTTCACCTGTGCTATAAACATTTCACATAGTTCAATTGGCATCTACAAGTATTATTCAAAAAACTCGACTTAGAAGATTCTGTAGTCTCCAACAGAAGCACATCAATCTGCTGTCTGATGGCATCTCTCATTATTAGTATAGTGGCCCATGACTCCAGGGTCATATCAAGGAAATCTTTCCATTTAGGAGATTTGCCTGGAGTCGTCAGCACGTATTCACTAAAGATATGTCTACATTACAGGGACTATAGCGGCATAGCTACATCACCAAAGCTTTGCCAGCATAACCCCATAGGGGTTTTTCTTAGTGTGGGAAAAACATCTCCCAGACAACAGTAGCTAGGTCAATGGACCATCTTCCATCAACCTATCTGTGACTTAACTGGGGGGTTAGGTCAGCATAGCTACGTCGATCAAGGTATGGATTTTTCACATACCTGACCACCGTAGCTATGTCAACCTACATTTTAAGTGTAGACCAGGTCTAAGTAGTATAGGCTATATTTGACCTCAAGACAGCAATCAAAATTGGATCTGTCAGTGTACCAGGCTAGGGAAGACTAAAATCCTCTGCCCCAGACAAATATGCATTCTTTGGTTGGTTTGATGGTTTTCTGGATGAGGGGATTCACCTTTTCCTGCCTCTCACACTAACTTGCTATTGTATTATAGAGACATTCCTGAGCTTCCAAGTTTCCAAGAGTGCAGAATCCCTTAAATATTCATTTTTGGAGAAGAAAATTATTTACCTGAAATTACTGTTCTCAGAAAACCCTGGTATATGCTACAGTGGATGAACATTAACCCATCTTTCTCCCCAAAGGAAGGAGAACTCTGTAATCTTTTTTACCAATACATTTTAAATTAAATTTTTGGATCTAAAAGAAAGGATTTTCATTTCCTATCTAAAAAGAGTAGGTGGCTGGAGTCAATTGCCTTTGTTATGCTATAGTAACTACTTGCTTGGCCAAATAGCTCTCAGGAGGTATTCCATCTTAGTTGTGTGCAGAAGCTGTGTGCAGAATGATCTGTTACAACATATATCTTCAGAGTAATTTCTTTCTATGCCCATCTAAAAGACAAGGAACCTGACACAGAGGGAAAGTAAGTGATTTGCCCAGAACAGTCAGTGGCAGAGTCACTTATACAAAGTGGGCTTTCTACTAACCCTCAATCCCTCTTCTGAATACTAGGCCACACTACCCTCAGGTAGATGTTCTTTGAATTCTTTATTCATAAATAATGTTAGTTAGATGCTTACTGAATACTCAATTGTGTTTTCATGGGTACTGAACTGCAGTGAGGAATATTCTTTCTCCAAGGCAAAGCTGTTAAAGAATGCAAAAAGGCAATGCATCTCAATTCTCTGTCACTGCTGGCTTCTTGAACATGAGCTGACATGCACCACGGACTTTGAAGATACGATGATTGAATCTGTATAGAGTTTAGGGGGAAAAAACTTGGAATTCTATCATCAAACATTGTCCTCAGTGGTGATTAATATAGGACATTAGAACTTACCCTGGGTAACATCTCATGGTTAAATGTGTTAAAAATGGTTATTTCTCAAAAATATATTTTACAGGATTTTGTTTATAAATATTAATAGAACAACATAGAAAATGATGTCAAAGGAGAGTGTAATTGTACAGTGTATAATATAATTGATGCAGAGTGACAGGGAAGCAAAAAGGGTGCCGTAGGATAAAATTTCCCCACTAAACTGAATAACAGAAGATCCAAAAACAGAAATGAAAATTGGAACATTGCTTACGATAGATATTTTATTTATATTCAAATACTCTCAATAAGGCTAATACATACAATATTTTCAGAAACATCTGTTTCTCCCACTCTTCAACTCAGTATTCTCCATTGCTATTTTGTTATCATCCATACAATCAGTAATTGTAATTATTTCCATTATCGTGTGTTCAGCTAAGAGTTTAGTTTCAGTAGATTAGATTGAATCCAGTTTGCTTTCATTATTTTCTATTTGTTCCACTTATTGCA
The DNA here is from genome assembly GCF_026122565.2 of Emydura macquarii macquarii. NCBI lineage: Eukaryota > Metazoa > Chordata > Testudines > Chelidae > Emydura > Emydura macquarii. The sequence continues at coordinate 16,463,203 of NW_027130617.1, forward strand.
AATTGTTCTCTTTGCTTGTAATTATTTTCCATTAAGCCCTTTGAATTCCATGAATCCTTTCTCAAAATACACAGCAATGCACATTTATAAACTAAATCCACTTTCATCAGTCTCCACATTCCTTTATTTTCACAACTAGATACATAGGTTGAGAACCACCGGTTTAGACTGTGGCCCAATCAGCACACAGTGGTGGCCCATGTGACATCCTCAGGGTCAGACAGGTAGTATATATATTGTTTGGATGCAGCCCACATAACACATAGCTGCATATTCGGCCCACAGTAGCAAATAGGTTGAGAACCACTGGTCTAAACCTGAAACAGGTTTGACTTCTTTGTCTTGAAAGCTAGTAACTGATAAATGCTTTCCTCTATCATCACTCTGTGGCTATGGGGTCATCTGCCCTTCAAATGCCACAGCCCCAGTGGATGAAAAGAGCCTTTTTGGAATCATATCTTGCGGTCTGTTATTCCCTGATCCATTGTGTTTGGGCTACCACTGATCTCTGAAATGTCACCTCATTTCTTAACCTCCTTAGTGCAACAAAAGACAAGACCAGACTACTCATGTTAGGGAAATCTAATGGTTCCAAGAGGGAAATTTGAAGTACTTGGTCTTTCCTGGCACTTTCAATTTGACCTGCCATCATGACTGCCTTTATTGCAAACTCAGCAAAAAACAATATTCTTCCTTGAGCTGGGAGTCAATCAGGGTATCTCACTTACCCTTTCCTTTCTCAAGCTCTAAGCCATCCACCAACCTCAGAAAGTGGCCCCATTGGATCTGCCCTCTTTCACTAAGCTGGGTGCAATACATGCCTATTTTACTCATGTGGAGTCTGCCTTTTTCCTGTTAGGCATTACCTTTCTTTACACTAGTAACTGAGTCTCTTCATGGTAGGATGCCTTGAGGTGATAAACATTTGGTGGGCCCACTGCTAGCCACAGCTCTTTCCCCATGGTGTTCCAGCACTGGGTTGTTGAAAGTGGTAAGCAGAAGAGTTATGTGACTTCTCTATGCCTTAGTTTACCCATATATAAAATAAATATAGATACATTTTGATTATACAGTTGTCTCAAGGGACCTCCAAAATATTCAGATAGCTGGAGTTTTGGGTACCCTAATTCAGTTTCTCTATGAATTTTGGACTCAGAAATAAAATCAAGCTTTGGATAATCAGAAACAAAGATAATTCGGGTTTGAATAACTATTGTTTTGGCTGTAAAATAATTACCTTCATTATGGAGTGAGTCTTCAATTTAATTAGGCCCCAGTACTGCAAAAACTTGTCTATGTGCTGAACTTTGTTTCCTTGAAGGATATGAGGCTATTCACAGTGTTAACTGTGTGTAGGTCTTTGCAGGATTGGGGCCATTGTTGGTGTAAGGTATTTTGAGATTCTCAGATGAATACACTGAATTTCTTTATAATATAATCATCATCATTTTCTATAAAAATATATGAATGATGGATACGCAGTTATTTTTTTCTACCAGTTTGAGATACTTTATTGCTTGTACTGGGATCCCCCATATTAAATATAGGAAATATCTCTGAAACCAGAAACTTTCAGAGCAGAAGAAACTTTTTAACATGTAACTACTATGCCTATCTAAAAAAATATATTGCTATGATTTCTCCAACTGCTTGAAGACTAACTTAATTTTTCATGATATTTTTAAGTGACTGTAGCTGTTGGTCTAAAAGTTGAACTTGCAAAGAATTGGACTTTTCATTTGTATAGCACATACCACACTGTGGAGTCTTTCAGAGATAATCAATAAATGATAGTAATAATATATCAAGGAACTGGCAAGCATGTGTTAACAAGACCAGGTAATTGTTATGTGGATCTAGAAACAACTGTCCCTTAATCCCACATAATTTTAACAAGAATTCCTTATTTGTTGGAAGCAATTTAAACCCAACTTCAACCAGAACATTTGATTTTTTTTTTTGCAAGGCGTGACATCAGATTGCAATAAACTCCTGATGCAAGAGAAAAGTGTTTGACCAATGTTGTTTCCAGGGACCAGACATAAACATATTAACCTAGGAGTTTTCAAAGTGACACAGAACAGCATGAAGTGGACTAATTTACAAGTGTGAGTTTATAAAGAAGGATTTTCAATTTGTCCCATAAACTGTGCCACTTGGCAAAAATAGGAATAGATTAGAAAGGGTGGGAGGGAATGTGTAAATTTCCATATATCTTTAAAGGGGAGGAAAGAGCAATTTAACTTTGAGAGTGCTCTAAGAGGGTTAATTCAGGAGAAATTCTGCAATTTATTCCTGCTCTCAGTAATGTTGGACCTTAGGGCTTGATGTAATGGAATGTGATTTAGAGTTCCGAATGTGCTAATTTTGTAATTCAGGTGTCCTGTGGAGAAGCTGTGTTCATGCCAGCTGTCTGGGGAATTAAATGCAGCTGATTTGTGTTGGGGAAAATGTGTAGTTTTCTTCAGGCCTAAACTGTTGTAAAATTTAAACCAATCTGTTTTTCTCCCTATTTAATTCAAAGTAGGGGATACAGGTAGGCCCCAGGGAATCACTGAGTGCTTCCCCCATACTTGTTGGTATTTTATATAGAAAATTCTGAAGTTGTGCTTTTGCTAACATAAAATATGATCTCCATGAAAGCCGCTTAATTTTTTAGTTATTACATTAATCTTGTTTTCTGCTTTGTTTTTGCCCTGGTTTCTATGTATTGTATTAATTTGGACCCTCCACACACACTAATTTTTCCCCAAATAAAAACTTGTTAAATTTTATCACTGGCTTTTGGGCATTTTGTGAGTATGAAGCATTGCAGGGGCTATAGATTAATTTTTTATAACAAACCCTTGTGTTAAATATTCATTTAATTTCTTTCCGGGAGAGATTCCTGAGGTGGGAAACTGGTTCCTAATGTTGACTCGTACTGAAGAGTAGTTGTTGTAGAAATGTGAGCTGTAAGTAGCTGGCTACCAAAGATGATGTGCTCAAACGTTAGCTTCGCAAACAAAGTTCCGTTTGCTAGATGATTACTGTAACATTGTGTGACGTTATTTTTATTTTACTTTTTTATTTCAAGATATTGCAAAATATGGTTCTTTGAAATACTGAACCATCGTAACTCAGGGCTTGTCTTCACTAGGCTGCTCTGTCAGTGCCACACCTATCGATGCAGCAACATTGATTGAGCGGGTCTGATGAAGACACGCTCAGTCAATTGCCAAGCGCTTTTTCCCAAAGAATCCAGTACTCCACCGGAATGAGAAGCATAAGCCCTCTGTAGCTGCAGTGGCTTCAGTGAAATTACATTGATTTTCACCAGCTGAAGAACTGGCCTTCCATACCTTTAAAGGGAAAGTACTTCCTGTCACTGGTTGCTTTACAAATTACTATGAAACTAGATAAACAACATGGGTAAGGCAATATCATTTATTCACCCAACTTCTGCTGGTCAGAGACAAGCTTTTGAGCTACACAGAGGCCTTCTTCAGGTCTGGCAAAGATACTCAGGGCTGGTCTACACTACAATTAGGTTGACATAAGGCAGGTTAGGTCGACCTGACTCTGTAAGCACTTACATTGGTGGGAGCAACATTTTAATGTAAGTCTCCCACTACACCTTTGAGGATGAGGATCACTTTATGAAAGGTGTTCACCCACAGGAGACGTGGTGTTTTTGTCTTTTATCATTTTCCTGTGTCAGTTTATTCAAGAGCATAGTGATTGTCTGGTTTCACCCACATACTTGCTATTGTGGCATTCAGTGCACTGGATGAGGTACACCGCTTGTTGTGATAGGCATGTGTAGGACCCATGGATTTTGGGAGGTGTTGGTCATTATAGCACCAGAGGTATGCCTGGAGGTTTTGCCTCACATGTTCTGGCAGAATCTGGTGCCGCTTTGCCTTGATGTGTCCTGGTCTGTGAGGAGCTTGATATCATTATCCCACACCCATTACACCTTACCTGACAGGTGAAACTGGTTAACTTTCTCCAAATCAGAACAGTTACATTACCTTTACTGGTTTCCTTTCTAAAACAGCTACCCTGGAAAACATTTTAAGGGGATGTTGCAAGAAAGGAAGCGAAGCCACCTGTTTATTTAGGAGAATGGTTTAACATAGTCTGGCATGGTGCATTTTGAAATGCAGTGGAGAATCCTTAAATACAAAATGTTGATGTATGGTGAAAAAAGTCTCGTGATTTTATTCCCTCATTGATATCCATAGTGATTTTATCATATGTTGCCTTTATGGAGATAAGTATAGGTAATATATTATTTTTACAGGTCCATTCATGTGAACAAAATTAGAAAGGCAGAAAACTTACAGAAGTTAATTATGCTGAAGGCTTCACCAGATAGCAGAGTCTTCCTAGTATGGGGATAGAAATTTGTTTATTCAGCTCACCGCAGCCTGAGTAATCAGATCCAACATATCCATATACTTTCATATAGGAACTGTCTATGTTCATTGGTTTTGCTAGTGATAGGATGTTATTTTTGCAGTATGAAGGAATTATGAAGGCTGAACCATGTGGAAGAATTGGATTGCCTTATGTTTCTCAAGGTAATGTTAAAATCATCTTAATTTAATTCCAAACTGTTTGCTTCTTCCACCTTTATTAAAGTGTCCAATGAAAGAGATGGGGCAGGATCAAATACTTGGTCAATGGTGCCAGCCTTGGCTGCCCATTTGTACACTTCTCCCACATATGCCTCCAAACTTCCCTCCATATATCTCTTTAGGAACGGAGGCTCCTGAATTAATTTGTAAAGTCATTCACTGCCATTTCCTCAAGATCCTGATCTGACAGCCCCTGAAATGCCTGTAAGAAATAAGTCAACAAATAATAGCTAAATCCGAAATGCAGTCAGAAATTGCTGACAGTATCATTTAATTTTTAAAAAACCATGAATTATTTGTTCTGCATTTCAAGTTCTGCATTTAGGACCTGATTGAAAATCCATTGAAGTCACTGGAAAGACTCCCACTGACTTCAATGGATTTTAGGTATTATCATTATTTGGATTAGACTCTATATACATTTTTTGTAAGATTGCAGTTGTGTCACTTTGTTCTGTGATCCCATCAGATCTCACAAACTAATCGAATCATAGACATGTAGTACTGGAAAGGACCTCAATAGATCATCTAGTCCAATCTCTTGCACTCAAGACAGGACTAAGTAGATCATTCCTGACAGGTTTTTGCCTAACCTGTTCTTAAATACCTTCAATGATGGGGATTCCACAACCGCCGTAGGCAATTTGTTCCAGTGCTTAACTATTGGCAGGCAGTTTTTCCTAATGTCCTAAAATCTACCTTACTGCAATTTAAGCCCATTGTTTCTTGTCCTATCCTCAGAGGTTAAAAAAGTCAAATTAATGGTTGACCAGGAGTTCTCTAAAGAATACATTACAAGAAGTGGTACTAGTTACACTCCGCACATTCCGCACACCTGCTTATCCATGAATGCATGCCACAACAAGGTGTTCAGGATGCTGTACTATTTTAGTATGTGAATCTCAGCACTGACCATTTGTCATTAAAGATCCACGGGCACTTAGTATAACAGTTGTGGTATGAATTCTAGTGTCCTGGCGAATTACAAATGGGCTATTATATTCTGTCTACCTAAAATTTCCCCTGAAGCTTCAGCTGGAGGGTATTCTTCATACCTCACTAAACTTTTGTATAGTGTTACTGAGCTCCTGCTTTTCACTCCAGAGGTAGCTTCATTTCAGTTGTAATTAAGCATTCCTCAACTCTTGTGGGAATTAATTAGATAATGTATGTAAAGCATGACTGATAACCTCAGATGAAAGTTGCTACAAAAGCGTAACCTGATATTCATCTTATTTTAAGAATGATGTTGGTTGGGATGTCAGGACAAAACAATCTGGCAGTTGAAAAGGGTGAGTTCGTCAGGACATAATTAGATTAGTTTCCTGAGCTGCTGATCAATTTGCAGGTTTAATCCAAGCCATTTTATAAGAGCTAATGTGTTTTGCCTTGAGCTGGAATCTTACTGTCCCTACTAATGGTCACATCCAGAGGTTATTAATATTTGGCAACAGGTCTAGTTTTATTCAGTGACAGATCTTGATCTTGTTTGATCCCTTTCTTTTTTGGGGGGGAAATTAATTTTAAATGGTGCACCTGGACTGCAGAATGGAGAATTTAATTTCATCCTCACTGTAGGATGAGAGAGAATGCATATTTATAACATGAACAGCAGACTTTTCATTCTCTGGCTCTCTCATACTTTGCTTACTTACAACATGCTCCAAAACTCCATGCTCTATGTAACAAATTTTCTAGAGTTCCTTTAATTGCGGCATTCTGTAGTTAATACTATAGTCATATGTGGTAGAGGTTTAACACAGGAATATTCTACTAGTTTAGACTAGATTTCTCCATTTTTTCAAATGATGGTACACACAGGTGAAATGCTAATGGACATTTTATTTCATATTTATCCTGTACTCATTCTGGCTTGGTTGAAGAGTGTTCTGAAGGCTTTTCTACACTAGTTCATATATTGTTTTTTGTTATGTGTATATGTGACCTTGAGAGCCCATAATGCCAACTAGCAGAGATCCCACCCCTGCATACTGTAACTCATGTCAGGCCTGTCACACTCATTGCCCCACCACACTGTTATAATTATATATCAAAGGTGTCGTGTGAGGTATCGTGTAAACTGGTAAAATGTTGGTCCCGAAAATCATTGCATGATATATATACAGGTTGTGTGCAAAGAGTTATAGATGTGACCGGAAATATGTTTTTAAAATGTGTTTGGGAGGCACAGCATGAACCCAGCCTGCCCTAGAAAAAGGAACATGTATTTACCTGTCTGCCCAGTTTGGTTACAGGCAGTGGGCAATGGAAGTATATTTATATATAATGTAAACAAAGCCATCAAGCTTAATGAGAGAAGACTGTTTAACAAACATGCTAGGGAACAGGACCTGCACCTCGGGAAAACCTCCTGGCTCTTGAAACAGAGATGATAGAATTTGGGTAATATAAATGGAGGCTAACACATTTGCGTTATCCAACACTGAGGTGTTGATAAAGCACAGCACCCTTTGAGTCTAGGAAAGCCTGAGCCTCTTGGCCTGAAAGCAAAGAGCTGAGGGAAATTTGATGTAAGTGAAAAACCTGCTTAGACATAGATTGTAACTTGCTGAAATTAAGATTTAATCACTAGAAAGTATGTTTTGTTTTCTTTTGCTTGTAACCAGACCTGTTTTTTATTCTTGCTTAGTATCACTTAAATCTCTATTCTTTGTTAATAAATAGATCCTTGTTTTATTACGAAAACATCTCAGTGCTATGTATTAAAGTTGAGTGTGAGGTCTCAGCTAAACCAACAGGCTTGTGTATGTTCCATCTCTTTGGAGGCAGCCAACTTGATCATTTCTGTGAGTGCCACGGTGAGAGGGACTGGATGCTTCAGAGAGATATCTCCAGGGAATTTGGAATTGGGGTTCACTGCTTGTTACTCACAAGGCAAGGTTTGGACTGACACAATTCTTAAAAGTTTACTGGCAAGGCAGACAGGCTGGTGTGTCAAGGAGCTGACACACAGCTAAGCAACAGCAAAATTCTCACTTGTGGAGACGAAGAGGGGTAACATAATGGCTCACAATTCTGGGTGTCCTCAGCATGATGTTACAGTATATATTCTGACATTCTTGGTGATATGCTTTGAGACCTGCTGATGAAAAGTGCTATATAAGATAAAGATATTATAAATATTATTATTAACCCACTGTGGGTCTTTGTCTCCTTCTAGTGGCTGAACCACAAATTCATGAGTTTGCTACTGCATATGAGGTAATGGCCCCAGTCCTTTAGTTCAAGCAGTAATGGTTTGTGATTTTAGACTCAGAGATCCCAGGTTTAATCCCCACAGACAGCCCAACCAGCAGTGTCATTACATGTATGTAATTATATGGTTAATTGTATGATTATACTGATTTATATTTGTTTTGTATAGCAGTACTGTGAATGTATATGAATGTGTCTGTCCCTTAGATGGAATGTGCATGTGATTTTAATATGTGGGAGGTGTACTGTCTCTGTGCTGGTATGTTTGTGTTCTCCACAAATGTACAGTAGAAAGAATATTCCCTAATAGAAATTAAAACAAAAAATTCACGCTTATTTATGGCTATGGCAATCCATCAGAAAATCCAAAATGATCTGCTTTGTTTGTTCGTGAGAGCAAAAATCCCCACTTTGACTCTCCTTTCTGCTTCCCCTGGCCCATATCATCAAGCTTAAACTTCTCCTCAACTTCAAGGCCTTGCACACACCTTCCCTATCCTATAACTCAAATGTTATTCCTTGATTCTTGTTCACATGCACCTTATTCTCCTTTGCTCTAGCCTCTTTGTTTTCTTCTCCCCACTCCTGTCTTTGTGCCTTCTTATATGATGTCTCTTTCAATCATTGTCTTCTTCAGTCCGAATTCCAGCGCACCAAGCCATCACCCTTGCTCAAGAGTTAAATGGGCCATGAATGCAGAAATTTCCAGTGTTACTCAAAAGGGACAGGGTGGGGACACAAAAATGTAGGAATTGTCATGCTGATCAGATTAGTGGTCTGCACAGTCCAGAATAAACCAATGGTGGCCAGCACCAGATTTTCTCCTCTCCAGACATGCTGGGGGACTATGCTGCAACCCCTACTCCTGTACCAGTCGGTGAATTCTCTCTGGATATTAGGAAGCTCCTCGCGCTCCTCCCAGGGCAGAGGGGAATTGCACAGCCCTGGACTGAGTGCTTTAAACCCACAATCAAACCCTTCATGACTAGTTTAGCTAACAATTTTGTGATATGTCTCCTTTAAGAAAACTGAGGTAGCAGGAACCCAAAAGAGGAAATGAGCTCTAATCCCTGCTGGCAGGTGTGACTGTGTGTTCGAATGCAGTGAGTGTGTTGTGTTTACCAGCTCTCTCCAGTTCAGCCTCTTCCCTTAGCTACTAAATTCAGCCAATGTAACATTCCATTCTATTCTGCCATGACACAATTTACTGTGTCAACAATCAATACAAAATAATGATTTGAGGAACAAGTTGTTGCTATTGATTAGAACATTTTCTGTTGTATGCCTCCTTCTAATTCATGGTAGTGTAGTGGGGAGAAATGCTTTGTTATTTACTGGTCTTTCTGCCTGCTCTTACATTATGTGTCCACAAAACAATAAAGCATTCTAAACAACTGACCCCAATTTTTTTCACCACATGTACAGGATTTTGATCAGAACTAAAAATGTTTTTAAAGTCTATAAAATATTTATAGGGGCATTAAAATGACATGTTGCCAGGATGTCATTTTATTACGATGGTGTGTCAGTTCAGGTCATGCCTGTTATGTTATATAACTGTTGAGCTGATCCTAGCGGATGATGATGTTTTGTTCAAAAAGCATTTTGGATTTAGAATAATGACCACAATCTGCTGCAGAACAAATATTGATGAGAAGACAATGCCAGCAAAAGAAAATGTGGCATATCTGGAAAAGCTGCGTGAAGCAGTGTTATTCACACTCAAAAATGCAATCTCTCTCGGAAAGTACTGCATACCTATCTGGAGAAGAGCGCCATACAATCCAAAGGCTATTGAAGTCAATGGAAAATATCCCATTGGTTTTAATGGCTTTGGATCAGGCCCTAATTGCATTAATGTTCCTTTTACTAATGTGCCTATTTATAACGAAGCTCAGCATTGCTTTTGTCTGCTTGTTTCCGCTCCATTCCAGGTGTTAGTATTTTCTCTCACTCTGTATTTTCTGTGAAACACAGATTGTCAGGAAGGAGGGAAAAGAACACAACCCTTCAACTGCAGTGATCTGCTGTAGACACCTCTCTAATGCTCTTGGCTGAGGCACAGTGAACAAGATGATGATGATGATCATGTAAAAGTAGTTAATAAAAGCAAAAGTGAAGTGGCATTTCAAGCTTGATTTGGCAAAAAACATCTTCATGCATGAATGTCTCACTCTGGTGAGAGAAAGAGAGAACCAAAAATATCCATGAAATAGGAAACTATGGAATGTCAGATGGAACAAGAGTTCAGAGGAAAAAGTCCTATTACAATCAATGAGGTAGATCCATTTAGTAAAAAAAATTTAAAGAACCAAAACAAATTTCATAGGCGCAACAGGTTTTTTGACATTTTTTAGAACTTTTTCTCTAAAAAGTGTAAAAATTAAACTGCAAGAGAAAACACCCCAGGTTTGTCTGCTTAAGGATGGCTGGCCATCCTGGTTTAAGGATGCTAGCCACTTCCCTCCCTGCCTGGCGGCTCCCATGTTGGTTTTGCCCATCTGCCATGGGACTGGAGTGGGGCAAGAGTTGTGTGAAATGCCTGCTCCCCATGATAGGAATGAGGATTTTTGTCAAAACACCAGTGTTTGCAATACTAGATTCTTATCCTGTGAGGATATGATGACTAGAAAGCTAGTATCCACCAGTATCTGGCTCCTTTGGAGGTCTCCCAGCTTCCTTAGTGGGATGCAAATATCCCATGAGAGCTACTGGCTATTTGAGCATACAGAGGGAAAACTGGCTATATGTTAACTGAGCATTTAAGCAAAATATACAGTTAGGGAAGAAAGCTGCCATCCTGAAACACACCCCTCCTCCAGCTTTGCTTTCCATTTTCTCTCTCCACCCTGTGCCCTTATGTGAAATTTTAAATTGAATTTGCATGAGATATTATTCTTCACTCACTTGATAAACAGTGTGGCCCAGATTTTCAACTGGGGCAGCCCAAGTCTTCAACTGACAGAGCTCCATTGAAATGAATGGATCTGTGTCAGTTTATACCAAATGAGGATCTGGCCCCAGGTATGTTTAAAAAATGTACTTAAAGCACTGGAGTCAGTCCATCCAGGTCATTGATTGTCACAAGTTGTACAGTTTGATTCTGAAAAGAGAGAACACAACTGGCATAGAAAAATGATTTTATCAAAGTCCTGACAAAGAATCACTCACACACCCGGTTCACCAGTTACTCATTTGGCCAGTTTCAATCCACATCTTGCAATAACTGATATTTAACTATGCTAAGATGATGATTATTCCAAAGTGTTTCTACCCTTCAGGTTACATATGATGTTGAAATTAACTGTGTACAAAAGAAAACCGGAAGGTCCAAAAAGTGGGATATATGTGCTGTCCTTCACTTAGCAGCATGACCATCTGGGCTGCCAGGGTCCCCATGAAGGTCCAGCATTCTCTTCTTTGGGAAAGTTGGAGAGGACAGGCAGGCAAATAACATCAGAGATTATAGAAGCTCAGCATTACCCCAGGAAAAGGAGTTTTACTCTCCCCATACTAACTGAGAACAAAGTCCTCCCCCCCCCTCCCCCCCGTGGCAGTATTGCACTTAGTGAGGAAGGAGACAGTAGCTGGCACTGGGTGTTTTCCAATGTTTTTGGAGTCCCATAAGTGTTCTGATCTGTTTTTAATGATGTAAAAGAGGAAACAGTTAAGGGGCTTACCATTTAAGTGACATAATACAATTTTCTCAGTTCAGTCCCATTAGTGAGTAATACTATGTAGTTAGGGTGGCTTCAATTAAAGGGACATGGTCAGGTTAAAAATCATGTATCTTAAAAAGCAATTTGTTCACATTAATAATAACACTGCACCAGAGCATTAAAAGAGAGAGTAAAACAGATTTACTTTGCACTGTTTCTCCTATTCGTTTACTTTTTCTTTTCTCTCTGCTTAAATGGAATACTCAGGTTCACATTTATTTATAGTCAGTTTCCAGTGCCCTTGATACAATATTTTTTTTAGAAAATATTTTTATACCTGCGCATGTTCCGATGAAAAATCACTGGCTTTTTAGGTTCAGTATCTCTTTTATTGGTACCTGGAACTGGAAAATTCTACTTGATTTCAAAAAGCATAGCAATACAATCTTTAGATTAATTTAGTTAACGTTTTAGTGGTTTTATTTCCAGTGACACAAAGGCAAGTAAAGGGGCCTATATAGTTAATGTGTTTTTTGTTTGATCTTGGTCCTGGATGTATTAGTTTCTTCTGATGTTTGAGTGGCAATTATTTGTTAGGTTGAAGGGTCAGAGAGAAAGTTGTGCATTGACCTGAAGAAATGTGCAGTGCTATCATGATGATGAAGAAGATAAAAGAGTCTCCTGGCTTGGGAAGTATCAGAGTTGATAGGGAGTGTTTGAAGGAGAATGTGTCATAGAGTCTAGCAGCAGTGTGAACAAAAGAAGGAAGGGAAATGGAAGACAAGCTTATCCTGGCTGAGTTGATTCTCTGTGTTTTCACATTGGGGGTTGGGAGTTTTAACAAAGAAAGGGTCATTATCTGGGACTCACAACTATGTGCTCCTAACTTTTATCTCTTCTTATCTTTTTCATGAAATTGGGGGGAAAACTACTTTCAAGCAGTGGAGTGTTGAATAATCCAGAGAACAGATGGGAAACACTCAGGAATCTCCTCTCGGCATACAGCCTCAAACAATGGTCCTTTTCAGCAGGCAGGCAGGAGGTAGCTCAGGCCCTCATGCACATACATGGAATCAATACTTCCTGTGGGGGTGGCTCCGTGCTCTTCCCACATTAGCACTGGTGGTTGTGAACAATTTGCAGCCCCACTTTGAAAGTTACTCTATGGAGTTTCTCTAGTTGCCATGCTCCAAAATACATTTCAAGTGGGAGACTCCATTTCAAGTGTAATTTGAGTCTTTCCAAGAGTTCTTTTTCCTCTGGAGTTTCACTATAGGCAAAGCCTCAGAGAGCAGGAATGGGTGACTTTATGCCTTCAAGAGATGGGCTGTGTCTCAGGAGTTGAAAAAAGCTGTGGAGTGAGTTTTAACTGAAGGACAGTAAACCACGTCACTCACTCTTTCAATCTGCTCTTCCTTTGCCAGTCCATCTCTCATGACTTAATGAGTAATCCGATTGCCATATAATATACTGAATTGTGTATTCACCATACAGTGCATACTATGGTGAAAATCAGATATGCATTCCACCCCCAAAATATATCATTTAGAGTTGGGGCTACTAGATTGCATATCCCACCACCGCAAGCCATGAACAGCAAGTAAATAAGCATTTAAATCACCCTATCTACACTCTGCTCAGAAATTTCTCCTCTCAATCTGACCTTCCTCCCTTGCTCCACCCAAAGCTCATTATCTCCTTCTTCATCCTGAGCCATTTTGAATTTAATTCCCCACCATTCCCTATTCCCTGTAGTAATAGGGCCTATGACATGGTGGGAAGGGGACATAGTAAGTGGGAGATTGGCAAGTAAAGGGAACTCAGGCACAGGGACTGGCAGCAGGTGTAGGAAGGAAAGCTGCAGAGTAGGATTGAGAAGTGAATCACCCAGATGACTTCTTGGCTCTTAGAGGTGCCTAGTCCCTCTGCAGTGTTCAGTTCTCCAGACTCTATGGTTAGCAAGCTCGCTGGTCCCATGGTTTCACCTTCACATCCTACACTCCCCTCACTCCTCTACCAAATGGAACATTATTTTCCTTATATTTCCCTGGACTGTTGCGATCATTCCACTTTCTTGGATCAAAATAAACAGTGTATTTTTATGATTATCTTGAACATCAAAAAAAGGAAAATGAAAAAGGAAAAGAATGTTCACTTTGCAGTGGGATTCAGAGGAGTGGGGTGAAGGATTGCCCATGGGTTTAGGGAAGCGGGCTCCACAGCAAGGCTGAGGACCTGGGGGCCAGAGAATCAGCTGTATCAGAAAAGAGGAGTAGTTCTCAGATCTGAGCATAGTCTTTTCTTGGCGTAGTTCTGTTAGGTTACCATGATTTAAGAAAATAGCTCATTGCATCTAAATTAATATTTCCAAAGTGGTCTATGTCCAAGATGTTACCAGAACATATGTGTGCACATTTGTGGAGTCTGGAGTTTCTTGGGTCTGGAGAAACCAAGAAAAGTGAGAAAGTCGTGGCAAAATTTAAAAAAGAAGTTGTTTTTAGCACATTTCCTCTGCAAAATTTAGTAAATATTTACTACAGAAAATTACATGGAAAATTCAGTTGTCCTCTGAAGAATTATTGTGCTAAATTTAGACTATTCAACCATTAAAGTGTGAAACGGGATTTTAGTCCTGCTTTAAATTGAAGTCTCAGTGCAACTTTATCTATGGAGTCATTACCAACACCGCCATTATAAAAGAATCCATTTACCGTGCTTATGGTGCTCACTTTTAATGACATCCCATTTCAGTGAATGCATGTTGAGCTAATGCTTTGATCAAGGGAGGCTGAGGTAGCCGTCTAGTCCATGCAAAGGCAGAGGAATTGCACAGTGAAATTTTTTTTTTAATGGACAGCATAAAAGGAACTTATAATTATGCATGTTGTACATTTTTAATTCTTTCATGTCTTCATTTGCTTTGTTAGTATTCTATCCGACTGTGAACAGTATATTGTGTGTCTCCAATATGATGACTTGTAATGGCAAGTTCGTGGCATTTGTATGTATTCAATTATTGTAAAAATGCTAATATTCATGGAATCATGAATTGCTCTTTTCTGCAATATGCAAATTGTTTTTGCCACACCTGGTATATTTTCTGCAAATCCTCATGAAAATAGTAATATTTTGACTTCATGTAGCACTTCCCATCTTAGATTGTCAGTTTTACCATTGACTTCAATGGGACCAGCTTTCACCCTTAATGTGCTTACTTAAACTGGTCTCCACAGCATAAAAAACTATGAAATTTTAGGGTCTAGCATGAATGTCCTCCAAATAAACAAGATATGAAGTAATTTCCCAGCTTTTTTAAAATTTCACTTACAGGTCTTTTTTCTTTTGTTCAGCACATTGGAGAACAATTTCCCATGATCAGGAGTTTCCTTCTATATGAAGGCCTGGTATACAATTTCTTAGGCTTATCGACAGAGGCAGTAAATTCCCTGAGAATACATGGTATCAGCCTGTGAGAGTAAGATTGTGCCCTGTCCTATTCACATTGACATCAAGTGGACTTTTGCTACAGATTTTCGTGGGAGCAGGACCCATGCCCATGTCTTTCTAAAGTTCTCTATATTCCAATCATAGACATTTCTGGGTATGAGAGAGAGAGAGAGAGAGAGAGAGAGAGATTAAAATGAAATAACTTAATTTATTCTTTTAGGCAGACTCCATGCTCTAGTTCTGATGTGTGGTGACTGAGAATATCTGGAGGTCTCCCATTAAAGCACTGTCCAAGCTCAACACTGTTTATCTGATGGGCAGAGGCAAAGATGGAGTAACACAGCACATAGGGCATTAAGGTAAACCTGTTGTGTTCTTCAGACAATGCCTACAGTCTTGGAATGTGATTGTTAACTTCTTTTAAAGTCAAATTCTTTATTCGTTTTTAATCAGAATTTTTCATTTTAAAGTTGTTTTGTACTTTTCCTTCCATGCCAACACTCTGTTCTTTATTTAAAAGTGAATGATGGAAGTGAGTGGATGATTGTTTCAAAATGATGTCTTCCCACCTGTTTAAAAACAAATCAAACCTCATCACTTTAAAAAAAAATTGGTGATCAAAGGAGAGAATGACTGTGTTCCTTGCAAATGGCAAATCATCTTTATATTAATGAGCAGGATTGCTGGCCCCAGCATATCAGATTATGATTACAGTGTAATGTGACCACAAAAATCAGCGACAAAGCAATGTTAATTGGTAGTTGCTGCTATAGTTGTTTTTTTTTTTTTTTTTTTTTTTAAAAGAAGGAAACAAAAAAAGGATAAGGTTCCCAGCCTTGTCTGAACACATGCACTGAAGGGAGAGGGCCTCTTACCATCCGTGCCTGACACTGGGAGATTGAAACGGTTTCTTTGAGATATAGACCTTGCTTGCACGATGCACACAATTGCAACCTCAAGCATCAATTGCTGTGTTGCTGTTGCACTCTAAACCTTAACTCAATCTAGACATTTAAACTGCAGGCTGCCTATTTAGTGGTGCTTCCTGGTGGCAGTTATATGATCTGTACTGGCTGTTTATTGGTTCCTGGATTGATTTAAGGCATTAATTTTGACCTATAAAGCCCAAAATGGCTTGGGAGCTTTCTATTTGAGAGACCATCTGTCTCCTCCTACCATATGGCTACTGTTGTGATCAGCAGGGGTGCTCAACATGGATCCCCACAATTTAAAAGACAGAGGAATGCAAGTAAAGCATTCGTTGTAAGAAGCCCTCAAAAACTCAAAACAAGCTATACCTCCTGGTCTAAAATAGCTTGTGTCTATTAATCTTCAGGGCATACTGTGAGGTGCATCTATTTGCACAGAGGGAGGGGCATGATGAGGATCAGAACAGCAGATTACCCTAGCACCTTGGCAGGCAGCGGAACTGTCCTCACCCATGTGCTGATCTAACCTCATCTGCTGTGTCAGGGTGCCTAGAGCTAAAGCTGGGAGAAATTTTTCATCTGAAACCTTGTTTGGCAAAAAAAATGCAGATTTCTGGTCAATGAAAACATTTGGCAAATCCATGTCGATTTTGCTGAATTATTTCGGTAGGAATAAAATCCAAAATAACAAATTCAGAAAAATTCAGTGTTGTGTTTCAACATTTTTTTAGAACAAAATGTTTTGATTTTTCAATTCAGAAGGACTGTTCTTTTTCAAAATTTCCTTCAATTTTATGTTTTAAAAAATTAAAAACATTAAGAAAGCTCAAAATAAAAAATTACATTTTTTTTTTCCAGTCTTCTTTTTTTACCTTTCGAGTCCCTGAAAATTCTTTTAAAAATTGTTTTGGGTCAACCCAATGTGAATTTTTTGCCTAGTTTCTCAGAACTGCCAACAAACCAAAACACGAGTTATTTGCACAGCTTTGCCCACATATTTGAATAGGCAATAGATCCAAATAAATGTTAGGATGTTAGGATTCTTTTTTTTCAATATACTACAAAACGTGTAATTTGTAATGGAAATAGTAATACTTTGCACTTTTTGCATGCAAATAAAAAGATATTAAATCAAAAGAATACTTGGATTGTATATTCAAAAAAAGAAAATAATTAGTATGATTGCAGTTAATTAGTAAATTCAAAGAAAGAAAATAATTAGT
Organism: Emydura macquarii macquarii; assembly: GCF_026122565.2. Classification (NCBI taxonomy): domain Eukaryota; kingdom Metazoa; phylum Chordata; order Testudines; family Chelidae; genus Emydura; species Emydura macquarii. Next base: position 16,480,299 of record NW_027130617.1, read on the forward strand.
ATGATCAAATGAGTTGAAGCCAGAAAGTCTAACCTGGTGAATGCCAAAAATATTTTTTATTTAATTTTCTAATTGAAGCTGAGAATAAAACACATTTGGGAATGTCAATTGAACAAGTTTTCAATCTGTTTTTGATAATCCCTAGTTTTATTGACAGATTCCTCTTTTACAAACCACTACCATTTTTGTTTTTAAAACAAAAATAATTTTGTTTTGTCTGTAATGGCCAAACTGCAATTCTATACACCATTATGCAGAAAAAGTCTCAGAGATAATCCTTCTTCAGAAGGAAATATCATCAACATACCTGTAAATTTTGATCATCAGATAGGAATGTCAAGAACACAGTAGTGTACTAAATGACCAGAACATAAAAAAAGGCTGTTAGAGCTTGTCTTGTTAGCATATAAGGAAAGTTGACTAAGACAGCATAGTATATCAGTCTGGTATAGGTGAATGTTGAATAATTCTATCTTGCTGCAAGTACTCTCCTGTAACTCTGATTTTCAGGAGTGCCCCAGGGTTGTTACACTGCTCAGTTGAACGGTTTGCTTTATATTTCTGTAAAAATTTGTACAATGCACAGTATAAATTAAATCTCTTATATGATTCTTAACTTTTCTTTGTGTTAAGGTATATGTAGGACGTATCATGAATTCTGTACTTTTCAGTATACAGCAGAAGTGTTTTCTGAACAAAATATGATACATAACGGACATATCAGATTAAAAATAATTATTTAAATTCCCGGTATTGCAAATAAAAACATACACACTAATCCTAATGAACACCACACAGACTCATTGCAAGATTGAGGCCTCATGTGGTTACACCTGAAAATCTTATTTACTTTTCACTATTTCCTGGGTTTGTTTCCATTTTTCTCTGCTTGGACAATAAAACCAGGCTAGTCAGTTCCTTGTTAATTTTAATTTCAGGTTATCCTGAACTAGCACAATCCTATGAGTTTGGCACACAAATGCTGCAAGAGAATGTTTAACTGATGGTTGCTTTGCTTTGCTTTTAACTTGTTTTAATGAGATTTATTACAAAAAAATCATAGCATATATGAATTAGTTGTAAATTTTCTAAAAATGTACTCTTACAAAACCTAAATTTGGAGCTAAATTTGACCTGATCTTTAAGTCAACTGAAAGAAAAGCTGTACATGTTCATGATACACTGTTCAGTAGTAACACTGGATTTAAGTATTTAAGTTTAGACTCCAATAACTAAGATACGTTCTATTTGTAAGTGCTGAGTTAAATGTATTACACTGTAAGTAGTGTATTATCTAGTCCACTGTGTTGCGGCCCTGGAGGCAATTGGCATAGACCCTCAGACTATTATTTGCGACTTGACTTTTCACAGCTGGAATGGATATGGATTTGTTATTTGTAAAACATCTATGAATTTCACCACAGGCTTTTCTAGAAACTTTGAAGCATCTGTGAATCAAACTGTTACCCAGCTGTTCACTCACAACCTGCAGGTTCTTCTAGCGTGAAGTCCCTATTAATACTGATGGTTACACTGCACCCCTGATGAGTTCTTACAACATTGTTCTTCTCATACTATGGTTAAAGGCATTTATTCCAAAAAAGAAAAACGGTGTTGATTCTTCCAATAAAAAGTTCTTGCCAGTGTTTGGCGTTACTGCCAGTGTTTTGGTGGCAACTACCCATGTTTAAATCGAAACCTTTTTTGCTTCATGTTTTTTGCTGTAGGTCTTCCCTTTCAGGCAGAAACACCCATGGTGATTTCCCACGGAAAGAACAGGGAAAACTTCCAGTAGGGAGGGGGAAAAAGATTTAGAAGCTATAAAGAATAAAAATAACTGCCAGACTAAAGTTGTTTTAGAGCTTATCTTCAAAAGCACAATTGCTTCAGGAACCCTTAACAAGAAGCCTTATTAATAAAACCTTAGAAATTTTAATTTATTTTTACAGTGACATACATATTTTAGTCTTTAATTAAAAGCTCTTAGTGATAGTAATTTGAATTATTGTAGTCGCTTACATTTTTTTTTTTCAGAAACAAATTGCATTTATAAATCATTTGGTAAAGATTATTTCAGAGATTTTGCTTGGAGAAATGGAAAAAAGGAAAAGACATTTCTGACTTTGAAAAAGAATGAGTGCTAGATTTATTTTTGATCACTTCTGCACACTCGCAGAGAACTGCTTCATCTTTGAGAATGTGTCTTTGGTTATTTAAAATTAATAACAGGTGTCTTTAAAGTTTTGGAAGTTCAGATAAGCAGCCAGAAGTTCAAATGCTTACCCAAACCTTATCTCAGTGTGTCTGGTACTGAGCTGGAAATCTCATGAGACCAGACTTTTTTATAAGATTTCCTATACTTCAGCCAAGCCAGAAATACCTCAGGAGCAGACCAACTCATGGTAACTCAGTTTCTTTCCCCAGGAAATATGGGACATATAGGAAATAAAGTTTTCCAGTTGACTAAAATGGGATTTGGATGAGACAGAGAGAGAAGTTTGTATATACATTATAAGCAACACAAAATAGGGTCTTATAATGGGAAGCATTAAGCAGAGTTGGTAGCACTATCTAGAGTTAAGATTGCCTAAGATTTCCCATTATAAGACCTATTTTTGGTTGCTTATAACTTTGACAAATTTTAACTCTTCATACTCAAATTTTCTATGCTGGGTGACTGCCTCAGGCTAAAGTTTATTGGAAAGTTTAAACAAAAATGGTTCAACCATTTCTGAGAATATGATTAGGGAAAAATAAGTTGTTTTGCCCATGTTAAAAAAAAACCCACAACTTTTGGCTTTTTTGTTGAGAAGTTGTGAGGTCTCCATGCTTTGGAAAAGGTGCTTGATATTTGGCAGCATCTTTGAGTCAGGTATGTGATTAAAAACTCAGAGGGTTTGCGTAGTCATTTTATAGATTCTCTGAGTGAAATCCTGACCCCATTGATTTTAATGAGAGTTTTGCCACTGATTTAAATGGGATCAGCATTTCACCCTCTTTGTTTTGAGATGGAAAGAAGATCACACCCCTTTATGTTCAGTCCATTATCCTGATTACCTCACACGCTTCGGGTGATGAAGGAAGTATAAAAGCAGCAATAGTGATAGACATTTAAAATATTTTCTTACCCCTGGTTTCTGTACTCAAGTAACACACTAATTCTAATAATGTATAGAAAGGACTTCTTTAGCATAAAAAGTAATTTAATTAAAATATTCTGTGATGTACCCATTGGAACTGTGGGTGACCAGCCTAGTCAAACTTTATTCACACCAATTCCCAGAGCAGGTTATTCTGAATTATAATCAGAAATAATAATAATGTTTCACATCCAATGATCATACAGTGTTTTAGATACATAAGTAAACTTTATTAACTTTGTTTTACTAATGGAAATACTGTAGGGCAATATGAAGAATTAGTAACATTTATTAAAGGACTGAGATTTATTCTTTTTGTACTTGCCTAAGTCTTTTGTTCTTTCTCAGACTGGTTGCTGATGCCAACTTGTCACACAAATGTTTACTCTTATATTCTAAACTCTTTGTTGCTTCAAGTTTCCATTCAGACTTTGATGTCATTCAATATGGTCTTCACTCATGTTTTTGTGGATTATAATACACATTTGTAAAAGTTATTTGTTTTTATTTCTTGAAGATAAGGACCCAGACTCCCCTGCCCTCACCCCATTTGTGAAGCATTTTGGATCTTACAATTTCTATAGGTCCCACATCTATATTAAATTCATATGTATGCCTTCTGAGGATTCAGCTTTTGATGATGAAATAAGGCCAAAGAGGAGATTTCAGGCCTGTCCTTGAAACTCAAAAAAAAAAAAAAAAAGATTTGTCCAAAACTCTAAAATCTGCCACAATTTTGATATAATTTAACCTGACTATTTCTGAAAATGTATGCCTTTCTGATGGGATTTTATATTAATTTTAGTATGCCATGTTCCTGGCATTAGGTTTACCTGGTTCATTAGGAGATTCAGATTATTAAATAGTAATCCAGGATTATCTGAATTATTAGTAAGTAATAAGAGATGTGACAGTTTTTCTTTTATTCTGCAGGGTGAAAGGCCTGATCCTGTGCCTACATTCTGTGAGGGAACTTTAATAATAATAACAAATATCTAGATTTTATCATCTTTAGATCAGAAAGCACTTACAAAGGAAGGCAGTAGCAATATCCCCATTTCAGAGATGGAGAAACTGAGGGACAAGGAGCGAAGTGACTTGTTCATGTTCACCCAGCAGGCCAGTGGCAGACCCAGGAAGTCAACACAGGTCTCCTGAATCCCAGTCTTAGTCCAGACCTCTATCCACTACGCTATACTAACTCTGATTATTACCATTCACCATTGGTGTAAGTGGGGGAATCTCCATTGAAGTCAAAGGATTTCACTTTTGTTTGCAAACCAAACTTTGATTTGAAGAGACATAAAGTTTGAGAAAGAATATGAATAAGGACATTGTTGGTTTTCATGTGTGTGGGTGTGTGTTTGCTTTTCCAGTGAAGAGTGAGAAAGTCATCATTTAGCTTTCCTCTGCATGTTGTTGTCCTTCACTGCACTATCACCATTTTCTCCGCTGACGCAAAACCTTCAGTCCAGGTTCAACAAATAATCACTAATGATTGTGCTGAGTTGAGTTTCTGCAGTTCTTTTCGCTTCCAAAGTATCATTTTACAAAACGTTTCCATATTACTCAGGGAATCGAAGTCAGAGAGCATTTCTATTTACTCCTTTTAGAAGCTTAGGAAACTTAATAGAGTATCATTTTGCAGGTATTGTTAGACAAAAAGCATCATTTTCCAGGTATTGTTAGACAAAAAACCCTGCATATTAAGCCATTCTTTGTGCATTAAGAATTTTTCCCCAGGTAGGCTTTATCATTTCAAGACATTTTGTTTTGTGTGTTACTCCTTTTTGTCTAATCACCTCTAAAATTATGAACACTCCAAGAACAATACATCCTGACTAGCAAAACAGTTTGAAATATTCATAACTAAGAATGCAACTGGTAACACTCATAAACAAAGTTGTTTGGAGACCCCTTTATTAATTTTTAATTTATTTTCAGTCAATTCCTTATTACTTCCAAATTCCTGTAGGGGATTCTGTTAATTAGTCATGTGTAAAATATTCATTAAAAACAGCTTCCTATTTTCTTCTTTTATTGCAAATTTACATTTCTAATCTTATAACCAAAATAAATGCCATTGGGTAGAGGGACTACATTAATTTTGATCAAACCCTTGAAATAGAAATCCACACACACAAAAATATGGTAATGAAAAGCACAATAACACTGGGATACTGTGTAAGCAGAAACAAGTATACAAATGTCAAAATAACGTCTAACTGATCCAATTAAAAACAATTAAGACCAACATTATGAAAATATGATCAAGAACCCAGTTCTGCAACCATAAGTCATCTTAAACAATAGCTTACTCTGCAAGTAGCCCTGCTGAAATTGCTGAGATTATTTGCATACTAAGATACTACTCAGCAAGAGTAAAGGTCCAAAGAATCAGGGAGAATCACGTCCAAAGAAACTGAGTAATGTTACTGGAAATAAATTCCACTTTCAGAGAAATAATGTTTTTTTTCCCAAGTTCTCGCTTCAGTTTACCTAAAAATCAAGTGGACAAAGACCTCTTAGTTACTGGACTGAATCTCAGGAGATCTGGGGTCTAGTCTTGGCTCTTCCCCTTGCTCCCTGGCTTACCTTGGGCTACTCAGTCCCTCTGGGCTTCACTTCCCCATCTGTAAAATCAGGATATTAATAGTTCTTTCTCCCATTCTTTGTCAGTCTTATAGATTTAGGCCTTAGTTCTGCAAACACGTGTGTTTAGATTTAAGCACATCATTAAACCAACTGAAATCAGTGGCATTAGTCTGCACTTAAAGCTAAAGCACATGCATAAGTGTTTTCAGGGTCAGGGCCTTAGGTTGTGAAGTTTTAAATGTAAGGAGTGGGATTGTCTCTACTGTCTCTTTGTATGGTGTCTAGAAAAATGGGGGCACCAGTCTCAGCCGGGGCTTCTGGCATTGCCTTAATACAAATTAATAAATGACTGGCCATCGTTATTCTGTTTCCTTTTCACACTGGAGTTTATTATTTTTCCTTCCTACAAAGATGAACGTGCAAAGTGATTAGTTTTTCTTACCATATGTGGCAAAAAAACAAAGTACCATATATAAAAGATTTGCAAGATTCTACAAAAGATCTGTATTGCAAATCAGAAGCCAAATCTGTAACCTGGCAAAGATCTACAAAAAATAGGCACTATTCTCTTCTCTCAACAGGGCACGTCTCCCACTGATGTCAGACATATGGCTAATTTGTTAAAATAAAGCCCGTCTGGTTTCTTTTCTCTTTTGTTGTCAGGATGGTAGGCACCCAAAGAGAAATTGTTATTGTTCTTGTTCACCAGACACCTTACTGGAGAAAAGATATTAAAAAAGCAGGGAGAAATTCACTAGCAAGAGCACCTACTGTAGAGCAACAACTTCTGAGAACATGAATCATGGCAGCAACAGGCCAAAACTGGAGTGTTCGCCCTTTCACTTATTTTTATACAAAAGTAAGAAATGATTAACATATTTTTCACCAGGCAGAAAGACAGGGAAGAAAAAAAATCAGACATAGAAGGGCTTGGAATTAAAACAAACACTGTAAATGTAAAGGGGGGGGGAAAAAGTTGTCGCACAAGACCAAAGAAAACTGCTGCACCAATTGCCAACAGATCCAAACTAGAACCAAAATGAGTGATGCAGGTTTCTGCAATACAGAAACCAGACAGATTTTTGTAAATCTTCTTATTAGGGCCACCACCACCACCATCTGTGTTTTAGAGGGTGCTGGACATAATGGGACAGTCTGATTCTGCAACACAAAAGGCAGGTTTAGAGCGCTCACGCACGATTGGTGCTTTCTGTGTACCACAGCACACAGCTCCATGAGGGCACCCAGCATATTACAGAATAAGGGTGGTTTGGGGAGTGGAGAAGCAGGTGGGTTTGTGGCTCTGTAGGCCATATGGTCATTCCCACTTCATGGAGGAAGAGCAAACATACCACTGTGGCTATTTCAGCCCTGGGGCAGCAGTAACAGCCTCAAAGCATCGTGAGGAGAAGCCTCCTTCCTCCCACAGAACTCCTAGGAACACTGACTGGTTATTCATTTTTGCATTCCCATTGCCCAAATCCAAGCCAGTGCAATCTAATGCTGACTGAAGTGTTCTTGGGGGCAGGAGGCAGTAGCAGGCAGAGCTGTGCTACCAGAGAGCTGGTGTGCAAAAGGATTCAGTAAGTTCCATCCGGCCTCTGGAAAGCTGTATTCTGATGGCCCTTAGTGAGTTTGGTTGCCTCCCTTTGAAACGTTTCTGTTTTGGTGGGCCATTTGAAAAATAATGGCACCAGAATAATGCATGGTATTCTAGGCGCAACCTCACCAATACAGCATACTGTGGCTTAGAGGCCTCTGATTTCCCCAGAAATACTCTTTTGGCCTGAGGCTCCACCTCCCTCCATTCTGTGTAGTATCTTGCACCCATGCAAAGTGATTCTCAAATTCAACCATTCTCATTTGCTAGCATTTTAGACCCACAACATTTTACACACGTTTGACTACAGAAGATGCAAAGCAGTGGAGAATCATCCATCCCAACATCCCAACACAGAACTAGCCTTTTTTCTTAATGGCATTAAAACATGAGGCCTATTTTAGCCACTATTTCCTCCACTTCACTGTCCTGATAATGATTTAGAAAATCATTATTCTAAATAAAACTCACAAAATGTATTTATATGCTATGAATATAAATCTTCTTATTAGGGCCACCACCACCACCATCTGTGTTTTTAGAGGGTCCTGGACATAATGGGACAGTCTGATTCTGCAACACAAAAGGCAGGTTTAGAGCGCTCACGCACGATTGGTGCTTTCTGTGTACCACAGCACACAGTGTGATCTTTCATTTCTTGACATAAAAACTTATCTAACTGTGGTCCAGCAAAGGTCCAGAGTCTAATCCAGAGCCCCTTTTACTGTATTTAGCATCAATGCTTAACAAACAATAGATTTACTTATTGTAGCTCCCAATTCTAACTGCAGATTGATCAATGACAAATTAATCAACTACTTAGTCATTAAAGGTTATATTGAACAATGCTGGCTGAACTGAACCATGACTCACCCTTGATAAAACACTGTCTGAAAATGACTCACTTTTATCTCTTATCTACCAAATTATCATTTTAACCCAGCAATCCATCTCCATTACCTAAGTGATTTATTTTCTTATGACTTTTCTGCATGCCACTAGATCAAACCGCCTTGCTAAAATCCAGGTTCATTTTGCCTACCACCTTTTCTTCATCTGCCTAGTGTGTTATGTGGAAAAAGCAAGTGAGTCAGTGCTCTGCAAACCTAGATTAACTCTTATTAAATGCTTTCCACTGCTTCAGTTGTCCATAAATTAATTATTTTGGTATGCTTTCAGGTTCTTCACCTGGACAAGAGATCAGGTCAAAAGTTTGATAAGTGTCCATCATTCCTTTTTTCAAGATTGGAACCACACTACATTTTCTCAAGCTCTTGGGAACGGCAGCATGATTTCCATGATTTGTCAAATATATTTGCTAATGGTTCTGCTAGTTCTTCAGCCAGTTCCTTTACGCCCCTTCAATGCATCTGTTCTGATCATGGAGCCTCTTTTTGTTAGCTTTTGTTAAATATGTGTTTACACTCTCCTTACTGCAGATTAGTTTTACATTTTCCCTTTGGTTTCTTGAATTTTGCTCCCAGTGCATGCTTGGTCCTTATTCCTTTCTATTAAAAGCTAAGAAGTATTTACTTATGAATTTTGCCGTGTCTCAGTTCTTGATGATTGTTCTTCCTGTTCTGTTAGTCAGAGGTCTTACTTTTTATCCTTTGATTTTCTTTTCCCCTAGATATATTTCCCTCCTCTCTTCTTATTTCCCTTCACAACTACAGCTAACAGGCGTTGATTATATTTTTAAGCTTCTTGGTTTTTTCCTACAGTTCTCAACTGCTATCCTGTATTGTAGTTCTTTTTTATTCTTTCCCTTTTAAAAAGCATTATGCAAATCTCTTCTGTACTTATTAAACTTCCTTTTTGAAGAAGAAGGGTTTTAATGTTTTATTTGAAATTCTGCAGATACAAAACCAGCATAAAGTAAAATGATGAATAATGAACAGTTCTAGCTACCCTTTACATCGGAAAATGGGTTTTAACTGGGGACTCCATAGGTCTCAAAGAAACAATTAAGAAAGTAAATGTGAAATAACCTGAATTATTCTTTTGGTAACTTTACAGAGATTTTCTACTATGAGGCAGTTTGTGTGTGTGTGTGCGTGTGTGTGAGAAACCTATATGGGGTGGGTGGATTTATACGGTCTGATTCTCCTCTCACATTAATGTAAATCAGGAGTAATTTCATTGAATGCAGTCACTCTGGTGTGAATGAGGATAGAATCTGGCCACTAGACCCCAGAGGAAGCCCTAACAGGGTGTTTCATGGTGTTTTAATAGGTCGTCCAGTTTGAATGTTGTCCAAGATAATGTTACTTGCTTTATTTAGCAGAATATTGTCCATATTGGTATTATGGTAGTATATCATCAGGATATTTGTGCTAGGCTCTCTACAAACACAGTATCAATATGCAGTAATTTTTAAGGCTACTGTCATCAGGCTACAGTTATATGACCCTTTTGTAAATTTGCACTGAAGTAGAAAACAGTGATATTTAGTTACAAAATGAGAGAAAATTATGGTATTGTGGTTAAGGCCCAGGACTGGGGCTTCAGAAATCTGCATTCAAATTCTGGCTTTGCCACAGTTTTCCTGTGTGACCTTGGCCAGGCCCTTTAATCTCTCTGTGCCTCAGCTCCCCATCTGCCAACTGGAGATGATGATACTTCCTTTCATTCACTCTTTGGGTATGTCTTATCTGGATTGGGTTTGTCTTATCTGGATCGACTGAGCAGTCAGTGTAGACACGCTCAATTGATCAGGAAGTTGACATACTAAAACCACCTCCTCAAGTGGCATACCACTGTGTCAACGGGAACGCAGCTCCCGTCAGCACACTGCCGAGAAGACACCGCACAGAACAGAAGTACAGCAGTTGCTTAACTCCCATCGACTGCAGCCGAATCGCCGGTAAGTGTAGACCAAGGGTTAGTCTGTTTCTCCATGGATTTACTCCTTATGTGCTTATTTTGACTCACTGTGAGTAGTTACATTGACTTAATGGGGTTACTCACAGTGGATGGAGTTAAGCATGTAAAGTGTAAATCTTTCCAGAGTTGGAGCCTTAGATTGTAAACTCATCAGCTGTATATGTGTGGGCAGGAGGGTTTCTGATGCATCTTTGACCAAAATTAATAATTTTAATGGTATGGGTGAACTCTGTGATTCACAAAAAGATTTTTGGTATGTTCCTGTTTAATTTTAAATGGTATATCACAGTTACAAAGTTAGAGTTAAATAACTTTATTCTCCGAAATTAAAAAAATCTGTCGGTTTCATTGTATTTTGTAATAAATGCATCAAATGCATAAAATGCTAACTTTCTCCCCTTTAAATTTAATCTCCTTAATTTAGCCCATAATGTCACCAAACAACTATTTTCTTTCAAAAAGCAGATTCAATTTATTTCCCTTTTATGAGAAAGCACTTTTTTAAGGAGTCCTTAATATACCATATTACAAAATGCTTCTCAGAGAGAGTTAATCATCAATCTTCAAATTATTTCATGTTACCATATAATATACCATGGTCTGTGCTGTGTTGTGGTTGGCAAGATTATTTATGGTATGTAGAGTATGGATTTTTAATGTTTCACACATTAGCCCTTAAAAAAATGCCTTTCATTTACATTCTATAGATTTCAGCAACTAGAAACATATGGTTATGAGTGTCTTGCCCAACAGTTTCTGATGAAAAGATGAGGCAGGAATTCTGAACAAGAGCCAAGATTAAAAAAGATTGTGTCCTGTTTGCCATTTTTTTTAAGCCCCATTGTGAAGTTGTTATTTTCTTTTTGGAAGGGGGGGTTGTTGGTTGTTGTTTTGATGTTGGTGATATGTAATTGGGTTTTTTTGTTTGTTTGTTTTTTGTTCTCCCCACCGCCCTACCCCCTGCTTCTTTTATGATAACAGGTACTGCAGAACTACCTTAGGGCACACTTATTACAGACTGTGTTTTAAAACTGATTAAAAATAAGTTCTCCATGCCTGTCTGAAACTTATTCCACAGAGAATTTTGTTTCATATTAGAGCAAGTAAAAGGATCTGTTGCCTAGTTAACTAGGTTCACCTTTTACCTCAGCACACAGTTAAAAAACCGTATCAAGTTTCCAGTACACTTCATCTATTATCCAGTCTTACAGCTTTCACCAGTATAAGTCCTATAATGATTGTGGCTTTTGGAGAGTTTTACAACTTTTACTTTATTATTTATTTATATTTTAGCCTATCAAGTCAATCGGAAAGATCTTGGTATCATAATAAACAGACTTGTCTTTTCAATCACTCTGTAACATACAGCACTTGGCAGACTGTCAGATGCAAGAATGAAGAGGTAAATTGCAGAATCTGCAGATTCCAGCCATACACGTGGGAATAGATTCCAAGAACTTGCAGAGAAAATGAAACTTGGCAGGACCTATGTGGAAATTAATTTCATCTGTTTTCATTTTACACTGTCTGTCATGGAGTTTTTGATCATTAAATGAAAAAAAAAATGAAATTTTGCCATATGCATTCTATAAATTTCAATTTAGCTATCAGGTGTCACACCTGCCATAACTCTATATGCTGCATTTCAGACAACAGACATAAATGTTTGTTTGTGTTACTTATGTTGGGTTGTGAAGATTTATTTATGGTAGTATTTGCAGTAAATCCACTAGTTTCAAACTGTTGCCATATAAACCTATCATTTGAAATAGAGACAGTTGTGGCAGTTTGTATAAGAAACATATTGTATGGTAATTAAATGGCAATATTTATACTCTCTGCTCTTCTATTGAAACGTTCTGAGCCTTGAAATTGATTATTATGGCATTTTGAGCAAACTCCTGTAATACAATGTGTGGGGCAGGTTTCCCCAAACTGATACAGGGAGGTGTAGTTTAGACTTCATGTTGCTAACTAGTCCATCAGTACCAAAGAGAGATTCATCATTGGTGGTGTGGAGGTGGAAGAGGAGCTAGATTTGCTGCATCTGCTAGCCCATAGCTTTTCTGTAGTGGTGAGGGGCAGTTTTAATTGCCACTGGGGCCTCAATAGGAGGATTTCATCAGTAAAGACTGATTAGGGGGGTGTGCTGAATCCGTGTATTCCCTACAGATGCCATGGCTAAAGTCTCCCTCGCCAGCACTGACACATGCTGCCCCCCAAGAATGGGTAGTTCATGGCTGCTTTCTGCCACTTCTCTAATAAATGGACTTTCCACAGTGGGGCCTCTGTCCCTAGGCTTCACCGAGCTGAGGTCACTGGAAACCCAGAATATTATGCCAGCACACCTCTTAAATTCCATTTAAGCCCAGATCCGAGTGCATATGTGTCATTTCTTAACAATGCTCGTGCCCAGATTGTGTTATTGGCCCTGAGTAGGTAATAGTCTTACAAGCTTTCCATCAGATACTGTAGTTTTGAAAAAGTGATTTGTTCTCTAATCTTTGGTCTGAGATGAGAAAGCCAGATGATTCACCTTGTTGAGAGAGAGAAATCCTCTGGTGAAAGAAGCAACTCATTAGGTACTCTAGGTGAAAGTGTCCACTTTCTGATATAATGAGAAAGAGCTGTGACAGATAGTCATCATATTCCTGTTGCGGCTAATGTTATACCAATAAGTAAGATACTGATAGTCCAGTGCTGTCTCTCATACACAGAGATAAACACTCCAAAGGCCGGTAAATGATTTAGGTTTCATAACTTTAGCTTAATACAGGTTTGGGGACATATATATAACAATAATGCCAAAAGTCCCCAATAAATTGGGGGTAAGGTTGTAATGTAAACTATCTTAAAGTTCAGTTTTTTCTTCATATTTCCATTTGTCTTACTGCTCTGTCCTATTCCATGTAGTAATGTCTAACTTCTGTGCTACAATAATGTTCAGTTGTCAGCAATACAGCTGGTCTTTTGCTGTCACATGTCCCTGCCCTCCCTGAACCATTCAGGTGACGGCTGCCATGCCATCACTTTATTAATGACATACACATACCAACTCACTTTATGGATCAATAACTTTCCCATGTGCCTTTCCCTTCCTGTGAAATCCATTTATGTATAGAAATAAATATGGCATATTACGACTGCATCTGTAAGGAAAGCCAAAGCCCCATGTATCTATTAATTAAGCTGCCAGCCAGTCAACTATTTCATGGAGTGTATCAACTACTTTGTTAGCAACCAAAAGATTTCATCAATTAAACCGCAATGCTCCATTCAAAGACCAGTGTTTGTGGCACAAAGACTGCATTCCAGTTATAAACTAATAAAGAAGATTTCCATTAGCACTTAGAGAGAATGCTTTCATGTTAGCCTGATTAATAGCACATTCTTCTTTTCCCCTGAGTGTCTTTCTTATTCTATTGAGACTGCTGTGATGTGTCAGTATGAGCATCTTTGTTACCTTCTGATTGAACAAAGCTCTCTTAGGCTGCCTTTGAAATCTTGAGGGCTTGTCATTTGAGACATTATTTTCTTAGCATGAACAAATCTTGTCATCCTAAACTAAGAAATAAACAGTCTTTTATTAGCATTTTGTGACCAAACTTTTCACTATTTACTAAAGCAGAATTTCCATTGAAATGGGTGTTCTGCATGAGCAAGAACTACAGGATTTGGCCCTGTTTAATAAAACCATCTACTAGTAGCAAAGGTCCATTCTATTATAAAATTCCTATGTACAGAGATTAGTGACTTTCTTTCCACCTCACATGTTTCTAAGGTATCTCTATCAGTGTGTTATAAAAGCGCCTATCATCATTGTAGTTCTACTAAGGGCTTGTCTACATAGGGATGTCACATCAGAGTAAATAGCTTTTTCACCTTTTTTCACCTTGCATCTTCACACAACCTGTTTTTAAAAGCAAATTATTTGGCATCTGACATTACAGTAAATATTCCTGCTTGGAACAGAAGGAATTCCGTTTCACAGTGAGTGTTTTCACTTTAAGGTTTATATGAACATATTCCTAACTAATCTGTTTCTGGCAGTCTTCCAGCTACTTGCTTCAGTTTTACATCAGCCTGTCTTTGTACCTATGTGCCCACCACTGCTCCAGGGTCATCATGACTAGATGTCACCTCTCCATTTAGGAGTGCCCTTTTTGATACCAGATAGTGGTGAGTTCACAGACTCAAAGTCACATACCCATTATAGCAGCCTGTGCTTCTGCGTGGACCCTACAGAGCTCTTGGATTTGATTGCCCTCTTGGGAGAGCTACATGCCCTGTTCCACCTGGAGAAGAGAATACAGAGATCTACAAGACACTGTCAGAGCAAATAAAAGTGAGGGGGAGCACTCCTAGACCTACTCCCAGTGCTGAGACAAAGCAAAGGAGCTGCAGCACAAATATCTGAAGGCAAGGGATAAGGACAGGGCCTCTGGTAATGGTCCCACTAACTGCCCCTACTATGAAGAACTGGACTGCTGTTTTGCAAGCAATGCCGCCTCCATCATACCCAAGAATGATGTGGAGGGCAGTTTTTTCCACAAAGCACCTCAGACAACACAGCAAGCACCCAAAACCCCCTGGAAAGCTCCCTCGACTCCATGTATACCGTGGGGTCCAACTCGGAGGATGTGACCTGGCAGATTCAGAGATTACATAAAACCCCCATGTGGGCAGCCATACTGGAAGATAGCTCTACCAGCAGCCAATTTGAAAATGCTGCAGAGGGGAGCTGTATCAGTAAGTATTATGTGATGTATTACAACTGTATCAGGGGATTTAAACAACTTTTTCTGGGTACTGGCTGTCCACCACCATAGGGGTGGAGCTAGCAGCCTCTCTCTGCATGCTCAACTTTAAACCCCCTTCCTTCACAGTGTGCTCATAAGGGCATCTATGCCAGAGACTCAAAAGCTAAAAAAAACCCTTCATTTCCTTGCAGTATCAAATCTCTCAACCATCAGTCGCTTGCCACCTCCAACCCCACTTTCCTGAACAGATCCCTGCTCATTCTCCCTTCCTCCTCCCTTCATCCACTGGGACCCTCCTAACACCCCACCCCTCCCTGTCCAAGATGTCTGCACCACAGAGATTAAAATATCAAATTCATTGCATGGCAGGCATTTAGCTAACTTGAGATTTCATGAGGTAAATAGCCCAAATCATGCTTCACAGACATTTCAAAATACATAGCGATTTTAAGGCATCTTAAGGCAGACATGGCTATCCGAATCCTCTGGGTTCAGAGAAATTACTGCAGAATTCTATTTATTTGGCATTGTACTATATGCTGACCCATGGATATCATAAAAAAAGAACTTAAGGCAAAGATAGTGCTTTCTTTTGGCATGTATATTACAAGGGAATGCAGCTTTCCTGAGACTGCCCATATAGCTAGTGTTTCCTCCCACTTTTCCACCAGCTGGGGGCACCATCCTCGTGAACAGCAGCACTGCATATCCTCCTGGTTTGCCCATTGCCTTTCTGAACAAAACCCTTCTATGTCTCCTGGGAACTCCCGGTAAAATCCCCCAATGTAAGGACAGCCTGCACAGATGCACATGCCCCCGACAAATACAGATGAATTATGAGATGCCAGGAGAGAATCATGGGAGTTTGTAAATTGACCTTAAGCCCCAGAATTCCTACAGGTTCAAGTAAGCATTCCTACAGTGCACTGCAAGAAAAATCCTAGATCATACAGCTGAGCAGTGGAATATTGACTGCACCATGAGATATCTGCTCAGAATGTTGCACAGTTAATTCAAACAAGCACAGACCTATGTAGATGCAATCAGTACCAAGGAAAGTACCTTAACCCGGTATAACAAAGTAGCGTGGGCACACTTCAGTTCAACATAGTTAATTCTTTGTTTGCTCTTAGAGCAAACAAACTAAGCCAATATAACATCGCCATGTAGACAAATCTTAATACACTAATAAAAAGTCAAGCTAGGTTTAGAATTTAATAGGCAAGCCCTTAGCACAGAGGACTTTTTTAAAACAAATCTGGTTTACATCATGTCACTTTATGCCCTTTATATATTGTGTAGGAGTGCTAGGAACATTAAAAATTGTGGTTTCACTGAATGTCTTACATACATAACATAAAAATATTTTAAAAGCAATATTTGAAGTGCATTTTCCCATAGTGTAGACCAGTGAGTCTCAACACATAAAGGAATTAAATTACATGACACATCACACTCCAATTTCAAACCTATGTAATAACTATGCACAAAGCGGAGAGTTAAGGGATTAAACGTGGAAGCTATAATCCTGAAAATGTTGTTTTTTTAGGTTTAAGTCCAGCCATTACCATTATTTTTAAGATTGCTTTTATGTGCTGAAGACTAATATCCTCACTGCATAATGGTTTTTATTGAAGGAATTGCTTGCATGAACTTATGCTAGAAATACGCAGAACTATGATTATTTTAAAGTTTCCAATCAGTTATTTGGCCATGTTCTTCCTTGGTACTGTTCAGTAAATGCTGCATTCAGGGAAGACCATGAAATTACAATTTAAAGATCCTGATAACAATGGATTTGTTTTGTGCCATTTTTAGCTCTCATTACAATTTTTGTTGTAGGACTGACACTATAGATTGCATGTAAAGTAGATTGGCCTTCAAATTCAATGATATCTCTTTGTTAGGACAAAGAATTTTGTGATAATACAGGCACAAGATTAATCCACACTGATGACAGCCTTACATGGCTATCAGAAACAGAAAACAGCACAAAATGTATCCATCCTATTGACAAGGACAGTAAGGAGAATGGGAAATGGAAGAAAATTAGTCCATTTGCATGACAACCTAAGACTATAATCATATGGTTCCATTCAAATCCTATGAACCAGAAGGAAACAGAATAAAAAAGATACATCATTTAAAACTATATGGTACCCATCAACCTTTTCAGTTTCAGTATGGAAAGCATAAGCAATGAATAAAAAAATTTGTCATCTAAACTAAGAGGGGATATACAGCACCACAATGTTCTCTGACCTGTTTTCCATAAGCTTGAATAAATCCATCATACTGTATATTCACAAAGATGAGACAATGAGGTTATATGCTCAACTGGCATAAATCAACACAGCTCCTTTAACTTCAATGAGCTCAGGATCTGTCCTTAAATCTTTAAGAAAACCCTTTACATGATAAGGAGGCTTTGAAAATACTAAAATAAAAATGACATGAGATAGCTAGGGAAGGATTTTAAAGAATGAGGTTTGGCAAACAACATGAAAAATAGAAATGCAAAAATAGGCCCTCATCCTACATGCCAGAGTGTTCCTCTGAACTAAATGGAATTTCTCCCATGCATACATTAGCTCTTGTGCATAAGTGTTTGCAGAATCAGGGCCATGGTATTCTTGTGGGGGAAATTATAGTTTGAAGTCCCACAGACTAAAATAACATAATTAAAATTCAAGCAACTGCACTAGGGTAAAACTAAAGGTTGTCCAGATTATCATAAATATGACGATGAATGTACTGTAAATCTGCAATTGTTTTACTTATTGGAAACCAGAGGTCGCAACTTCAAATCTCTCTGGAGCATGGACAGCAGTCTCTGCCTCAGCTTCTCCTCTCTCATCGCTCATCTCTCCTTCCTCGGTCGCTAGTTGCTCCTTAGCCTTCATGCAATGCGAACTAAGAAATAAGCACCAAAGAAACTTGATGTCTTTATTGGAAAGCTCTTAAGTACTTTGTCTGGGAGTCAAAATTAGAGTTATTTTAATTTAGTCCTGAACCTTTGCACTTTCACATCCAAACCATGAAATCCCAATTTAATTTCCTTTTCATTTTGACTACAGAAGTTCCTATAAAGGAAGTTGAATTTGAATACCTGCACATTTTCAAATCCCTTCCTTACCACCTTACAGAGAAGCCACTGACATATACAAATTAAACAGCAATATTTATTGGAAACAGTTATTTTAAAATAGTTCAGCTGAGAGCTTTTGCGGTAATTAGTGAACATTTCAATGGAGCCAGCTCAACCAGAACTTGAACAGTTTCATTCCAGTGCAGTTCTTTTAAAGGACCAAAGCTGCAGCCCTGCACGAGAATACCTTCCATTGTTTTTGGCTCGTGTAGGGATTTATGAGGTGGCTTGGCTCTTCAGGAACCTTATTCATGGTATTACTATGAGACTGTCATAAATATGTATTTCTTTTGCTTTTCATCATGATACTACAAAGCACCAGAAAATACTTTTCATCCTGATTTTGGCAGTCATACTTCTAGTGACTTCGACAGCTGACTTGAAAATTCCATAGACAAATACCCCAAAAGTTCATGCAATTTGTCTGAGGCCTCTGAAAGAGTCAGAGAATTATGTAGCTGAGCTACTATTGAAAGATACCATTTGCTTTAAGAACAGTAATTATATCCGAGAACTGGAAGATGCTGAATGCAGGGCTCTTTAAAAAGAAGCGCAGGGTAATCCTGGGCATTAAAGATCGTTGTGGATCTCCTTTGTGCTGGGAACATCACTTTGCAATATTTTTTTAAAAGAGTAATACGTAACATGGCTAATAAACAATGCACTGCACAGGCCTTCAAATCAGGAGGCCAGCTCCGTGACCTGCTGTGTGATGGTGGGCAAGTCACTTCACCTCTCTGTGCCCTCCCACCCTTTGTCTGCCTTGTCTATTGAGATTATAAACTCTTTGGGACAGGGAGTGCCTCTCACTGTGTTTGTAGAGCACCGAGCACAATCTTCGTTGGGACCTGTAGTGATAATTGGGCCTGCAAATTTCTCTTAAGTGTGAGTTCAGCTGTGAAAAATGAGTGAAAGTTCATAAAATGACACAATAACCTATAACAACAAATGTTAACAAGAAGAAATTTAAGGAGACAGAAAGACTGAATTAATTTTAAATAGAGAAGGTCTACTAGTACCACTTAATGATTGTGTTAAAATCATAGTTAGTGTACAAAAGGAGTAGGGGACTAGAAATCGATGCACCAAAACTCGTGCTTCAGAAATTAGGCCCAAATGGTGGGCAAAACAATGAGAGGATTGTTCCAGCAGTCCCCCTTTTTGGGTCCCCAAAATAGAGGCTGGGGGAGGGGGAAGGAAGCTTTCCACCTCTGCAGCTGCAGCAGAAGAAATTTTATCTTAATACTCCAGTGAAGACATTTTGACCATCATCACTGGTATCTGTGAGATTCCCTCATGTGTCTTTTTCTGTCCCCCATTAATTTCCTCCTGTCCTCTCTTGCTCTCTGCTTTTCACCTGATCTGAAATCAATTGCATTGCATGGCACCAATGCAGCGAAATGAGATGGTCCATCCAGCTCTGCTTGGCCTGAGAAGGACTAGTAAAGGAAAGATACCTGACCAGATCAAATGTCCTGGGAGCATGGAGGCAAGTCAGGATTCAGAACAACAGCTGTAATGGCCAACCTGCCAGACTAAAGCATTCATTCATGACTGATCAACCACCTTGTATTCTGAGAACATCAGCAAAGTCCTTATTTCCCCCATCTATACTTTCCTGTCTTCTCCCCTTTCAGCATCTTCCTGGACAGGAAAGTGACTATCATTACCAGCACAAAACTGAACAATAGAATTAAACCTTTCTTTCCCACCAAGAGGTAATGCTTGACAGAATAAAAGACGTTAACCAATATTCACGCTCTTTAAAAAGAGATTTTAATGGGTTTTGATTGTTTTGCATAAACATTCAATTGAGTATCAATGCTTTTTGCCTTCTTTTAATTTTTTTCCTTTTGTGTATTTCAATCAATACATTTCTAATATTTGGCATGAAATTCCTAATGTGTTTGCCATGGTGCTAATCAAGCTCAGGTCTCTGTATATGAAACCCAGAACATTATTTAACGCTATTTAATGTTGGACAGGGTCATGTTAACACCTCTGACTTTTTGGGCCCATATATTCCATTCAAATTAATACAACAGGACTCTAGACCCCCCTATAATACAAATTATTGATCTCCAGAGTTGTCTATAGAGCACCTTGGTGGTACTATTTAATTATAGGGACAAATCAGTGTGGCAGGCTAATTTCTCTGAGCTGCATCAATGCAAGCCCATTTGGTTTCATGCCTGCACAAAAGTCGTCTTCCTCTCTCAGCTACACTGATGTGTCCCACACAGTTATACCACAGGGTTGCATTGGTTGTAACTCAGACGAACAGATGGCCTGACTTTTGGAAAGGTCCAAATCTTCCAGTTTTTATTGCCTCCTTACTCTTGTTAATCCCAGTTCTTCACTGATTTACCCCACTCACTTCAAAGTGATTTTAAGGATGCAAAGCAATACAGGCCAGCCCTAAGATTTCTATTGGAGTTTTACAGGAGTTGAAAGAGAGTTCGCTCCAATTTGTGTTTCCCTCACTTGATACAGAAGGATCTTTGAGATAGATAGTAAATTAGTGAGTAAAGAGGAGCAAGTGAATGTAATTTACTGGCCAATCTAAAAACATTCAATAAAAAGCCTTACAAGAGTTTTTAAAGAGAATTTGTGATAATCTAGTCAGACCTCTGTCACTGTGATCATAAAATAGTTAGGAGATAGAGAAATTAGGAATAAATCAGGCTGGGCACCTATGAATCAGGGAGTCACAACCAGTTCCCTGTAGTCCTCACTTCATCACTCCAGCCAAGCTCTGCTGAGGCGAGTGGTGAATCAAGCCCTTAGTGTGATGAACTGTAAACATTGACAATTTATGCTGTGTTAACTGTCCACCTAAGTCCCATGGCAAGGCATGCAGGCTCAGTGTGGCAAGTGGGTGATAAATGCCTGGGAAAAGAGGAGGCAGCATGGTCTAGCGGATAGGCCACTGGACTAGGAGTTAGGAGTCTGCATTCTATTCCCTGTTCTGACACTGCCCTTATATATTCAGTCTCAGGCAATTCACTTCACTTCTCTGTTTTCCCTCCCACCCTTTGTCTGTCATGTCCATTTAGACTGACAAGTTTGTGTAATGAAGCCTTAATCTTGGGGCACCTGGAGTGGAGTTCCTGGCTCCATTATGACTTATTTGCACTTATTTGGTAGCACACAACAGCTGTAATCCCACTTATCTAGTTGGTGTCAGATTCCTCCTGTATATGGGGATCTCTGGGTGGCACATAAGCTTCTGGAAGTGGTTCCTCAGTGCCCCCACAGTGTATGGGCATTGTGTGGGAGGGGAAACGAGATGGGGTATAGCTGGAACACTCCTACCTATACAGCATGACTTTTATATGTGTACATACAATTAGAATTTTGCTTCAGATGACTATTTGTGAGCTTAACTTGAATTTGTGGCATGTATTTGCGCTAGTAAATCATGAACACTCAGGTGGTTTGTAAGAAGTGAAGAAGGAATGGTCACAAACACTGTCAAATGAAATTTGCTTTTGACTTCAAATGAATATTCATGAATAATTTCCTCTACTATTTGCTCACCACTCATATTTAATGATCTGGGAGATGGGATGAGGAACAAAGAGCTAAAATGTGCTGACAATGCAAAATGATTTCAGTTAATATAAACCAAGAAGCAAAGGCAGGAATTGGAGAAAAAGCTAATAAAACATAGGTGACTGAGTAACAAGATAGCAGATGAAATTCAGTGCAGACAAGAGCAAGATAATGAACACTGGAAAAAATCATTTGAACTACTTGCACATATTGATGGGACCTGAATTAGCTGTAACCTCTCTGGAACAAATCTAGGAGTTAGGATGGGTGTAGTGCACAGTATCAGTCAGAAAGCAAACAGGATGAAGTCCTGCATAGGTCCCACATAAGGCCTGTTGAAGAAGGACTTAGTTGGTGCATAGGCCTCTGCACAGGGATGAAGTTTAGCACAGGGAGGAAATGGGGAAAAATATCACTGACACTGGTCAGACTCTACCCGACTTACACCTTGTAGTAAATGATATAGCTGCATTCTCATTTTGATGATTGCTTTCAAAATTTGGGCAAGTCAACTAAAAAAAGTATGTAGCCAGAATAGAGAAGGTCCAGGGAAGAGCAACTTAAGGGATGCTGGAGAGATTTAAAAGTATTCATAGGTAGTTTGGAAATCAGAAGAGTAATAAGGGCATATGTGATAATATATAGTATTACCAAAGCCAACCAGATGCTCCTATTTACTATCTCTTATCATAAAAGATTATTCAGGCCATAACACAATCCAGTAGCTGGGACAGAGAAGATACTTTTAACCCATAAGTTACAGTAACACATAATTGCCTTTTCACCTAGCTCTGATTGTCTGTTTGACATTTCCTACGTTCCAGTGCTGGAAACTATGGCAACACAGCAACAAATGAAATCTAAAATCACAATGACTATTTTTAGCACATCTAAATGGAACTAAAAACAGATCTTGTCTATTAAGCTTTAGACCAGGACATTTTTACAGCAGAGTTATAAATCTCCTGAAAAATGGGGTTTATTCTGGAAATCATGGCAGACTTTAAGCTGTTATAGAGCATGGTTAATTATCCCACTGTTTGAAAGGTCAGAGTTGAACAATAATAGGGCCACAGATAAATAGTAGTTTCAGTTATTGCTTTAAACAACCAAAGAACAGATGAGGTAGAAGATGCTTTAAAACGAGATATCAAAGAAAAATAATAGTTTTTCAGGGAAGCCTTTTATATGGGTCAGTAGCAATAAAGCAGGGAGGAACCAAACAGCTACGTGTTCTGAGCCCTGTGGAAGAGCTTATTACTAATAAATCACCACACTGGTTCTATATGTTGATAATCATTTTATATGGGAAAAAAATATTTACAACCCACCTCCCCCCCACACACACACAAACCTTTCAGGGCACTTCCCACATAATAATAAAAGCAGAATAATAATTAATAAAGGGATAGATTCTGCCACATTTATGCTGAATACTACTTTACTCCTCCTGTAGTTTCAGGGCTTGTCTTCACTGTAATGTTAGTTGGAGATATAACTCAAGTGTTGTCCCCTAGCCCAACTCTTGTAAACACACACAAGTCTCTAGCTTGAGTTAGGTGGTGCTTTAAACTCAAGCTCACTGGCCCTCAGGGGACGTGGGTCAAAGTTCAAGTGCTGCTGAAGTTTGAATTGGCAGTACAGAGCAGACTCAGTTACTTTGTGCAGCCCATTCAATCAACCTGTGCAACTCGAGTGTTGTTTTGCAGTGTGACTGCTGTCAATCATGCTAGGCCAATTTGAGAGGAGTTAAGCTGAGTGGAGATAACTTAAGCTGATATTCCAGTGAAGACGAGCCCTCAGGGTTCCAAATATCAGATGTTAAAGCACTGTATCACATAGGGACAAATGCTGTATTTTTCTCCAGGTACTACAAGCTTTCTGCTCCATAGGAGTGCCCATATTTGGGGGGCGGTTGCAAAGGAAGAGCACCTAGCCTCTATTCAACAATCAGCTCCTGACATTGCATGGTAACATGTAAGAGAGATGCTAGGAATAGGGGCAGGCCAATAAAGGGACGGAGGTGGAGCTGGACTATTCACCCCTGCACAGATCTTCCAGTTCTCTTCCTTATGAAGTGGTTGCTAGGGCCATGGAGTAACCTCCATGGAGTGACTCCACTTGTAATTTATTAACTAGGGCCAAAATTCCTCCCAACTTCCTCTATAGACATTCCCAAAGAACAGCTGTGTCCTGAAGCACTGAAAGAACATTCATACAGAAACAGATTGCCTAGATGAGCAGATAGAGAATTTGTACAGAACTACCTGTTCCTGCCTGCACACATCAGAGAATATAGCACAATGGCCATAGGTTATCTTAAGAAATCGATCACCCTATAACCGTACCATTTTAACTTAACTTTTTGTTTTGCTTTGACACTTAACATTATTAATGGTTCATTCTGTCATAGACCTCAGAGATGGAAAAGAACTATTTGGGCCTCTAATCCATCTCTTTCTGAGTGCAGGATTGTGTCCTACAGTCTATAAGAAAGGGTATTGATTTGCATGTCATTGTGTGACAGAATAGGTCTAAATCCTGAGATCCTTGATCAATATTTATACATTCCTCAGACCAGTTGGAATTTAACTGAGTAAAGACTTCAAGATATGCTCTCTAGTTTAACCTTGTTTTAGAGCCCAGGTTCTAAATAAAGAAATGATAGTAAAAAGCCGACATGGAATAAATGTGTGGGAAATTGGGCTGGGATGTTGTGAGGTAATGGTCTAGATGGGCTAAGACAGAGATTCTCACCTTTTTTTCCATACTGTGACCACATATCACAATAGAAGAAATTTTCAGGACTCCTCTTCCATTGTTTAGCGATTTTCCTTTCAACTAGCCACCAAGACAGAGGAGGCGATCGTGACCTCCCGGGAACTGTTCATGACCCCTAGATTGGAAACTTCTGGGTACTGTAATAAATGAGCCTTTCACCTCTAATTCTCAAAATGAGCTCACATCAGCAGTGACTAAGAATCGTTACCCTCTGAAGTCAGTTCAGTGTTCTGTGTGAAATGAATTTGTGGTCTCAGTCCTGAACCTTCTGGAGAGATGTCTGCATAACAAAACCCACCATCACTGAACCTAATGTCCCAATAGAAGGTAAATGGTCATGGGAACTAAATTACTTTATCCCTAGAGGATTTGCCTGTGAGGATCCTTGTATTATTGCTACCCATCCTGCACCTGGTCTGTGAATGAAAACAGAGGACTGCAGTTGCAGGGCTATTAATCTGGTTTTCACAAGCATTAAATTCATGTATAAAGCCTCATATTGTAATATTGTTAAAGCAAGAATGAATAGAGACATACTGGTTTCCTACATTCAAATTTGCAATCTCCTTTAGCTTAACTCAGCCATGTAGATTTGGGTAGTATGTGTATGTGCTCATTGCTAGAGGTTGACTAAAAGTACATCATCCCCAGGGGTATATTCAGTCCTATTTGTCCCAATGGAATATGATGTTTGCACATAAAATGAAAAGGATTCATAAGGCACTAAGAAAGGGAGGTCAGGGGCAGTAGTTATAAAGGAGAAGCTGCAAAGACTGCTTCTGTGATAGACCTGTATGTTTTGGGGGGTGGGGGGTGGGGGGAATTGAATATTTTTCTTGAAAATAACTTCTGGAAACCCAGGAAACTCTTTATTTTGATATGACACCAGCTAAATTTTCAGTTGTGTCCAGATTTGTGTTGCCTGGGAAAAAATAGCATAATTTTCTCTTTTTAGTGACTAGATAAATTAAACATTTCCTAAGTAGCAGAGAGACTACCTGAATTCCAGTAGTATAGATAGGCTTTGGTTTAGAACAATTGAATTAGTATGATATTTACAATACAAGAATCAGAAGAAAGAAGGCTTTTCCCAAAGCATTGCTTCCTCAGTCTCTTGTGTTTGAATCTCTTTTCTTTTTGGCAGAAATCTTGATGGTTTGAGCAAGTTGTCAGAGAAATAAAAACAGAGGGAAAATGAAAAGGAACAACCAGGATAACTCTTAACTGTTGATATCAAATATTCACCAACCCTTTTTTAACTTTTCCAGTAATGAAAACAGATTTTGTTTGTGTGCATATGTGTGTGAGTCTGTGTGTGTCTTGTGGTGGGTGGATGCTGAGATCTTTGCAGATAGATAGACGGATGGATGAAAGATTCTGACAGTGCTAGAGTTGTTTGTGTTGGATCAGAGCTGTGTATGAAATTGTGAGAGAGATGGGGATGTGTAAGAGTATATTGAATTGAGCGCATGAAGCCAGGGTTGCAAGGACTTTAGTTGGAGTTGGTAGGACCTCTGAGCTTCTAACACACACATGGATGCTTTTAACCCAAGGTGATAGCCCTTGCCTCAGAAGGTACAATACTATAATGTATTCTGTGGGGCATGGGACACCCTTTGAAAAATGTCAAGCTTCCAATTTGAATGTCTGAGGGGCACAATCAGAGGGGTGAGTCTGTCTAAATTGTCATATGATCTCCAAAATCACAGCTAGATTTTCTGTGCTCATTCACCTGTTAGCATCCTAGGTCTGTTGCAAGGTTCTTTTAGAAGGATATGGGACACCCTAAACTTTTTCATTCACTTGATTTCTAATTTTTTTCTGGTTTTGTAGGTGGTCTTTGGAACGAAACAATTGCTCTATTTTTTATCTATTATGCAAGATGACTAAGACAAAGCCCTAGGAAGTGAGAACGACCCTCATTCATCATCAATGGGCATTACCTTTATAACCTTGCCTGCATAATCGGCATCTCAGTTACCTTTCAAAAATTCTGTGGGTAAATACATTTCTTCATGATGCAAATCCTGGAACATATCCAATCATTATCTAATATCTAACATTATCCACCATCTAAGAGCAGACTGGTGTCTTCCAACCAAACACGCAGCTATTTATTGAAAACTTTACAGTTTGACACAGGATATTTTAATCACTGTGATTAGAGTTATAAAAAATCAGATTTTTTACATTTAGGGACTCTCATCTGCACATATATATATGCTCATGCCTAACTAAGGCCCTGATCCTGCATACACAAATGGGACTATTCCCCATGTATAAAGTTAAGCATGTGCATAAGTCTTTGTAGGATTGGGGCCTTATTCTTTAACATATTCAATGAAAACCTGCTAATCAGGTACATGCAAATATACATCTCTGGTGAAAAGACAATCAAGCTATTTGCCTACAGCTAATTTTAGTGGGACAGAGAGTTAATTGTTAAGTCTGTGCTTTACTAGAGGCTCCTTTATTTACAGGTATCATGAGCTTGTGAAGATAAGTTTGTTAACATTTGCAAGTAGAGAGCATCCATGCCTCATCCACATGGGCAATCCAGGCTGAGTAAGGGGAAGCATGTAGCTGCACTGTCTCAGAAGCAAGGCAAGAATCAGAGTGACACAGAGCCTTATGTAGATTATAAATACTAAAGGCTATATTTTCTTTACCATGTTGTCATGATCATTTATTTTTATGTTTCCTTGTTTGTAGGGAAGTGGGAGAGATTTTTCAGCATTGACGCTCCATGCCACCTTCTCACATGTCATTTATTTGAATGTCATTTTCAAATTCACATGGATGTGTGAATATGTATGCACATGCCCCTATCCTTGTCTATCTATAG
The DNA here is from genome assembly GCF_026122565.2 of Emydura macquarii macquarii. Classification (NCBI taxonomy): domain Eukaryota; kingdom Metazoa; phylum Chordata; order Testudines; family Chelidae; genus Emydura; species Emydura macquarii. The sequence goes on from NW_027130617.1 coordinate 16,507,606, forward strand.
ATATGGGCATGTATGTATCAATTTTATATTTTTATTACCTCTCACTAATTTTTTTCTCAACAGATTTTGAAAACTTTGACAGGGAAGATTTTGAAAGTGTCTACATTTTCATGTGTTTCACCTACTTTTCTCTTCTTATGTGACAATCTACTCCTTATCCCATATGCTGGTTAGACACTATCAGTAAATCCGTCTGGTTTAAGCTCCAAAATGTCTCTGAAATCTTCCCTTTCCTTTTCATTCTCACCACAGAAATCCTTCCATCAACCTCTCCATTCTTGATTATTACAATGTTATTCTCCTCAGAATCCAGTTGACACATCATGCAGTTTTTCCTGTACTCTGTTGCAAAAATAAGCCACCTATCCCAGTATTAAGATCACATTCAGACATTCCTAAATCCCTGGCTTCCTGTTGCCTACTCAATCTGATCTGAGCTCCTCATATCATTTTCAGTTCCCTCACAACTTACACCTTCTGCTCTGCTTATGTCATCTATCTCCCTTATGCCCTCCTTGCACATCTAATGGCATCCATCTAATGCTATTCATCAGATAGCCCCCTTTTACCATTCCAACCTATGCTCCTTCTTTGATGTTACTCTCTATGCCTGGGTCCAAGGTTGCTCAGCAATACTGTAGGAGATGGAATTATGACAGTATCCTAGCCTGTCTGGTACATTTCCTGTGAAGGCCTGTGTTTTCGGCTACAGGCCAGAGACAAGAGAACATCGTGAATTTGCAATGAGAAGAAAGGATGTGTCTTGTATAATGGTCTTCCTAGTCTGAATAATCCATTCTGCCTTGCCTGTTTAGGCCTTGATTCAGCAAAGGATTTAAGTGCATGTCTAATTTTAAGCACATGCCTAAATCTTGTTGAGTCACATGCTTTCCTGATTACGGATTGGATTACCACAATCATTAGCAGTAAACATGTGCCTAAGTGCTTTGCTGAATCAACCTTATTGAATGCGCCTTAGTGCATAACTTGCTGCTTCAGTCACATAAATCCTTAGAAATGCTGGCTCCTCCTGCTCCTGACATTCTCAGCCATGTATTTGTCTTCCTGCCTCCTTCCTCCTTGTCTCCCTGTCTTTGTTTTCCTCACAAAGCAGAGTTCAGTGGATTTCCTGTACCTCTTCTCAGGATGTTACTCTTAAAGTGACAGAGCCTGGCAGCGAGCAGGACCTCCCTCAAGAATGAGGAAAACCGTAGGGACAAGAGCAATCACAGGCTGTCTGGGTCTTCTCTCAGAGATAGGTGTGAGGGCTCTGACAGGGAATAGCTAGGGAAGGTATGCAGCAGCTTCTGAGCTGTTTATCAACCCCTTGCACTCCTTAGACTGTTCCTCCCATCCTCTGTGACCTGTCCACCATTCCCCTGTTCCAGTCTGCACCTCCATCCCTCCCTCGATATGCTCTGAAACTGCTACCCTCCCAGTCCCTGGTCTGCTCCCCACTATCCAAACTGCTCCACTAATCTTCACTCTCCACCCCCCTGCCACTGGCCTGCCCCCTTCCCATCTGTTCCTCCACTGCCTCACACCAATAATCTGCTTCTCCATCCCTCCACTGCCCCCTGAGTCCCTCAAACTATTTCTCTAACCTACTCACCCCCTGATCTGCTCCAATATCCCCTCCATACCATACCCCTGCCTGCTTATTCCCCTGTGCTCCTTATTTTCCTCAGAAGATCTGTTCCTCTCCTTCTCCACCCTTCCTACCCAGCTCCTGAGTCACTAAGGAGGTTTTCTGGGGGGGAAATGAGACTCATGGCAAAGGGCAGGGTAAGGGCAGCAGCTTCACTGGAGCTTCATGTTCCTAATGGACATGCGCAGACACTTCGCACATGCTCATACAGTCTAAGGCAGGGCAGGTTCTTCTGTTACACGGGGGCTCAACACCAAGCACTGCATAGCAGCACCGCCAATGAAACTGCTCCCGCTCCTAGGTAGGTGATTTTCCTTCCCAAATAAGTGAGGGGCAGGTGGAAGAAGGGAGGTGGGGTTGGAAAGATGAAGCTGGGGCACAGCTCTGCAGGGGCTAGGCAGAGGACTGAGTCATCGGCAAGTGAGGGGAAAACTCCTGGGTAACAAGAATTAGAAGTTTTCCAGATGTCCGGTTAGTGCTGCTGCTGCATTTGACTGTGCCATCTCATCAGGGTAACCCCAACATCTCAGAGGTATTAACTCTCTGAATTCCATGAGTGCTTGCATTTATTTCATTCTGTGATCTGCTCTGTAAAACCATAGCTATTGATTTGTCTCAGATAGGGATGTTCTTGGACTTCACTTCTCTAGAGCACTGGAGTTGCATTACAATCCCCTAGGTTTTTGCTTCTGATATCTGAAAGATTCTCTGTACAGTAAAAATAATTGAACGAGAAGATGAAAACTTGGTAGGAATTGAATTGATTTGATTTGTATATAGTTTTTAAACTATTATGTAATTTTTAATGTTTTGAGTTTTTCATGAAATTTTTATTTGTTCAGGAAAGCAACTTTTCAATGAACTTTTCTGGGGCAGTGAAAGCTGTAATTGTAACAGTACGCTGGCAAGTATCCAGCATGATATTTTGGTAAAGAGAAGTAAAATTGCAGGGGAAAGGAGTACCAAGAAGGGTTTCTATGTTTTGTAACTTTCCTTATGTCTTTCTAACAGTTTATAAAGTACAAAGTCAGAAATGTTTTTTCCCCTTCAGAGTTAGCCTGGTTTTCTTAACATGTTAGTAGTGTGTATAACTTTTTGTGAACTGTTTGTTTCCTCAAAGTCAGCAGTTCCTCTGCTTTTCTTTGTGTTGAAAACTATACACACATATATAAAGGGAAAGCAGGTTCTTAACTGAGGAATCATTTAGTGGGAAAAAATAAAAGGTAGCACTTTTGGAACATAGACATGATATTTAAAAAGACTTCCTATGAAATAATTTGGAGGGGGTTTTTTTAATGATAATTCTACAAATGCTGTTCCCTGTGAATTTAATTTTCTCTCAGATTGTAACTACGTTCTGTGTTAACTAAATATGGGTAAAAGTGGATTAAAAAATTGATCTGAGGAATTCCCATTGATATTTTTCACCTGATTATTGTTGGGTAGTTTGGATTACACTCCAAGCATAATTTTGGATACAAAGACAAGTATCTACCTCTTCAGTGGGAAAGGGTGGAAAACTTTGAAAATCTTTAAAAGGTCACGATTTTATACTTGTTGAGCATGAGCTCCAATCCTCCAAAGGCTTACATCTGTACTGAATTGAGTATGTTTCCACAGGACTAGAGCTTCAATCCTTTGTACCACTTCAGTGATACCATTCTCTTTAATGTTTACATAAAAACGTAAGAATGGCCAGACTGGGTTAGACCAATGCTCCATCTAGTTCCGTGTTCCTGTCTTCCAACAGTGGCTGGTGCAAAGTGTTTGAGAGGGAAAGCACAGAACAGCACAATTTATCAAGTGATACATCCCCTGTAGTCCAGTTCCAGCTTCTGGTAGTCAGAAGTTTAGGGACACACAGCATGGGATTGTATGCCTGACTATCTTGGCTAATAGCCATTGATGGACCTATCCACCATAAACTTATTTAATTCTTTTTTGAACCCAATTCTTCTTTCGGCCTTCACAACATCCTCTGGCAATGAGTTCCGCAGGTTGACTGTGCATTGTAAGAAGTACTTCTTTATGTTTGTTTTAAACCTGCTGACTATTAATTTCATTGGGTGACCCCTTGTTCTTGTGTTACGTGAAGAGGTAAATAACATTTCCTTATTCACTTTCTTCCTGCCACTCATGATTTTATAGACTTCTATCATATCCCTCTAAAATCGTCTCTTTTCTATGTGTGGTAAAGTCAGGCCAGATGGCCACAAAAGGGTATTCTAGGGCCAGGGTGTGAGCCCAAGAATGCCAAAAGCCCTTTTTCCTGCAGGCAGAGGAGAGATTGCTGCAGGGCAATTAGAGGCACCTGGACTCAATGAAGAGCTACTCCAGGTGTACTTAAACCTTGCCTTCCCTAAAGGAATGGGGGTGGGGGAAGCAGAAGCGGAAACGGAAAGAAGATTTGTGGTAGCTGGAGTAGAAACGTCCCCTGGGCTAGGAGATGGTGCTCCTCTACAGCCAGAGGAACAGAGAAGGGGAGAACCCTTGGCCCCAGCCAGCAGGAGGGAGCCACAGCAAGGTACCTCCCTGGGGAGATGGGGTAGCTGGTGACTCCCTGGCCCACTACAAGGGGCAAAAGCATGAGGCTCACTAGGGGGAGGCCAGCTGTCTGCCATATATGCTGAACAATCCCAGTCTTTTTAATTTCTCTTCTTATGGGAGCTATTCCATATCCTAATCTTTTTTTTTTTCTCTTCTTTGTACCTTTTCCATTTCTAATATATCTTTTTTGGGATGGGGCAATCCGAACTGCACATAGTATTCCAGGTGTGAGTGTACTATGGATTTATATAGTGACATTATGATATTTTCTGTCTTATTATCTATCCTTTCCTAATGGTTCCTAACCTTGCTAGCTTTTTGACTGCTGCTGCACATTGAACAGATGTTTTCAGAGAGCTATCCACAATGACTCCAAGACCACTTTCTTGAGTGGTATCAGCTAATTTAGACCCCATTATTTTGTATGTAGAGTTGGGATTATGTTTTCCAATGTGCATTACTTTGCATTTATCAATATTAAATGTCATCTGCCATTTTGTTGCCCAGTAACCCAGTTTTGTGAGATCCCTTTGTAACTCTTCACAGTCAACTTTAAATTTAAAGATCTTGAGTAGTTTTGTATCATTTTCAAACTTGGCCACCTCACTGGTCAGCCCTTTTTCCAGATCATTTATGAATTTGTTGAACAGCACTGGTCTCGGTGTAGATCCTTTGGGAATCCTGAAATTTACTTCTCTTCACTGTGAAAGCTGACCCATTATTCCTACCCTTTGTTTCCTATCTTTTAACCAGTTACTGATCTATGAGAGGATCTTCCCTCTTATCCCATGAGTGCCTACTTACCTAAAGAGCCTTTGGTATGGGACATTGTCAAAGGCTTTCTGAAAGTTCAGGTACACTATATCTACTGGATTACCCTTGTCCACGCATTTGGGTATAGAATTCTCTCTAAGAAGTCTAATAGATTGGTGATGGCATGAAAAAGACATGATTTCCCTTTACAAAAGTTGTGTTGACTCTTCCCCAACATATTGTGTTCATACGTGTCTGATTGCTGGAATGCCCCCAGTTGGCTGGGTATGTCCTGCCTATATATGATTTTAGAATTCAGTATGCATTTTTCAAACAAACAAACATGGTTTACATTTGTTTCAGTGTTTGTGTCCACTCTGCTGGACTATGGCTACACTTCTCCGAACTGCAACATGACGTGCCATAAAGATGCGGAGTGTGAAGTTAAGGGTGGAGTGCAAGGCTGCTATTGCTTCCCAGGATTCACAGGAAACGGCATACATTTCTGTCACGGTAAACATATTTTACCTATATACATTGCTATAGAGCTTGAAAAATATATTCGGTACCTATTAGCCTGAGGACTAAATTTATAACCAGAATAATACCTGAAGTCCTACCCCTGGCAATTTAAAGGACAAAAACAGTTCTGTATTGTTTAGTGGGCACTGTATTTAATTGCAACTTGTCAATCAACTGTCTATCTAATATTTTAATGTAATTTATCATACTATATTTCTCTTATTTTATGAGACCCATTTTCTCTGTCAGACTTCACTCCACTTTGTCTGTCTTTCCTATAATATTTTTAAATTAATTTATTAATTTAGTTAATATTCTTTCCTATAATATTTTTTCCCAAGTTATTTTCAGCCATCTTTTCCTTTGGTCCTCCTCTCCCTCTGGAAAGATTACAAGGGTAGAAGTACACAATGTATGGAAAGAATACTTATATATATCACCTACATTGATTCTCTGCCTTTTTCCACTGCTGCCTGCCTCAGTGCTATCAACTCTCATGATATCTGATGTTTTTCCTAAAGCTTCAGATCCTGTGATTATGTGAAAATCTCAACTTTCATCTATAACTTTCTATGGAGAAAAGCTTGAAAAAGTGAACCCTAAAGACTAATAAAACAGAAGACAAATAAAAAGAGCCCAAAATGTATTATTTTTAAGCCAAACTCATGAATTTTAAACCAATGTCATGACTTTGAAGGGTCTGACTCAATATTTTTTAAGTTTGGGGTAGGCAATATTGCCTCCTTCACACCGATTCACTCAGACATAAGGCTTGTTAACTTTTCTAGACACCTAATATAACTGAAGAACTAAAGCTATAGACTGATGCACAGGATTGGGGGGTGGGTTCACATGCCAGAGCGAAATGCCCAGATGAGAAACCAACATTCCCCCTTTCACTCCAGCTGCTAGGAAATGGAACTATGCTGGGATTCCTAACAGGAATCTGTCTCTGGACACTCCTTGGGGACTCCATCCTTCACAGTAGCCTCCAGCAATAGGCAATCTGATCACCTCCAGCAATCTGATCACTTTGAAGATCCCCTCACCTCTGGCCATATCCCTTTTGCTGCTGAAGGAGTATTCTCCTCTCTGTGCCCCTCTCCCATCCCAGTCCCTTCTCTCAGCCTTCTGGCTGCTGCAATATATGTGGACAGAGTGGGAGGTCCTGCTATTCCATCCCTCTCTCTGCTTTCAGGCTGATGCACGTGGGGGTCTCCATACTCTTCCCCTCCCCAGCCTTCATTTTTTATTTGCCCTTTGCAGTGAATAGCTGCAGTAGCTGCCCCTGCTGCTAGTCATAGCTACGCCTAGCTGCAGCACCGTGAAATTGATCTGATTTTTGTCAGTTTTCACTGCTGCCCACAATGTCTTTAATAGCAGTCATGAAAATTAACCAGACTCTGGTCACTGCTTCCCCTAGTGCACCTTGGCAAAGGTCTGAGCAGAAACAAAGGCACTGGAGCTAGCGGTGAGCAGAATAAAGAAAACATCACTGCACTTGGGAGCCGTCGATTCAGGTTTAGAAAGTTTCTTTCTAACCCTAAAGGCTAGAAACTCACTTTCTTTTTATGAAAGCATAGAACTTGAAGGTGCTTGCTGGGAAAAGCTGCCTTTTCTGCATGTGTCTAGGGGAATGTTTAGGTGTAAATATAACTGATCAATTAACGAAAAATTTTAGTGACAGAAAACCTGAATCCCAGTCCAGTGTTCTATCCACTAGAGCAGTGAGTCTAATGGATTGCAATGTTCACTGCAGCATGTTAGCAGAATCAAGACCTATATTTGTGAATAATTATTCAATGAAAAATCCAAGAATTTCAATGAATATTATTTGCAACTCACATTTCCTTATGCCCCATTATCGTGTCTCCATTTTATATACACTTTAATTTTTTTTTTTTTTTTTTTGGGTGAGGTGCAATTATGAGTCAGGAATTACATTTAAGCAAAGATCACTATCCATCCTCCCCAAGGTCTGAGGTATTTCAAATGTTTATATTTTGTTTGGGTTTTAAAAAAAAAAAAAATCCTCCCTCCAAAGACATAGAAACACTTATTGGTTACCATTTACACCAGCTGCAGTTTAAGACAGAAGTATCAATCATTGTCAAAGCCTCAGGATTGATCAGCTCTATAGAGTTATGCTAAGTGCCAGGAAGCTGAATCCTTCAACCAAATTCCTATAAGCGTTTAAGCAAGGCAACTTCTAGGCAGATTTATGGTGCTTTACAGTGAAACCTAGATTGTTAGGGTCTGTCTACACAGCAAAGAAAAACCCACGGCTGGCCCATGGCAGCTAACTCGGGATAGCAGAGCCCATGCTGCGGGGCTGTTTCATTGCTGGAGCCCTAGCACTCAAACCCTCCCACCCTTCATGTTCCTACAGCCCAGGCTCCAGCCTGAGCCTGGAAGACTGCAGAGCAATTAAACAATCCCACAGCCCAAGCCCTGCAAACCCAAATCAGCTGGTATGGCCAACCATGGGTTTTTCTTTGCAGTGAAAACATACCCTTAGAGGCCTCAGCTGGGTGAGCAGTCCAACAATTTCTATTGCAAAGTACCTCTAAAACCACCAGAGACATTCACCCTCTAGCTTAATAGGGTAGCTCATATGTGGGCTGTGTTATGGAGAACATTGTTAATACTGTATGTATTCTTCTAATAGCATAAACAAGTTCACTCTATTTTAATTGGATAGACTCTAAAAAGGATTAAAAATATAGCCAGGCTACACCCCATCATAATTAGGTTAAGGCTATTTAAAAAAAAAAAAGTAGAGCAATACTGCAGATGTTTAATGATGTGTTTGATCTTCTTGTTCTGTATAGGGCATGGAGCACAGGTTTTCTACTATTCTAGAGAAAGCTACACATTTCTCTTCAATTCATAATTTTAGGCTTTTCTGATGATAATTCAGTCACCTTCAAAGCAGGCCATCAATCGTGTTAATATACGCTTTTTTTTCTAAATAGTTCATATAATGCCATTATATAAGAATTTTAGCCCTTTTTTTATTTAGAAAGGTTGTAACAGTCATAATTGCTGTCATTAACATGAATAATGTTGCACAGCGTAGGCCTATCTTCTCCTCTGTATTGCATCTTTATATTGAAACAGCTACTGTGGTTCGTTTGGTTATCTTTGGGGAAAAAAAAAAGTTCAAGCTCCATTTTTGTCTTCATGATTTTCTCTCTGTTAAAATGCTTTTAACATCAAGACACACCCATTGTCCGTTTAATTCCAAGTAAGTTTATATAAAACTGTCTCTATTTAAAGAGACACTCTCAATTATTTCTAAGTGGTCTTAATTTGTCTCTTTACTCTCAGTTGCTTGTTAACACCTTTTAAGTACTTGTAAATATTATTTTCCTGCCAACTCTGTCTTTTCAATGTGATACACTTAGACATTTCCCTCTGAGGTTATTGTGGCACACAAAGCAATATAGTCCTGTTACACTTATTTCCTAGCACTATCATTGATCAATCATGAATCACGGATGTCAGCATACTTTAGGGAATGGGGTTTGTTAGTTAACTTGTCCTGTTTTTGCCAGCTGGCTAAGTGACTGCAGAGCACACAAGATTATTGGACTCACTGTGTCTAGATTAGAAACACATATATATGAATTTAATTTCCTGGTGTCAAAGCCATGGATTTTAAAATAATTATCCATTTAGAACCATGTGGACTTTTTCCCCCATCAGATTTCAAGTGTTTTCAATTAGGTCATGTTTTGGATCTTCAGAAAGCTAGGTTTCATCCAATCCTGAAAATTTACTCCCATACATAATCCCATTGTCTTCAGTGGGAATATGTACAGGAGCGAGCATAGCTATGGGAATGACTGTTTGCAGGATCTGGCATCTTCTGTGTGTTAGATTTTATCATTGTGTAAATTATAATCTTATCTACCTATAATCCTCCAGAAAGCTACGAATGAGTCACTTTTTTCAACTTTACATTCCAAAATAACCTCATATTTCTTGGAAAAGATCTATGTCTTTCTCTATATATATAATATGATTAAAGGTAAGATTATGATATGGAGGTCAGGGAAGTCATGGATTCCATGACTTTCAGAGACCTGTATGAAATTATCCTCTTCAGCTTCAGCCCCATGCCCTGAGGCAGTGGACCCAAAATGTGAGTTGTTGGGGGCTGTGGAGGCCCCGGAGCTCTCATCTGCCATGGACAGCGGGGGCCCCCGCAGCCCACAGGCTTTAAAAAAGTTTGCACCCCAAATTATGAACATGCTTACATCTTATGAAGAATCCACAGTTCATGATCATCATGTCACAAATGACATGTGTGATCTTGCATTGTGGGCAGAGAGCTGCTCTGAAAGTTGCCAACACCTGTGGACACCAAATGCCCGTTTTCATTTTATAAAAATGTGCTTGCGGACAACAGATGTCGCATAAAAAATAACAATCTGTCTATGTATAAGTTGTTATACCAAAATTGCAACAGTTTGCAAAAGGGACTTTACTAAAAACAATCAGTTGTTTTTGTTCTATAGGTTTTTCATTATTTTTGTCTGAAAAATGGTTGCACAATATGCATATATAAATTCAAAATAGTTTACTTTGTCAAGGAAGTGAAAACTATTGCATTAACATTGTTTCATGTAAATGTTACACTGTAATACTTTATTGTTAAATTATTACACATTTTTGTTGCCATGACCATACCATTTTGTTCATTTTTACCATGACTGTTCTGTGAATTTTACCTAATGTTACCATGACAAAATCTTATCCATAAATATGACACAGAGAAAATGACCTTAGAGAATGTAACAGTTTTCCTTCAATGGCTCAGTTTGGGGGCATGTGTAGTAGTAGTAGTAGTATATATTGAATATAATGCATGTGGCGTTAGCTGTGTATTTCCTAACATCTGTAACTGAACTTGCACAGATAGCATTAAGGTAAAAATATAACCAAATAGGTCTGATTTATCAGAGAATTAACTTCCTTTCATGCAAGATTTCTGTGGACTTTGTATAAATAAATAGACCTTCTCTTCCACTTTCATAAATCCTGCCCTTTATATAAAAAGGGTGACCTTTTTTTTTTTTTTTTTTTTTTTTGTATGCAAAACGTCTTTACAAGTTAAAGAGAACAGAACTGGCCATGTAAATTACATGTTGCTTGTAATCCTGACTTCCTCCATTCCAAAAAACCTTCAGACCCTTGGAGAAAAGCAGGGTGCGGAAGTGAAGCTTAATGGAAGTCAATCTTTTATTTTTAAAACAGAGAGAAAAATGGGCTGCCACAATTCAAGCTTTCTCAAGCAGCTCTGTCACCTCAACACTGGCTGCCTCTTGCATGCTGACTGCCAATTTGCTGCTTTGTTGGCACACTGCAGAAAATTAAAGTAAACAGTGTGATCACCGTGTTTACTTTAACTTTCTAAAATATGGCAAGAAAATGAAGGAGTGCTGTTTGTTCCAAACAGGCAGGCAGGAAAAAGAGGAACACAGTATCCCCCCAGATTTCCTTGTAAATGTCCACTGAAAATTAGCCTTCTAAAGATGAATCAATCTTATTTGTAAAGTAGATGCATTTTTTTTTCAGACATCGCAAGAAGGGAATGATGCCAGCAAGACAACTTTAAACTTTAGTAGGACACAAGGCTCTGAACAGCTATCGTGTCTCTCTTTCCAATATATAATAGAGTAATAGTTGTCTGTTTTCAAGAAGCACAATCTGTGTAAAGTAATATTTTATACTAAAATATAGAAGTCCTGTTAGATTGCTGGTAATTTACCTAAATTCAGGTAAATCAAATTGAAAGCCTACTGGAAATCCAAATATAGACGTATTATTAATGTCTTGTTTTATTGAGAGGCTTTAGCCAACTCTGAAGATGATCTCTCCTGTGAGACACCAGGTTATCACCTTAATGTGATGTTGTCATTCCATCATCAGCTTTCATGGCAGTCACTGAATTTGTTTTGATTCATCAGTGTCCCTATGGTCATTCTATGGTATACTTTAGGTGTATGGTTTCCAGAGAGATTTTTCATTATAAAGTAACATGACCCTATAAAGCCACTATCTCTAGTCATTTTATTCCAGAAAGAGATGGTCTTTAGCAACAAACAGTCTAATCTAAATGCTGATCCAGCAAAGGATAATTTTTGCTTTTGGCAGCAGGTACACATCATTAGATGTCACAAAGCTCTTAATTCTACGTTTACCAAATAGCCTGAAACCACTAACATAAAGGATCCAGTCCACCCACTTGTAAGTCCATTTCACTGGTATCATATCCACAAACCATAAAGGCCAAATTACAGATGCTTTAGCATAGTGCAGAAGAATTGGGGGAAGATATGCTTTAGTCAGACACGTTATTGGGCTCAATACAGGAGTGAAATTCTTTTGCTCATATTAGGCAAATCAGCTAGGTCATCTCATGGTCCCTTCTGGCCTTGAAGTCTACGAATCTACTAAGCCCTGTTGCTCCATCATTTCTCAAATGCACCTGCTCAGGGTACAGCCATAATGTGATTGATTATGTCCTAGCAGTGCAAAGGTAGGAGGCACCATCACTGACATCCATGCACGCAACTCAAAGCATTCTACACTCCCAGGGTACTGGCCAGAGGCTGTGGGTCTGTGAAGAAGGAAACTGTTGTACAGATGGGATAGGCACTGTCACTGAGTATACTCATCCTGGGTCCCCAGCAGCATTGTATGTACTCCAATGTAAGCCCATGGGCCTGCTGATGCCCTATGTAGACCATTATTTGGGTACTAGACCTCCTCACCATCATCACAGCTGCTCAGGCTTTCTTAGCTATAAATAAGAAGAAAGTGAAATAAGGTCCCAAGTCTGCAAACTGTTCCTCACATGAGTAACTTGCTAAAGTCAACGGGCAAGGACTGCTCACTTGAGTAGCAGTTTGCAGTATCAAGTCCTCAGTGTATTTCTCAAGAAGATCTGAAGCCATGAAAAGCTTAGTACTGACACATTGTACTCAAATCCTAGCTTCTATTGAAAGTAATTTAATTTTTTTTTCTTTGCATTAACATTGGCTGACTTTGACATTCATATTATTATATAGGGTCCTCCTGGGAGACTGATAATGATTCAGGGAGAAGGGGCTAGCTGAGTTGAGTTTGTGCATAGCCTTGTGAACAAGGTCTGGCTTTGGTATACAGCAAAAGGATATGGGTTCAAGTTTTCTTTTTGCTTCTAAAATGCTGTATTTTATATCATAAACTTTGTAAGGGACCTTCTGGAATTCGCTGATGTAGAAAAGTCAACCTCTCTTGCAAATCAGAAGGCTGGAAGGGCTGATCTGAAGCATAGCTCCGCAAAATGGAGTTGTGAAGGAGTCCCAAAGGGTAATGAGCATTTTAACTCCTGTGTCCAGTTCCCTCCTCAATGTGGGCTAACATTAGTTTCATTAACAAACTTGGAGCAATGCTCAGAGCATTCTCAAAGCATGCCTGTACAGCTGGACCCTCCTGAAAAAGTACAGGCATAGGCATGGTGCTGATTAGGTAGCCACAACTTCTTCTGGAAAGTTTCTGAACATGAACAGACACGGAGCCTTCTTTTTGCTCAGGAACAAGCCCTGAATTATCAGCTCCTCTCTAAAGAGAATGTGTTTCCTGATGAGCAATATAAAATCTGAAGAAGAAAATCCAGGATACAAAAGAATTATTTGTTGAAATGTTTTGTGTCTTGGTTCTACCACAGACTGTCTCTGATCTTGGGCATGTTATCTAGCATCACTGTTTCTGTTTCCCAGCTGTGACATGGGAATAATCCTCCTCCTCTTCCTGAGATGCTGTGTGAGGCTTTGTTCATTAATCATTGTAACCCAAGATATTTTGATGGAGAATGCTATATTTACCTATCTAAAAGGCCAACACTTTAAAAGACAAATTGTCTAGTTGTGTCTTATTTAAAGTGATGCTGTCAAAGCTTAGATGTCCACTATATGACCCTCTGCATAATACTTGATTTTAAAATGTCTTTATTTATTTATTTGCATTTCTGCCTGCATCCAAAAAAAAAAAAAAATTCCACACAGAATTTATCAGCTCTCCCAAACAGCCAATCCAATCTTAACATCCTAAGTGACCAACTGGAGACATCAGAAGAAAACCCAGAATACGCTGTGTTCATTGTAGATATGGATGTGCATGTGGCCAGCCCTGTTCTTGTGAACCAACAGGATGTGGTAACCAAGGATTCACATTAGTTTTAATCTCGTGCTATCTCACAAGAACAGAGCTGGCAGGGAAGCAAAGGGACATTGGAATGTGCATATCCTCATGTGGGATCATGACAAAGATGCCGGCCTAGATCTTAACATTTATTCAGTGTATGTCATCCAGCTCATTGGAATTTTTTTTTTTTAAATAAGATTATGGTTAATTCTTTGGGGATAAACCACATGTCAGAAAGGATCCAGATGGTAGATTAGCTGAAAAAGAACCAAGTGCACATATCTGTCTTCCTACAAAAAGGCAGTGTGGTACAGTGGATAGGGCATGGAGTCAGTCACTAGATATTGTGATATTCTGCTGAGGACACCCAGAGATGTGAGCCACTGTGTTACCCCGCTGCCTCAGCAAGAGTGGACTTTGCTGGAGATTACTCTGTGTCAGCTCTGTGCCACACCGGCCCATTTGCTTTACCAGCACACTCTGTGAGTCTCTGCCAGTCAAACCTTGCCTTGCAGGCAACAATCAGAGAATGCCAAGTCCCCAGAGAAGTCTCTCTGCAATGTCCAGTCCCTCTGACTGGACACTCACAGAAATTAGTAAATTCACTGCCTCCGGAGAGACAGAGCACACAGCATTCTGTTCGTTTAGCTGAGAACGCACACTGTAATTCAATCTAATAGCACTGAGATTGTTCGTAGTAAAACTAAGAATAAGTTTATTAACAAAGAACAGAAATGTAAATGATATGAAGCAAGAGAAAAAGAGACAGTTATGGTTACAAACAAAACAAAACATGCTTTCTAGTGATTCAAACTTAATTTTAGCATGTTGTAATTATTGCCTAAGCAGTCTTCTTACTTATATCAATTTACCAGCATCTGTAGCCCTCCTGGCCAGTGGGATCCAACTTTCACAGGCTCAGAGGATGCTATTCCCATGTTCTCTAAGGGATTGATTCCTCAAATATCTTTTTGCTCCCCTGATATTACCCAAAGTCCATAGCTCTTGAGTCAGAGACAATCATGGCTTCCGGAGGTGCAGATTCTGTCCCTCAGCATGATCGTTAAACTGTTTTCTCCCGGCTTATTAGCTTGATGGCTTTGTTTACCTTATACGTAAAAGTACTTTAATTGTCCTCTGCCTGTAAACAGGCCAGTCAGAAATGGGAATCCATATTCCTTTGTCTAGGGCAGGCTTAATGTATGCACTGCCTCTCAACCACATTTAAAAAATGTATTTCCAGCACACACATACAATTCCTTGTATACAATCTATACATACATCACTCAGTGATTTTCAGGAGCAGGGTGTCACCAGTTTATGTATGATAGCTCACGAGGCACCTTTTTGATGCATATTATGACAACAGTGTGCTGGGGACAGTGACTGTGTCAGGCTGTGTCAATAATATGAGCTACAGTATGTTGGGCCCTCTGCCAGTTGGCAGTAAGGGGCTCCCAGGGTCACAATTACTTATCCACTTTTGAAAAGCACTTTGAGATCTATGGATGAAAAGCCCTATACAAGCACTAAGTAATATTTATTATTACATGCATAATTATTGGGGACCAAGCAGTTGTAGTTGTCATTATTTCATCATCACATAAAACAACAGTAGACAGATGGATGTGAATAAATTGAAAAGAATCTGGCATGCTGTTTCTTAGCTGGGGAGCCTATTTAAAATCAGAAATAAGTCCTATGAATCAGGCTACTGTGGAGAAATGGTGAGATTTTACATGTACTACAAGTTACGTATATCTCAGATGACTGAAAAGATCCTTTTTAGTTTTTTGTTGTTGTTGTTGTTTTTGTTTTTTTGTTTTCTTGTTTTTTTGGAGGGGGTTGTTTTGTTGATATTTATTTAATTTGAAATCATACTTTGAGCATGAGTAAAGTTCAGTAAGTGATTTTTCTGAATGGTCCAGGAAGAAACAAGACTTCCTTTTTTCACATCTTTAATCACATCCCTGCACTATTTTAAATTGCTCCTGATAGTCTCTGAATATAGCTTAAAAAATGTGAGTAGTGGATGTGATATAAAAGAGTTAGTTTCCCCTTCTCAGAAATGTTCCTAAACCTTCAAGTTGATCATCCAAATATGGATGGGTACTTGTTTGTTTAATTCAAAATGTGTTTTAACATTCGCCAAGTGTTGCTAACTTCCTTTCTCAAAGAAAATCCTTTTCATCCTGTTTTGTGGTTCTAAAATCAATCAACATATTACATGTTTAGAGGATGTGGGAAAATTCACTTAAGAAGCTGTAAATGTATTATCTCAAAGTCTGCTCTACTCTGTGTCTAACAGAGATATGATTTTACATCCTGTATCTTTAGCATCAAAAATAAGTGGTCCCAAGACCCAGAAATAAAAAATATGTATATCTAGCTTATTTGTCTGAAATAAAGTGAATAAATGTATTTCCAGAATGTGCATGGTGTGTATATGTATTCATGTGTGAATATGTAGTCATATGTGTATATTTGTGTGTGTGTGTGTACGTGTACAAGTAGGTATGAAATTGAATTTGCATGAAATAATATTCCCTAGGAAAATATTTGGAACAAAAATATGAAGTTATCTTTCTAACAAGAAAACATAAAGAAATATAAAATTGCTATTGTTTTACTTGTTATGTTGTAGCATAACTTAAGATTTAACACTTTCTTAAAGGATAAAATGTGTACTGGGATTTATTGGAAAGGAATTGCTTGCACAATTTCCATTACCTTGTGAAGTTTAGATCCAGGACCTAGTCTTAAACAGTAATAAAATTTGCCAACTGTTCGTCACTGCAGCTGTATTTGTGGCTAAGCAGAGAGCTGAGAAAAAATGGGTTAGATAAAGTAGTATAGGTATTCCAAAGAATTATACATGCGAGAGAGGATGATATCATTTTTGTGCCGGTACCTTGCTGTTTTCCATAAAGTATGTAAATTATTTCTTTGAGTGTGGCTGGCCTGGTCTGCTCAATTTATTGTGTCCCCATTGCATAAATTATCTAGTTTAATATTAGAGGAGTTTGTCTTAGTTTTTCCCCGCTATGAACTAGGCAGAGGTGGTGGTGGTGTGCATACAATCTCATTTGAAATGTGTAATTTATCCATGATGATATGCCGGCACACAATTTTTCTGTGTATGACTGTGAAAAATTGCCAACTGAGCTGCTGGCAGACAGAACATCTAACCCTGTACAAATCTAGTATGGAAAAAAGACTTTAAGAAGGAAATTGACACTTTGGACCTCTATTTGCCATAGAAAGAGATAATGATATTCCCCAAGAAGATTAGAATCTAACCAAACATTGTATTCTAAATACAAACATAAAGCCATGTGCCATTTGTGAAAATGCTATTGAGTGGATAAGGGAACCCAAGGACTAGTTTTTGCACTGCATATTTTTTTAGGTACACAGATTTAATTTGAAGATTATGCTTTGAAAATAAAATTTATAGTATGTGTGTTTTTGGCTGATAAGAAATTGATTTTGTGACCTTGGTATACACTAATTGAAATATCTGGCACTGTGTTTTGTGGAGGTTAAAGGAAGCCATATATGCTTGGGACCATATTATTTTTTCATCTTGAACTCTGCAGTTAATCACAACTGTAATCGCTGGGAGGAAGGAAGCTGCTGTTTTGATGTAGTCCACGGAAGCTGAATAATCTCTGTTCATTGTCCAATGGGTAGGGTCTTATGTGATTACTTTGGGATTTAGAGTTAGGGTTAAGAGATTCATGATCATTTTAAAAAATGGAGGTTTGTGGGTGAATAAACACGGAGGGTCAGGTCCACAGCTATAGCTGTGCTGGACACAGAGCGAGTCAGGCTGCATGTGCAAAGGAATTTTAAGGCTCAGTTGAGCACTGTTCGATCCTGCTGCCTTTGTGTACAGAACTGGATGACTTTTGGCTGATGCTCCTCTACCTTATACTCTCTGCTAGTGGCTCCCCCCAAACACTAGAGAACTGTAGAGAAAGGGCGTCCTGACCACACCCATTCTTCTATACCATGCCAGCAGCAGGGAGGAGGACGGGCATTGGCATAAGAACTTCTATGTCAGTGGATTGCCTTGTGAGGAGACAGTCTAGGCAGACCAGCTTTAGGGACAAAACGCATGGGGGGCAATTGTATGGTATTTAGCAGCAACCCTTCATGGGAGAACCCTGCCCAGAGTATTTTGGTGGTGGCTTTCAAATTTTGTGTTTGTTTGATGTTTGGACTGAACCTTTGGTCAGTTTAGGTTCACGCGAGTGTGACAGTCTGAAGTTGTTGAGAAACTAATGTTAGTTACACAGTTGTTGTAGCCATGTTAGTCACAGGATATCAGAGGGGGAAGGTGAGTGTGGTAATATCTTCTATTGGCCCAACTTCTGATGGTGAGAGAGACAAGCTTTCAAGCTTACACAGAGCTCTTCATAAGCTCAAGAGCATGTCTATTTCACCAACAGAAGTTGCTCCGATAAAAGCTATTACCTTACACACCTTGTCTCTGTAAACCAGTGTGGCAGGCAGGCTCATTATTTTAGTTACAAATTAATGTAATCCATTTGTTACCTTGACTCAAGGATCTCGTTTCATTTTCCATTTTGAAGAAACTGGCTGAAAATCCCTCACAATAAATGGTTATTTGTTCAGAAATAGCCAAATCCAATCTTTGTTTATGTTAGAAGTGCTCAATATAGAAAAATAGCTCATGCGGATATGCATTGGCTTTTATGCTTTATTCATACTGAAAACTATTCACATAGACAGTTATCTAGATAAGTTACATTGAGGGACAGTATGAGTATAGATGGTGACTAGCATGTTTTATATATTTAATATTTGTTGCAAAGCGTGTCTGGCTCTCTAGTCTAAGGATTTGCGGCTAGTTTGTAGTATTTTGAACGCATGGTGGATTATGTTTCTCATCCCTAAGAAGCTGCTCTGCAAAGGCCCAGGAATGGATCACTGGCCAGATTGCAAGAGGCCAAATAAAGGATGAATTCTGAATATTCATTTCTGTCCCATGTGAACAGAGGAACACCACCCCACTGCCCCACTCCACTCTTTTACACCACAGCATAAAGGTGGCAGAAACCCACCGCATTTCCTCATATAAGGATACCATAGCATAGGGAAGAGTCCCCAAACAGTTGCAGAGCTAGGATAGCTCGCTTCTGTGCCATTCTCCCCACAACCCTCCTTTCTGTGGAGAGGTCACATTACAACAGAATCTTCCCTTCTCTTAAATAAATCATCCTGGAGAGGAATATTGGAGGTAGTTCAGAGCCTGTGGAGGGGCTACTTATCTGTACTTATGTGGATCCACTGCCCCAAAATTAACACATAGCACGTGTAGAGAGAAAATGAGTGGCAGATGAGGCTGCTCAATAACTAACAGGATCAGGTCCCCTTGTGTTCAGCCAAAAACCACAGTAAAGTATTTTATTATTTGTATCCATGATGCAAATGGATGGTGCAAGCATCTGTCTTGAAATTGTGACCAACTGTGTGATACAAAAATGTCCATTTCACTGTCCTATTGTGTAAGGGATATGCACTGTGTATGGAGAGAATTTTATCTCCATAACAACTACAGAGAAAATAGGAAAGGCAAATAGCTTCAAATGAATATTGACTTAAAAGCAGATTTGGGGAAAGTTTCTGTAATTTAACACAGCTTCTCATGTAGGCTAATCAGAATAGAAATGAACTTGGATTGCAGATATAATTGGTGCAGAGCCCTGGCTCAGCTCCTTTTCATCTACCACAGTGTAATAAGTGGGTGTCATAGAAATCTTGGTTTAATAATAGTAAATATGAAGCTTTTATTATACCTATTTTCATGATTAGAGATCCTGGAACTTTTTAGTAAAGCCGTCTTTAGGAATGAGTTCATAGTCTGCTTTTAAACATGTATCACGTGGCATTGTTGTTTTCACAGGAAGGGCTAAAAGCTCAAACGTATGATGGTTTAGGTGTGTCAGGATACAATGGTGGGCTACAAAAGTGCTAAGTTCAGTTTGTATTACTATACACACAATGTCTAAGAGTGAGAGGAATGTGGAAGGTGATACTGAGGTAACACAGCTGTGAGCTGCAAAGAAAACATTCATTAGTTGAACTTTTTGTACATCCTCTTAGTTCGCATACACTGCCAGATGCTGCTTGCTGTGGGGGATGCCCCATCAGGCAGCTGGGCTGGATTCTCTGCCACACACACAGGGCTCTTCAGTGTTGTCCCTAGCCGGCCTTCCGTCCACATACAAAAACTCTAGCTCGAGTGTGGTGGTGCTTTACACCCAAGCTAGCTGGCTTGTCAATGGGTACAGAATGAAGCTCAAGAACTATTGACAGCTATTAACAGGGCCACTCTGCAGTGTGGACCCAGGCTATGTCTTGTCCATACAGGATTTTAGGGGTCCCCCTTCATTTTGTATGGAAATGACTACGCCCTTCTTTTGCATTTTTTGGCTAGCAGAGCAACCACTTGACCCTCAATGAGGGAACTCAGATAATAATCCATGGGTCCGCTTTTATCTATATTCTGTGGCACTATGATAAAATATATCCCCTTTGATTTACTTTATTCCACATAAACTGCATTTTTCCTTTAGTGATAGTAAGAACTGAATCAGTAACAGTAACGATCAATATAATGATACTGTAGTGCCAAATTTCAATCATAAGTCCGCTGAGGGGGTACCGATGATGACTTTCATGTAATGAAGCAGTGACTTGTAGCTGACTTTTACAAGTCACAACAGCCATAGAACACATACCTACAGGTCAGGGCAGAGTTTCCAAAGAACTGTGAGTTGAGCGCTGTTGAAATCTTGCTCTTATTTAGGTGTTCAAATGGGAGTTGAGCTGTTTTAAAACATAGCCATGGTTGTGGGTGCTGAGCAATTGAAAATCTGGCCCTTAATTTTATTCACTTGTGTGTTAGCAGTTTTTTTATTTTTTATTTACTTATTTTTAAATTGCAAAGACTCTTTTTAATTAGGGAGGGAACTATATGTATGGGTTAGTTCTGCTAGTAGTAATGCATTCCTCTGCCACAACAGATTCAATAATTAAATAAGCAGATAATATCCTCCTTATAGATGAGATTTAGAAAATCATAGGGATGTTACATTATTACATTGTTTAATATTAGCAAATGGAGAAAAAAGCATTCTGGCAGTTTTTATAAGCTACAATACATGTAGAGGGATTTTTTTCCTTTGAACACCACAACACTACACATTTATTACATCCCTCCTTGGTACTTATGTTTGCTTTTTTGGTGGTTAAAACTCTCATAAACCTGAAATTGAAGACTTGCTATTAGAATACTTGCTGACAGCTCCATCCATAACCTTCTTTTCAATTGTACCATCACATCATGATTCATCTATTTTGCTCTGATACAGTCAATTTAACTAGAAGTATCTTCATTACTTATTCGGGATCCATCACCCCTCATTCACTCATTGGTGAATTTTTCTTTAGCCATTTTATCAGATCCCTACTATAAACCTGTTTTTATCTTCGGTACCTCTTTCAGTTGTGGAACTCACGTAGCCCACAGAAAAGCAGAGTGATTGGCTTGCTGTGGGGTGAAGAGTGGGAGTGCGAAGGGAATGGTAAACTCCAAGACACACAACAAGGAGTACTGCCCCTTCTCTCCCTCCCATGGCTGCTATCCCAGGTTGTTGGCTGGAATTTCAGCTTCAATCCTTTGTACCACTTGCATGGAATTTTAGGGCCACTGGATCTGTGTAATCACTTCAGTCGGTCTGCTTCCAGCAAGAGCCTTCCATGCCAACCTATTCAGAGCCAGCACGGAGACCCAACCTCACTGTGCAAGATGATGTATGGCCATTCCATGAAGAACTCCAGTTGAAGCTCTCCTCACACAAGTCTATATCCTCAGCTCATGTTAAGTAACATAGTTCTATTCACTTCACTGGAGCTATGGCTATAGCTATGGCAATTTACACCTGCTGGGAATTTGGCCTCCAAGCATATCATGGGAATTAAGAGGTGCAGAGGGTCTTCTACAGACCCCCTTGACAAGCAAGGGTGAATTCCACTCTCTGGGATTTACGTTAGAATTATTGGAGTCATTTCAACAGGAAAACAGATTCTTCTTACCCAGTGATGCGCTAATGGCACTGAAAGAATTTCGATCTGAATGGCAGCTGACTGGTATATGGATTTCCATTTCATTCGAGTAGTTGGACTGCATGACTTTGTATATACCCTACATTCTGAACATCAGAGAGGAAAAATCATTAATTTGGAAGCGGATACTCTAAAAGACTTTATGGAGTAATATATTTTCACATCAGACAGATCAATTTTAAAAATAGTAATCAGGGATTGTGTTACATGTTCACAGACTGAATGTAGAGAATCACGCGAGAACTAGAATCTTAAAATTCTAGGCTTTCTGGCTGGCATTGAGGGTAAAAATCCTCCTGCTTTTATGGAAAAATAATATAGGAGAGAATTAAAACAATATTAATCTGCAAGACTATCCCAATAGCAGGCATATTTATATATGCTGCCAATTCCCCATCTGAAACCCAGGGTAATCTTTCCTGGGAAATGTGATTGTATCTTCTGTAGAACTGAGATGCAAAGAGAGGTTACTGCAGATATTCCAAATGAAAAGAGGTGCTGAATTCTGGGATCAAAAGACAACTGTGTAACTCAGCATAACTCCATTAATGTCAAGGAGCTTTAAGTGGAAATTATTTACAGTTATTAACAGTGATTATCTAAGTCAATGGAGCTACACCAATTTATCCTAGCTGAAGATCTGGTCCAGTGTTCTTCCCACACTTCAGCATAAGAAACCAAAAAAAAAAGGAGAAAGAATTAATTGAAATTGAACATTTTGTGTTCAGAATTAAACATTCAAGCAACAGCTTTACATGATGAAACCAATAATACTGCTTCAAAATAAAACCTGTGGTTTCTTAGATGCTGATACAGTTAAACATCTCCTGCAAATAATTTTGGCCACTCAGTAATCTCTGCGAGTAAATACTGGACACTGACAATGATGCAGATCTGAAGGAGTGAAAAATTGAATCTCTTTTAAAGTCATTGATTTAGTGTGTCCTACACCTTGGTCGGTGTCCTACACCTCTGATCCAGATCCTCAGGTACGCAGAAGCAGTTCTCAAGGCACCTAAAAGAGGGGGCCAATGGTAGCTTTTCATGTTCTTTCTGCCCCAGATCCATGGGGTAACTTAGAGTACCTTTAAGGCTACCCTAAATTTGCAGTGGCCTGCAGGGTCCCACTAGGGATACCATTTGTTTTATATATATTTTTACATAATTTATCTTTACTTTGTTAATGGCCAGGTTAGACACTATTTCTGAAAAGCCAATTGCAATCCTTAATAGGCTGCTTTATTTTTCTTTTCATGCTGTACTAACTCTGCATAATGAACATGTGTAGTATGAAGTATTCATCACTGTTTTGCTTTGCTACAATCTGATAAATGTGATAAACATGATGGTTGTACTAACATGTAGAGTTTCATACAAACCTAGGGGGTCTTATTCAGCGTATAATCTGTTTTTGTTGTGCATGCTGTTGGCTACAAAGTAGAGGAGAGAGAGATTCCTGTATTTTCTTTCTCTTGGTTAATACATCTTATCTCTTTCTATATGCATGTGCAAATAAAATAAAAATTGTATATGGTATCTACATTTCTTGAAATCTGCTGAAAAACATCAGAGATCAAAACCTTCTGGTAGAAAATTTGGATCAGTATTTGATTTATGAGGTTGCTTCCATAAATATATATAAAAGAATCGGCTTCCCCATGGCTGGAATACCGTCTGCCATGCACAAAGCCTGACTCAAATGGCTTTGGACAGCGATATAAGCAGGAGATGCCGGAGAATAAACTGACACATCCCAACCTACAGAGGATGCAACAGAACCCCTCTGTAGGCACAGCCCCTATACCGCAATTCCTGATCACTGAATAATGGTCTGATCTAGATCCCATTGAAGTCAAATGGTAATCTCTCAGATGCTATGTAACGCCCTATTGGCCCCAATCCTGTCCAGCTACATCAACCCATTTAGAACTTCCTCCTCGGATGCACTTTGAAGCCTCCCCTCCTGGTGTGTATGGGATGTGGTGGCTGGTCTTGCGTATGGCTGAAATAGGCACTGAGTTTTTTGCATGGACTCTCCTCAGTTGAATTTCACTCTATGTAACATTCATATTCTTCTATTGGAAATTGATCCGCAAGGATCAGGAATCCATACAGATGAAAAAATTGAAAAGCATAGGGACTCTCCTTTTATGGAAACCTCATTGATTAGAGGTGGAAACCACAGTACACAGAAAATGATAATGAAATCTCAAAAGTACCCATTAAATGTGAACCTGGCAGGGAGTTTCTGATAATAGACACACTTCAACAATGCTTACAAACAATGAAAGCAAGCTGCTGCAGGGAGTACTAACTGTCTGGCTCTGGTTCTACCTATTTCCAACAAAAATTTGACATACGCAAATGGGAATCCGCTAATTTAAACTTACTATTATAGAGGGAGTCACCAGATGGCACTAGAGCATACAGTCTGACAAGGTTTTTTTCTTCACATATGAGCAGTGTACAGTCTTTGAGGAAATGGTGTATTGTTAGTTTTGTGAGTCAGATTCTGTTTGGAGAAGCTCTTGCAAGCAGAAAGAGAGATTGGTTTCACAGATTAAGGCAGAGAGCAGTCAATTGTTGGGGCAGAGTTGCTTCCAGGGAACTTGGCTTTGTGTAGGGGCTGAGATTCCTGAAAGAGCAGATTGCCTTTGTGCCTGTTGGACCACTTCTGTTCAAGGACTGGTGTATATCACGTGAATAAGTCAAGTAGAGGCATAGATTCCAGGGCCAGAAGGCACTATTGTGATCACACTATCTGACCTCCTGTATAATGGAGGCCATAAAACTTCCCAAAAAAATAATTCTTAGAGCAGATCTTTTAGAAAAATATCCAATCTTGATTTTAAAATTGTCAGGGATGGAGAATCCATCCTTAACACTTGGTAAATTGTTCCAATGGTTAGTTACTCTTACTGTTAAAAATTTACCACCTATTTCCAGTCTGAATGTGTCTAGTTTCAACTTCCAACCATTGGATCATATTATACCTTTCTGTGCTTGACTGAAGAGCCCATTATTAATATTTGTTCCCAGTGTAGACTGTAATCAACTCATCTCTTAATCTTCTCGTTAGTAACACTCTGCGTCACTGATTTCTCTTCCAATAGGAAATCAACATGCAAGGCTCTGACATCTGCTCCCAAAAGGCTTCATTGCAATAGCTTTCTAAGCTGATTCTAGAAATGCTATCAGAAAAAACCCAGGCACTTCCAAGTATAAAACCTGTTAAGACTATAGCAATGAAATTGCTACCAAGGTTGGGATCTTGAACAGAGAACTTTGTGTCATGGTTTGGCTGTCATAGCTGACCCAGTTGTCAATTAGGCCTGTACAAATTGTCAATGGGCCTCCCTAATTGTGCCCAAATATTCCCACAGGACATACAGATACTCACATTTGTACACATAAATATTTTCATTGACTCTTCCTGTTACTAACCTTTTTGCCTGTCTTTGTATTATTTCTCTGTCCTGATGGTGTTAACAACACCTCCTAATTTAGCATCATCTGTGAATTTAATTCACAGGCTGTTCATCTCTTCTTCCAGAAGATTAATAAATAAGTAAAATAAAACTGGTCTTAATACCAATCCCTGCGGCAACCCAACTGGACACCTCTACATAACTCAGCACAGTGCCATTTGTCATGACTCATTATCCTTTGTTTACAAGCCTTCAGCCACATTTCAAGCCACATGACTTCTATTCAAGAATATAAATCTAGTAAGATTTTGTGAGTGTCTTTATCAAATGCTGCATTAAAATCTAGATATGTTACAGCAACTGTGTTCCCTCGATCCACTAACATGGTAACTGTCAAAAAAAGCAATTACACTTTGCTGGCATGATCTGTTGTTTGAACATGCAAGCTGCATTTTGGTCATAATTCTATTACCCACTAGTCTCACCAGTGTTTTCACCCATTAATAATTGTTCCATTATTTTACTAGTATGTAAATGTAATATTGAATGTAACCTTGCCAGAAATAATTCCCAGCTTGTTCTCCCTTTTATTCCCCTCTTTCTTTGGAGATTGCTAACAAATTTTGAGGTTAATAAATTCATAGATTTTAAGGCTAAAGGGATCCAATAGATCATTTTGTCTGATCTCCTGTTTCACAGGCCATTACATTTTACTATTACCTTTGTATTAGTCCAGTAACTTATGCTTTACTGAAACATATCTTTCAGGAAGACATCCAGTCTTGTTTTGAAAACATCAAGAGATGGGTATGGAAGGCTCGCTCTCACCTCTACTTTGTAGCCCACACAGCATTCAAAACTAAAATAGATTATGGGTTTAATCAGACCCCTTGAGTTGGCATGAAACTCTGCATGTATATGGACAAACCACCATTTCCCTTGGTAGTTTGCTGCAACGGTTAATCACCCTCACTGTTAAAAATCTGTGTCTTATTACTCACTTGAATATGCTTGACTTCAGCTTCCAGCCATTGGTTCACGTTGTGCCTCTCTCTCTGCTAGACTAAAGAGCCCTTTAATACTCAATGTTTTTCCCTGTGAAGATACTTATACACTGTAATCAAGTCATCGCTCAGTCTTCTTTTTCATAAACTAAACAGATTTAGCTCTTTAAGGGTCTCGCTGTAAGGTATTTTCTACAGCCATCAAATCATTTCGTGTCTGTTTTCTGTACCCTCTCCATTTTTTCAACATCCTTTTAAATTGTATTCAGTATTCTAGGATAAATGGTGGAGATAAGAACTGCAATAGAGGGCCCATAATTTGTCATTCACTTCAGAGGTTCCTAATAGTCACTATTTTTTATGAAAGGGTCTTGGCTTTTCATTTTTCGGGTAATGCCCATGTTACTGCTTGATTCAGAGCATTGCACTGGGGACTTTAGAAGCTGATAATAGGATTAATACATTTTTAAAGGTCCAGTTCCTTTCTGGATGTGATGCATTTTTTTTTTCTGATCTTAGTATACCTTTAATCTGTGGATTCTCTTCTTGTGCCATCTGTGCCATTTGCTGTGTTGAGGAGGATAACCTCTGTTTCCGGGATCCCATTTTGAGGGCCAATCCTGTGGCTTAAGCCTGCAGCGTACAGGCACAAACTCTCACTGCCTTCAGTGGGAGTTCTACTTGCCTGAGGACTGCTGGATCACACCTGGGTGGAATTATATTTATATAGAAATTATACATTCTACCACTGGCTGGCAGAAAATCTGTGACATGGTTCATTTTCAAGAATGTATTGGGGGGAAAAGAAAATCAAATGCAGAAAATTGGCTATGCCTATCTCCCATCGACTGCCACCGCCAGTGTAGACCAGCCCTATGACAGGATAGAAACCCTAATAGGGGCTCAGCTTCAAGGGGGATTATGGGGGAGCACTCTCTCAGACTGATCTAGCAAGCTACTCTGTGTGGACTCAGTGGGACTCCGCATGAGTGTAGAGGTCTACCTCACCCCAAATTAACTCAGAGGTTAGTGCCTCATTGAGCTGCAGTGCAAACTACTGTAGTGCAAACCCCAGTGCCAAATTAGGAAAATGCTAATTTATTTGTTGATGATGCTAATTTGCGGCCAACTTTGGTGGGTTCCCTAAACTTTGGTATCAAGGGGGCTTAACATGCTTGTTTGTTTTAAAAGGAACATATTTTTCCTTTACTCCCATATCTTGTCGTTTTTCTTCAACTCTCTCCCCTTTTCATTCTGTATCTCTTGCCCTAATCTTTATCCTGTCTCTCCAAGTCAGATTCCTCCAAAGGATAACCGTTCCCAGAGAGTAGTTATCAATGGTTCTCAGCCATGCTGGAAGGACATAACGAGTAGGATTCCACAGGGATCAGTTCTGGGTCTGGTTCCATTCAATATTTTCATCAGTGATTTAGATAATGGCATAGAGAGTACACTTATTATGTTTACAGACGATACCAGGCTGAGAGGGGTTGCAAGTGCTTTGGAGGATAGGATTATAATTCAGAATGATCTGGAAAAACTGGAGAATTGGTCTGAGGTAAATAGGATGAAATTCAATAAGGACAAATGCAAAGTACTCCACTTATGAAGGAACAATCAGTTGCACATGTACAAAATGGGAAATGATTGCCTAGGAAGGAGTACTGCAGAAAGGGATCTGGGGGTCATAGTGGACCACAAGCTAAATATGAGTCAACAGCATAATGCTGTAGCAAAAAAAGCGAACATGATTCTGGGAAGTATTAGCAGAAGTGTTGTAAGTAAGACACAAGTAGTAATTCTTCCACTCTACTCCGCGCTGATTAGGCCTCAATTGGAGTATTGGGTCCAATTCTTGGCACCACATTTCAGGAAAGATGTGGACAAACTGGAGAAAGTCCAGACAAGAACAACAAAAATGATTAAAGGTCTAGAAAACAGACCTTTGAGGCAAGACTGAAAGAACTGGGTTTGTTTAGCCTGGAGAAGAGAAGACTGAGAGGGGACATGATAACAGCTTTCAAGTACATAAAAAGTTGTTACAAGGAAGAGGGAGAAAAATTGCTGTTCTTAACCCTTGAGGACAGGACAAGAAGCAATGGGCTTAAACTGCAGCAAAGGAGGCTTAGGTTGGACATTAGGAAAAACTTCCTAACTGTCAAGGTGGTTAAACACTGGAATAAATTGTCTAAGGAGGTTGTGGAATCTCCATCATTGGAGATTTTTAAGAGCAGATTAGACAAACACCTGTCAGGGATGGTCTAGATATTATTACTTAGTCCTGTGCAGGGAACTGGACTAGATGACCTCTCGAGGTCCCTTCCAGCCCTATGATTCTATGATAATGGTTTCATTTGGAACAGCATCAAGGATTTCCTTATGAAAATAATGATGTTGAAATATTGTAGTGTCAAACTTGAAAGGACAGCATAGGCACTTTGTTTATACTACAAAAATCTTGATGCAACCCCTGGAAGAAAACAATATTAGCTCACACAGGAGATTCCTTTTTCTTGCAGTCCTACATGCCATATGGTTCGTAGAGCAGCCGAAAGGCATGCTTCCTCTGTTGACAAGCAGATGATCAGAAAGGTAGAAGTTGTCACTTCCACCCACTGGAATCTGGCTGCCAATTTTAGTTAATATCCTCTGCTTATTCAAACAACTCAGTTAGGAAATTGTTGATGATAGTGTAACTTTGAGGGCTTTGCTCCCACTTATCTGGTGCTTGCAGTACTTCTACTGGGGAAAAAAAATAAAAGGCTAAAGGAATTTTAAACCAAACATGGCTGCTTCAAAGATTTCAAACTAGTCTCATCCTCCAGAATCAACTGAATGTTTAAAAGAGACTAATACGGCATGTGTTGGCAAAAGCGTATGACCCAAGGATTCCGAGTCAGAACTGAAACCATACTTTCAGCCATAGTAGACATAAGCCATGTGCAGGGAGAGAGGGATCCTGGACTTCTAGAGGACTCTGACCGTAGCACAAAGAATGCTCAAGA
The DNA here is from genome assembly GCF_026122565.2 of Emydura macquarii macquarii. NCBI lineage: Eukaryota > Metazoa > Chordata > Testudines > Chelidae > Emydura > Emydura macquarii. Next base: position 16,536,866 of record NW_027130617.1, read on the forward strand.
ATGGTGAGGAAACTAAGGCAGGGAAATGCATGAAGGTGTTATAATTTTGCCTAGATCTTCATATTTCTTGAGTCAGCTAAAGTGAATTGGTGTTTTGGAATGCTTATAAAGCCTGTGTGTCTGTTTGCATTCTCTGTCAGATGTCCCTGGAGAGCTGATCTGTAAACCCAGAGGGACCCACAAGACTGGAGCACTAGGAAAGGATATGCTTAAGCTTATGGGGAGTCAGCACTGGTCCTGGGGTCTAAGGCAGCTGGGCTGCAGGCTCCCATTTCCTAGAAGAAGTAACAGGCAGACAGCTAGTGCCTAGGAATTGTGCTAGAGCAGCCAAGGAAGCAAAGCAGCCCAAAGGTCGCATATGGATTTAGCATGATGGGACCCAAACACAGCAGCCTAGTCAGTGGCCAGTGGAGCTTGGCCAGGGTTGTGTGACAATATACCAAGAATCTTTACGATGTATTTCAGGAAATGGTGTATAACTATTGTCACTTGTAAAATGGGATATTGGACTTGCATGATATTTTGGTTTACATTTTCAGGAGTAGCTAACTTTCTGGCTCCATCATTTTAATATTCAGTGGTGCAAGTTTTTTGTGGCAGTAAATGCTGCTTTCATTTTTCATTTCTCATTTGATTTGTTGAGCATGGTGCCTGGGTTGTTTTTATTCTGGCTATTGAAGGCCACTCTAAGTGACATTGCTTTGGGCAATCATGTACAGTTTGTTAAAAGGAAACGCTGGCATATATTAAATGCTTAAAATAGTGCTTAAAGTAGTGGTTCTCAACCTTGCCAGACTAGTGTCCCCCCTTGAGTTGTCTGCTTTGTCTTGCATATCCCAAGCTTAACCTCACTTAAAAATGACTAGCTTACAAAATCAGACATAAAAATACAAATGTGTCACAGCACACCATTACTGAATAACTGCTTATTTTCTCACTTTTACCATACAATTAAAAAATCAATCGATAAATATTGTACTTACATTTCAGTCTGATACTTGAGCCTGTTTTTCACTTGTGAGCCCTGTCATTCTGGGAGGCAGTGAAGCAACAGCAACAATTAAAGTTTTCTCCACATTGAGTCTATTCCTGCTCTTTGTCTTGGTTGCAGTCATAGGAGAAAATGAGACTTCACAAAGATATGTTGACCCAAAAGGTCAGAGAATATCTGAAGCATTGTTCCCAAGGTCAAAGTACTCTTTCTGTACTCACCCAATGCTAGGGGGTGGCAAGCTGGGCTACTGCCTGGGGCCTCGAGAAGTTAATTTGCTCGGGCTTTGGCTTCAGCTCTGCACAATGGGACTCAGGCTTCAACAAGTCTAGCTCTGGCCCTGGCAACCCTATTAAAATGAATTCGCAACCCACTTCGGGTCACGATCCACAGTGTGAGCACCGCTGATTATGGTGTATAGAGCAGTATAAGCAAGTCCTTCTCTGTGTGCAATTTTAGTTTGTACTGACTTAGCTAGTACATTTTATGTAGCCTGTTGTAAAACTAGGCAAATAGCTAGATGAGTTGATGTACCCCCTGGAAGACCTCTGCGTACCTCCAGGACAATGTGTACCCCTGGTTGAAACCACTGATCTAAAACAAACGTATATGCACCTATTTATAAGGTGTAGAGATCTAAAAACATACATAAATAACATTTTCTACGTTAATATGCAGAAAACCAATGTGCCAGTTCCCAGCCGGTGTAAATTGGCACAGCTCCCTTTAGTTCAATATCTTACCACTGCAATTTTTGGGTGGAGGAAACGATTTTCTAACTGAGAAGTTTGAAATACATATTTTTGCATTTCAAAGAGAAAATAGAAACCAATATGTCATCAAACCATTTAATTTTCTTCCAAGTTTGAGACTGAATTGACAAGAGATCAGTAATTGGCAGGAGAACAAATGAAACAAACTGAAGCAACCAATTTGCCAGTATGAGGGAGGCAGATGTGTCTGTTTTACATCTGTTGATGCAAAATCCTGGTGGTTGTTTTCCTTTTCACACATAGTATATTGTCTAAAGCACTGATAATTAGATAACTGAATAAACCTTTACTAAACCACAGCGTGTACAAATGCTAAGCCTCCTCTTCATCTAAGGATCCTTTCCACGTCAGTGTTGCGAGTCTGTGTTACAATTGAATATGGAGGTTTATGATTTACACAGCACCCTTCGTACTTGCCACACATCTGTTCCCAAAGCCAATTGAATTTGCTTGTTGTACCACTATGCTCCAGATACCAACTTACTTCCTTTTTCTAGCAAGTGCAGAGACATAAAGAGGAGTGGGATTGTAACTGGCAGCCTGCTTCAAGCCAGATGCTTGAGTGGCAGACAGAAACGACAAAGAAAACTTTTTCCATATTTTTAAATAAACCCAGGCAAGTGGTACCTATAGATACAACTTCTTTGTAAAACAAGTAGACAAATGTGAGCTGGATGGTTAGTCAGTAGGCCTTGGTCCATCTGACTGGTCAAAAATGCTGCAGTGGTTATTATTTGAAGGACTGCTTAGAAATTATAAAATAAATAATTCTCTGCCCATAACTTTCCAGGCACTATTTCTCGAGGCCTTAATAGAATGAGATAGAGAAGTATACTATTGTTCTATCTCAAAGTATATCCAGGATATTTATATTAAAAAGCAACATAGTACAATGATATAGAGAGGTATACTATTGGTAGAATAGTACCATGAACACTACCATGGTAGAATGGTAGAATAGTAACATGGTAGAATGATATAGAGAAGTTTACTATTGTTTTATCTTACAGTATATCCAGGATATTTATATTTAAAAGCAACATGGCGTTGAGAATTTCACACAGCGAGTGGCAACAACTCTTGATCAAACATTCAAAAAATCTTCAGTCAGGTACCAAAAAGTCACGAGGTTGGCATAAAAATGAGATTTTTGTTTTAATTTGGATTTTGAGACTTTTTTCTGCAGCCATGGGGTTAGACGTTTTGTGGGTTTTTTCTCTCCTTATGTAAACTAAGATTGTCATGTAATCACATGATTACAAGAGCTAAGGTTTTAGAAAAGATACTAAATATCATGAGACTATTAATCTTGTGCAATCTAAGCATTTCTAAAGCATTGATCTCATCGCATCTTGGGGTTGCTGACAGTAAAATAGAACAGGGAATTCTGCCCAAAGTATTCCCAGCATCTGCTTTCTTTTTCTGGCTACAATTTGTCTCTTAAATCCACCACTGCCTGCACTTTTGTGTTTCATTAACGTAACCCCCAAGGAGATCACCTAGCTTCCTGGGGCTGTGTGTGCTGGTAGCTCAGGAAGGGGGAGTCAAGGCAGACTCAGAGTCTGCCCGGCAACTAATAGGGATTGAGATGCCCCTCCCAGGGAGCTCAGGAGAGGGGATAGGCTATTTTGGGCGCAGTCTGGAGCCAGGGGGGAAAGGGGCAGTACTGGCTGTGTGGGGGGCTGGTAATCCCAGGCCTGCATGCAGGGTTCCCCCTGAGAACTGACCTCTGATCCCTCAGCTCGAACCCTTCCTGCTCCAAGGTGTCTCCCAGATTGTAGAGTGTTGTTGTGAAAACTCCCCCCAGCAGGCTGAGTTAGCTTTCCAGCTCCCTAGGAGGGAGAGTCATTACATGGCAAGGCCTGCTCTGGCTGCTTGTCTAGGGCCGTGGCCTGCCGTGAGTGTGCCGGGGCGCTGGGGTCGGGGACTGAAGTTTGGATTTTTGGTGTAGTTTTGTAATCTGCATCTTGAGCACTGCACCTCTTAGTGTTGAGGGAAAATCCTGGGTCCAGAAGCAGCCTGATGCCTGCATGAAGAGGATCCCTGTCAGCAGGGACCAGCCCCTCTGCAGTGACTGAGGAGTGACTAGGTGAGATTATACTAGCCCTAAAGGGATTATAATCTAAATAGACATGGTCGAAGAAAGGATTTTGCTGAAGAGGAATTGAGGCACAGACAGATTAAGAGATTTGCCCAACATCATACTGAAAGTCTGTGTCAAAGTCAAGAACAGAACACAGCTCTCCTGAGTCTCAGTCTAGTGCTTAACCACAAGATCATATTTCCTTTCTTCCATCCTGGACAACCTCCTGTGTCTAAGTGTCAGTGGAGAGGGAATTAAACCCAGTGTATTGTACTGAACATCACTCCACACTATCCAGTTGGTCTCTGCAAGAATATCACACCTTCCAGATTACGGTGGTCACCCTTCAAAAATCAGCATTTGCCAGCAGTTATCACACAGTGCTATTGGAGATGCTACAGCTGTCCTTCTATACTTAGAGTAGAACGTATTGGGGTGATTGTTTGGTAGCAGTTGGCAAATGCTGAATTTTTAAATTGTGTCTACAGCACTTCGTATAATTATTGCCAAGGTGATAGTGTAGTGAGATGAGCATAGTGTCTACAAGGAGACTTATCCACCTTCAGAATTTAGTTAATAGGCTGGCTGTTTTGGAATTCAAGAAAAGTCCACTCTGTCAGGCAGGATTTCAATAGAAAATTAAATGGGTTTGCATATTGCTCTGCATGACAGATTTTTCTGTTAGCCTTCAAGGTCTGCATGATCTAACCAAGCATGTGGAAGTAAGATACATGTTTCTGAGTGCTGTAATATTTGTTTTTATGTGTAGAACTATAAAATATAAGTAATGGTTCCCTTTATCCTGTTTCCACAAATTGTTGTTTTAATCTATTAAATATTTTATGGGTTTATAATATTGGGTGGCTTGCTTTTTTTTGGGTGCCTTTCCCAATTAGCTTTCCACTCAGAATGAATTTTCTCTCTGGCTATCTTCTTCCCTCAGGGGAATGAATGTAGACAAGAAAGATGGCTCTGCAATTATGTCTTGACTGGAAGTAACTGCAGCAGAAATTGTGTTCAGTTTTTCTTTTCTCTTTCTGATAAAGTGCAATTAGTACATTGCTTACCTCTTTTCACGAGATGTTTCCATATAATGTTATTGTTGAGCAACATATGCTGCCATTGAACCCATGCTTTAAATATACAGTTAAAACAGCTCTGTTCCACTGACAGAAAACATCAGAGCAGCAAATCACAGTATTTTATCTGGTGAGGGTAACAGTATCTCAGATAATAAAATGGCTGTCATCCTGCCCACTGTATAGATAAGGAAGCCAAGGATCTGTGGATGCCCTTTGTTGACATGCCAGTTTGCAATTATGCTATGACGGAGCACTTCTGTGCTTTGATTGATTAAGCATTTTGGAAGAAAGGACATAAATAAGGGAATTTCACTGGATTTCACAATGACATTGTTAACACCACAGTAAGCAGAAACACAAACATTTAAACTGGGGGAAAATGGCCTCATTTATTCTCCCTTGAATGTCCTTGCCACATTCCCTTATTCGCCTCGTATGTGGGATGTAAACAACTTAAATTCTAAGGTTCTTGTTTTGACCTTTTTTTACCACTTGGATCAAAGCAGTGTCTGAAATAAAGATGAGACATTTTCAAGACTTTGGTGACTTGTCACAATAGGCTGTGTTTAAACATAAAACAACACAATGATACAGCCTTTGGCTAAAACAGGCACTAAAGCTCCTCAAGAGAATCATGATTATCTTGCAGCTTGAAGATGACCTAAAACTGGACTAATTTTGAACTGTTTTTCTTTGTTCTTTCCTATATCTTAACATAGAAAATAGCACTGAGATTCTGTACCTTGTCTCTGAGGCACAGAACAGGCTGGGAGGAGGAGTGGGGGACATAAGTTGGTTTTAAACTACCCGTGAGACTTCTTGATCCTAGGCTGCTCTGGGAACTGGAGAGGTCCCATGTATAACTTACACTGCCCTTGGGGCCTTTCTAAGTTATAGCAACTTCTCTGAGCCATTTTCTACAGTGTGATGTGCTATGGTCTCATCCCTGATGTGCCCCTCCTCATCCCAGCTTTGGTTCACTCTCTACATCAGAGCTTGCAGCTGGGTCTTTAGAAGGCAGTTTCCCTGATCTTTCAGAGCCCCTTTATGCCATTCTGGGTGCTGAAAGGAGTTGGAATGTAGTTAAGAATCTTACCCTAGAATTTTAGCATGACATACCAGGCTTCTGGTCCATTTAACTTGGTGTTCTAACTCTGACAGAGGCCAGGACATCACAGAGGTGTTTGTGCAGTTCTGGAAATGGAACTGTGGAAACCTCACAGAAGATCACAAAGCACGAGAGCTGGTAATTCTTTTTATTTTAACTTGTAGGGCTAAAAATGGTATGTTTTTTATAGTTTACTGTAACAACTGAGCAGAGAAATGGCTGTGATGACAAATGTTAGTTTCAGGACACTTTTGGGAGGGCAGAAGGAAAAGCGGTAGAATTGGGTAGAGATAAGTTAAATAAAAAGACAAGAGAAGGAAGAGTGGAAAGAAGGACAGAGTAGTGAGAAGAGAGAAGGAGAGAATGGAGATGGGGAGGCGGGGCAGATGTGGAGTGAGGCTGAGGTGAGGTAAGGAATGAGAGAGGGTTGGAGCAAATAGCCAATCAGCACAGGGGAAAGAATGCCTGTTCAAAACTGTAAAACTACTTGAAGGCTTCTTGTGGCAGTGAGTTCCACATGTTAACTATATTCTCTGTATTTTTCTTTATTCCAAAAGTATAGCTGCTTAAATTCATTGTTGTCCCTTTGCTTTCATATTATGGGACAGACATTATTATTAGTTTTGGCTATAAATGTTGTAATTTTGAATACTTTTACTTACTACTACTGCTTTCTCTTTCTAGCCTACATGATAGCAATTTTTGCAGTATTTCCTCCTACCTGTCTTCCTGTACCTCTACCCATTTTACTGCTGTGCACCTTTTCCATTTCTGTTTTGCTTAAGGTGAGGTCACCCAAACTGAAAAATCATCTGTGGATAAAATGTAGTACCCATATATTGATGGAATCAAAGAGCATTTTTAATTTTGATAAAGTTAAGTCCTAAATTAAGATTCAAACCTATTTTCAGGATCTGTAAACCTATTCAGGGCTGTAACTGAAATAAGAGCATTTGTCACACCTCAGTTAAATTAATGAGCTGCAGTGTCCTGTCTCCTTAAAGGAGCAACAAACTTAACAACTTCTGTAAGTATTCAGTGAGAAGGGGACTGGATACTGCAGGGAGACATCTCTGGGAACTCAGAAGTTGCAGTGCGCTGTTTCTTACCTGCAAGGTTTGGACTGTAGCCAGAGTCCTGAGACGGAGGCCAAGCGAGCTGTTTCTTGGACAGGACAAAGGTGCCTGGCCTGAGGTTTCTGCCAGAGAGTGTTGTCTACATACTGTTTGTTTCTACTTCTGCTCCAGAAAACCAAGCAGGTGTTCATTTTGTATATAAACAAACTGCCTAAGCAATTACCTGGCTCCAAGTCACCAGTTTCTGCTCCAAACAAGAAACTGACTTGTGAGAACCCAAAAATCTGCTATTACTTGGCAGAAGGGCCTGATTCTCACCTGTCTCAAGCTAAATGACTCCATTGATGTCAGTGGATTTAGTCTGAATTCACAGCAAGGTAAGGGAGATGATAATCAGGCCCTATCTTTTTGATGGTGACCTCTGTTACCCGAAATATGATTTTAAGGGTCAATGTCTAAGAATATGACTGTCAATAACGTACATACTCCTTATCTAAAGAGGATTTTCACCAAGGAATTAAATACTTATTGTATTTACAGTAGCTAGAAATACTTATGGTAGTTATCATTGTTGAAGTAATTAGTCTAGCTGAAGTATGGCTGCGATGTTTTCCCTCTGGGCGGAATACCTCAGTCTGGGTGTCTCCTCCTAGGTTTCAGCTTGCCAGACCGTACTTGATATCTTTGGTTTTGGAGACTGGAACTTTTCCAAAAGTAATGGCTTTTCTCAATTATAGATTGAAATGGTTTCCTTTTGTGAATTAGTCTGTTATTGAATAGTGAAGCTACTGAATTCCAGAGCATTTAAACTGGATGGCTTACAGATAAACAGAATGTCTTCTTTGTATCACCAAGTCACATTAATGCTAGAGGTGTCACCATAGAGCTGTTTGGTGACATGGTAGCTTTATGGTTCACATATAGTTGGAAAAGAAGAATGAAGCAGAGGGAATTAAAGAAAAAATAAATGTCCACTCCCTGATAAAATCAAGTACTTTATTTAGGTTGTTTTCCTTTAATAACTCGGCCTTAATAATAAAGGAGACACAGTGACATACCTCAGTGTCTCTCATAAATTCACAGATTTTAAGGCCAGAAGGGACCATTAGATCATCTACTCTGACCTCCTATGTATCACAGGCCTTAGAATTTCATCCAGTTACCTCTGTACTGAGCCCCATAACTTGTGTTTGACTAAAGTATATCAGAGTTTCAATCTCTGATACCCAGACAAGACCTCTGAAAAGGATTTTCTCCATACAGAGCATAATTAGCCACTGGTTTTAGAAATCAGTGAATGCTGCTCCACACAGAACAAATATCTTCTCCAGAAGGCCCTTCTTTAAGGGCATCTGTTTTATTTGAATCATTACTTATGTCAAAGCAATTTTACCACATCTTTTGGTCTATTTTGTTACCCAGAATGGAGGATGTGACAGATACGGCAATTTCCTGCAATATCCTGGACAAACCTTATTGAATTAAGTTTAAGTATTTTAGTAGTACATTATATTAAAATGCAAATGTTTATGTATTACTCTGTGATTGTATGTAATGTCTCAAGGGTGGAGACGTGACTAATGTAAATCTTGGGAAGTGTAATGAGCTTCAAAGGACTAGCTAAAACAATAGGCAAGACAAGAATTAACTTCTAAAGTTAAGTGGGTTTCCCAGGAAATCTTTATGGGGACTGGTATGCAAAGGTTCCCCTGCGATTAATGCAAGAACTCAGCCTTTTGAAGCTTCATTCTGAGGACCATTCTGAGACCTTCATCTGCTGGTCATCTGTTGCATGAGGACAAGATCAGAGGTCCAATAAATGACTCTCAGATTCATGGTGCGCTTGTTCTGAGCCAAGGCAATTATGAACTTGTAACCTCAGAAAAACCCCTTGGTGGGATTTGAAGAGCCCTTGTTGGAGTTGAGGTGATCTCTGGCAAAGCTTATTAGCATGGCTGTAGGTTCTTTTATTTTTTTAATATATTTTCTCTGTAGTGATTTCATCTTAAGAGTAAGTGTGCTTGCTTGGGGAGAGCTGGATGGTACCAGAACTGTGGGCATTGCTTGAGGAAAGATGCTGTGGTCAAGACTTCTGTGTGCCTTGCTGGCCTCTGGCTGCATTTGCAACCTCTTTGGAGCTGCTAGCAAGTGACATGTTAGTGGATCTCTCAAGCTGTTCTAACTTAAGCTAAGGGTTCAACCCTTGAAACACACTCATACACACTGTCCCTAGGGATGCTACCTTTGCAGATGTACATAACCTGTGCTGTACATAAAATGGCACTTAGCAGTTATATGTGAAACCATTTTCCTGAGTGGAGGTGGTTTAAAGATTCTGCTTGAAGTATGCAAAAGAAAGTAAATTCAGATGTAGGCTAATGTTCCATCCTGAGTTTGTGCTCCTGGGTTTATGTATTTCATAAGATCATACATATCATACAGTTCTACACCTAGAGGATTCAGAAGTGGATGATCTGTCTGCTTCAACAGAGTGGATTAAGGGCCGAATGGTAGCCTTAGTTCTGACTTTCCTGAATGTTGTTGTAGAGTAGCTTCTGGTATTTATTTCTCAGGAGAAATCATTTTGTATTCCCAAATGCTCCCCCCACCACCCCCCAAAAAGGGGGGGGGGCTAATTTGAGATTGTGAACTTAGAATTCGAGCACCACGGGTTCTGGTCCATCTAATTCTATAATGTTGATGTAATATCTGCACCAAGGTAAATTGAAAATACAATGGGAAGTCCACAAGAAATTACAGTGGAGATGTTGTCTGTTTTTAATTTAAAAACAAATACTGTTATATTTACACTGCTGAAATGAAGCATTTATTTGGACTGCATATTTAGTGCTGCAGTGGGCATTGTTATCAACCAAAGAACCCTTCTGAGATGATCTACATTGCTCACTTTTCTTTAAAAGAAAATATCTTCTGATTGTACATATGCTTCTTTACTTCTTGGTTAGAAGATATGATTTAATGAAAGTAAGTGGGTTAGCAACAAGAAACATAATATGAATTGAGAATGACTTAGTGTAATAAGCCTGGAAGTTTCCCCCACCCTTATTGGTAGTGTTCAGAAAAACACTCACACCTGTATATGGCTGGCAAGCCAAATCTGATATACTCCAATTCATCTGTGCATCACCTTGTTTCAATTCAGTTTTTTCATGGAGGAAATCCAGGCATCTGATGGTGGTTTCCCTTGCCATGTGTCTCAAGCACATTGTGTCCAATACCCAAGTGGAATGTCTGACACAGGGTGCATGCCCGGTTGTGTTTCCCTGAGGAAACTGGATCCATTTGTGGTGAGAAGAGCATGGGCCACGTGTTTTTCATTCTTCTTTCTGTTTCTGTGCCATTTTTGTCTCCACCAGCATGGTATAAAAAATAATTGAAGTCAATGAGAGTCTTTCCATTGACTTCAGTGACTTACAGATCTGGCTCCACTTTGGTTCCCGACACTCCACACACTTAAAATATAAATATATGAGTAAAGTGTGGATCCATTCACTCCTGGTGAATATGGAGGCTGTACCGCCATTACACATCATATCACTAGGAGGAGGTTATAGAGTAGTTCATGCAAGAAAATGCTTTTTTTTTTTTTTTTTTTCACTGTTCAGTAGAGATGAGCCTGAGCCAAACCCTAAATCCAAACACCGACCACCATCCTTTGAGGGAGTTCAGAATCCCAACCTGGATCTGGATCCAAATTTCATGTCTGGCCCCTAACTCAGTAATGGACTAAACCAAAACAGAGTGTGGTTTTCCCTTGAATCCATTAGCCCCAGTTCAGCAGTGTACATAAGTAGGTGCCTAATTTTGTGCATGTGAGTAGTCCCATATTGATCATTATTGCCAGTGACTATAGTCCATTTCACACCGCATGGTCGGGGTGTAATTAGGTCACAGCCTTACTCACTCCACTCAGCCCCACTCAAAACTGCCCTCTGTGCTCCTGAGGAGGGCTCCCTAGCAGGACAGAAGGTGTGAAATTCCCCTCAGTGCTTTCCCCTCTATTCCCCCCAGCTCCCACCTGCAAAGTGGAAATGGGCTGTTTCCGCTGCCATTTGAGCTTAATATCGACAGGCTGAGGACTCCAGGATTTAGCTCTATATAAACAAAAGTTGGGCACATACCTTGGTCTAGTGCAATGTTGTTTATCTCAAGCCCTTTGTTGTCTGTTTTATGTTATGAGTAGCTGGTTAGATAAAGCCCTAGGTGTGTCTGCCTAATTCAAGATGTAATCTTACTTATCCACACTGCAATTACCGGGTTTGCCCTTGTTAGTGGAAGTGTGGTGATGCATTTCCTGGCTGGTGATGTATAGGTTCTGAACAAATGTCTTTCTCTGTTGTCTGGAAATTTGGGAAGTGTTGCCCAGAACACAAAAAAAAATTTTTTTTTCTATCAACGGCTTGCTGACATGTTCTTTTCTGTAATCTTTGGTGTGGGACCAAAATGTTTAGATACGCATGATGGCGTCTCACTTGCTCACATCCTCCCCAAATGAGTTCACAGTATCTGTAACTACTGGGGTATAGAAGCTGCCCGTGACTTCTCAGTAGAAATTGGATCATTGTTTATCTCCTCTTGTAAAGTCTCTATGAGCCCATTTTCCAGAGAATTAATCCGTTCCTCACAGTCACAGCCTGAGAATTCAGACAACTCGCTCCTAACCTGGACTGCCAGCATTTCAATGTTGTTTGTGACTCATCATTTTCTGTTATAACTAAGCTGTTACAAACAGGTCACATGTTTTTCTTCTTTCAGTCTGTCTTACAATCTTACCAGGCCAGATGCTCTACTGGTGTAAATCGACATAATGCCCTTGAAGTCAAATTTCCATTTCCTTTTGATGAATTCATAGAACAACCAGTGCTATTGCGGTCCTGGAGGGTGGGGGGGAGTGGGAAAATTCACAGCAGAGGGAGGAAGTCTCTGTGACATCAGCTTGTGAAGTTTTCCTCAAATCGTTCTTAAATGGGGGTGGGGGGCAGGCAATAGGAAAAGTGAAACGAGCAATTGAATCTGTTTCTTCACATGAACTCTGGAGCCAGCCGTATGCTTCACTGTACGGGGAGATTTTGAATAGTCCAGTAAAAGGGCCAAGGACCACATGATAGTGTATCATACTTGTTGCTAACAGCAGCCAAAATTGATAGGCCTTTCAGCAGGCCTGTGCATCCTTGGCATGATTAAGCCAGTAGGGGAGGGAACCCCTTTATCAACCTTTGCCTGACCCTGCTCTCCCTCCCTGATGCTCTGGTGAACGTGCTGGGATCTGTGTTTCAGGAAAGGACTAATAAGCTTATTTTTGCATGCCCTGTGGGAGACGTTTGTCCTGGCCTCAAGATATGCAAATTCTGTCAGAACATACCTCGTTGATTAAGTACTCTGGTAACCTTAGGTCTAGCTTTTTTTTCTTTTTCCTTGACGTGTATTTGTCTACTAACAAGGATAAATGGGGGGGGTGGGGATCTCTATTTGGACTCAGTGAGTGAACGTGTTTTTTGGATCGAACAATGACAGCTGAAAGATCTGGCTAATCGGAAAGCCATCACTGTTCTCACTCGAAAGCCGCCCCAGACTTCGGTAATTATTAAGGGTTGAGGTTTGGGGTGTTTTACTAACCTGTTGCGGATGTGTGTAAGTGCTAGAGCATGAGTAAAAGTATACCTTTAAAGTAAGAACCCTCTCGTGTTGTGCTTGAGCCTAAGTAAAGGTATGGTTTTGTAGTAAGAGCACTCTCGTGTTGTGGTTGAGCCTAAATAAAGCATAGCATTGTAGTAAGAGCACTGTTGTGTTATATTGTTTCTACCAGTCAATCGATCGGCTGGACGCTGTGTCTCCATTTGACTTTCCTGACATTACCTCACACAAAGTAAAGTTACCACGATCTTTGGGTTGGCAGAACCCCGGTAACAGCACAACTGCAATGGAGATGTGCTACCAAGTCTTCTGTACACTGCTACTCCTGAGATCCCCTCTCAACGGTGCAGTGCTGCAGACCTACACACCTTTTTTGGTGGATCATCCCAAGGTGGGAGAGTGTGATGCATGTCTCCTCCCCACACACACATTCACATAGGACTTTCTGAGGGAAGAGGAGTGACTGTGCCAAGAAGGCTACTGAACAAACACATCCCTCTCTGTATGTGAAAAATGAGATCACACACCTATGTGTTCCAGACTTCACACAGATTCTAAATGACTGATTCCCACCCCAGCACACCCATGCTCACTTTCGCTTTTCTAACCTGACTTATTAGAGCTCCTGCATCTTCTTCTTGAATCTCAGTCGATGCTTTGCAAGGTAAATGCCTTGTTTCCAGTCAAGGAGTAGCATTTTTAATTTTTTTTTCTCTCATTCTGTTCTTCACATATGAATGATCACAAATGATAGATTTTCTTTTCATGATACTCCACAAGCACTGGAGAGGTGCGTTGTTCTGTGCCGCTAAACAAATGACACCTCTCATCACTAGCACTTATCCCAATAATAAATGCATTTCACATTTAATTTGTAACGTCTGATTTTACAAACACTGATGAAAAAGGCTGTTTGGGTAACATCAGAAACTCTCCAAAGTTTGCCCAAGTTCTGAATAAACCCAACCTGAATGCTTTTTTGGTTTCAAAATATTTAGTGTAACTCTTTTCCTCTCTGATGTTTTTCATTTTGGGGGCTGCTCTTCACTTTTAGGTTCAATCCAGAACCTCAGAAGAATCTGTTTACATGGAATACGCAGCCCCGTAGTTCATCTAGAAGCACAAGAAATACTGGCCTTGATTCGTCCATGCACCGGTGCTGGGACGGAGAAGGCAGACTTGCACCTCGCTGATTACAGGGCTTCCAGGGGTTAGTCTGGAATTGGAGTGTGGAACCATTATATCCACACTGCTAAAAGCCCTCAGCATGCTGTTAGAATGCCTGGGGCGTCTCCAGTGCCATGAACTCTTGCAAGGAGGTGCACAGCCATGAAAGTACAGCGGGAAATAGGCACAATTGTTTCCCCAGGAGCTGTGTGACTATTGTGTATTCGCTTTGTGCCAGCATAGCTGGTGCAAAGGCACCATAAATCAAGTATGAATCATGCCCATTATGAAAGAAATTAATTCTAATGAGATTTCCAGCCCAGTTTTGCAGTCTCAAGTGGTTCGTCACAGCATCTGCTCTTCTGTGCTGATTTGGACCCAACCTGAATGCTGAATAGTTTGAAAATCATAAATAAATTGTGTTAAACTAACATTAATGGTAACATATTGCAGAAAAGAAAGGTGGATTGTTAATGGCATTGCTGTTCTCAGGTCAGTCTCTTATAACTGCAGAGATACTGTACTGCAGCACACAGGTAATGTATGTAAGATCACCCGCTGTTCTGAGGCCAATAGACAGGCTAAGCACAGCAGGGTGAGTAGCACTGGAATTTGTTTTACAGGAAGCTTTCATTTCCTTGCTTTTGAGGGGTTAAGTGAGGCACTTCAACCACTGCTTTCCCTTGGGGGGTTATGCTGAAGAAGGTCAGCTTTAAATTCCCCCCAGAGGCTTTGCAGGAGCTCTAGCAGTAGAAGCTGCTGTCAAAGGAGAACAGCAGAATGCAATGAATCAGTGTATTCCCCAGCCACCTTGACTACATTCCCTTCCTAGCCAGTGCTGTCCATTTTTCAGACTGTGATGGGTCCACGCTAATCCCCAGGCTTGTGCTGTCACAACCATCCCTGACAGATTTTTGAGCACCTGGGACCCTGGTTTACACAGGCCTGAATCAGGGCTCAATCTGATCCTTTGCTTTAATAGGCTCTTTTAGGGTCATATGGGGAGGGAGGAAAATCTGATGCTAAAGCTGTGAACGTATATTAGCATCAGTATGAGCTGTGTATCTTATGATCCATAATATCAAATGTGTAACTACCTTTATGGAAAGTAGCTACTCTGCATGTTCAGTTGTTCTTTTTAAAACTCCGCACATCATTTTAGCAAGCCACTTGCTACATGTGGGTCCGAAAGGATTGAAAACACCCAAAGCAGATAGTCTGTGTTAGGGACCAAATCTTCGGTACTTGTAAAAACATTTTCTAGTTGAGGGAGAACGAAAGTATTAAACTCTCTCTCTCTCTATGGTTTTTAAATGGAAATGGTTGATTTCAAATTTTCTAATAAGAAAAAAAAATGCTATTGCTGCCTGGTTAAAATCTAGTATGGCAGGTTTGAACCTGAGACTGCTTGACTAACAAGCTGTTCTCACTATAACAAAGTTGATCATGGAGATCCACTAACTGTAATGGAAATCTTTGATGGCAGTTGTTTTGCACAGCTAACTGCCATGAAAGTTTGTGCTTTCTCTCAAGAAAAAAATGAAAAGGGTATTTCAGATCAAACCATATATTTAAACTCGGCACTTCAGGGACTTCTGTTAGCTACTGCCATATTACTGACCAGCGATATCATTTTGTAACTGTAATAGTTCCAACGCATCCATATTTGAGATTGTAATTTAGTTTTCATCATGCATTAAAATTGGGTAATTGCCACAGGAAAAACTTAATGTTGAGTGGGATAGGCAGTGGAGGGGAGAGTTTTGTATTATAAATTCAGATTGTTAAAGTCATGCTGAATAGCGCAATGATGCATTTTTCAGTAAACGGTGGCCTCAAGACTCATAAATGATTATTTTAAGCCAAAAGTTGTATTTTATCCACAATTTAGAGTTCATGCATAAGAAATGTTCCATATGTAAAACTTCCTTGTAATTGCATTGAAAGAAATAGTTACAGCTTTAACTTTAATAGGGGTGGAAGAGGAGGTATTGTATACACAATAGGGCCTGATCTACACTGAGAATGGAGGTCGACGTAACGCGGCTCACGTTGACTACCTAAAGTATGCGTCTCCACCGGCATGTCAGTTCTGCCAACCTAAATCAGCAAGTGGCGTAGCATTGAAATCAAATTCTATGGGTCGAACAAGCGTCAGTATAGTCAGAGCTCAACATAAATCCATATCATTGGCCTCTGGGAGGTGTCCCATAATGCTCTGTTGTGACCACTCTAGTCATTTGCATTCTGCTGCATCATGGCCACGTAAACAGGAAATGGCTCCTCGCCTCAAATCCGGGAAATTTTGAATTCCCATTTCCTGTTTCATCAGCATGGAGAGAACTTTGTAGCTGAACTGCTCATGGTGACTGCACGCCCAAATGCGCTCCAGCCTGGAGTCGACCTGAGGTCTTGGATCTCATCAGCCTGTGGGGCGAAGAGTCTGCTCTGGCTCAGCTCCAAGCCAGCAAAAGAAATTTAGATACTATGAGAAAATATTGCATGGTATGGTGGAGAAGGGCCACAATACGGAATCGCAACAGTGTTGGGTTAAAATCAAAGAGCTGAGGCAGGCATAACAGAAAACTAGGGAGGCAAACAGTCATTCTGGCTCGTTATCGAAGACGTGCCACTTTTATGAGGAGCTGCATACAATTCCTGGTGGTGACCCCACCACTGTGCTACCACGCAGCATTGATACCTCCAAAGAATCTCAGTCCAGGATGAATGAGGAGGACTCTGTGTTAAAGGAGGAGGAGGAGAACAGGGGGCAGGAGAGTGGGGTATCCATTCTCCCAGCCAGGACCAGTTTGTTACCCGAGAGCAGCACAGCCGGGAACGGGACAGCATTACAAACTGAGATGCCAGGAAAGGCACATCTGGTGAGTATGTGTGGCAAATCGCATTTCTGTGGTCATGTCCCCAGTCCAGCTTCTTATTTATGGGGAAAAAGGAGTTTGTGTTTTTGTGGGGATGGGTTTCCTGGGGGCTGGTAAACTTCAGCGGAAGGTTACCCCTTGAACAAACTATTTATGTGCACAGGGATGCTCCGAGAATCCTCCATCGATATCTCCAGGAAACTTTCATGTAGATACTCTGCAATCCTTTGCAGAAGGTTTCTGGGGAGGTCAGCCTTATTTCTTCTGCCACAGTAGGACACTTTTTCCTGCCACTCTGCTATTAGATGAGCAGGCATCATTGCGGAACACACCATAACAGCATAAGGGCCAGGCCTGTACCCCGATGCTTGCAGGAAATCTTCCCTTTCCTCCTGCGTTACCCTCAGGAGACTGATATCACACATGGTTACCAAGTGAAGATGACGCAATTTTACAGTACCAAACCAAGTCACTGTATGTTATTCCCCTGCCGTGGACAGTGTCCTTGGGCCCTACACAGACAATTCCTAGATATTGTTGACTTGGGCGTTATGGGTCCGGGAAATGGTGCCCCTTTTTTTTTTCTCCAGCAACACTTCACCCATACCCTCCTCCAATCCCTTTTGACTTCCTTCTCCCAAATAGGTCTTTGGGATGGTAAAGGGAAGCCCAGTGATCCTTCTCCTTGGTTATGTGTGGATTGGGGAATTTAGTGCTATACAAACTTCCCTGTGATGGATGCAAGGGCCCCTTATTTACCATGTCTGGAACAGCACTCCGACCTGTATGGTAGGCACAGATTGGTATGCAGGTCTGACTTTGCCTTGTGAATATGAAAGGGAGTTCTTTTTACATTGTAACATTTCTTTTACTCCATGAGGTCAGCGAACAATGGCAACTTTGTGCTTTGCTTGCCTTACAGTGGACACCTCAGCCCATGTTCTACTCCCATAGAGCTCCTTCCTCAGATCAGGAAGTGGGGAAAAAAAAACTTGGGATGACATGTTCAATTAACTAATGAACACTTCCATGGCTGCTGACACAGCACTCAGAGCCTGGAGGATGTCCTTGTCAAAAAAACTAAACATGGGCATGGAACGCAGAAAATCAGCACAGGAGCAGGAGCTTGCAATGCAACAAGAAATGTTGCATATTATGAAGGATCAGTCTGACATGCTGAGGCATCTGGTAGATCTCCAGGAAGAGCAGCAGCAGGACAGACTCTCTGCAGCCCCTGCAAAACACTCAGCTGTTTAGCTGCTTCCACTCCCAAGCACTGTAGGAAGAGGTTGATCAGGGTACAGTACATGCTGCACTCCACGCTGATGGAGGCAAGCAGAAAGACATGATGGCCCCTTTAAGAACTAGGAATGTGTGTGATTTGCTGTTTGCACAGTCACACTTTGCACTGGCTGCCCAAGCAGCCTTATGAGAATGTAAAATTATCTTTCCTCCCCCCCATGTAACTGATCACCAATAAAACTTTACTGCTTTAAAAACATTTCTCTTTGTTCATGGAGAGTTTGGGTATTACCAGCAGGGAAAGAAGGGGAGGAGGCCGATGGTACGAGGGTGGGGATGGGAATGGAAGGCACAGCACTTCAGTTCATTCCAAAAACAGGTTTTCAATGCTTTCCTGAAGCTTAGCCTTCATGGTTGGCTCTGAGCATAGCACTGGCATCTGCCTGCTCAAAATTAGTGGCCAGCCTATGAGCCTCCATGATCCATCCCTGGGGAAACTTTTCCCCCTTTGTTTCAGAAACATTATGGAGCACACATCAGGCAGAGATAACAGTTGGGATGTTGCATTCACTGAGGTCTAACCTAGTGAGCAAGCTGCACCACCTTGCCTTTAAGTGGCCAAATGCACATTCCACCACCATTCTGCACTTGCTGAGCCTATTATTGAAATGCTTCTTCTCGCTGTCCAGGTGCCCCGTGTATGCCCCAGGATCACTATTGGCATTTCAACATCGCCAATATTTATTTTTTTTTGGTCAGGGAAGAAAGTGCCCGCCTGCATCTTTTTGAACAGACCTGAGTTCCTAAAGATGCGTGTATCATGCACCTTTCCAGACCACCCCACGTGAAACGTCCCCAGTGATCCACAAGGGCCTGCAACACCATTTAGAAGTATCCCTTTCAGTTTATGTACTCTGTGGCAAGGTAGTCTGGTGCTAACATAGGGATATGCGTGCCATCTATCGCCCCCCCATAGTTTGGGAACCCCATTGCAGCAAACCCGTCCACTATCTCCTGCACATTTCCCAAAGTCACTACCCTTCTTAGCAGAAGTCTATTAATGGCCCAGGACACTTGCATCACAGCAGCTCCCGTGGTGGATTTACTGACTCCAAATTGATTCCCAACTGACTAGTAGTAGTCTGGGATCGCTAGCTTCCACAGAACGATGGCCACTCACTTCTCCATTGTCAGAGCAGGTCTCAGGTGAGTATTCATGTTCTTCAGAGCTGGGGACAGCTTTGTGCAAAGTTCAATGAAAGTGGCCGTTCACATACGAAAGCTCTGCAGCCACTGCTCATCATCCCACACCTTCATAATGACGCAGTCCCACTAGTCAGTGCTTGTTTCCCAGGACCAGAACCAGTGCTCCACCGATAGAAGATGCTGCGTGAAAGCGTGCAGCAAATGGGAATTGTTTCCTTTATGTACCTGGGTGGCCACAGTAACATCGCAATTTTCCACGCTGCGGCTCCTGTCTCAGCCTTGAATAGGTCGTGAGATGTTTGTGAATAAATCAGGATAAGTCGTGAGATGTTTGTGATGCTCACAATGATAGTGCAGAGTTGAGCAGGCTCCATGCCTCTCCGGCAACGGCGTGCGTGCGGCACAGACTGAAGGGTTTAGGAAAATGGTGCGAAAAAGCATTTGTCCATTTGTTTGGGACAAGAAGGGAGGGGGAGGGAGCACATTGCATCATGGGAGGACAACAACCTTCCCAAAAGCCTCTGCATCTAGTTGCACTGTGGGATAGCTACCTATGGTGTACTGCTTTGATTGTCAACCTAAGCGTGGCTAGTGGGGATGCAATACTCCGATGCAATGAGCATGGTGTGATCACACTCCTGCGACTTCTAAAATTCGGCAGGTGAACGTCGATTTAAAATAAATTGACTTCACAGTGTAGACATACCCTAGATCCAATACACAGCCTGCTGAAGTCAATGGAAAGAAACCCATTGGCATCAGTGGTCTTTGGATTGGGTCCTATAATTCTAATCCAAAAAATAATTCATGAACTAATGTCATGCACTGTTTATACAGAAATAACATCACCCCGATTCAAATTGAGTGGGCAAGTAAAAATACATCAGTCTTGCAGACTTGTTCTTTAGAACATCTTTATGTGTAACCCAGAAACTAGCACAGAAATTATTGAGTTTGGCCAATAACTGACTTGATTTTGTTTGATTATAAACATACCCATGCATCATAAAATATAAAATGTTCTATGAAAATAATGTCCATAGCATTATCCTTGTATTTTGAGACCAGCATGGATAATCAGTTTTTATTTTACATTTATAACAAATCAGCATCTTAACTATACCAACACATGTACACACCCCACACACTCACCCTTTTTGGTCTTTGAGCTATTTAACAGTAATTTCCTGTGACTAAATCACAAATTATTCATGGTTTCCTCCCATTGTGATATTTCATGATAGCAATTGAGTGTATATCAAATATTATAGAACTCTTTGTTTTAAAAAAAATGAATTCAAGACTGATCAGCCATTCTGTGAACCTCTTGTGTATCAAACAGATGGGAATGCAACATTACAATTTAAGCACAAGAATTACTCTTGTCATTTGGCCACTCTTGTTTGTAAAAGTCATCATATTTTTCATCCGTTATTTTTTTAAAATCTTAAATACTTGTTTCAATTATGTCATTTCTTCCCCTTGATTTTCAGTTTGCACTCCTGAAATGCTGCCTGTAATGCTTAAAGTGTTTCTTTGACACCAGTTGTTCTTCTGTGAGTCCACATGTCATAATTAAATTAGGCATCAACAAAGCAAATGGATCATATGCCTGCTTGTCATTTAAAGTATCCTCCTTTCTGTCCATATTGCTAAACAAATTTGTTTAAGAAGGGCTTAGAGAATTTCTAATCTATAAATCCTGATTTTGTCTGACTCCCCATAAACTACAAATCTGATAGCATTGTAAATTATGTAAAAGTTGAAAAACATCTTTAAACCCCTAGGCTTCACACTGGACTTTTTTTTATACAGTAGCTCAATATCTTGACTATAAAAAGAATTGAAAGATATATTTTGTTGTTACATATTTTGTGTGAAATCAAGCAGAGTACTTAAACATGACTATTCAAAGTTTATGTGGAATTTCTCTTTTCTTGAAAACATCTCCTTTCTGTCCTTTCCAGTAACTCATTAATGTTTCCATAGTGAACATCGTCTTTGTCCCACAGGTCTCAGATGATTCTGTGGTTTCTTTCATTCTAATCTAGAGCATGTCAAGCCTTGTGTGGTCCTGAAAGCAGAGTTGGTGGCCAGGTTAGAAATGGCAAGGTCATATTTGGCCTCATTCTCTACTGCGCACCCTGTGTCACAGTTGACAGCTGTGCAAAATGGCTGTGTAAAATGCTGCCATTCTGAGTAGCATTTTGCACCCACTCTACACAAGTCTAAATTACCACCCAAATGCAGGGCATCTCTCCACCTCTCTGCTAATGCAGGCTCCTTTTCTAAGTGCAATTTCTAGTGCTTTGAATAATTATTTTAATTGTTTCAGATGATGGGATGGCCACCGTTTCCCTTCAATGCTGTTCCTCAGTCAAAACAGATCTCATAGATTCTCCTATTAGTCTTATTTCTAATGCCTAGCTCCACATCAGACAAGTTTATCTTGCACAGTGCAGGTGCACAGTATAAGCATGAGGGGAAAGTAATGAGCATGACAGGGAACAATTGGTGAATTTTATCAGGCACTAATGAAAACAATGCAGTGTGACCACCGAGCTCTCCTGATCTAGGAGCTGTATCCTGCAAAGAGCTCAGAACTCTGCCTCCAAACCAGTAAAGCACTTAACAGCCTGTGCATAGTCCCATTGTCTTCCAGGATGCAAAGGCTCACACTTACTCCCATGTGTCATTAGACACACACATTTTCTGGCTTGCTACATCTTTTCTTTTTTTTTTTTTTTTTTTACCTGCACTGTTCAGAGTAAAAGAGAAAACATACCGGAGGCCCCTGAGATTTACTCTGCACATTTGTGCATAGTTGTAGCCTGCATTTACAGATAGTGCAGGAGAATAACAGTCCTCTGCTGCCTGCTATGCATCACATCAGCACTTGTAGGTTCAATACTAAATAGTTTCTGTCTTTCCTTTGAGAAAGGAGATACTTCAAATATTTGTACACATTTATTAGGACCCTCCTAGACATTGTGGAGCCAATTATACATAGATCAATTGTGATTCTGCTCTCTGTGACAAGGGAGTAAATCATTATTAGAGATGTAAATGGAGTTGCATCCATGTAAACCTGATGTTAAGTGGTATGGGAAGTTAACTCTCATAATCCTCCTTGGAAGGCGTTCCAGCAATGCCACTGTGTAAGCAATCTAAAATTCTGTGCTCGTTAGCTAGTCAGGTCAGATGAATGAAAACAAGCCAGCCTTGTGAGGTGACTAAATAATACACTTGTTTCCTCCTCAGGAAAGGGGAGGGGAGCAAAAGCATTTGTTTGAAAAGGTTCCCAGAACAGGAGATCCTTCAAATATATGGTGATTACTATTAAAATATTTATGAGCACCCTAAATATATGGAATACTGCCAATACAACAGTGAAGTTAATTAGGCAAAACTGTAAAAGATTTTAATGGTGTCCATTTTATAAGTCAGTTTATACTGCTTGAGAGTGTTCTTTGAACCACTTGAGAGTTGTAATAGGGCCAGGCTTTCAGGACATGCAGTTCTTATGTCCGAGCCACTAGAAAACACAGGCAGGAGTTTTTGTTTTTTCCCCTCAGAAAATTCCAAGATTTCTGTCTATTCAGCTGTATTTCCCCCGGCCTTGAATAAATATCCATATAGTCAGTATTCTCACCCACTTTTGTTCTTTTAGGTTTCCACCCCAGATATTTTGTGTCTTGATTTCCGGTAATCATTGCATTGTCTGGTCCAACACCAAACTTTTCTATCTTCATAGCAGAAATTGCATGGCACCCTCATAACCATAATGATTTTTCGGCTGAAAGGTGAGGCTCCTAATGGACAGTATGCAACACAACAGGTCATTCTGAGCAAGATCACTAAATACACAAGAACAATCAAGTCATGTTCACTGTTCCCAAGAGGGTGGGTTTTAAAGGAAAACAGTGTGAAGGTTAAAGTTTTCTATGGCATGTACTCAAGCATGCTTGTCATTGGAGTGAAAAGTCTGCCACAGGCCATGAAGTACTCACATGTTAAATGATCAGTTTCTAGGGTTTGATTCTGATCTCATTTACCCCAGTTTTTCCTCAAAGCAATTCCGTGACTTCACTAAAGTTAATTCTGTTTTACACCAGTGTTCTGTAAGTGAGAGCCAAATCACACACCCTTCTCTATTGTTTTCTCAGAAGTACAGCTGGTAAAGCCATAAAATAAATATTGTTAACATACATTAGCAAATTGCTTTTACACTTGGATTCCTTATTAAATTATATTACAGTATTAGTTATAATGAGTGTAATCCATTCATTAATGTTGACCCAAAGTCCCCTGGAGAATATTGTAAATCCATTTGATATCCCTGAGTTGGCATTTGCACTGTGAATTAACTGAAAGGTGTGTTAAATCACGTGTAGTGAAAGGGCTTCTCATTAATTTTACATCTGAAAAGGTCCCTGTGCCAGGGTTGTTCCAGGGTTTCGGAATAAGTTACACTACAGAAATTTGTTCCTGATATGCCTTAGAGAGATTGGCTCACTCTGGTCTTGCCACTCTCTCAACTAATTTGGCACACTGGTATCTTCTTTATCCGCTGGCAGTCTTGCTCTTGTGTCTGGAAA
Organism: Emydura macquarii macquarii; assembly: GCF_026122565.2. Taxonomy (NCBI): domain Eukaryota; kingdom Metazoa; phylum Chordata; order Testudines; family Chelidae; genus Emydura; species Emydura macquarii. The sequence goes on from NW_027130617.1 coordinate 16,560,726, forward strand.
CACCTTATTGTGGCATTTACCATCGTTTTTTCTCCCCTGCTACCCTGCCTCTTAATATAATTTTCCTTCTGCAAGTACATCTATCTAACTATCTCAGGGTTTTATTGCCCACCATCACTGTAAAACCTTAGCACCTTCCATGTAAACGCAAGAGCAGAGCCCCTAGTGGACTTCATGGAAATAACCAGAGACTCCCTCTTTTAGGATTAAAAACTCTGCTTGCAGTATTTTTTGGTTCTGGAGAACGTTTAGTAGGTTAATTTATTTCTTTGCTTCAGAGTTTGGCGGAGGTAGAGGGGGGACATTTGGGTCGATGGAGGTGCCAGTGTTATATCATCCTTGCCATAGGGGATAGACTTCATTGAAGAAGAAGGTTTTGCAGTGTTCCCTAAAGTTGGTCAGATGATGATTATTTAGTGTTATAGAACATTAGAATGCAGTGTGTACGGAAGAATATAGAAAAAATACTTGTATTGTGTGTATTGATTCACTTGGTAATGCACTAGTCAATGACTTCTTACTGCGTTTGGTCAAACCACTTGGATCACGCCCCTTCTCCTCCTCTCCCCCATGATAAAATCCACAGAAAAGGTGTCTAGGTAATCTTCATAAAGATACTCTTATGAACTTACTTCCCTGTTGTTCCATTGGGAACATGGCCCCCTCTGAAATATACCACATGGCCTGCCTCTATAGTTGGTGGATCCCCTGTGGATTTGTTGGAGTTGAAGGTTATCTAGGTCAGGATTCTTGCCCCTGGCAGTAGCCCTCTACTCTTTGGCATCAGCTGTCCCAAGGACCTTAAGGAGAGGAGGCTCCATAACAAAGATAATGCATTCTTCTCCAGAAAATCTTTGGAAAGATGGAAGTGGGGAACAATATATTGTATATTTGTGCATTCTTTTGACACCTGCCCCTGGCCCATCCTCCATGTGGAGAACTGGGGACACCATCTATGTGTTAGATAGGCAGTCTGACGGTCATAGCAGAAGTCAGATCTTGTGGGTGCAGGAGGTGTCCAGATCAGGGAACAAGATCAAGGAATCAAGGCATCACACCAGGTCCCTATTTGGAGATTATCCAAACATGAGTTTATCTGACTTGATACATGGTTTGGAAGTGGGGATTCCTGCAAGAACATCAGTTTAGTACGTGCATTTCCATTTCTCTCAAATGAATAGCTGGTTTCACTTTGGATACTTATGTGGCTTTGAGCATGATTAAATCTTTGGCATTGGTGAGGCCCGTGTTAAACAAATAATTTGCATGTATATCTCAACATCTGTAAATAAAAAATATGGGAGTCCCGATTGAAACTTTATTTTATTAAACTGGCAAATGAAAATTATTTTTCTGTAATTTGTGTCTTGACAGATGATAATGAATGTGAAAATGCTACACAACCTTGTGGAGAGAATGCCAATTGCACCAATACTGTGGGAAGTTATTACTGCATGTGTGCAACTGGATTCAGATCTAATACTGGTCAAGAGAAGTTTATAACTAATGATGGAACCTTTTGTGTAGGTAAGTTACTACAATGTCAGCCAAGTAGCTTTAAATTGTCACTCATTTCTTATGCCTTCTGTTAATTAGAGAAATCCAGTAAAAGAAATTCAGGTGGCCCTGATCTGTGCAGTTTGGATAACAGCTTCCCACAATTCAGGGTGGTACAGACCTGGTATTCCATTTCAAGCCCATATCTCTCAAGTAACAAAAGACTGCTTTCTAATACCCTAACTCTGGCAAAATTCCCATCCACTTCAGTAGAACTTCAGGATTTAACCCAAATATTATACAGGAATATAGATCTATGGCCAGATGGTGGCTTACATTCTTTCCACATTATGCCACTTTCTCCTGACTCTGTCAGCACAGTGAGCAGGATGGGATGTGGGCAGAATTCACAGCAATCCATTGATCCTGGACCAGCAGAATGGCCTTTAGGGTTTCTCTCAAACATGTTCAGTTTGCTCACACCATAGTACCAGACTGTGGCCTGTATTCCAAAATGTCCCTGATCCCTTGCTAATTCTTAGTGAGTAAGATGAGTAGTTATCCTACCTTTTGTGCAATCCTTCAATTTCCACCTCCATAGCAATTTGATGGATCATGTTTAGGATTAAAAAGCAGAAAATGTTCTCTGGGAAAATATTATTTCTGAACAATTGTGCAGTCCTTAAGGATTGCCCTTCATTGGGAGAATTGTAACTATTTCTCTTTTTTTCAATCCTCCGGTAATTTTCTTTGTGTGCTGTGATATTCTTCGGGGAATGAGAAAACAAGCAAAAAAAAAAATCTATTGCCTCTTTACACAGGTATATCATCTTTAGGCTGATTATATCTAGTTCAAGATATCTCTCTCAGAAGCTTGACAGTCCTGGCAATGTCTTACTTACCATTCCAAATATAAGCAAAATAGTTGCACATTAGGCTAGAGAATGATCTAGTTAAAATTCCATTGATGTTCCTCATGTCCCAATATCATGTTTCCACTTTACCAAGTTACGATGAATTTGTTCTCAGGTTATCGGATTCGTACTGTGAGCACAATGGGCTGTAACAATTACCAGGTTCTAGAAGATGTTTTGATTTTTACCAGCTAGGACACTTTCTGAGCTTCACAAGTCTTGTCTTCAAAGTTGTTTCACTCGAATGTTCCTAGTTTTGCTTTACTTTTTTACCAGTTGAGAGAGATTACTTTTTATTATTCTCTGTCTATATCCATTTCCTTTCTCGTTTCATACAAAGATTATGCCTACACTGCAGCTAGAGGTGTGACTGCAGCATGTGTAGACTTACCTAGGCTAGCATTGGTTTAGCTAGTTATGTACTCAAGAGGCTAGTCCATGCTGCCACCTGTGCTGCTGCAGCTTCACTGCTATTATTATTCAAGTTAACTAGATCCAAGCTAGGGTGGGTATCCCCACACATGCTAAAGTCTCTGATTGCAAATCAGGCCTTGACTATCGGCTTTCCTCCTCTTTTGTGCAAATCTGTGTGAATAGAGCTGAGATTTTCCAAAACAAAAATAACCTTGTGGCATATCATTCCATGAAATGCATATACAAAATAGATTTTCAGAGACAATAGGAGACATGTCCTAAACACAGCCCCTTGCTCCTCGGTCAGTATTGCAGTTTATCAAGGAAGCCATAGAGAATTATGTTGTAACCTATGGATCTGCTATACATGGGAGAGGTCTCAGACATGTCTTCAGACAATAGCACCCTACTGGAGTACACAGCTGGAAGGCAGTGCCATATGTGTCTGGAGTGGACACCAGTATTACAATAGGAATTTAGTAGTGTTGGTTATGCTATACAAGTCAGAGCTGCTTAATTTGCATTAGAACAGTGCTGTCAAACATGATGTATTTATGTGGCCTCAAGACATATACTGAATTTGCACAATTTAAGCTTTCTTTAAAAAAAACCAAACAACCAGGATTCTATCCCTCTGAGTTGTCATGTTAACCTTTCAAATGTGAGGCAAGCGTAACCGATGCAACGTTGTCTTCCTGGGTCTAAAGACAGCCTGAAACAATGGTTCTGGGAGTTGTCAGTTCCCCCATTAATCTAATTGGGATGTTAACTCTAATATCTAATGATGACACTTAACATGTCAACATTAAGTTTTTCATTGCAGATCATTTTATCAGATAGAATAGGGAAGGGGGTGATGATAACACCCACAGGGAGAAGAAAAACTGGAGGTTGTGGCAACGAAGTTAAAACAGAGTAAAAAAAGGAGGAGAGTCACAATTGGGGTTGGGGGGCAGGCAATCCGGGTGATCACCTGGGATGATGGGCCAACCTTCCAGATAGTTCTGGGGGGACAAGGAGCTCCCCGCTGCTGCAGGCGGCCCCGCAGCTCTGAGCCCCCATTACAGCTGGGAGCTCCATATCCCCCTTCCCTCCAGCGGCTGGGAGCTCGGGGTCCAGCCCACCACCCGCACCACCTCCTCTCCCACGTGTCCTGATCTTTTACTCTTGCAATCTGGTCACCCTACCCTCATAGCTCTGTCCCATTTGCACTTTTGAGTGCCCTTTGTGAAGGGATATGGCATTATGCCACATAGCTGTTAGTTCTTTGCATATCCCTTCTTAGGATGATTTGGAATCCACTTTGTGTACACTGCTCCCCTCCACTGTGCAGAACCAAAAGGAACATCTGGGCCTTTACCAGTGGACTTTTTGGCATCCTGCAAGCTACTAATAAGCATAATTTATAATGTAGACATCAAGCTGTCTGAACTGGCTGGTGGAGAATCAAAGAAATGTAGGTATGATCCAGTAATTGGCAAGACTGAACATAATAACCATTCTCACTACCTTTATATTAATTGGAATTATCTTGCCCGATGTAGTAAATGAGCAGTGACAAAAAAGCAGAAACATAAGTTATAAATCTCTTTTCACACCAACTAAACGGTATTGGTGGTGTTATTTTGGGGGATTTTGCTTTAATATTTCTTTCTGATCAGAGCTATTATAAAGGCTTCAGAGCTCAGCTCCAGGGTTTATTTTGAATGTTTTATAGAAGGGAGGGATTCCTTGCTGAGCCATGACAAATGGTCTTCTCATTAAAGGGTCCAGTCCTTCAACCATCACTCATGCATCTTCTTACTACTAACTACTCATGTGATTTAGAGTTGCAAGACTGGGCTTTTGGGGCCCAATCTTGGTCTTATTGCAGATAATGGGAAAATGAACGGGCCTCTAGTCACAAACCTCAGGTGGAAATGGATTGCTTTCTAAAAGCGATTGACAAGCTGTTGTCTTCTGTGTGATCTAAAGTTGCATATTCATTTAAAGTAGAATGACCAAAAAAAACCAACCCTGCACAAAGTAATGAACAGTAATGGACACTGTTAACCTATTTAAAAGCAACATGCAATCTACCTTGAAATTGTAGTAAATTGTTGATGGCACATGCAAATCTTATTGATTTAAAGGGAAAGTGAAGGTGATCAGTACCTTTCAAGATCAGATGTATTGTCCTTAATCCTGTAGTCCAGTAGATATTTTCATCAGCAAACACTGAATTAGGTAGGATTCATATAGATCCATTCTGTATAGACAACTCAGCTGCAGATAAATTATTTGTATTAACTCCTCAGTTGTTTTGTATGTCCTCAGCATCTTTGTTGCCGGTCATGTCCATGAACTTCTACTTCTGTTTTGATAACCTTGCATTCTTATTAAATTCTCCATTACGATTAATATGTGACAACATTAGGAAAAGAAAGGTAATTTGTATAAATACCTAAGAATGACAAATTATTTGGGTTTATGAAAAGCAAATTATTATATGTGGCAAGACAAGTATAATAATCTTGAAAAACTTGTAATGGTAAGTGATATAGCAACCTGATACTTAGCAATGATAATCTGGAATACATTCAATTATTTGTGTGTATCTCTAGGAGGTATAATTTTTAGGAAAGGATTGTTGCTATTCGTCATCTATTAATTTTAATACCAACTTTGTCAGTGTTATTATAAATCAAACTATTAATAGATTATTACACACGTGTTCAAATAAGGCATTTCAGGTTGTTGCGAAGTTTGTTGTCACTTATTGACATTCAGCAATGAGCTACATGCTGGAGATCTTGTTAGGACTTACACATCCATCTCTATATAGCTGAGAAGACCAAGAAAATAATTGGAAATGAGGTTCATCTGTGGAGCCGTTATGCAAACTGGTGTTGTCATTGTTTTCTCACCCTTGGCATTTCAATTTAATCCAAGTACATCTATGTTGCACTTTGTGACTCAGTGACATCTACATGCTCCAAAAAAAGAGATGCACAATTAATTGATGTGAATGCATGATTTAAATGCCAGGACTAGCGTCTTTGGCCCCATGTCTTCAAAAGACAGCATTTGATTTATCCTTTGTGTAGCACTATCACAGATGGTACTTCTCTTCTCTTTTTCCTCCTTTTTTCTATCCACTGAGATTTTACATGGTTGTCACCTGAGCAGGCAGGTCATAAAAACCATTTGGATATAAATAACACAAAAGCCAATATGCTGAGGTCAAATTATTACAATATTTGTTAATTAAAAATGGAAATGAATTATCAACATAATACCGATGTCAGCAATTTAACCTGACACTTGATCTGTCAGGATAACTCTTAGTGCCTTCCAGTGTGATTACGGCACCCTGTAATTGTCCAGGAAGGCCTCAACCTAAACCAGTAGAAGATTAGGAGGCTGTGGGGAACTGTGGGTAAAGCAATAACAAAAAGTGGGGTGAGATGATTATTAGACTCCTCCACTTAAATGGTCAAATGCTATGTACAATTCCATGCATATATGATTTTTTTTAAAGCATTTATCTGATTTTTTTTAACCTAGGCATGCTTGCCATTGGCAAATTATGTTCTATTAATTTACCAACAACTGATGCCACCCAAAGGAAAGAGCCCTTGTGTATTCCTCAGTTGCCTTTGTGTATCTTCCCCTCCCCACCGCCCCCTGGACATGTACAATCTTTTTCTTTCCCTCCATTATCATTGATCTCCTTTCTCTGTTCTTCTAATGTTTTTCTTTTTTACTGTACTAATCTCTTCCTAACTTTCTTTCTTCCTTCGAATTCCAAATCTCTCTCATTCTCCCTTATTCCCTGAATTTCTCCCTTTTTGCTCTATTTCACATACCCTAACATCCACTTTCCACAAATTTATTCCTGTTCCTCCTTTTCCACACTCTGCTTTCTCTGCCAAATCCATTCTCTCTTCTTTTTCTTACCCATTTTTGCCTCACATGTTCTCTGCTTCATAGAATCACTGTCATCAGAAATCTACTCTCTAATCCAAACAGTACCAGCACTGAAAACCCATTCTGAGTTCCTCAAAGCTAAGGGCCGCCCGTTCTCCACTTGTCCTCTCCTAAACTGCTGTTATCAGCATGAGCACCTCCCATCAATTCATCAGTCTGTGCACCTCCCACGAGCACATCACCAGTTGATTTGCTCCAACCCCCACCCAATGTATTCAGTTATCCCCAATTCATCAATTTAATTTTGGCCCCTTTCCCAGTTCATCAATTCTGTTTTCCACTTCCACAATCCTTCAGTTCAATTCTCTACCTCTCCTCTTCTAAATCTATACATGTATTGGCTTCTCATCTACAAATAAATCAATTCTTTTTTCAGACCTTCGTATTTCCAGCCTATTCAGTTCTTCCCTTCTCCCCCAGTACATCATTTCTCAGACTTCCTCCCTACTGCTCACAATTACTCAGTAGAATTCCAAGACTCACTTCCCCCAATGTATCAGTTGAATTCTTTGGTCCCTTTCTCTAGTCAGTCGATATAATGCAAGACCCTCTTTGACATTCATCAAATCAGTTTTGCCCTGCCTTTTTCGATTCATCAGTTCACAGATTTTCTTCCCACAATTCATCAGTTTAATTCTTAGACTCACTCTCACCCAGTCTATTGAATTACTGAATTTAGCTATCCAACTACTTACCTACCCATCATAATTAGGAAGGCATCAACAATTTTAGGGAAATTAAGTTTAAATGTGGATAAAATAGACAAGTCAAGCACTTTGAACAGCCTTTGACTTAAATATTAGATTAACCAGACAGACAGGCAAATCGATTCTTTAAATACTAAAATAATAAAGCATTGATTTTTAAATCAAAAGGCTGCATGCACCAGTTTTCTCTCTCTTTTCTTACTGAATCATAAGGTAGTTACAATCTATTTAGTATAATATATAGAAAAAAAGAGGTTTTGGATGATTTTCATCATACATAATCTAGTATTTTGATATTATTGAATTAATTTTTAAACTCACTTTTAAAACATGAAAATTCAGTGTTATGTTTTTTCAGTGAATGTAGTTATAGCTGTTCAAAAATCAGCAGTCTCTCATTGAAGAATATTTTTAATATTAAAAAGATGCTCAATTTTGCTTTATTGTGCCAAACCCTTAGTGATATAATTGGCAGATGTGTTGCCATTACATTTGACTTCTTTTATCTCTTTGCTATTTTTTATTTAATATTAATTTATACAATTTTGATATGAAATTGCTGCATGCACAACTTAACAAGGCAGCAAGGTGTTGGTCTTTAAATACTTAATAAAAAATTCAATTTTTCACGATATTTGCAGCTATAGATGAGTGCAGCGAAGCAGTAACTGTTGCCTGTGGAGATCATGCGAAATGTGAAAATGTGGATGGAGGATATAACTGCTCCTGTAAGGAAGGTTATCAACCATCCACAGGAAAATTACAGTTTAAGCCAAATGATGGCACTTCCTGCCAAGGTAAATGATATTATAAAGGTTTATGCGTTATTATAGAACTACATCTTCTGAGAAACCCACCAGTGTCTCTTTATCTTCAGTTAGATTAATCAGCGAGACATGAAAAAGAGGCAAGGCACTCACATCTACATTTCTAAAAATATCAATGAGATGTGTACTCTTCTTAGAAATGTATTTGTGCTGAACAATATGATGAAATCTGTTCTGTATAGAAGACCCAACCTGATGTTTTGTTCACATGTATATTCTAGGCTGTATACGCCTGATTCTTCTCTCACTCATACCAGAGTAAATGGTGAGTCAATGGGCCAAATTTTTGTCTGATGTAAACTGGCAAAACTCCACTAAAGTCAATGGAGCTGTTCTCATTTAAAACAACAGAGAATGTGGCTTGGTGATTTACACTGGTGTAAAACCAGTAAGTGAGGTCAGAATTGGGTCCTAATAGTTTATGCTTGTGAACAATCACTATGTATGCACAAGTTCCAAATACTGTAGAGTTTTTTTTCCACTTATACAAGAATTGTTACTGTAATTGATTAGTCTTCTTTCATTTCTACAGAAAATTCAAAGGCAAAGTGCGAGTTACATAATGACTGTATAACTGAAAATATTAATAGAACCTTAGCTGAAGTAAGTAGCATTGGTTTATAGATTAATTTGCAAATTCTTTTATTGTTTCTCTTTTGAAACTGTTATTTCTATTATAATATTTATTGAGGTACTTTTAACAAATGGTTGAAGATACAGTTGAACGTAATCATATCTAGAGAAGACTTTTTAAATACTTTCAGCTTATTTGAAATGGGTTATGTGTTTGAATCACAGTGTTAATTTGCCTGGAAGCTTTGTTTTGTTTGTATTTCCAGTGAACTAAATGATGTTGCACATAGAATTCAGAAGTGTGGTAATCACTCAACAGTTTCTGAATAGCAAGTTCTTGAAATTACACCTTTCTACATTTAATTATGTGCAGCTATTTGTTTGTTCTGAATAAAACCTAGAAAGATAATTTATAGAGGCAGTGAAGGCAAGTGACAAAATATAAAATAGAGCAATAATACAAATGGGTACCAGTATTTTTCTCTCCTTCAAAACATTGTGTGTTAGGCTTCATGTGAAAGAACTGGGGAACCAGATTATTCCCCAGAAGCATAGATTTCAAACATCAAATTAAATAAACTGGTGAGTCCACAAGACTATCAGTTTCTGATTTGATTGGGTAAGTGAATCACTACTGTGCATGTTTGCTTTTTATCTCAAGTAACTTGCCTCAGTTATCAGATTTAAAAGAACCCAGACTTTTAATGTAAAAGGTTTGATTTCTTCAATTTTAGATATACAGTATATTTAACATGCTTACTGTAAATTAAGTAGAGAAGACAGGATAAGTACTCAACATCTGAATCTTAAAACTGAATGACTGTCTTTTTTTAAAACATGTAGTTAAACTAGAGTTGGGTCAAAACCTTGAATCTAAATTCTTCAAATTTTGAAGGAAAATTAATACATCAAATTTGAGCCCATGGATCTGTACCTACTGCTGTAGTTTTCCTAAAAAAAAAAAAAAAAACTAGAAAAAGGCATGTTTTCCAGTTGCAGTAGGATTCAGCCAAAGATTAAGTCCAGATCTCACAAGAGCACTATCTCATGGGATATTCATCTTCTGAGATCATAGAAATCTCATCAAATTGGCTTATCTCATTATGTTTCTACTATTTGGGGAAGAAATCTCATTGGATTTCAATGCCAGGAAATGTGAACCCCTGATCGGATTCAGCCACGACACCGAGTTCTGACCCCTAGCCTAAACCTGATTCAGCCCATTACTAATATAAACATTTTTGTACAAACATTTCCATCTAATTATTTTATATTAATATTTTCAATAGGGAAGTAATTTAATAGTTTTCAACCCTTAGCAGTTAGGTTTAAGTATGCAATAGAATTTTGGTAATCTGTGTGCTTTATAATCTGCATTTTTTTAAAAAAAAAACTGGCCATCTGTTTCCACCTCTCAGCAGAGATTTAACAGAAGAGGCTGTAGTGAGTTGCCATATTACTGAGACTTAATGATTTTTACAAAATATGCTGCAGAACATTTATTAGTACATTATGGAGCACTATGCTAAATAAAACTGAGCTGTACTGGTCAAACAAGGTACACTTGTTATGTATTATTCTTTTATGATGTCTATTTGTCTGGTCAAATTCTGGCATGCCTGCTCTATTGGAGTAGTTCCATAAGTAGACTCATTGACCTGCCCTGTTTGTATGTAAGCATGTTAGAAGCAGATTCACTAATTCACCAAAATCATTAATTTGTTTCCCCATCTTTTGTGCAACTTTTTTGTATTCCCAAAAAGACATCAGTTGTGGCTTTGCTGGTTGAATTGCAGTGGAAACTCCTAAATATACTGATTTCCTGTTTCTTTCAGATTAGGACTATAAAAGAACCCTTGGCTTTCCTGCAAGAAATCAATAGGAACACTGTAGGACAACTTTCACCTGTAGATGTGATTTCATATGTAGAAGTATTATCTGTATCCTACCCATCTCTAAGTACCATGAATAACACAATTTCTGACAAGGAAGCACTTACTAATGTGACTATTAACGTAAGTGGCTTGAGCCTTACTATTGTATTTTTTTCTTCTTTTATAAATAGCATAAGGCTTTTGTGCTTAAAAATATTTTTATACTGACAGGTTTTTGTTAACACCGTGAACAATTTTGTTCAAAAGGATAAAATTACAGTTTGGGAAGCACTCCCTACAAATAACAGAAGAACAAGTCTCACTAAGCTGATGCATGCTGTGGAACAGGCAACACTGCTCATGACACAGAACTTCAAAAAGACAATGCAGCTAGATGTTAATGCAAGTGAAATGGGTAAGAAAAAGGAAAGGAATGTAAGTGATACTTTAGATGTGAATTACACTGGAAGCTTTTTCAGTATAAATTATTGAGACTAGAAGTAGTGTTATGTGAAACGCACAAATTTTGGTTTCTCTGAGTTTTGTTTAAAAATAAATTGTGGCGGGGTACGCCTGCTCCGCTCTGTGGATCCTGCGCTTCACCAGCTACGCCAGTGGTGCGGCTGGGAGGGGAGTGCGGGGGGGGGGGGGGGGGGGGGGGGGGGGAGACCCGGTCCCGCCCTCTGCCCCGGGCCCCCGACCCAGGGACCCTGTGAGGAGTGGTCTCACCTTGCTCAGTCCCTGAGACCGACTACCTTCCCTGGGTCGCCTGTCCGTGGCCCCCCCAGCCTGTAGCCTGCTCCCTGGTACCGGCGTGAGGGGTTGTTCCGCCTTCCCTGACTGGAGCCTTCTCTGCCTCAGTGTGGTAGCCGCAGCAGATGATAGCCCCAAGCCCTGCAGCTGTCGCTGTGGCTGTCGCTGCGGCAGGGCAGGGCAGGGCAGCTCTTCTCCGCTCTGCTTCACTTCGCTCTGTGCCTCCTCTCCTCTGGCTGTTAACTCCCTTCAGCCTTCCTGGCCTGCCTGAAGTGGAGGCTTTTATCTGCTGGGGCAGCTTCTTTGATAGGCCCCAGGTGGCCTAATTGGCCCAACTGTCTTAAATTAGCCCCAGCTGGGTTACCCAGGGAAGAGGGCTTTATGGAGCCTGGGGCTAATATACATGCCCTCCAGTACTCTTTCATAGCCGTGTGGTCTGGCCCTGTCACAAAATAAATAAATAAAATAAATAAATAAAAAAGCAACCAAAAAACATCTACAGATTTTGAGCCAGACCCTTGACATAAATCAGCTACCTCTGGGGACTTCAACGAAGGTAGGACAGTGTACACTGGCTGAGGATCTAACTTAGTTCTTAGAGGAGGCTATAGAGGGTCATGCTTTCAGCTCTAAATGTTTCCCAGTTCAACTCTTACTCATGACCAAAGTGGTAGCCATCACATTGCCTTTAGCAAATTATTGTACATCTTGAATAGATGTATTAAAAATGCCAACAGAATGAACATTAGAATTGCTGGCAGAGGCTCTACAAGCCATGTTTTGTTTTATTTTTGATTTAGTAAAAGCAGTGTAAACAAACTTTGAATTAGTCTGTGCCTTGAAAGCCCAGCCCTGTGGTGGTGATGGCACAGCTGTGTTTTGAATTTCAAGAAAATTCAGATAAGGATAACGGGGAAGCTCTCAACTTGGCCCTCATTATTTCCCACTCTCTTCCTCCATGCATAAGTTGCTTGTCTTCTGTATTATTGTTGTTTTAGGAAGACATTAAGAGTGGGGTTTTCAGAAGTGCTCACCTTTGGCCTATCTCCTCTCACTGAAGTCAGTCAAGCAATGAAGTTAACGGTGTTACCAGAGGCTTCAGTGGGAGCAGATTAACGCTAGTGCTGAGCTCATTTTGACACTACCCTACTCTTACACTCCTACTCCTACCCTAAGACTTGTTGTTTTACTTTTTGGTTGTGACCAGCCATTCTGCTTTCCTCCTTCCAGAGTTATTCAAATGTCCTCTAATTGGCCCGCTTTCCTGATCTGGTGCAGTAAAGTCCAGTATTACCTCCCCTGATCACATCGATCTCCCACTTTGCAGATCACTCCCCAAAATGCACATGTATACTGAAAAAAAAACCTCCCTCGGATCCTGAGGATGAACGGATCCTTTTCCTTCCTTCACTTCAGTGAAATTATCTGTTGTCAAATGAAGTGAGGGAGAGATTTCACAAACAGTGGTTCATTCTGTTTCATCAGCTCCAGGAAACCTATTGCATTTGTAATTTGTAGCGAAGATGGACCAAGCTGTGTGGCCACCCTCCAAAAACTGTGGGAGCTGTTTACTAGGCCACGCCCAAAAGAGAGCAGATGCTAATGCAGGGACCTAATGGAGAGCCTTGAAAATTTCTGTCATTTTTGCGCTAGGTTTTGTTTGAGAATCTGAATTTAGGGGTGCTTATCCAAACTGAACCCAAACTCTAAACATTTTAAAGTTTTTTCCATTACTACTCAGCACTGTGAACATCTTACTCACAATGCCGATGTGTTTCCCACACACTTATTTTTTGAGATAAGGCCCACAATAATGTCTCATTCTCCCCTGCATTTCATGATGCAGCTTCTTTAACTGCAGGCTGTCCAAAGCTTCAGCCATGAAGAACTATTTCTTATGTCCTGACAAACATTTTCTGACAGCTGGTCTATTGAAGAGCTCATATTGTTTTTGTGTGCTGTGCTATAAGCAATGCAGATGGTTTAGTTTAGTGATTCTAGCCCATCAGTCAAGTTTTAGATTTTTCTTTTTTTTCTTTTCTTTTTTTCTTTAAGGCCTGATTGACTTTTTTGTTCCCATTGTGGGTGATTGAAACTCTGCACTATAATGAATTGAGTAAAGAGCTCAATGTCCTCTAATGTAGTTTTTGTCCTAAGGGGCGATGATTGTTTGTTTGTTTGTTGACAGCATACATCATTATATCATGGTGTAATGTGCATTTCATATCACGGAGTGATAACTGGGAGATATTCACTTTTCAAAACTTGGCTTTTTCAAATGTTGCTATTCAGTGGAGGATTTTATCCTTTGCTTTTTATAATTGTGATTTGTGGTCCCTTTCAGAAATGAATTTTTAATAAAGCAATAGCTCTTCTGAAAGTAACCTGCATTATTCTTTCCAGTGCCTAATTTAATGCGAAATAAATAAAAGACCATATTTTTCATAGAAAGAATAAAAGGTATGAGAGAAAAATGTATGCATTAGAATAACAAAGTCTAGAGGTTTAAAGCAAACATGTACAGTATTAATAGCATTTCTCCTTGAAATATTTGGCACAATGGTGTATTTTTAAAATTCACAATAATTATGCAATCCAATGTCACATTTATTAACCTAACTGTAAATTATGTTAGACTGTAATGGAAGTGATTTGCATAGTATTTTTTTTTCTTACAGCTCTCAAGGTTTTTGCTTTTGATTCGCACCACATGAAACACATTCACCCACATGCACACATGGGGGGAGATTATGTAAAGATATCTCCAAAGAAAAAGGAATCACCTAATTCTAATGGTAAGAAAAAGTAATTATACAATAGCTTGGTTTAAACAGCATTCCTGGTACCTATTTGCTGGCAAAACTCAAATGCATAATTCACCAACTGTACAGTTGCAATGTTGATGGCAATAGAGGGAGCACTAGGGAAGGCATTTGTAATACAATGTTGTCTAGCCCTATTGCTTATCTGCTCGAAAGCTTCCACCATTGCTTCCGTTGGCATAATGCACTGCAAGAAAATTATGCCTCTCATTTTTGCCAGTTTTTGTATGGATACAGCCCTCCTTTTTGCTATGTTTAATTACAATATATTTTAAATGTTCTAAAATTCTAATCATACTGGCATATCTAAAGCACTTTACAAGCAAGCATATGTCTGTAGCTATCTTAAAACTTGAGGTGTGTGTAAGTATGTTAAAAATATGTAAAGCAAGAACCAAGTATAACTGGCCCATCCAGACTGACCCCAAGTCCAAAGTAATGAATTGACCAGCAGCACAGTAAACTTCCCATTCCCAACCAACCCATACACATCAATCTACCCCTCAGCAAAAAAACAAAAAAACCAAGACAGTAGACAAATCTTACAACCTGCCAGGAGTCGGTTGGACTAAGTGGAGGTAATGACTTGCAGACTCAGTTACCCCTCCTGGAAAATACCCAGTCAAACCAAGAAGCTGTTACCCTGAGTTCCTCCACTAATTGCAGTGATGGAAGTACCACGCAGAGACATACGAAAGTGATGGTGGCTATATCGAAAACCGAAATGGATAATATACCATTTATGTGAAATCCCCTCACACATGACAATCTACCCCCTAGACTGAAACACAACAACTGTGTAATAACATATAGTACCACTATGCAACACTTTAGGATAGGCAGTGAAGAAAAAATGTCCAGCTGAAACAATTTTGGGAGAATTTTGGGAGGCAAAATGTATCTAAATGACCTGTGAGAGGTTAGTTAGTGTAATGAATAGGGCACTGGCTTCTGGGATTTACAAGATCTAGGTTCTGTCTCTGGCTCAACCATAGATCTCCTGGTGACCTTGGGCAAGTCACTTCACAACTCTCTGTACCTCTATATCCCCTTTCAGCATTAGTGTATCTTATCTATTTAGCAAGGTCATTAGAGCAGGGACGTTCTCTTGCTATATGTTTGGATAGAACTTAGCATAATGGGGCCAAACACCACAGAAGGGCCTAGTTTCGATACTGACTCAGGAAGAAGCATCACATGTATAACTGTGAGTTTCTGTGCCTTGCACGTGTCCTATCCAGTTGCTGACCAGTCATGAAATCCTGGGTGTAGCAAATCTCCCATTGACTTAAAAATGGGGCCAGGATTTCACCCCGGATATTATCCTGATTTATCTTACAAGATCTGAAACTTCACCTGCAGCCAGAGGTAATATTGGTTCAAGTATATATAGCTCCAGAAAAAAAATGTGAATCTCTCCTATTAGAATATTGAGTATGAACACACATTTTTAATTCTAATAGACATTACATTGTTTTAAATAAGGCTATATTTCATTGTCTCTAAAACATTTTTATAAGCATCCACAAAGATTCCATCTGTTTTGCATATTTTATGCAATAGCAGTAATAATGTCTATTGTTTATTGTTTCCTTAATGTCTTCAATTTTGTTCTACTATAAAAAAAGACAAACTACTAAACACAGTCTGTTTGATTGATAGGCACTGTTGCAGTTGTGTTTCTGCGATATAGCAATATTGGTTCTTTGCTTTCATCATCTAAAAACTCCACATCGAAAGATAGTTCAGAGCAGGGAGAGACAGTAAGCTCATCAGTTATTGCTGTTGCAATTAATTCAAATCCACCTACACTCTATGAGCTTGAGAAAATAACATTTACTTTAAAGTACATCAAGGTAAGATTTTTTTTAATCAACATCTGAAGAAAGGAACACAGTACTGTAATTATTTTGTTATGTGATGTAACTGATGTTATGATGTTATTTTGTTATGTGATGTTACAGGATATGTTGGAAAAATGTGCTAGAATATGTCAACAATAATAACTACATAGTCACTGGGTTGTAATGTGGGCAAAAAGTTATGAGTGTGATCAGAGAATCCTTCAGGATTCTGACCATTCTGTATTTTGCATAATCTCTCCAATAGTTTGTCAGATGATTAGAACTATATCCATAAAAGAGTGGAGAAACACTTCAAAACAGATTGCACCAGATGTGCACAGGAGAAGTGAATGCAAAACCTGCAATGTAGTGCTGCCTTTGGTTCTAACAGTACATAACTTCCTTTGAGATAGAGAACTTGAACATCACTTGACATGCCTTTTTGTGGGTAAAAGGCCAGTGGAGCAGTGTTTGAATGCATTAACTATTGTGGTCTGCTTTCAGATTTGGCACATCTATCATGTGAAATTAGCTTTGTCTTTGGGGCAGGGAATATCTTTTTAGACTGAGAGACTATAAGGTCAGAAGGAACCATTATGATCATCTATCTAGTCTGACTTCCTGCACAACACAGGAAACAGAATTTCACCCACCCACTCCTATAATAGACCCCTAACCTAAGACTGAGTTATTGAAGTCCTCAAATAATGATTTAAAGATTTCAAGGTACAGAGAATCCACCAGTAAGTGACCCATGCCCCATGCTACAGAAGAAGGTGAAAAAACCCCAGGGCCTATGCCAATCTGCCCTGGGGGAAAATTCCTTCCCAACCCCAAATATGGCGATCAGTTAAACCCTGAGCATATGGGCAAGAATCACCAGCCAGACACCCAGAAAGAATTATCTGGAGTAACTCAGAACCCACCCCATCTAACATCCCTTCACAGGTCATTGGGCATATTTACCACTAGTAATCTAAGGTCAGTCAATTGCCAAATTAGGCTGTTCCATCATACCATCCCTTCTATAAACTTATCAAGCTCAGTCCTGAAGCCAGCTTAGTTTCTTGCCCCATTTCTCCCCTTGGAAGGCTGTTGCAGAACTTCACTCCCCTAATGGTTAGAAACCTTGGTCTAATTTCAAGTCTAAACTTTCTGATGGGAAGTTTATATCCATTTGTTCTTGTGTCCACATTGGTGCTGAACTTAAATAACTCCTCTACCTTCCTGGTATTTATCCCTCTAATGTATTTATAGAGAGCAACCATATCTCCCCTCAGCCTTCTTTTGGTTAGGCTAAACAAGCCAAGCTCTTTGAGTCTCCTCTCATAAGGCAGGTTTTCCATTCCTCGGATCATCCTAGTAGCCCTTCTCTGCACCTGTACCAGTTTGAATTAATCTTTCTTAAACATGGAAGATCAGAACTGCACATAATATTCCCAATGCGGTCCGACCAATGCCTTGTATAGCAGTACTAACACGTCCCTATCTCAACTGGAAATACCTTACCTGATGCATCCTAGGGCCACATTAGCTTTTTGCATGGCCACATCACATTGGCGGCTGTAGTCATCCTGTGATCAACCAATATGCCCAGGTACTTTTCTTCCTCTGTCACTTCCCACTGATGGATACCCAGCTTATAACAAACGTTCTTGTTATTAATCCCTAAGTGCATGACCTTGCACTTTCCACTATTAAAGTTCATCCTATTTCTTTTACTCCAGTTTACAAGGTCATCCAGATCTTGTTGTAATATATCTGGTCTTTCTCTGTATTAGCAATACCACCCAACTTTGTATCATCCTCAAACTTTATTAGAAAACTCCCACTTTTTGTATCAAGGTCAGTAATAAAAAGGCTAAATAAGATCGGTCCCAAGACTGATCCCTGAGGAACTCCACTAGTAACCTCCCTCCAATCTGACAGTTCACCTTTCAGTGTGACTCATTGAAGTCTCCCCTTTAACCAATCCATTTTATCCATCTTCCAATTTTCACATTAATTCCCATCTTTTCCAATTTAACTAATAATTCCCCATGTGGAACCGTATCAAATGCCTTACTGAAATCTAGGTAAATTAGATCTACTGCATTCCCTTTGTCTAAAAAATTTGTTATCTTCTCAAAAAAGGAGATCAGGTTGGATTGGCACGATCTACCTTTTGTAAAGCTATGCTGTATTTTGTCCCAATTACCTTGATGTCCTTAACTATTTTCTCTTTCAACATTTTTTCCAACACCTTACATACTACCGAGGTCAAACTAATAATCCTGTAGTTACCCGGATCGCTTTTTTTCCCTTTCTTAAAAATAGGAACTACGTTAGCAATTTTCCAGTCATACAGTACAACCCCTGAGTTTACAGATTCCTTAAAAATCCTTGTTAATGGGCTTGCAATTTCACGTGCCAGTTCCTTTAATTTTCTTGGATTGAGACTATCCAGGCCCCCCGATTTAATCCCATTAAGCAGTTCAAGTTTGGCTTCTACCTCAGATGTGGTCATTTCTACCTCCATATCCACAAACCCATTAGCTCCCCTGCCGCTATCCCTAAGATCATCATTAGCATCATTAAAATGTAGGCAAAGTATTTGTTTAGATATTCAGACATTAGATTATTATAGATATTCATGTCTAGATTATCCTTAACTTCCACCCCATCCTCAGTGGTCCCACTTTCTTTCTTTCTTTCTTTCTTTCTTTCTTTCTCTCTTTCTTTCTTTTTCTTGTTTATATCACTATAGAAGCTTTTACTATTAGTTTTAATTTCCTTTGCAAGGTCAACTCTACTTGGATTTTAGGATTTCTCACTTTGTCTCTACATGTTCTGACCTCCAAGAGATATCTTTCCTTGCTGATTCCTCCCATTTCCACTCCTTATAGGCTTTCTCTTAATCACCTGTCTGAGATGCTTGCTCATCCAGCTTATCTACACCCCTTGCCTATGAATTTTTTCCCCTTCCTTGGGATTCAGGCTTCAGATAGTTCCTGCAACTTTGACTTGAAGTAATTTCAAGCCTCCTCCGCCTTTAGATCCATGAGTTCTTCAGTTCAGTCCACTTCTCTAACTAATTCCCTTAATTTTTTAAAGTTAGCCCTTTTGAAATCAAAGACCCTAGTCACAGATCTCTTTTTGTTTATCTTTCCATTTAGTTTGAACTGAATTAGCTCATGGTCGCTTGAACCAAGATTGTTCCCTACAACCAGTTCTTCTATGAGATCCTCACTACTCACCAATACCAAATCTAAAATGGCATTCCTTCTTGTTGGTTCAGCAACTATTTGGTGAAAAAATCTGTCAGCTATCACATCCAGGAAAATCTGAGCCCTATTATTATTACTAGCACTAATCTTTCAGTCTATATCTGGGAAATTAAAATCTCCCATAATCACACAGTTCCCAGTAGTATTTACTTCATTAAAAACATGAAGGAGGTATCTATCCATACCCAAATCGGATCCCGGTGATCTGTAGCACACCCAAAGCACTATCCCAGGGGAAGCTCAAGCAATTTTCTTCCCCAATGTGATTTTTGCCCAGACAGACTCTGTCTTATCAATTGCATCACTTCTAATTTCTTTACAGTTTACTTCATCATCGATATACAATGCTACTCCACCACCTTTGCCTTTATTTCTGTCTTTCCTAAACAGCACATACCCATTAATACCTGTACTCCAGCCATGACTACTATTCCACGATGTTTCTGTTATCCCTATAATATCTGGTTTCACTTCCTGCAGAAGTAGCTCTAGTTCCTCTATTTTGTTACCCAGGCTCCTCGCATTGTATACAAACATCTTAATTTTTTCTGTTTGGGTTCGCTCACATTCCTTACAGGATTCGCCACAGTCATTCTACTGCCTGTAACACTTATTAGACTGGTATCTACACCACCCTTCTTCTTCATGTCCATTCTCCTACCCACTGCTATATCCTTTCCTATTTCATTTTCCTCCCTCTCAATGTTAAAATCAAGTGTGGAGATCACCCAGGCATCTCCCAAACATCTCCCCCAAATTTCTAGTTTAAAGCTTTCTTAATCAGTTTTGCCAACCTCCATCCTAGAAGTCTATTTCCCTCCCTGTTCAGGTGAAGTCCACCCCAAGAGAACAGTCCTCTGTCCATGAATGCCTCCCAGTGGCCATACATTCCAAACCCCTCCTTATAACATCACTGCCTGAGCCATCTGTTGATCATCATAATCTCGCCACGCCTTTGTTGTCCTCCTCTAGGGACAGGCAGAATTCCACTGAAGATCATCTGAGCCTCCATTTCCTTAAGAGTCTTCCCCAGCCTGGCTGAGTCTCCCTTGATTCGTTCCAGTGAGAATCTAGCTGAATCATTTGTTCCCACATGAAGGACAATCAGTGGGTTCTTTCCCGCTCCCGCTAGGATCCTCTTCAGTCTCGGGTCCACATCTCGTATCCTAGCACCCGGCAGACAGCACACCCTTTGTTCTCCAGATCAGCTCTGGTTACAGGCCTGTCTGTTCTTCTCAGGAGGGAGTTCCCAATCACGTAGACCTGCCTTTTCTTGGTGATAGTGCGATTCTCCAGCCTCTCCCCTGTTCTTTCTGGCTGCAAGTCCTCTCATCTTCTGTTCTCCCTTTCAATCTTCTGCAACCAATCCTGGATCCTCCTGGAGCTCTTATTTGGTGGTATCTCCATTTGCTCATTCACACTTTGTGTAGGACTAGCTGCTCTTCTCTTCTTCCTTGTCCTCCCACCTGTGTTTGTACAGCACATAGCACATTTGGGCCCTGGCCCATGTCATGACTGGCACTCGTAGGCCCTTATATAGTTCACATGATTATAGATGGAGACACCCCAGGTTACTTTACAAATGTCCAAAGTATTCAGTGTGATAGAACAGAGAATTCCCATGTTGCCCTGGGGCTGCAAATGAAGAGGCAGGAAATGAGAAGGATAGAATGGATCTGAGTCATTCTACTGGGTAGGATAGAAGCAGGGCCAGCAATGTGGCTGTAATGTTGGCAGTTGTTCAATACATGCATATATGTTTATAGTTGTGTACCAGATGTAAGATTCTGACACCTTTGTAAGTGCCAGGAAGGTTGGGTAATTGGTTTAGTCCAGCTTGTTACGTCTGCTGTTAACTGGGTGAATCAGGTATTTCAATCTTGCGCCATTTTTAGTTGCTTGGAATAGGTCCTGATATGTGTGTGTGCACGAGTGTGTGTTTTCTGTTCTGAGGATTGGGGTTTTTTTGGTTGGTTGGGGGTTGTTCTGAGAGGGTTTTGTGTCTTGTTTTGGTTTTTTGTTTGTTTTTTTCCTGAACCTTCCTTCAGTAAAATGCAACTTTTAATGAATTGTTCTGGCGAATGTAACAAGACTCTCTTGATGGAAAATTTCCTGCCTTTCACCATTAGTAAAACATCTTATTTCTCTTCCAGACTGCAGATAAGGATATTAAATGTGCATTTTGGAACTACTCAGCAGACACAATGAATGGCAACTGGTCTACCGAAGGCTGTGAGCTGACACATTCCAACACTACTCATACCTCATGCAAATGTAATCATCTGACTCATTTTGCTGTATTGATGTCTTCAGGCAGCTCTGTTGTAAGTGCTATTTTTCACTTAGTGTTTTACCAGATACTTACATCCTCACTTAATGTGTTTTTTCAATGCCACTAATATACTTCCCCCGCGCCCACCCTCCCCACTTTTCTTTCCATCTCTTTTTTCCTTATTCAGCAGACACACAATTTACTGTGAACAGTGCAAACCCAGTTCCTCCCATTTCTCTCTGAATTTCTTTATGTCCATTTTGTAGTATGACAGGACAGTGATGCAGCAAAGAATCTTGTTCCAAACCTGCAGTTTGTTGTTTTTTATTTCAAAACCCTTCCAGGCTACAGTGGGATTTAACTGGTATCTGAAGTGGTCAGCAACTATATGGCCTGAGATTTCTCTCACAATGTTTTTTGTCATATATTTGTCTTAGCACCTAAAAATCTGGAGTGTCTTCTTTAAATTATCCTCTGAGTTGCAATAGCATTGTCAGAAAATTGTATAGGAATTGCAGGGCAGGACTGAGTTCATGAACATTAAAACGGGGACCCACACAATCGTCACAGAATTGTGAAAATGACCACTCACTTGTTCCCCACTTACAATAAAAGGCCCCTAAGATTTTTGGGATCGACACAGGATATACAGGAGCCTAGGTTTAGCCTTGGGAGGCAGCTTTTTTAGGCACCAGAATTGGCAATAAGAGCACTAGCGTAAGTATATTGTGCTGAGACAGTTCTTCCACACTGTGCACATCATATTGATAGAGGTTGTTTCTTAGTTGCTAAATAGCATCTTAAGTCTTCAGTTCAAATTTAAGATTTTTGTGGTGTTCTTATATAGTTTCTTTAAAAAACAGGATAATCTCTGGGCCTGCATTTAGAATTTATACTTAGATACACTTTATGGCCAGTCAAATCCTGCCCTTATGCAGTCACGTATTTCTGAGGTTCTTTTTACTGAATACCAAGTAGCCAATGTAACTGTCCTTCTGCACAGAAAATACGTGCACATAATCATTAAAAAAGCCCATAATATTTTAGACAATTTCCATGCTATGTATCTCGATCCAGCATTCTTTTTAGCAATTGTGATTTCCAAGTCTTTTATTGCTCATGTTTAAATTGAAGAAAAGTGATACTCTTATGCTATGTGAACAAATATCAATAAGTCACTGATGTGGTAATATTTTCATGTCATGTATTAATACATTTTCTATTACCAATATATTTGTCATTTAGTAATAGATCAGATTTTTAAGTCATATTAGCAAATATTAATGCTAAGATGATATTAATGTAAGAAATAACACATCACTGGTGCAAGAACATTAAAATATATATTTTATTATTGGTTTTTCTGAGCATTATACCTGCCTCCCAAAAAAAAACAGTACTTTTGAAATTATCAAAAGTGTGAGTTGCACTGCAACCCTACAAACAGTTTTGATGAATGTTTTGCAAAAAGGTAAAAGGAACTGTATTATAGAATGAAGCTTTCTGTGACAAGGTACAGAGTTATTCTCTTAACTATTATATTATAATTTTCCCTCAGGGTGTTACAAATTATAACATTCTTACAAGAATCACTCAGCTAGGAATAATTATTTCATTGATTTGCCTCTCCATGTGCATTTTTACCTTCTGGTTCTTCAGTGAAATTCAAAGCACTAGAACAACAATTCACAAAAATCTCTGCTGCAGCCTTTTCCTGGCAGAACTTATCTTTCTTGTTGGAATTAATATGAACAATAATAAGGTACGTAGCCTTTGTCATTGATTGATTTTTACATTTGGAAAGTAAATATACAGTATAAAGTGCCATATTCCATGTAGCATGCAGTATTTTTGGATGTTAATATGAATGTTCCAGTGCTATTGACTTCCTAGTCTACACAGTATTTATGGTGAATACAAAGTGGTTTTTCTGTGCATGCTTTAGTTAAAGAAATGGAGCCACATTCTCAGCTGGTGTCAATTGATGCAGTTCCACTGAATTCAGTGATGCTTTGCCAGTTTACACTAAATGAGAACTTGGTCTCCCTATGTTTGTTATTTTAACTATTTCACAACCATAATGTTTTGCCCTTTAACAGTTCCACCTACTAAATGTTCGGTTTAGGTGCTGCACAAAGCAATGCTGGTGATTCAATGGGGGGGCACTCACTGTGTTCCCACAGATTCAGTACTGAACCAAAACCCCAGCCTTGTGTTAAAGACACTGCTGCTAGAGGTTCCATCTGTCAGATAAGATCTAAAACTGGTCTTGACCACACACTGTCGCTTAAGACCTTATGACACTCTTCATATAAGTAGGGATGCTAACCCCTGCCTCCTGGGAAGATTATAGTTCAACTAGATGTATTTTGCCTATCTAAATTACCCTGTGGTTTCAAGTCGATATGATATTCTTCACCTCCTGCCTTAAATTGTAGTTTAGCATTGTTGTGAACCACACCAGAGGTGGCTGAGTTTCAGTGGGTGAAGTAATCCCTGTGTAATCTCCCTTAGTGATGTAAAAAAGGTTCTTTTTAACACCTTGGTTTTCAGATGAAAGTTGCTATTTATGTGTAAGATATTAATAATTACAATTTTTGAATTAGTTTGAGATCATTTTTATAATGGACAGTTGCTAAAAGGCATCTTCTCTTTTTCTCATGTATTGCAGAGTGGTATTTTAAATTGATTGAAAAATATTATTTGACATTCCTGAGACAGTTCTTTAGTACTGATTGACTGAGGAGTGTCATTTTACAAGTATTGTTTACTAAAAGCATGTCCCTATGCTTTAAAATAAAACTTTAAATAATGATTTGCCAGTCAACTGAATTTTGGTGTCAAAAGAAAAAAAGCATCTTGACTAATTTAACACAATGTATAGACTAGTCAGCTCCAATAGTGGTGTCAAGAGTGTCCATTTATAGATGTTATTTAGCTGTGGGGGAAAAACACAGACCTATCCAGAGCTTGATTAAAAAAGTTAAATATATTTTCTTTATTTTACAGATTGCTATAGAAAAGTAATAATGAAGAGGTTAAATTTTGTGTTTAGGCCAAGTACCTTTAAGTCATGGTTGAATTTGGACTATGATAACACTCTTTTGGCATAATTATTAATAAACTGAGTCCCAGGTCATATATTGTAACAGTAATAAATTAATTATTATTTATGACTTTGCTTTCTCTGGTTGACTTTCTAGCTCTTCTGTTCAATCACTGCTGGATTACTCCATTATTTCCTTTTAGCTGCCTTTGCATGGATGTGCATCGAAGGCATACACCTGTACCTGATAGTTGTGGGAGTCATCTATAACAAGGGGTTCTTACACAAGAACTTCTATATCTTTGGTTACGTGAGTCCAGCAGTGGTGGTTGGAATTTCAGCAGCCCTAGGATATAAATATTACGGCACTACGGAAGTGTAAGTTGCTGTTTTACATATCTGTTTCAGTCGGTAAAGTGGTATAAGAATGCAGAGGAAATGTTTGCAGGAGTTGAGCACATTTCAAGGCATTCTATGCTGTTTACTTTTCAGATGTTGGCTCAGCACAAAGAATAACTTTATATGGAGTTTTATAGGACCAGCATGTCTAATAATTCTTGTAAGTAGAATTTTCCTTTTTATTACAGTACATAACATTGATAATAAAAGGTGCTTAATAATCACTAAACTATTGGCAATCTATCTGTGAGTGCTAACTATAGGGCAGGATTGGCTATTATAGACTATTTTTATTGTGTGTCTCAATTATTTCTATGCTGTACATCTAAATGCTTTGCTAGTCTGAAGAACAAAGGTTTTATTATCAAAACTCCATTGCAGATCAGGACTATTTCTTTTTTTTCTTTTAACCTCATAGTTTGAGAAATTCTGTGCAGCATTTTTAGTCTGTAAGAAGCAACATCTTCACATGTCAGTGCTATCTCAGCAAGGCTCAGCAGGTGGTGTATACAGACACTATGCCAACAGACAGATAATCCAGTATTTGAAATGTTGCGTTACTTAATCTTTTATCAGTGATCGGTCATCTTAGAAGATTAGACTGTCATCTTTGTGGTTTTATCATTCCTGTGTACCCTGTCATCATCAAAGCTATTTTAAACTAAATTGCAACGTCAAAGACAAGAACTCTCCATTTCACGTAGGCAGACAAGTCAAGTATTGATAGCCCTATTTCAGAAGGGAAGAGGGCCTTTCTAATTCTTATTGGAAGTGGTTTTAAACTGCAAATTTGGCAGGTGTTACATGTTCCATTCTAAATAAGACATCTTCTGATGCTTCAAGAGCATTTCTAAGTGCTGTAAAGTTTAACAAACCATTCAGTCTGTAATCGGGCATCCCTGTGTGTGAGAAGATTGATGGTGATCAGGCAATAGCAGGCATTCAAGAAGGAGAAGGTGCAGTGGAGGCCTTGTGGTCTCTCTGGTCAATTCAGTTACAGTCCTTAGCTAACTCTTTATGTATTTGGTGATGAATTTTTGAAAGGAGCAAGTGCCAGTGGTCAATATAAGTAGAGTGAAAGCAAAATAGTTTAAGTACCTGACTATGTACATGAAAACATTAACCTCTTTAATGCTGAATAACATACCGGATATATTTTGGCCCAATTCTGCTTTACATGTGCACCCAAAATTCCCACTGAAGCTAGGGTACCAAATCTTGGGCTCCATTGTGAAAGTTGTGCATTGTTGCCCCCTAAAGCCAACTCTACCAGATACAGGACGATTGCCCTCAGGACAATACAGCCCCCACTCACCCATCCCTTGCCACAGGCAAATTTCAAGCCATTCTAACTTATACTTGGGAACCAGACCAGTGGAGAGTAATTCCAGGATCGGAACAGTGCAAAAGTGTATTTTGCAGGATCCTGGCTGTCTGGGCTGAAAGGAGGCAAGAATAGCAGTAAGGAGAGACACTAAGATTCAGTTTTTTCCTGTCTTCTAGATTGCAGGGCTTCACAGGCTTAGGATGCCATTTCCCATGCCCCCTTTTTGGATCCTGTCCCCTTCTCCTGAGAGGATAACTTGCAAGATTCATAGTTCTTTGTTCTTTCCATTCCCATGCCTCATATCTCCAGGGGGGGAGGTATCAGGGTTTTTTTTAATCATTATTTTCTTGGCTGTGCTATGCCTTAGATTAATTCACTGTTAGTCTCAGGAAACTCAGATCTATAAAACTATGGGATCAAAATATAAAAATAGTCATAACATATATATACAAGTTCAATTATCATGTCCAATGGAGCTGTGCTTGGTGCAGGACCCAAGGGAAAAGATGCAAAGGTAGCTTGACCTGACTTTTGTGACTCCCTAATTAAGGAGCCAGCTCAGCTATTAGTATAACTTAGATAGCGTCAGAACTGCTCTAATGTGTAATCACCTGCGACCCCAGAAGTAGTCCAATCATCCAGTAGTGGGTGGAATTCATGAAACAAAATGTTAACCTGACTGCCATGCCCCCTACAGCAAAAAAGAACATGTGGGCACAGATTGGGGTGGGTTAGCCTCACTGGGTGAGCTCTACATCACCAAGTAATTTCCCTTCTGCAGGAAGAATTCTGGCTGGCCATTCTGGCTAGTTTCCAGCCCCTTTTCATCAGTGGAGCAGCACAACATGGCTGTAGCAGATGAGGAAATCAGATCCAGAGTTGTTTTGTTGTGGTTGCCATGAAAGCACTTTCTGAGACTGTTTATTTTAGCAATATTCTTATACATTGATTATTATCTGTTAATAACCAGGCCTGCACACACACAACTAAATCCATGAGGGAATGTTTTTTCATTCACAGTGGACTATTTTGCTGCTGTGTGGCTTTTTGATACTTTTGATTAGATGGTAACATAAATTAGGAAGTGAAATACTGCTCCACTTTGAAAACCTCAGCCCAGGTAACTGTCCTAGGAGAAAATAGAAAATATCTTATGAAATGTTTGACTTAGGAGATGAAGTCAGTACAAGTTATTTGGAATGGATATTGATGGCATTATTTTCATTCTTCTTGTTCCTCCTTCCTGAATAGTGTGTTAAGTGCAAGCAATGTAACAAATGTATGCTTTTTCCAAGGCAATGAGGACTTGGAAATATTTTTAATTAGTGAGTTCTGTTTCTTTCCATAAGGCTTTCCAATACTGCTATTCCAGAGAAAGATTAATTAATTTAAAATCAGCGGAGAAATCACCGATAAAAAACACAAAACAATTAAGGGCTTTGAAAAGGAAATGCTACTTTTTTTCTGAGATAAACAGATAGGGCAACAGTATCTTCAAATATAAAACTACATATACTGGCAGCTTTCAAACTTGCTTTTAATCCTGAGCCTAACAAACTGATGGCAGGGAGTTCACAGTCTTTTGCAAGGAAGCCTAAAGGGATTTGTACGCCAGAGTTCAGATCTCTAATGAACAGCTCACCACAGCTCTAATTCTTACTTAGAAACATTACATTTTTAGTCAACAGGAAAACCCATGTACTGTAAATGGTGCTTTCTGCTTTTATGAATGGAGCCCTAGGAGATTTGTGGTTTGGGATTATAATGTAATATGCCTTTGAGACAACATGTAAATGATTAAGAACAGAACTAGTTCTGTGCTGATGGATTCTCTGGGTGCATTGTTTCAAACAAATCTTTGGTCTTTAAATCTACTGTAATAACAGCTAAGCGCAAGAAGCTCAGGTCTTTATCATCAAGAGTACAAGCTATGTTCCTCTCTGATTGCTTAAACAGTAACACTACTACCTAAGGTATATGGTCATTAGTAGTAAGGTTCCACTAGATTTCTGAAGGGTAACCAGTGGCCTTATTCATCCTATCTAAGGATTATTATTATATTATTATTATTATTTTATTATTATTAGATTAATGTTTGTACATGAAAAGGAGTGGGTCAGAAATTATGGAAGAAAGGGCATTTAAAACTTTTGTAAAGCAAACTGGAAGATGAATATAATTTTCACAACTTATTTTCATCTTCCTAATACTTGTAATCTTTAGAACCACAACCATTTTAACTAAACCTGTGCCACAGATTAGATCAAAACACACAAGCTTGAAGAAATTATTTTGTAATAACAATTTAATCTTTTTAATATAAAAATGAGTTTACCACAGACTTTAAAGGGAGAAAACCCACACACCTATATGCTTGAATGAGGCAAATACAAAAGTAAACTCCAGTGATAAAAGTTATAAAAGAGAGAGAAAATGTTCTAGCTTTTAAATACACTCTTATAGTTTTAATCTCTATGCAATAGAAAGAACGCAAAATGAAAAGCATGCTTTGCACACAGCGTAACGCGGGTGCATTTTTAATTAATACACAATGTTAGCATAGGATGAAGTTCCCACCTCAGTATAGTGACCTCATGCAGAGCCTCCCACACATTTGAAACTGCCCGTTAAGCTCTGTGTAAGAGGCAGAAGGCCTCTGACAAAGCCCCTGCTGACTTCAATGGTGGAAGATGAACCTCTCTACTCCCGCACACTACAGAGAAGAGTTCTGCAGCAGCTCCCCAATAAGATGCTGAGGAGGGGTCTCCTGGGATGAGCGAGGAATGGAGCTATACTTATGCAGATCCAGCATCTGAAAGCCACTGAAAAGAGGATACAGAGGAGAATCAATCGCTTTTTGATGAACAGCACTGGACGTTCCCTTTCAATATCCCACTCACCCATCCCTGTTTTCTTTCCCACACAAAGCTAGTTTAGTTGGGCTTGGTGCAGCAAGGATTGAATTTTCAGCCATAATGAATTAATTCTACCAAAATGTCCCATAATAAAAGAACTTGACCTGCCACAGGATGTGCAGGGATACAAAGGTCTGACTCGACTCGATCTTCCAGTAACACCAATGTAACTTCACTGGTATGAACCTGGCATACCAGAGCAAAGAACTGAGTTCTGAAAGTATTATAAGCAGTAGTATTAACATATTAGATATGCATTCCAGTTTAACAATGATGTCTTTGTCAGTGCTGTCAGTACTATTTATAAGATCACCCTCTGTGATCACAAAATATATACATGATCCCTGACAACATGAGACTAGAAGATATCCAAAACTGGACACTATAAAATGATCTCTCTGACTTTTCATTCAGATAGTGCAGTGCTGTATTGTACAGAGGACACTATTATTGTGGTGATCTTCCTTTTTTACTCCTCTAATGTGTTTTCAGGGACACTGAAGGGGCCTGGCTCAGATTCAGGCTCTAATTTCTTGAAACAATTGGTAATTGTGGTGATTGCAACTTCAGAAATGGCTTATAAAAGGAGATCTGCAATTTCCAGATTGTTCTTGTAAACTGGGCCTGGAAAATACAGGCTAAAATTACTTTCCAGGAAAGGTATCTCATAAATGCAGAGTTCCCATTCAGATGTTTCTATACAGGAACGGAATGCCAACTGTAACAACATAAGAACAGCCCTACTGGGTCACATCAATGGTCCATTTAGCCCAGTATCCTGTCTTCCAGCAGTGGCCAGTGCCAGATGCTTCAGAGGGAATGAACAGAACAGGGCTATTATCTAGTGAGCCATATCCTGTTGTCCAGGCCCAGCTTCTGGCAGTCAAAGGCTTAGGACCAGCCAAACACCCAGAGCATGGGGTTGTGTCCCTGACCATCTTGGCTAATAGCCATTGATGGACCTGATCTCTATGAATTTATCTAATTCTTTTTTTAACCCAGTTGTATTTTTGGCCTTCACATCATCCCCTGGCAACGAGATCCACAGGTTGACTGTGTGTTGTGTGAAGATGTACTTCCTTATGTTTGTTTTAAACCTGCTGCCTATTAATTTCATTGGGTGATCCCTGTTTCTTGTGTTATGTGAAGGGGTAAATAATACTTCTTTATTCACTTTCTTCACACCATTCATGATTTTATAGACCTCTATCTTATCCCCACTTAATGATCTCTTCTCTAAGATGAGTAGTCCTAGTCTTTTTAATTTCTCCTTGTATGGAAGCTGTTCCATACCCCTCATCATTTTTGTTGCCCTTCTCTGCACTTTTTTCCAATTCTAATATACATATATATTTTAGATGGGTTGACCAGAACAGCATATAGTATTCAAGCTGTGGGCATATAATGGATTTATATATAGGCATTATGATATTTTCTGTTTTATTATCTATCCCATTCCTAATGGTTCCTAACATTCTGTTAGCTTTTTTTTTTTTACTGCCAATGCACATTGAGTGGATGTTTTCTGAAAACTATCCACAATGATGCCACTATATCTTTCTTGAGTGATAACAGCTAATTTGGACTCCATCACTTTGTATTTATAGTTGGGATTATGTTTTCCAATGTTCATTATTTTGCATTTATCAATATTGAATTTCATCTGCCATTTTGTCACCCAGTCACCCAGTTAAGTCCAAAACTGACTGCAATCTTGAGTGATTTTGTACCATCTGCAGATTTTGCCATCTCACTTTTTACCAGCTTTTCCAGATCATTTATGAAAATGTGGAACAGCACAGGTCCCAATACAGATCTTTGGGGGATCTCCCCCCTCCCTATTTACTTCTTTTCATTGTGAAAACTGACCACTTATTCCTAACCTTTGTTTCCTGTCTTTTAACCAGTTAGTGATCCAGGAGAAGATCTTTCCTGTTATCCCATAACAACTTATTTTTGTTTAAAAGCCTTTGGTGAGGGACTTTGTTAAAGGCTTTCTGATGGTGCAAGTGATCACTCCTCTCCCCATGTTTGCTTACCCACTCAAAGAAGTCTAATGGATTAGACATGATTTCCCTTTACAAAAGCTGTGTTGACTCTTCCCTGACATATTGTGTTTATTTATGCGTCTCTAATAATTCTGTTCTTTACTATAGCTTAAACCAGTTTGCCTGGTACCAAAGTTAGGCTTACTGACCTGTAATTGCCAAGATCGCCTTTTGTACCTTTTAAAAACTCAGTGTTACATTAACTATCCTCCAGTCATGTGGTACAGATGCTGATTTAAGCAATAGGTTACATACTACCATATTTATAAATCATAAACTCTAAAATAGAAACAGTCTAAAAATTGCAGTGAGTGATTAACCATAGGGTTTTGAACTTCACATGTGTAAATGAATCAGTAAATGAATAAAATACACAGAGTGCAGTTGCACAATACAAAAGAGTGACATGTGAACGATGAAAGCAGGCTACCAGTAGATTAATGCTTCTCATTAAGGGAGTGCCTGCATATTCATTAGAACTGGTCGATTACTTTAAAAAAATATTCATCAGATAATTTATTTGATTAATTTTGCCGTTAATTGTCAAATAATTTATTCAACAAAAGTGGTTGAATGAACTGAATGGTGCATGCATCAAATAGTATTTGACAGCTCCAGTACTAGTTCTGTGCATTTGAGGCTAATTTGGGATTAGCAATATTGCTGTAATCAACGCAAAAGAGGTTCTAGACAAAACTATTCCTGCACTGCTTTCCCATGCACTAGCAACTTTCCCACACTTAACACTTTAATCTGGATTGTTCTGGTTGATCACATCTTTCATGTTGAAAATATGTTCATTTCTCAGCCATCAGATATCAGGCAGATTTACCACTCTGCGACTCCAGTTTCACAGTGTAACTCCTCTGCAATCTGTGGAGTTACACTGGTTTAAAAAAAAATGGACTAATGGAATGGTGAATCAGGCCTATTGTCTCCTTAGATTTTGATATGGATGCTTATATTATTATTTCTGTTCTCTAACTGTGAAGTTCATGGCCAGTATTCTTGAAAGCCTACAATATGTTATTTAAAAGGTTCCTTGACCTCCAGCATCTGCCATAAAAAACTTCACCAGCAGCTCACACTTTTCAGCTAGTGTTTATGCTCCTTAGAGTTTTAGCTTTTGTGGAGGTTAATAAGTTGTGGTAAATACCTATTTACATGTCTTACACAGATGTATACTGTTTGGTCTCTAGAGTTTAGAGTGCATCTTCCAGAAACCAATGCCATTTTAACCATTTGTTTTTTATCCACTCTTGCTATTAAGTCTGCTTTTTAGTGGAAATTTATTTCTTGCATGGACTTTCTATGGCTTTATTATTCTCCACAATTGGAAGTGTGATTGAAACACAGTAATTCAGACTGTTATGTTATTCAGCAATCCACAGACCCTGCTGTGCTAAATAATCACAAAGCCTGAAAGCACTCACCTTGTACCATGGACACCAATCAGATAAAGCTTCCAAACTATAGCTCCTTAATCATACCAGGGTTGGAGGGGTAACTTTTCTTGCAGAGGCCCTGGTATTTGTGCACGTGAGGAAGACCCAACCCTGCATCCATGTCCTCCCCAAGCCATACACCTGTTCCCAAGCACCTGTAAATATTTTGGAGAAAGAGGCCTTGCCACCAACTTTCACCATAAGAGAATGCACTAGTAAGTTGTTACATTGAGAACAAACATCAAACTTTGACAGTTGGATGCTCCATGGGAAGGTGGAAAAAAAATGTTTACAAACCCCAAATATGGTGACCAGTTTCACCCTGAATGGAGCATATGAGGGAGGATCAATCCAAATGAGCTCTGCCATGGAAGCAATTGCCAGACAAAGCCCAATCTTCAACTTTGCTTATCACAGTTAAAAGGTTCCTCCTCAGGAAACCTCAGAAGCTGGTGGGTGCAGAGCACTTCAGGCTGTCAACAGTGGTTTAAGAAAGGCCCCAGCATCCCCTGGCAGCCCTTTTCAGTTTCTGCCAGCATGGGGTGGGCCCACTGCCACCCCCTCCATGCCTATGCTCACTCACGGTAACTGGAGAAACAGTCCATTCACCAAAGTAAAATCTCCTCCATCATGAAAAAACAACCAAGGAAAGAGGGAAGGAGAGGAATACAAGACAGGTGCAAGCTGCCGTTGCAGACTACTTGACACTATCCCGCGGTCAGGACAATCCCCCATGCTTTTACTAAGCACCCTATTTCTTTTCTAGCTATGGAAACCACATCCACATGTATGTTCTACCTCCATGCTTCTTTTCATGAAAGCTACTGACATTTGAATGACTTCCCTTCTTTCTTTTTTATCCCTTAAAATGCCATTGGAGCTACTTGACTTTGTCTCACTTTAAAGTGCTCATTAAAAGTAATCCGTAGGTTTACTTTAGACAATCTACGGAGAAGAGTGATGTTCTCTGAACTTTTCCTAATGATGAGCTAATGATTAACTCTGTCACACCAACATCAATGGGTGAATACTATGGGAAAATATTCATGAGCATACATTTTTATTCAGATGGGAATTTGCTTCCACTCTACTACTTCGATTCATCTTTCACAAACATCCACGGGAGTGAATTTTTATTCACAAAAATGATTGCAGGAAAAAATGTTATTCTCTTTGGAAGTGCCACATGGCCATCCTCTGAAAACTCATTGGATTTGTGTCATCCAACCCGAGACCAGAAACAATACCATGTGATTTAGGTGACCAGTCACACAGCTGAAATAGTGAATATTTGGGGGAACAGTCATAACAAATTGAGCAATCCATATGGCAAAATGTGTTTGATAAATGATACACAAAAAAGGAACACATCTGTTTGTTATTTTTTAAAAGAAGTCAGATTCCCTGTTGTGTCACAGCAGCACTCTGTGAGCCTGGAGGACATAGGTACCTGTCTGCTATATATTCACATATACAAAGCTTGCATTCATAGGCTGTCAAGGGACTTGAACATCCCAAGGTGTCACGTTGCTGGTCCACGCTGCTTGTCCCACACCTGACGCACTCCCTTCCTGCTGCCTGCAGACTCCTGAATGCCCACCATGCTGGGGGCCTGGCGTAGGGCCGACCCCTGTGTAGCCTGCGCTATACCAGTTAAGGACGCCTCTGTGCAAGGGACGTCTTCAGGTACTGCCTTATGGAAGCTTTAAATCCCCTTTGCAATGATGAAGTTATGAAGTAGGCTTAAGAGGAACCTACGACTTGGCCCAAAGGGTACAGATTCTTTGCAGTAAAAGGGGCAGAGTTAATCTAATGAATAGTTTTCTCATATATACGGATCAGAACAGTTAGTTTCTTTCATATACTGACCGGTACAGGCCACAATCCTACAACGGAATCCAACCAGACCTGCCTTTATGGCCACAGAGAGTCCCATTGATGTTAGTGGAGCTCTGCATTGGCACCAAAGTCCACTCTTGGCTGCAGGATCGACATTAAAGAAAGCTCTTTCGGAATTAAATAATAAATCAGGGCTAGAGCCACAAAGAAATGTAGGAGCCAGACTGTCTCGTTAGGCACCTAAATCCAAAATGTCAATCCTCAAAACCCCACACAGCTGCTGTTTAACCCTTTAAGCACCAAAATTCCCAACATGCTTAAATTTCTGCACATGCAAAGCTACCTAAATCCTGGTGCAGCCGAGCAACTCGATAGCTCAACCCCAGTGGGATTCTCAAACTAGGTGTTCCCTGCCCACGTCACCAGTTGAGCCCAAATCAGTAGGTGTTGTCAGAACCTACTGGATCAGACCTTACTCAAAACAGAAGAGGAGAGGACGGTGGTGGCAGTAGTCCAGTGGTCAGCCCGCCCCCTCCTTGGAAGATGGGAGACTGAGGTTCAAATCTCCATGCTGCCTGACTCGGAGCAGGGAGTTCAGCACCACCAGCATGTCATTTTCATTGCCGAAGGACTGACCTGGCATCAGTACTTAACTCCTGGAGGGGGTTCCTGGTTGTGAATCCTAAATGAAAAGAAGTGCCTCGCTCCCTTTGAAGGGCAGGTGTTATGCCACACTTCCCTCCTCAGCATTTCCTGTTGGCTAGCTTAGGTGGCTCCCTGCTCAGCTTGCTAGATTTTGTGGAGCCCATATTTAGGGGTCTAACTCTTCCCATGCATTGTATAGGGATGCCTACTTCAGGGCTGGGGATTCCACTAGGCAGCAGGGCACCTAAGAATTAGGCATGGCAACATTGACTCTATGTGCTTTTTGTGATCTAGTCCCCCACAATCCACAGACAAACCACATTGACTCCAGAGTGATTCAGAGAAGAGAAGCTAAGCACTCCTCTGAGAAACACAGAAAACCACTTATTTAGTTATTGAGGCCTCCCTAAAAGTGTTCTCAGAAATGTTGACAACTACTCACTTATCAAATTGCTAAATCTACAGCTTGAGGTGTTTTTAAAAAAAAAGTCTATGAAATATTCATAGCTACTCAACTTTATGAGAAGATGTTATAATTATTGAGACGGGGTCTGAAATGAACTCAACCAGCACATATTCACACTTTTAAATAAGTGAAGTTACTTAAACAGTCACAAAATCTAGCATGGACCACTGCAGACCTTTCCTTTATTCTAAACAAATTCTTAATTTTTTTATTTTTTCCCTACATTTTCCACTGCCGCGTAAGGCTACTATTGTATAAGTAAAGCATTTAAGAAGTTGTATTCCTTTGGGAGATGGTAATTAGAGCAATTAGACAGGAAACAAAACCCAGACTATTTGACTGCCAGCTTGTATGCAATTTTGTTCAATTAATGTGGCATACATTTTCATTTTGAAGCTTGAACTGTTTTATTGTTAGCAGCTTAACTCTATTCTACCCTTTCAGAAATAATGCCCCACTAAATGTTGTCATTTTACCCATCCATTAGTTTGGTAGACAGATAGAAATCTCTCTCTCTCTTCATGGCAGAATTCAGACCATCACGGACTCGTTAATTCCACCACTGATAATAAGGGTCATTGAAGGGAATGATACAGATACAACTGTGCTGAACATCAGACATTGTTTGAAGAAGCCAAATTCAAGTTGATGTATGTAAAAAATTCAAGTATATGCCTAAGAGAGCAGCAGGAGAAATTTTCTCATTCTTTTTTGTGAGATCTGACATCAGCATATAGATGGTTTCATCAATTATTGAGATAGAGACCGAGAAAGGAAAAAAGAATGATTTGGGGGCTTCATTTTTGAAGTTTGAATGTGGAGTGCTCAGATTGAATCAGAACTAGTACGTCTGAATCTTTAGAATTAGCTCCTTCTTTATTGTACTAGCTCTGCTTTGTAATGATAGAGAGTCTTAAAGAATCTGGAACTGAAAGGACTTTTATACCTTGTGAAAAGCTAAACTGTGTTTTCAGTGTTCTTAGTCCAGAATAGTATTTATGAAAGTACATATTCCTTTCTCTTCGGTAAATACATTTGTACTTGAAACAGCCTCAAAAGCTTAGTTTCAAATTAAACTATTACTGCTCTGTTTATAAAGGGTTAAGTTTAAATAGTCCTAAGCAATTTCATCTTACGTTATCCTGATACTCTTCCTTATAACAAAGCATTTGGCAGAAACCTACTGTACATATTTGTGCAATCAATTGCTCCTGTGCCACATGTTCTGTACATTACAGAAAAAAAGTATTCTCTTGGTTGCAAAATCTGAAAAACTGTAACACAAACTGATGGAGCAAAATGATGGCAAATTTCTTTGTTCAGTAAGTTCCCATTTCTGTCACCCTTACTCACATTGAGTAGTATCCTTTCTCCTCAAATAAAGTGATTTAGGAAAGGCTACTTATGCAGTAAGTTGCTACTCACCAGGAGGATGGATAGCACAATCAGATGGTTATTTTGCATGCTTTAATAATATTTTTGTGTCATTCAGCACTTAACAAAAAATAATTAGCATTCTATACTAAATACAGAAGTGTTTCATATAATGTGAAGCACTAACATAATATTTACTCCAGGATATAACAATAAGTTATTCTACCATTATAAAATACTCCATTTTTAACATTTTAACAGTGGAATTAAAGATCATTTTTAAACTTAACAGTTGCTAAGCAATATGCTATTAGCTGGACTCCAACAGCTTGGAGCATTTAGCATTTTAAAACCTATGTGATCATCTTTATATGATTATACAATTTGCAAAATACAGTTAAAGATCAACAAGGAAGTTTGTAATTTGCTTAGACAATAACATAATGCTATTTCTCAGTACTTTCCTGAATCTTTGCCTTGTGTTAACACCAAGAGGGAAAAGAATTCAGAAAATTTTCAAAATTACTATTTATATAGCCCTATTATTTCCTACAACATAGAAAAGGGGATAAAAGGAGTGGAAATTCCACTGCAATGACCCCAAAATCATTGGGAGTAGGGGACAGGAACCAAAGCAGCGGCATCTTTGCTGTACCCAGACCCAGGAGCACCACGTTGTGGGACAGTCTCCCTATATCACCACTTCCCAGAAAGCTTCAGAGTCATGCTCCATGCTGTTAATGGAACAGTAGGAGAACTGAGGCAGAGACAGGGAAGCAATGGCACCCAATTGGCAAACAGACCTCATCTTATGACAAGCTGATTAGTTGAGAACTCTCTGGGTTTCTTGGAATTTGCATGGTTTTTTTTAATTCTATGAGTTTTTCTCCAGGAGGCCATCATCCAGACCACAACATACATGTATAAGAGCCATATTTAAACTGTAGAGTGAGTTATGCATCTGATAGGGCTCAGAGCAGTGTCTATTTTTACCTGGTAATCTGTTGATACTCCACTATTCCTCCAGAAAGCACTTAGGTGAAATCCTGACACCCCTAAAGAAAATGGAAGTTTGCCATGGACTTCACTAGGGTCATGATTTCATCTCAGATTTCTAGATCCTCCTGGCCTGCATATGGAGGATCCTACAAAGAAGGGTATGTTTTGACAAATCAAAATATACCACTTCTATTACTATATGGCCAAAAAGAGTGCATTCAAAGCCAGCTGTTTAATGCCTGGAAGATGCCAACAAAAGATGAAATAACTTGTGCTCCTTGAGCTTTTTTAGATGTGTACCCAAGATGAAGCAATCTGATATCATTCCGTTTAGTCATGGATCCTAACATAAAAGACAGCATTGCAGGATTCCATTTGGATTTGTGACTTCCACTGGAGGAATCTGTCGTTACATTGGTTCATGTACAGAATTGTCACCGTCCGTAACTTACATTATTGATGTCACCTTGCTAATTTTCCTTTTTCAATGACTTTTCATTTACACATGCCTTCACTTTTTTGCTGTTGTCATACAAAGCTGTAGAATCACAGATGTACCAATGCACACAAATGTTTCTAGAAGGTAAGATAGATCTGGCTAAATATGCTTTTGTAAATGCATTTTAGAAACAGGTAATGAGTTGTAGATGGCATGGAAGTGGCTGTTCTCTATCCTCTTTGGCCAACCACTTATGTCATTGAACTTCATAGGACACTTTTGAAAAGCCAGCGCAATTGCAAAACTGTTCCTGATCTTCCAAGTTGCTGAGCACCTTGAGTTCCTATTGAAATCATTGAGAAGAGGGGCTGCTCAGCACCTTGCAGGTTTGGGCTCTGAGTCAAAAGATTTTAATTTATGTGCTTGATTTTAAGGGGGGAAAGTGGAATAATAAGAATTCAGTTTGCCACTTGCCCAGCCGCACCTGGTTTTTATGAATGTACACTGCAGCTTCCCCTGGTTTTTGCAGAAGGATGCAGTTTCCAGACCAGATTTCTCTCTAGGGGACATTACAGTTCCCCTTTCCCCCATTAGATCATATGGTGTTAGAACAACAGACCAAAAGCAAATACAAACTTCACAGCACCCCCTGGCAGGACACGCAACAGTTTCTCAAGCTGTTCAGCCTCCCAATTATATTGAAAACAAACTTTATAGCAAGACATACTGTAAATTCCTTCCTTACTTGGAAAAAGTGTGGCTCTTTGGGGGCAATTGCAAATATTTTGTTATCTCCTACTCTTGGGTCCTCTAACAGGCAAAGCTGCTATCCATGAAGTTTCTTGGTAGGGTTTGAAAATTTTGCATACGAGTCACTGTTTTGAGCACGCTCACTTTATTATACATACTGCAAAGGAAGCCTATGCATTTGGCTCATTATATTTTATGAATAGTGCTTGGAAATGTTAGAACATGGGGTAAAAACCTACTTAGGATTTTAATAACTCTTGCAAAATACCATGTATTTCAGAAGTAAAGCTCACAGACATTATCCTGTAGCACAACCTCCTGTGAGGCTACTTGAGACATACAGTATAATAACTGGTTTCTGATGGCAGACTCCAGTGAAACCAGTGTTAACCTCACCCATCCCCTTGATGCTACAGATTATTCCCATTAGAATTCATTGATGAATCAGATTATTAGAATTAATGATTATTACTTTAATGAAGAGGGCTAAACCTATTACCTTGCGCAATACACAGAGTAAATAGTCCGTGTAGGGGATGCCCACTGGGACCCAGGGAAATGGACTCTTCCCTGACCAACACACCTTTTTCCTAGTTACTCCCTGTGGGCTGCTCCATCCCTCACCTCTCAGGCTATTTTTGTGTATGGGCAAGGAATAATAAGATTTGGCCCATAGGCCCTGGTACAAAGCCCACTGAAGTAAATAGAAAAGGCAGTTTCCCATCAGTGGAACAGGCCCATAGAAAGGAGACTAGGCCACATGCTTTGTATCCTGACTCAAAGGTTTCCAATCTTACTGCCACTTTGTAGAGAAACTACAGTGTGTATTCTCTGTGTATGGTATTTTGATCCCATTTTACCTTACCTTTTAGACAGCATTTTAATAAATACATTAGCGTGGCTATGCAGACTACACTGTATATACCAAGTTAATTGATCTATTATTCACCAGCAAGTATATGATAAAGAGTAACCCTGCATATAATTATCAAAACTACTGACTTACTTATAATTAACTTTGAAAAATTGCTGGTTAGGAGATATTGTAGATTACAATTTTAAATGTAAGTAGCTTCAGAAAATCTCTCATGATCTGTGCAAGTGTAAGGTATTCAGTGAAGAATTAATTCCCTAAACTACTAATCAGCTCTCTCTCCTGTCTTATCAAATTGTAAATACATTATTACTGTATTAAAGCAGGCTAATTAAAGCAGAGCCTGCATTTAACAACATACCTGATACCCCCCACAACATAATCAACAATGTTCTGAGACCATACACAACAAATGTTAAAAAAATTAAACTGATACTTTAACAGTGATGCTACACTTTTATACTGTATTGTTTTTTTTAAAAAAGGAAGATAAGGGGGGAAAATAATACACAATCAATCTGGAGAAACAAATGAGGGAAGTATTAATTCTATTCATCTACAGCTGTAATCCCACAAGCACCTACAAATAGAATCTGGAAGACAACCAGATGAAACTTGCTTCATTTATTAGCATTTTTAATAGATGCTGATGTTAAATGCTGCAAACCAAAATAGGAAATTTAAAAAAGGAAGACCGCAAACCCATACATCTTGTAAGAGGAATGTAGTAGAAACTTAAACATGAAAGCTCAGTGAAGCCTGGCCAAGCAAGCAAATTGAGCATCATTTGTGAAACCTCTTTTTTTTTAGTTCTTTTTTTTCTGTTTCAACCACAAATAAAGCGCCATCATCACAAAACAGGTCCCAAAATAACTAAAATATTATTCCCCAGTCAAACAAACATAAATATAACACACAATAGCCAGCAAGGAACTTTTCAACTAAAGTTATTTTTGAAATTTTTGTGTAAACCTCTACGTTTTTCATTCCGCTTGAAAGTTTGCACACGCTAAAGACCTCCAAGTATATGTCATTAAATGCTACTTGGCAATAAAAGGCATATATTTTATCAATATATAATGAAAAATATGTGGGATTTTATTTATGTATACACACACATACAGTGAGGAGAAAAAATCTGATCAGGAAATCTCAGAGATTTCCCAATGAAATCAATAAAAACATTTGCAGGCTGCTGTAAGTGATACTGTTGAAGTGAGAGAGAATTACAGGCATGTTTGATCATTCTTTATTACAGGGCTCATCATTTTGTTTTTAATATAAGTGGATGAGAAAGAGGCTTTTTCCCCCCAACAACAAATTCCATGTACACAGAAATCTTTATCTGACTTGTTTTTAATTTAAACACACCACTGATATTGCACATTGGTCTGAACTAAAAACCAAACAATTTTTTTTCCTCAGGTTAATTTGTTGGCTTTTGGGGTGATTATTTACAAAGTATTTCGACACACTGCAATGTTAAAGCCAGAAGTTAGCTGTTATGAAAATATAAGGTAAGTTTCCCTTTTAACACACATTCTACCTTCCATAACTTTACATACAATCAGAGATTAAGTGATCTTTCCAAAAATAAGGAATTTGCCTACTCGAGGATTTTTCAAATGTTTTGTAGAAAGAAAACTAATTCTCTGTTAGCACATTCAATTTATTTTGGGCTAGATTCTGTCACTTTTGCTCACATTGAGCAGTGCCTTCCTCCTCAAATAGTCTCACTGACGTGAATGGGGCAGCTTGCAGAGCATACAAGAACTACACAACGTGAGTATCAGAATCTGGCCCTTTATAAAGAAGAAGTTAACGGCTGATGGTAAGGATTAAAGGACTAATTCTCCTTTTTAAGCACCTGATCTTGCAGCCCCTCCTCAGGCAAAAAAAGGAATTCCTGAGTTTTGCCTGAATCAGTACTGAAAGATTTCTCCCTGAGTAAAGAGACGTATAATAAATATATGAAGAAGAAATCGAGTTCTCAGAGAGTCATTTTATCTGTGAAGAAATTGTACAATGAGGCTCAGTGTTTCTTTCTTTCTTTTTTTATTTTTTTCCTTCCCCAGGATTTTTACTTTGCATGCTGCTATGATTTTTCCATCAACTCACTCTCTTTAAAACTGATTTATAGGGACCTTGAAAACCGTTTGTGCAGGAAAAGCTGAAGTGTACTACAGGGAACATTGAAAACAACTTACTGTTTGTGTTGCTTAGAAACACTCCTGCAGTTTCAATGCCTTGCCCAAGATTTATAGTTAGGATTTAGAAATTGTTTGATTGATTACTTTCTCTTATTCCTCATCCTTCATAGCTTCATGTAGTGAGCTGGTTTTAATGAAGTCGAAAATTATTCATTTTCAGAGAAACAATGCTAAAAATGTCTTCTGCTTTAAGTCCTGCAATGAGTGGGCTAAGAATGAATGAGGAAGTAATGAGTGGTTTCATTTCCAAGACAACACACTGTAATTTGCTGGAGTCAAAGAGGGAGCTGTACAATAAAAAAAAAAAAAAAAATCACAGCCAATCAATTTATAGAATATTAAGGCAGCAATACTCTGACCTGGAACTATGTGAAGTTATTTGTGTTGTAAAAGCAAAACCTTTTCCTTTTTTTTTAAAGAGAGAATATAGTTTTCCTGCCGGCCCCATTTTCTGATGAGGGAGCCATAAGATCCCTTTGATGTCATGCATATGTGCTGACCTAAGAACATACTGTACATTTTTCTTGGTTTTGGATGGCGAATACTTCATAACAGACATATGTT
Organism: Emydura macquarii macquarii; assembly: GCF_026122565.2. Lineage (NCBI taxonomy): Eukaryota > Metazoa > Chordata > Testudines > Chelidae > Emydura > Emydura macquarii. Next base: position 16,603,798 of record NW_027130617.1, read on the forward strand.
TTACCTTGGGGAATTTCACTCACAGTAGATTTAAAATCAAATCATACGGCACTGCAGTATACCAGAGAAAAATTATTTGAAGATTAAGAAAGCCAGTGTTTTAAAACCATCCAGTTTGACTCTTTTACTGTTCTACAATGAGTGTCAGCATATTCCTGCAGCAGTACTAGAGCACAACCTAAAGTGCACACCGTGTAACTGCAAAAAGCTAAACGTTCTCAGGCCTTTGCAAATGAGAAGTGACTTGTAAAGCATTCGTTGTTCAAAGGAGGGATTAGGGAAAGAAAATGACATGTGTCACCACATAGACGGCAATGCTTTTCTTCCGCCTAGGTCTTGTGCTCGGGGTGCTCTTGCTCTCCTCTTCCTTCTTGGGGCCACCTGGATCTTTGGAGTACTCCACGTCGTCCAGGGATCAGTGGTCACTGCATATCTTTTTACAATCTTCAATGCGTTCCAAGGGATGTTCATCTTCATATTTCTTTGTGTTTTATCTAGAAAAGTAAGTACCATCTTTCCTGTGGGAAATATTTCATCTGAATATTCATGTATCGCTGCATAATCAGGAGCCCAGTCCTGCACACATTTACACACCTGAGTAACTGGATGCATGTGAATTAGCCCAGGGAGATCAACAGGGTTGTATTCACATCTGTGAAGTTCCGCATGTGTGTAAGTGTTTGCAGGATCATGCACTATGGCACCAAGTGATGAAATCCTGACCCTTCTGGGAGTTTTGCCATTGACTTCAGTGGGGCCAGAATTTCACCCCAAATTCTTACCTTCTCAGATATTTCCCCCAGGTTTAGGGTTTTAAACACAAAGCATTTCAATGTCAAAAATTATTACAATGCAACCACTCTATGAAATAATTTGAAAGGTTGAATAAATCTGTTCTTCATTCTTTTCAATTAGGGTCGAATTGGGGCTTACTGTTCACTTTTCAGTGCTGTGTTCTGCGATTATATAGTCTTCAATGTCTTTTCCTAATGCCAAAATCAGTACTGCAATATTTAACATCTTTAAAACCAAGTAAAATGGAACACTGGCTTTATTAATCTGTTAACAAATGTATGCCATGTCTTTTAATCTCATCTTTTTATTTCAGATCCAGGAAGAGTATTATAGGTTGTTCAAAAATGTTCCTTGCTGTTTCAGCTGCTTAAGGTAAATGGAAGAAAAATATGTATGAGCAGAACAATGGAAGGAAAGAGGAAACCGGACATTTTTATTGTTATTTCAGAAAATGTAGCATTGTGAACATATGAAATGACCTAGTGAGCAGTTATCTCTCTTAACTCAATAGCTGTCTCTCCAGTTTAGGCACTGTACTTAAATGTGTACTCATGCACAGTATTTATACTATACTGTATAAAGTCAGTATACATACACATAGAAACTGGATTATTGTAAAACAAATATAAACAAGAAGAGAAAAGGAGTAGAATTCCTAAAGGAGCTAGAGACTTTTCTTAGTTTAGGATTTATTTCTAATATTAGAAATATCTGCAGTGAGAGTGAGAGGGAGAGAGAGAGTGAGAGAGAGAATCAACCGTCATAGCAGATTTTATTAATTACTTTGCTAGTGGAAACAAGCCTGTTGCTTTTTTTTTCTTTTTTTGTGGTAATGAGCTTCTTCACATAAAGTTGTGTATTACCATCTACAAGAAATGGGTTCCATTAAAGTATCTTTAGATACAGGTCTGCTTCAGTTCACGCTTTTGAAAAACATTTTTGTTCAATTTAAAGTTGATTTAAAATAAGTTTTGTGGTTTCATATAGTTCTCTTCTCTCTCCCAAATATATAGTTGTATATTAATCTTTTTTTTAACTTGTAAGGAATTCCTCTGAGGTCTGGTCTAATAAAATAACTTGGACTAGACATTATATAAATCCAATTTCTTTTGTGAATATCTTCACAAGAAATTGGTTCTGATTTTATTTAACTATTGAAAGATCGAGATCTACTACATCCAGCTGTGTGACTTGAGAAGGTTTTGGAAAAGAAATGCTTTGATGAGTCTGTCATTTGGTAGATATTTTGAGGATCCTGACCTTATTTGTCAAATTCATATACAGGAGCATAAGCTACATGGGCACATCAATTCAAGTGTAAATGCAAAGGTATGTCCCTTAGTTTCAGTGTAAAGTATATTGTAAATATAGCAGATTCCTCTGCTTCCTTTATGAGAAGCAATAGTCTTCCATCCAGGCCCCAGTTACTGCAAGCACTTACATATGTGCTTAACTTTAAGCACATGAATAATTCTGTTGACGTCAATGGGCCTACTCATGTACGTAAGTTTTGCAGGATTGCAGCCTAAACATGTTGCTTCAGCATTTCCAACCTTGTCATCTTAGAAGGTCTGCTGGCATGTCATCCTTTTAAAGGCCTGATCCTGTAAGGTGCAGAGACCCCCTCAGTTCCCACTGTCTTCTCAGGAAGTGCCCCACACCTTAAAGAATCAAGCCCACTATCATTACTGGTGAAAAGCTCTGTAAATATGTAGCTGTTTATAAAATTCCACCAGTGTCCTTTTTCCGTTGAAATAAAGAACACCTCTCAATAATTTTATTTATAACCAAAAAGCCTTTTTAGCAATGGTCAAATTTGCTTGGTTTTTATCTATTTTCCTTACATACAAGTCTTTAGTTACAGTATATGTCTCATTAAACATATAGTATGTCTCTGTCAAAACCTTCTTTGGGAAATTCAAGTGGCAATTTTGTTTTAATTTTTTTTCAGAGAGAAGGAATTACTGTCGGTCATCTGTGTGTAAAATATGTTAATAAACTGAACTGTTTTGTTTTATTCTTTCAACATGTTTCCTTTAGTTAATTTAATGAAATAAAGAAACAAGTTTTATAGTTCAGCATATTACTTGGCCTGACTGTTTTGCTGCATCTGCTTTGCTAGCTGTATATTCTCCTTAAGCCATGGGGACATACAGATGCATATCACTTACATATGTGTTTTCACAGGAATACCTATTAATGCATCATCTGTTATCTCATATAGAAATGGGTAACCTGTGCTAAGTTTGTCTGGGCAAAGAAACACCTCTGCTAACTGCATAATGACTTCAGTATGCTCAGGGAGATTGAAAAAAGTACCTTTGAAAGAAAGTATCCCACAAAGTCTTTATGTTACAATGGATTTAATAATTAAAGAACATATTTTAAAGCAAAACTCTGCTGTCCAATCCCTGGGTCAGATCTTTATTCTGATACTTTCCTTTCCTCCCATTGCAGTGATGAGAGATCCATGGATGTAAGAGAAGAATATTTTAGTTGAGATCCATTGTGGGGCTCTTCAGATTTTCAAGTCTTAAGACCTTAATATACTTGTCCTTACTAAGTCATACTGAAATATTGAGGACAAATATAATTGCACTGGGCACATCAATCACCTCCTCAACACATGTCCCATCCTACACAGATTCCTCATTTCCAATACTATTTCCAGAATGAGGCTTTCCCTCACCTTAACTATCTATCACGATGAACATTTGAAATTGGCCCTCAGCCACCCTTTGAGGCAGCCACTTTTCCACTTCCCAGCCAGCTTTGGTGGCCAATCTGTTCTTCAGTATGCAGCTGTCCTGTGGTCAATACCAGCCTCTATGGCAATATATGCTGCTGCTTCTTGGTCTGAGGGAGGGAGAAGGGATTCAGCAACAGGTGGAAAATGGCTGTCATTGAATGAGCGAACAGGGTAGGGAAGAGAGGAGTTGGTTCTTGGCATGGTGGAACTCTGAGCAGACAGGAGTCCTGAATCAGACTCAGTTCCCATGGGACACTGGCACAGCACTTTCTAGTTGCTCTCCAAATCTCTTGGAAATTAGCTATTCCTTAGGTTAAGCTACCTGAATGCTGGCCAGTTCTCTATGCTTTAGTTTGTTTAATTTTTTTTTAGATTCATTTGTTTCTCTTGGGTAGTTTCTGTATGCAGGGTAATTAGTGTTGAATATTCAGGTAACCAATGAGTTTGCCAATGACAGACTGACTTAATTTTTACTGAGCCATTTCGAAGACTCTTCCCCACTATATAAAGATCTCGTATTTCTCATGAAGCCCCCAATCCTGCAACCTTAAGCATGTGCACAAGTCTTTGCAGAATTGGGCTCTTAGTGAATGAAAAATACTGTATATTACAATAGGTATAAAACCACACAGACAAACTGTGTTGCTTTATTCTTTGATATGTATTACATGGAAAAATAAAATCATGATTTAAAAAAAAAACATTTTTAACCAATAATGAAATAATAATGAAACTAGCAAAAGGTCCTGTGATATGACAAGGTATAGTCAATAAATAATGGACCACATAAATATTCTGCATATCAAATCATATTTCATAGTCTGTGTGTTTTGTTGACATACCTTTCCCCTCTTCAGATGCAATTTATGAAATGTTATTCTGGGTTCAAAGTAATTACAAGAAAATTCATTTCTGTATGCTTCCACCAAAACAAAAGTATAGAATGTAAGAACCAACAGAAATATCCAATTGGAAAACACCACCTACACATTATTTATGGCTTTGCTAAGAAAACTCATGCTCAGGTGAGTTGAATAAAACGAACAAACTGCTGTTCCAATAAGAAATCTGCATGACCTATATGTCAGGCCAGCTGATCACCAGTTGACTGATTTAGGTTCTTTTCAGATCTACAGCTTAAAAGCTTTTGAAGGGTATGTGGCAGTGGATTCAGTGGGGGGGAGGGTGAAGGGGGGGAATCAGTGAACAAGAGAAAAATAAAATGTTAAGACAACTCGCTGTGCTGGCTAAAAGAGAGGGAGTGCTGGCTAAAAGAGAGGGAGTGTGCTGTGCTGGCTAGACTGTGCTGGCTAAAAGAGAGGGAGTATTTCTACTAAACCAATGAAAGCTTATGTTCACTGTTACATTTGGAGATGTGCTACAGAACATTATAAATAAGATCTGGGTTAAGAAAGACCTGTTCATTCTGTAAATAATTACTTCCTCTCCGTTCCTCACTGAATTGAAAGTGAATTTCAAAGAGGCTGCAGCATTTAAGGGATAATTATCCTCACAGCCAGCCCAGCTTTGGAAGTTTCAGGCTGCAAGAGCAGTGCTGCAGAATAGACCACCTGTAATCTTTGCCTGCTGTGAAGAAACAAGCATGTGCTGCCACCACCACAAATATTGTTCAAATTACACTTAAAACTTTCCCCATTTTTTTTTTCAGCTCTCTAATTTTTAAGTGAATGGCAGTATCCCAGTGTGGCCATTTATTCTGCTATTTAGTCCCACTTGGCAATCATGGGCATTTACAGCACAACATTAATGGATAGTGATTGTTACTACTATTTATAGGTCATAATGTTACTTAGGTGGGCAAACTAATTATTTGCAGATTCCATCCTCAGCCCTCCCGTGTCCCAGTTCTGAGTGATTGTGTACTATTTTACACACAGATATTCCCTAAATAGGCCATGTGACTTCAAACTGCTCTTCATAAGTACGGGGGTCTGCCCATACAGAGCAATGTTCTCTTCTCACATAGGCCATTTTCTCATTTGTACATAGTATAAATTGCTAAGTGCAGAGGGAGTTGCATTTGGTCTTTTCTGGTGTGGCTGCAAGGAAAGCAGGATGAATAACCTAGTGTTCTATTAAAGAAGAGGTGAGAGGCCTGGATAACCCAGCGATGGTCCTCAGCCTCAACATGAGGTGGCCACGTCACAGCCCTCCCATGCTACACTGACTGGTGCCCCAAAACAGATTATGCGGGTAGCACATAGTGCTCTTTTTGGACCAACTGGAAGGAACATTGCTGCATGTAGTGGCAGCTGGCAGAATGAATGCTGCCCCTATATAAGCAGAATGGTTCAGTCACTCCTTCCCAGGTGCAACAGCTTCAATACCACTCTAGCAACAAATACTGTTTATTATTTGTACTGTGGCAGACACTCAGGATCAGTGTCTCCCTTCTACTACATGCTATACAAACACATAGGAAGACCTGGTCCCTTCCTAGGAAATCGTACAAATGGGATCTAAAAGCCAAAATGTAGCCGTAAGAAATACTGAGATTTTCTTCCATCCAGGGGAAGTGAGAGGGGGCTAGGCAGCTTCGCATCACAGGCAGAGCTCCTCCTTTTCAGTTTGTATTCAGACACACATAACTCCCTCATTGTGACACGCTGCAGCTCTGATGTATACAAGTGAAGGTGCCACCTCACCAAACCATACTGAAACAGTTATTTTTATATCAAATGAAGTCTTTAGAGTAGATACAGAATTGAAAATGTATCATCTTCAGTGTACTGACACTCTATTTCACCACAACAAAAATGTCAAATATGCAAAGCATTTCACAATACATACAGCTCTTTACATCTGCTTCCATGTACAGGATACAAACTGTACTGACCTTAATTAGAATCTACTCTCCAACTACAGTGGAGATGGAAGCACTTAAATCTGCCCTATACAGACAATTTCTTCATTGTAAAACTTTACACATCATTTCCTTGTGAAATTCAATCCTATCGTTTTAAAGAGATTCAAGCAAGCTGTTCCTTGGTTGCTACTAGTAGTAGAGTTTAATAGCTTTAAACATTTTGTGAGACTTGCAGTAAGACACCTGTTTAGCAGGCAATAGGAATGCGTGACATAGAGCCTCATCCAAAAGCCGCCAATGTCTGTGGGAGTCTTTCCATTGCCTACAATGGGCTTTGGGTCAGGTCCATAGTCTGTTACACAAAAATACTGATTCCTCTGTGAATGTCTGGATCTTACCAAATCTCCCCAGTGTAAGGTTGAACTTTTTTCCCAGAATACCTTTTGAGGAGATGCTGGCCCTTTAAATGTGGTAGATATAAGCAATCGCTGCCCTAAAGCAGCCATTTTGCAATTGTCTGCTGTATCTCCTCTCCCGGTTGGTAAGTATTCTTTTCTCCTGTTGTACTTACTCTTTAATATTTCTGAGGGTATGGAAAAGTCTCACAAACTTAAGTACCATCCGTGAATTTCATTGAGGTGATGTTTACTCTCACCAGTCCTTACAGCAACACACTAGAAACCTCCTTCCAACTTAAACCTTTGTATTTATCATAACTATTTGTATAAACCCTTCAGTGCACAGAAATCTAAGACAGTCTGAAAATTTGTAAATTAGATTTCTCTGTGAAAATTTGCTCACTGTAGATCCATGCTGCTAAGCTCCATCATTTAATTATACTCTAGATAGTGATTTTTTTCTTCATATTTGTTCCATTATTTTGCTGGGACTAGAAGTTTGACTTACAGGCAGTAGTTTTTTGAATCACTTCTCTTCCTTTTTTTAAATATTGCTTCAACAGTGTCTAGACTTCTGGTATCAACTTGGCTCCCCATGGATTTCAGAAATAATTCACAGGGATACAAAAAAATTATTTACTCTCCTTTAGCACCCAAATCCCTATCCTACAAACACGTGCATTTGCTCAGCTTTATGCATGAGTAGTCCCATTAGTTTAAATGGAGCTACTCATGTGCACAAAGTTAAGCATGTGTGTAAGTGTTTGCATGATCTGGGTCTTGGGATTCCTATTATCTGTACTAATGGATCTGCATATATTCACAATCTCCAAGTACAGTATTCCCTTATCTGCTCATTATGAGTAGTGATTTTTCATTAGTTATTCCTCATTTACTGATTATATACAGTGGGGGGGAGTTTTTTTTAAAAGTTTGGTATCGCAGCTACTTTTGAGCCATCATTAATTTCATCCCCTCCTTCATTTGTTAATTAGTGCACATTCTTTCCCTCTAATACTACTTTCCCCCTTGACACACTTACAAATGTTTATTCTAACCCCTGTAGTTTAGCATCAGCTCATTTATGTTAGTGGTGAAAGCTCAGGTTTCAACACATAATCTGCAAATTTGTTTCATGATGGATTAGAAAGATCCCCAAAATCATAATGCCCAAGAATAATCTGGAAATCATGTAGCCATTGTGCTGCCTTCTTTCAGAAGGCATGGTTCCTGTCAAGAAATTAGGTGCTAAAGAAATTAGTAGCATCTGCAGCACATTTAGCATGCATGGTAGTAAAGTAAAAGGCAGGTTATATACATCTGTTTTTCAGCTGTTAGTGTTGTGGAGGCCGTGAAAAGCCAGGATTAGTGCAGCGTGCTTTACCCTTCACTGATGCATGCTATAATAGATGACAGCCTTCCTTCGCACGTTCTGTTGTGCTCTCTCACACGCTGAGTTCCTGAAGTGTTGCAGGACAACTCTTATTGGCTTCAGGATTTGGCCCATAGTGCTCAGAAGAATAGGAAAATCCTAATACATTTGCTCATCCCAGAGATCTAAAATTTGAAAGGCAGGAACCAAAACAGTTTTCATAACAATACAATCTTTTCTCGCCTAAGACCCACAGTTTCTTTCCAGGCCCCAACCAAATTCTACAATCCAAAGGGTTGTGGCTTTAGGCTCATAGCTCATAGCATTTTATTTTGATTTTACATTTGATTTATTTTGCTTGCTGGAGGGAGTCTGTATGTTGTTTCATGGGAGTAGATGGAAATGGGGGATGGCTGGGACACTTGTACAGAAAATGCTATTCTCCTTGGATTAGTGTCCCTATGTGTGCTCCACTCTTGGTGCGCATGTGCCCTCAACTGGAGATTTTCATTAGCATTGTCCATTCAACCTGTGCATGCCCTTTTGGCATCCTTGTGCCATGCACTGAGGCTATATCAGACTGCACAGGCAAACCACCCCCCCTCAGTGCCTTCTCAACTGCCTTGGCCCGACACAGAGCTAGCAAGTCCAGTCCTTGTCAATCACAGAAATTACAGTTTCTCTTTAATTAAATAGTTAGCTAGTTTATTAGTAGTAATTAGTTTAGTATTTGTTTAAAATTTAAAAAAAAAATAAAAACACATTTTTTGTTATAGAGACTTGTTCTGTTCCCTCCGGGGAAATCCTCCCTGTGAGGGACGTGCCTGATTCACCATGGTTTAAATGCTGCCTCTCGTGTAAAGAGGCCATCCCATGCAGTGACAGACACTCCAAGTGTGTTTGCTGCCTAGGCTAGTCATATGTTCCGCAGAAGTGCAACTTCTGTCTTGCCCTAAAATCCAGGGCTCGGAATAACCAAGAAGTCAAACTTCGATCCTTCTGATGGAGTGTTCCTTTTGTCCTGCTTCAGAACCAGGTCAGTACCCCCCTCAGCACTGGTATCCAGGAGTTTATACAGGTCCATCCATCTTGGTGCAACATTCTCCTAGAAAGGAGAAATCCTTATAGCCCTCCTCCAAATCTTCTCAGAAGAAGAGATCTATTTCCCCTCTCAGGGATTCTCCAATCAAAAGGGAACCTGGCAGTGTCCAGTCAGATGTATTGACTGGACCCCAAAAGTCTGATTACTGCAGGTGGGGAGAAGAGGAGCCTAGTCATCAACCCATGCCAGACCTGTTCAGCCGGGGTCCCACTTACCTGCATCTTGTGGGCAGGCAAGCAGGCTCCACATCCGGCTGTAGCTCCCATCCCAGCCCCGGAGCAGAGGAAACCCAGGTGGCGGGGAGAGGGAGATGGAGAGAATCAAGCAATGAGGAAGGGGGATGGGGAGAGAGAGAAGTGAGTGAGGATGGGGTATGGGGGAAGAGGCAGAGAAGGGTGGGGCCTCAGGGGAAGAGACAGAGAGGGGGTGGGACCTCAGGGGAAGAGGCTGAGCTGGAGAGGAGTCCAGTTTTCAGCAATTAGAAAGTTGGCAACCCTATCGCCAAGTCTCTCTGGTATCTAAAGTTGTGTGGTAACGAACGGTGCTGTGGCACCAAATGGGGTTGCGGTACCAGGCGTTTGTCTTTATCCAGCAGTATAGGAGGCTTAGGGTTCTTTGTAGAAGGTACCAATGAGATTGAAGGTTTACACAGTACCATGATACTTGGAAAGGACTCCAAGAGAAAGTCAGGGTCTTTCTAGACCCATTTACTCTTAGAACTGTGGTGTTTTCTTACCTCAACTGTACTGGAGAAGCCTTTCGCCTCTCCAGTACTAAGCCTCAAGGAAGACCTCTCTGAAGTTGTAGATCTGGCCAGAGATGGAGGTCTCATTACTCCTTGTGGGAGCAACCCTGGATGGCAGCCCCACTTCTGTATGGACCTTAATGGTCGCATTGGGATCCCTGGGCAACCTATCATCAGTAGTTCTCTAAGGCTCTGACCATATCCCATTAGGACAATAGACACAGCCTCACGTCCAAGCAACAGGAAGAAACATTTGCAGACCAGGAGATCAGGATGAACAAAGAAGCCATGCTGCAAACCAACATTCCTTCTTCTTTGCCAGATGAAGCTCTGCTGCTTCCTCCTCCATCAATGGCTGATGTGTTTCAGCAGTTCCAAGATCTCATTAAGCAGTTGGTAGACTCTCTGCAGATATACCTTGAGGAGGTCGGAGAACCCCAACACAAGGTGTTGGACATACTGCATTCTGCAGCACCATCTAGAGTTGTCTTCCTAATAACAAGGCTTTCCTGGAACCCACTAGGACCATCTGGACTCCAGCTACAATGACATCTACTTGTGGGAGGGCCGATAAAAAATATTATGTCCCACCAAGGAGACTGAATTCCTCTTCTCTCACCCACCTCCCAATTCTCTGGTCATTGGTGCAGTGAACTAGCAGAGCAAACAATACTGTTATAAATCCATCCCATACAACAGAGACCAAAAGCACCTGGGAAGAAAGCCTATTTATCGCCTACACTACAAATCCGCTTTGTGAATTACCAGCTTCACCAACTACTCAAAATTTTGGGTAGTTTATTGAACACCTTCCTTCAAATCAAAAGGAACAATTCCAGGCCACTATTGCTGAGAGACAGTTGTTAGCAAGAACATTGTTGCAGGCAGAGTTCAATGCTACAGCCACCGTGGCCATTCCTTTCCTTCGGTGGTGGTTGAGGCATAGGGCTTCCTGGCTACAATTGTCTAGCTTCCCCACAGAAATCCAGGGTCTAGTCAAGGATCTCCCATTTGATGGACAGAAGTTGTTTTCTGAGAATACTGATGAGTGGTTACAAATATTTAAAGATTCCAGGGCCACATTATACTCGTTAGGCATTTATATTCCTGCAAACAAATGGAAATTCAGCAGATCACAAGCGGCTCAAAGATCCCACCCTATTCAATTCTTTGGATTCCAGAGACCCAAGAAACCTGCCCAGGAAGATGCACAGGTTCCAGAGACAGACCTCTGAGACATCTGACCTGGCTTCACCACAACAGGTGTCATCATTGAAGTGCCAGTTTTGATGGGCCAGCTGAGGGTTCACATTTCTCTCTCTCATTAGCCAACTCTCCCATTTCCAGAATGCATGAGAATGTGTCGCCTCAGATAAATACGTGCTGGAGATATCAGTAGGCTACACCATCCACTTTCCCTCCCTCCCTTCTCCTCCTCCCCTTTTTCTGTCTCTCTTCAGGGGCATCTCTCATGAACTCTCGCTAAGGCTTCTTTGTTTAGGAGCAACAGAACTAGTACCTGCTCAATGCAGGGGAATGGATTTCTATTTGAACTATTTCCTTGAAGGAGGAGGAGGAGGAGGAGAAGAAGAAGAAGAGGAATGGAGCAGGAGAACAATCTTATATCTAAGACTCCTAAACAAATTTGTTAGATCCCTGAATAGCCTCCTGTGATAGTGATCCTGGTAGCCTCCCTAGATTCAGGGGATTGGTTTTGGCCCTCAACCTCCAGGATGCATACTTCCATATAGTGATACACCTGTCTAACTGGAGATTTCTTTGCTTTGTGGTGGGCCAAGGTCATTTTCAGTATCAGGTGCTCCCCTTCAGCCTCTCCTTGGCTCTGTGAGTGTTCTCGAAGGTCTTATTGATAGTAGCTGCTTATTTGCATCATCAGGCTTTTGTGATAGATACATATCTCAATAATTGGCTACCAAGGGGTTGATCCTACCAAGAGGTGTTGCCTGCCACAAGGACAGTGGCTTTCTCTGCTTTTGGCCCTGGGCCTCCAGCTGAAAATAGAAAAATCCATACTACCTTCTGTTTAGACCATACAATTCATAGGTGCATCCCTGGACTCTCTGCCATCCAGGGCATCTTTTTCCATGGACAGATTCCAGGCATTATCGATCCTAGTTAATATGATTCAAGACAGCTCCCAGACCTCAGTCAAAAACTGCCTTCAACTTCTCGGAAGCATCCAAGGTTACACCTCTGAGGTTTCGGTTTACTTGCCAAACAGACACACAGTCTAGACAAGCAAGTGTTGATTCCCCAGCAAATGAAGCATTCCCTAGACTGGTGGAAGATTCATCATAATATAGGGGTAGGCATAGCGTTCTTCCAGCCGACACCAATGGTAACTGTCCACAGTTACCTCTGCTAAGTTAGGGGTGCATCTTGACTGTTTCACAGCACACGATAGATGGTCACCGCAGCCTGATATAGCCTCAGTGTGGGGCACAAGAATACCAATAGCACATGTGTGGGCTGAATGGACACTGCTAATTAAAATCTCTGATCAAAGCACATAGAGTGCACGCACATCAAAAGTGGAGCACATATAGGGACACACATCTCAAAGAACCACAGTTGCTGCATAGGGTGAGTAAACTCTTCATTTCTAATGTGATGCAGTGTGCCTAATGAAAACAAACTTGCTAAACCCAAGATTTCAAATTTCCACAGATGAAACAAACAATTCTTGGATGAAGTGGATATACCATAGAGCCATCTCTTGAAGAACCACTTGGTTCCTTACCTGAAAATTGAACATGACCAGAAAAAAGGGAAATGATGAGGTGAAGGTTGTGTTTAAAAAGAAAAAAACCAACATATGAATTATTGGGAAAATGAGAGAAGGATCAAATGATGGCAGTTTGAAAAGGATGTTTCCCCTGGAGCTAAACAAAATTGAAAAGGCATCAACCAAATCTTAAATCGGCTTTCAATGACATCCTATATTCTACCTTTTTAATGAATGATTTGTATGCAACACTTCCAAGCAAGATGACCGTATTACAGGCTATTGAGTCAGAGACAATAATTCTGCAGACAGCAGGAAAAAGTTTACAATAACAGGAGAAGAGTAAAAGATCCTATGGTACAGCTAGGTTTCTATGAAACCACCCAAGCAGCACAGCCTATGAAATTTGCTTATGGTACCATGTGGTCTGAGCTATCACTTACATTCACCTTTTTTCTTCCAAACATGTTGCTTTCTTTAAAAAGAAATTACATATATTAAATATATACTGAACCAGAAACAGATGGTTTGGGTATTTGCCTTCCTTCTGGATCTACACCACCCTCCAAGTGCATCAGTCAGAGGTGACCTCAGTATGGTATAATATGCAATAAAAAGGATGAACAGAAGAACACTCTGTACTTTTTCTCTTTGTGAATAATGTGAAAATCTGTCAAAAGCAACCTAAAGACTATTAAAAAGTGAATTGGCCTTTCAAATGACCAAGGTTCTCTGAATTAGTAAGATCTCTGGATGGCCAATGATCTAGACTCTGTAAACTGTATACCCAAACCATTGCAAAGTGATGCCTGTAATTAAATCACATTCTAAGCTATTCAAGAATGAGTGCATATCGCAAATTTTAGACTCCTTTCTCCCCATTGTAGTTCAAACAATACTTATGGGAAGTGCAGGGAGAGAATGATGATAAGTGACAGTTGTTCTGTGTTTTCTGTAGTGATGTGACAGGTGAACAGCACCTGGCGAAGGGTTTTATTTAGTGACAACAAAGCAATAATATTGTTTCCTTTTTTTGATTCAAGCTGCTAGTCAGAATTCAGGGGCCCAAGGGATGTTCCATGTGGAAACTGAAATTGATGGAGTCTGGTATTCTTTTTGATTCAGTCTTATTATTTATGAGGAATGCACTAAGTCCTGTTTCTTCGAATGCAGGAAGAACCAAGACCAAGCAGTTTCTTAGCGTACAACCGCAAGCCTCTTTAGCCAATACCAATCCCAAACAGCAGTCTCTCTAGCTTTTTTCCGAGGTCATACACCTTGCTCATCAGCTAATGCGCGACTTTCTTGCTTTTTGCCTCTGCCTCTCTGACTGTTCATCTCCGTCCTCAGTTGCTGTGTGTTCTTCCTTCCCCCACATACACATGCACAAAATATTATTCAGCAAAAAGCCCCTCTGCCCACACAATCCAAACCTCCAGGACCAGCTGAATTAGGCTCTATTGTTATAGGTGTGGCCTTTAACTGTCTCACAATTTTCTTAAGTGAAGGGCATGCTCACATGTGAATTTCAGTGAGGTTTTAACTCAACCCATAACAAGGTTTAATTCAGCTCATAACAGTGTCTTCTCCAGCCCTTGCTATGACAATCCAGCAAGCTGACCTCTGATGCTTTACCTCTCAGTTACTACAAGATGATGGCCAAAGTAAACATCCTTTCCATGACAGCGGTCACATTTCAGACTTTCACCTTCCCATATAAAGAAGAGCTAAAGGGACTGTAAATCTGAAACATACTATGACTCTGCTTCCAGAATGTGTTGTACCCTAGAAAGAGAGAAATCTATAACAGAAACTACAACTGCCAGATCAGTGAGAGAGAGTAGTTAAGGTCAAGAACGCTGGGTGAGACTCTGGTTTCACTTACATTGGTATACAGTAAATCAGGGATAACTCCACTGAAATCAAAGGATTTACACGGATGTAAAACTTGTATAAGGGCGCAATTCTGCAGGATACAGAGCATCTCCTATGGATTGTTGAGTGACCTGCACTCCCAATAACTTCAGGAGATGCTCATACTCTTGCAGTACTCTGCCCTCTGTGGGAGAGCAGAATCAGACCCATTAACCGTGTGTAAGCCCGTCACTCTGAGACTCTGTTTCTTTGAAATTGTGTCATAAAGCCAAGCAAGAGAGTCTGGGGAAAGGTTCTAAACAAGCTCTACAATGAAGGAGAGAAAAAGCATGATAATTTTGTTTTCCTTATTCTAATAAAGTTCCTTGTCCAATGTTAGAAGAAAGTGAGTCTTTCTGTGATTCTATACCATTATCACTTAAGCAGTGCTACTGTACGATACTGAGATTTCACAATGCTTTACTTTAGTGGGCCTAAACACCAAATTATAGCTCCTATATCTGTCATTTATAAGGGCAGCAAAACTTTAGAGAATTCTGAAATCCACCTGGAGCCAGAGTGAGTAGTCTCTGGAGGTTAGTGCTTGAGGAAAATATTAACTCTATTACTGCTGATGGAAAAGTGGAAATCCAGGTAGTTGTTACTATGAGGCACTGCATAGAAACTGGTAAATACATAATTATTTTTATATAAAATATTTTTCTTTACCATATTTATGCTTTTAAAGGTAAGACCAAAAAGAGAGTGAGCAGGGATGGTCCTTGTGTCCTTGCATGTGTTTCAAATTCGAGCAAACTAAAAATGTTGGCCATGAATGTGCAAAGGGTAGACCTAACAACAGAATTTGGCATATGGTGTCTTGCTCTTTGAAAGACCTGAACTTTTATTCCTTAAACAGATACATTCTTCCAACAGACATTGATTTTAGAAGGCTCCATCTGATTGCTCTGTCCTGCATGTTTTGGCTTGCATCTTGCAAAATGTATTCTTGTGACAAACCAGCCCCTTTGCCACTTATTTTTTTTAAATGGGTTCAAAAGTTCTTAGCTTCCTGACATTTTTTTCTTTTGTTTTATACCAATCAGTTAATTCTCTAACATCACCCCCAGTGTCTTCTGATCTTAGTTCCAGCTGGCTGAGGACACTAGCATCTTTATCGCCAAGTTACAGCCAGCAGCGAGGAACACCGGTCAGAAGGGAAATGAAAAGAGAGAATTCTTTTGAAATGGGAAAGAATAAGGTCAGGGCACTAGAGCAGATGAGGAGAGGGTGGAGATGCAGAAAGTGGATGCATTTTAGAAACAAACCAATTACAGAGTCATCCAGATTGGTGCTTAACTTCCCTTATGTCACTTTGGGTATATTTACACTTCAAGCTGGCAATGCAATTCTTAACTTAAAGAGGCATGCTCACTTTAGCTCTCCTCAAGCTAGTACGCTAAAATTAGAGTGTAGCTGTGTCAGCATGAGAGACAGGAGTGACTAGCCACCCCAAGAACGTGCCTAGGGTCTCAGATCAGGACATACCTGGGGTGGCTAGCCCATCCTGCATTCATGCTTCCATAGCTACATTCTATTTTTTGAAAGCTAGTTCAACGAGAGCTAGTGCAAATATTGCTCCTCAATATTGAAGTGTAGACATGCCCTTTGAAGTGTACGTTACATCCTCTTCCCTCATCCTTTGTCTTTTTTCCATCTACTTATTGTAAGGTCTTCAGAGCAGGGCCCACTCTTCATGCAGGTTTTGTTAAGTGCCTTGCCCATTTTACATACTATATAAATAATAACATATCAAAAAGCCTTTATTAACTATTATTAACAATATTAAGGAAGAAAGGAGAGCAGCAGAATATGGACCCTAGACTTCAGAAAAGCAGACTTTGACTTCCCCAGGGAACTGATGGGCAGGATCCCCTGGGAGGCTAATATGCGGGGGGAAAGGAGTCCAGGAGATCTGGCTGTAGTTTAAAGAGACCTTATTAAGGGTGCAGGAACAAACCATCCCGATGTGCAGAAAGAATAGCAAATATGTAAGGCGACTAGCTTGGCTTAACTGGGAAATCTTCAGAGAGCTTAAACACAAAAAGGAAGCTTACAAGAAGTGGAAGCTTAGACAGATGACTAGATAAGAATATATAAATATTGCTTGAGCATGCAGGTGTGAATTCAGGAAGACCAAAGCACAACTGGAGTTGCAGCTAGCAAGGGACATGAAGGATAACAAGAGGGTTTCTACAGGTAGGTTAGCAACAAGAAGGTCAGGGACAGTACGGGCCCCTTACTGAATGGGGGAAGCAACCTATTGACAGGTGATGTGGAAAAAGCTGAAGTACTCAATGCTTTTTTTTTGCCTTTGTCTTCACAGACAAGGTTCAGCTCCCAAACTATTGCACGGGGCAGCACAGTATGAGGAAGAGGTGAGCATCGCTCAGTGGTGAAAGAACAGGTTCAGGACTATTTAGAAAAACTGGACATGCACAAGTCCATGGGGCCAGATGTAATGCATCTGAAGGTGCTGAGGCAGTTGGCTGATGTGATTGCAGAGCCATTATCTTTGAAAGCTTGTGGCGAGTGCGGGAGGTTCTGGACAATTGGCAAAAGACAAATATAGCTCTCATGTTTAAAAAAGGGAAGATGGAGGATCCGGGAAACTACAAACCAATCAGCCTCACTTCAGTCTCTGGAAAAATCATAGAACAGGTCATCAAGGAATCCATTTTGAAGTACTTGGAGGAGAGGAAGGTGATTAGGAATAGTCAGCATGGATTCACCAAGGGCAAGTCATATTCTGTGGATGTGGGGAAAGCGGTGGACGTGATATACCTTGACTTTAGAAAAGCTTTTGATATGATTTTCTATAGTATTCTTCTTGCCAGCAAGTTAAAATATGGGTTGGATGAATGGACTATAAGATGGATAGAAATCTGGCAAGATCATCGGGCTCAATGAGTAGTGATCAACGGCTCACTGTCTAGTTGGCAGCTGGTACCAAGCGGACTGCCCAAGGTGTTGATCCTGGGACTGGTTTTGTTCAACAGCTTTATTAATGATGAGGTGGATTGCACCCTCAGCAATTTCATGGATGACACTAAACTGGGGGGGAGTGGTAGATACACTGGAGGGTAGAAATGTAATACAGAGTGACCTAGACAAATTGGAGGATTGGGTCAAAAGAAATTTGATACGGTTCAACAAGGACAAGTGCAGAGTCCTCACTTAGAAAGGAAGACTCCCAGGCACTGCTATAGATGGGACTGACTGGCTAAGTAGCAGTTCTGCAGAAAAGAACCTGGGGATGACAGTGGACAAGATATGAGGCAACAGCTGAATATGAGTCAGCAATGTGCCCTTGCTGCCAAGAAGACTAATGGCATATTGGACTGCATTAATAGTTGCATTGCCAGCAGATCAAGGGAAGTGACTATTCCCCTTTATTTGGCACTGGTGAGTCCACATCTGGAGCATTATTGTCCAGTTTCAGTCCCTCCCCCCACCCACCACCACAACAGAAAGGATGTGGACAAATTGGAGAGAGTCCAGAGGAGGGCAATGAAAATTATTAGGGGGCTGGGGCAGATGACATATGAGGAGAGACTGAGGGAACTGGGCTTATTTAGTCTGCAGAAGAGAAGATTGGTGGGAGATTTGATAGCAGCCTTCAACTACCTGAAGAGAGGTTCCAGGAAGGATGGAGCTAGGCTCTTTTCAGTGGTGGCAGATGACTGAACAAGGAGCAATGATCTCAAGTTGCAGTGCAGGAAGTCTATGTTGGCTATTAGGAAAAAAAATTTCACTGGGAGGGTGGTAAAGCTCTGGAATTGGTTACCTAAGGAGGCGGTGGAATCTCCATCCTCAGAAGTTTTTAAGGCCCAGCTTGACAAAGCCCTGGCTGGGATGATTTAGTTGGGATTGGTCCTGCTTTGAGCAAGTGATTAGACTAGATGACTTCCTGAGATCCCTTCCAACCCTAACCTTCTATGATTCTATGAACTGCTGATCAAGAAGAGTAAGAGTCTGCATTCCAAATGGAAATGTTAAAACCAGGTGGAAAATGGTAACTTTTTCACAAAACTTTTCTCAAAAAAGTTGTCACTTTTTTCAGTGGACGGTTTTCACATCTCCAGCATGTCTGATTCAATTAGATTGATTGGGTCTGACTTCCAGTAGACTGGAATTACTTCAGGGTAAATGAAAGCAGAATCTAGCCCTATGACTCTTCAAAAGAAACAGATATTTAGTCAAACAAAATTTACAACATTGTTCAATATTTGCAGCATTTAGAGTCTGACATCTACATATTGTGAGAGCCTGATTCTCAGCCGGAGTCAAATGATGTAGCTCTATGGTTGCAGAGGAGCTGCACTAATTTGTACCAGCATGACCTCAGACTCTCAGATGTGATTTCCACCAAATGTACATGAGAACATGTGTCTTAGGGGAGCGGTATAGTCCTGGCTTGCCCTCTCACTTCTGGCTGTGGCCTGTCCCAATCATGGTCAAGGTACATTGGCAGGACAGTCTGAGGACGCATGCACTGTTGCTGCCATTCCTGTACCTGTTGTGCAGATAGAGAGGGAAATCTATTTTCTGTCTAAAGGCGGTCAGAAGAAAACAGAGCCATTTAACATACTATTCTGTCTCTTTTTTTGTGTGGTGGGGGCAAAGTAAATAAAGATTTAAAGTAAACGCTTTTAAATAATTCCTTTCACTGGTGGAACGTTTTTCCCGGCTGCTGGCTAAAGGGAATTGTAACTCCATCCACAGAAAGAGGGACCGGTCTGCCAGTAGAATGGGTTTACTTTCAACTTCTATTTGTTTTGCTGCCACAATAGAAAGGGATGCAATATTTCTGAGAGGCTCTGTGAATTTCTCTTTTTCTTTCAACTGAAAGTGCTAGCCTGACAAAGCAGGAAACTAAAGGGCTTTGTTTATCCATCGGGCAGGGAGTGAGGAACGAGCAGCAGCAGCACAGCAAGCTTCTCTCAACCAACCACCTCTAAGACTGAGTGGCTGTTTATGGCTATACTGTGTACCGAGGCCAAAATTCTCAACCTTTTGAGCCACTTACACCTACTTAGACACTGAAATAAGTGGCCTGACACTGAAGGGGGCTGAGCACGTACAGATACCAACTTTGAAATCAAGTCACTTATTTAAATGCCTAACCACTAGGCTCCCACATTTGAAAATATTGGACCCACGTACATTGACCATTATGAATAACTAGTGCCAAACAGCCTTCTCAGAATTTTAGATCCAATTTCCAGTCAGCAAAATCCATGATCCAGCTAACAAACCAGGTGTGCTGATCTAGAAACAGGTCTCAATACAGTTGGGAGACCATCAACAACAGATAGTTTGCTCTGTGGCTAGGCCACCTGGCCACAGACCCTTGCCCCTTAGCAAAGAGTTGCTGACTGATGTTTTGTAAGAAGCCCATCCTAAAGCAGTTGGAGACCTAAATAAAAAAACGGTCCTTCTTAGATCTGTCTGCTCACTCTGGAGTGGGCAGAAAGTGTGTGTGTGTGTGTGTGTGTGTGTGTGTGCGCACACATGCTCTCATTATTCCTCCCTCGCTTCTTTCTGAATTAATGTTGGGTTGAGCTTGAACGTGCAATGTTTTAAATCGTATCTGAGAATTGAATATTTAAGTGCCATGGAAACTATATGGGTAATAGATGCAGTGTACAGTTATTGTTGTTAACGTGCTGTGATTCGAGTTAGTGCAGTACTTTCCTGTACATAGAACAGAAAGTAATAGCAGAATTTAGGTACCATATCATATTTGATGTTAAATGTTGACTTTCTAGTGGCCCCGTACATAGTTTGTTGATTAAATTTTGTTCTAGTCTGTTTCTGGCAATATGACCTTCACTCCCAAGCAGTTCAGGAACATAGATTCTTAGATTTAAAACCAGAAGGGCCCAGAAGTCTGACCTCCTGCATAACACAAATCAAAAAACTTCACTCAATAATTTCTCTCCTTATATTGCATAGCTTTTAATACTGCAAGACTCTAAAAACTCTTGTTCACTTGGCCCTCTTTTCTTAAATCCTCTACAGTTCTAAGATAGAAAGCCATGTAAAATATATATTTAAATGCAGGCCTTTTACGACATGCTTGCCACAAAGGCAAATGTTTTAAGCCTTTGAGGAAGCATGAATAGGTTAGGATTATAACTCATTGTAATACCATGGCAAGGTGCAATTTCAAAGGCAAAAGGCCTCTATTTTGCAGTCAATAAAAAATTTAAAGGGCCAAAAGCCAATTTTATCACCACTGCTTTGTAATCAATAAAATGTAGAATTTTTTTCTTATTAGAAGAGCTTGTCAGTTGCATTCAACCATTGTCAACAGCCTATTTGATCCATCAGTGAAACAAGTCATTACAAAGAACACAGCGATGCTGCTGCAGCTATTCACTGTGTTTTTAATGAGGAATGAAATTACTTCTATTCCATTTCAAGGTTTAACAGAACTTTTGTTGTTCTCACTGCCTTGCTCACAATAGAACACTGGGATTTAAAATAATTAATTGCATGAGCCTAAAACATTCAATTAATTAATTTCTTTTTTTATGAATTATTTTATTGTATCTGTTAATGTTATTTAGCTGCAGGCACCCTGATCTGTTAGATGCAAAGTGATTCAGCCAAGCATCTGGACTGTGCAAGCCACAAGGATATACCTGGCTGCTCTGTGGTAGGCTAACCAAGGGAACCGGTGAGGATTTTGGAAGCTGCTCAAGGAAGGAGAGCAGAGAACATATGTCAGTGAATTCCCTGCCTCCCATAACTTTGTAAATGTTCTCATGATCCTGTTTCCTCTCCACAATCCAGGGTGTGAAGCCTGAAGGAGTACTGCAGCCTAGAGTTAGGGACAGCCTTTCTCTGTGATTAACTCTGAATTGGGGTTAGGAAGGTAAGCAGAAGAGCTTTAAAGGGCTTTCTCCTAATCCAATACCAAAGGTGATGTTTGTTTGTGGGGGGAGGAGAAAGAATCCTTGGGCCACATGACTCCTATTGTGGTGATCCTAACTAAACTCCAAAATAAAGAGTCCAGCCAAAAAGGCTCCAATCCTTCCCTCGCTTATCAAGGAAAAAAGACTTTCTTCTCCCCACTTTCCACAGTAAAATATCAGGGGGCTCAGACACAGATGTACTTCCCACGTGCCAGATTGTCATAAACAGTGAGTGGGGTGGGCAGGATATGTAACTCCAATCTTGGGGAAAACGCAGTGGGAGCCACTGTAGAAAACTGTAGAAAACTGGAGCGTTATTTGGTTGTTACCCACAGATACCTTCTCTTGGGAGCTGGATTTGGGAGGCTCTCTGACCTTTGGAACAGCTTCAGAGGCTATTCTGAGCTGGATGGGACCCAGAATTGTCAACAATCTGAGTAGCCACTTGCAGTCCTGCTGTGAACTGATTATCACATCTAACAAAATAATTTGCTGGAACAAATAACACTTCAGGCTCTGTTGTTTCAGGTGAAACTTAGTCCTAGTAAGTATAAATTTATAATAACAGCAGCAGCATGATAAGTTTCCCAACAGCCAGGTTTAATTCAAATACATATTTCAGACCCTTAAGGGGACACTCTCATCTTTGTGCACTGGGATTTTGGGATTTACACACATAATTCCCATTAACACTAATAGGACTTACAGTATGCACACAAATCCCCATGCATCAAGCGGAGAATATATCCCTGAGGATAATAAATACATTTTTAATTCTGGTTTCCTGCAGATTCATTAGGATAGTACATACACCCAGACATAAGATTCTTTTCAGGAAATATACACATACTCTGACCTTCGCACAGCATATGCACGCACACTGCTATATATATGTAAGAAGGTTATAATTTCTCTCAAATAGCAGTGCGAGTTCAAGTCAGATGCTGCTAGTAGTTTAAACTTTTACAGTGTTCATTTTTCCAGGAATGAAATATTCTTTGTTTGCAAATACACCTTTTTTTTTTCCATCTACCACCCCTATGACCCTGTAGAGTTTTTTTCAAAGGATGACATTTGAGAAGTGAGCCATGCAGCTTGTACCCTGGCACAGTGTTTTAGTGCCACCTGCTGGAAAACGCAAAGAAAGCTAACTAATCAGAAGAAATATCACTCAGATCATATCTCTCGGTCAGCCTAGGTGTGAAAAAGACCATAAGGGGCACAATATAAAATAGTTGAGAAATTGCTCAGATACCATGGTGGTGAGCCCAATTTAAATGCTAGGTAGATGGATAGACAGATAAGATGGGAGCAACGAATTACATAGAGATTTGATTTTCTGAAAGCTGCTGTTTGGTAGCCACAGGATTCAGACTATCAATAGGTACAGTAAAGAAGTGATAGATCTGCAGGTTGGAGTAAACCTGGCTTTAAAATGAGTGGCATTGTTCATAACATAGGTGTTAAATAGGTAAGACTCCGACAATCACCTTTAGATTATCCCACAACCATTTCTATGCATTTGCTGGGGTGACTTCCTGGAATGAATTCCTGAAAGAGGTTTATACTGTACAGTCAGAGAGGGAGCTCAAGCCACTGGGTGTATGTGGGTGGGCTGGGAGGGGATGGGGTACTTGATCCTCACAGAAGTCATTGCAAAAGAGTTTGGGGAAGCCACTGCTAAAGATATTGGGGTGGGGAGAGTAAGTGTCTTTAGAGAGATATTGAGGGGCTCTAACCCTACCTGACTGGCCCAATTCAACAAGTCATTTGACCAAATCCCATTGACTTCAATGGAATGTAAGCTCGGTCTTAAAGTTAAACACACACTTAAATGTGCAGGCCACAAGAATTCAGAGGAGAAATGTATTATGCTGCCTTACTTTTCATTTAGTCATGTAGTGCTTGTCATCAATAGTGTTAGAGCGTCTAAGGGTTAAGGCTGTGATAAATTTAGACCCATAGCACAAAGATTCAGCCCTCCTCGCAAATGCCTGCTTATCAAACAAAAGTCTCCCCCACAAATTGCCTTTTTTAGTGAAGTGGTTTCTGGAGAACCCTGTGACCACTGACTTGTCCTAATGGAATCTTTCCAGAGGGCTTGATTATCGACTGCACTGTAAATCAGGACTGACACTGGCGAAGTCAATGGATTTACACCAGTGTAAAACTAGTCTGAGGGATGAGTCAGGCCCAGGCTCTGTTCTTTATGCTTTCCATACTCATCAATAAGAGTTAGACAGTCTTTGCTTGAGGCCCTGCAGATGAGGTGGCATACACAAGCATCACCCTAGGAGAAGCCCTGGGAAGGAACTGTGAGATCCAGAAAGGAAGTGATCAGTGCCATCTTTTACCCTGGTGCTCCACGGGCTGGCCCATTGTGGGGGCAGCGCCAAGGTCCCACACCTCCCTGCTTACTGGGTCACATGAGGTAGGGGAGTAGAGGCCACACAGATTTCCTCCTCAACCTCCCCACTCGCCCCCCCATCCTCTGCTTAGAAATGAGATGCTGGGAGGCTGTGCAAGGGAGGGGGGGGTCTCATGTACCTTATTTCCCTGCACTGCTGCATTAGTGTCACCTATGATCTGCCCCTGAACCAAGAAGTGCAATTCTTACTGTACCTATGAATTAACCAACGTGGCCCTGTAATTGGTTGTTTAATGATGGCGTGTCTAAGAAGGGCTGACTTGAACTCATCTAGCGAGGCAAGAAAAAACAGAATCGGAACAAGCTCTGCTTAACCTAAACTGATGTGCAGAGCCCCCTAGTCATTTAAATCCCTCCTGAGGACCCCCGTCTCATAAAGAACTACAGAAATAGTTTTGCGAATTACACCAGAAATGAGCCTGGCCTACTAGGTATTGTGGCTCCAGAAAAGAGGATTTTAAACACTGATTTATGCAAGCTGGGGATCTGGCCCTTTGTGTATTTCCTCATCTTCAAAGGAAAAAATGTTTGCTAATGAAGAGCTACTATGTGCTATGAGACACTAAAGGATCTCCTGGATCCTTGCATTTATATGAACTTTAAATCAAAAGTGAGTTGCCTTATAATTGGAGGCTTTCTGCAGACAATACATTCCTTTCCAGGAGACTGCTACATGTCATGCTGGGGACTTAAACACTGCTTTACTATAGGGCCTGAAATCAAAGGGAGTCTTTAAATTGGCTTTGGTTCAGGCCCTTAGAAAGTAAGTCAATTTCTACCTTGTTGTGACCCAAGTGATCTGTACATCACTGTGTAACTAAAGTCAGAGGCTAACTCTAAGGAACTTTCTCCTGTGCCTCTGGTGGCTTCCCTGCCCTGCTTCCCGGATATGCTTCTCCAATGGGATCACGCTAACAAGGACCTCCTCCATCAGAGCAAGTTGCTCGCAGGACCTCTTTCAAAGGAAGTCAGGGAAGGTAATACATCAGAAATCCATAGATAAAGAGAATAATCCAGCCTAAGTGCTGTAAGTGCCTATTTCAGTGAGTCAGAACATCCTTCGGGAACTATGTATGGGGGCAGCCCTATGTGTGTGTGTACCTAACCCTTCCAATGGGGGCACCGGGCAGACTTGTACTGGGTGAAGGGCTGAGTCAGGAGGCTCACATTGTCATCTCTCCAGCCAGCACCTTTTAAAATGATAATCCCCCTGTTGGTTTCTCCATTTATTTCTTGCTCCTCTCTTGGGGTTTTTCTGTGTTTTTATTTCTGTTTTGTTTTTTAATTTTTTTTACTTTCCTTGCTTATTCCCCCTTTCCTTTTCCTTCCCTAGCTTTCATCCTTCTATTTCCTCCTCTGTGTCTGCCACACTCATTCTCATTCTCGGTATGTGTTAGTTTCACTGGCTCAGCTGCTCAGTGGCTCTTCCAAGTGACCATTCTGCCCAGTAAGGGGCAGACACCATTCTTTGGACAGGGACTAGGACACGAGGACATTCCCAGTTTTCAGGGGCACTTGCTCATCCCACACAACACTGATGGAATGTTTTGAATAAAAACTATTATGTTGATATTTCAACATTCCACTGTAGTTCTAGTATTCTCAACTTTTATGATATTTAGTGTTCTGCTTAAAGCTACTGGAATCAAGTGAATACAGGAGAATCCCAGTTTTCATTTTAAAAAAAGTAAACTTCTAGCCCTTGTGGTTTTCAAGTGCCCACTAATGGCTCAAAGACAAGAAGACAAATAAAAAGAAGCCAGAGTGTATTATTTTAAAATCTTATTATTTTTAAGCCAATCTTCTGATTTTTCAGGGACTGAGACACAATTTCTGGAGGCTTCAGGTTGGCAGAGCTGCAGTCTTGGAGCTCCCAGTGCAACAGTGAGAAACAGAAAGTGAAACTGACTATAAATATAAAGTGAATCTGACCTGCCTAGTTTCTTTGTCCAAACTGATATCGCATCAGACAGGTAAGGATTTATTTTAATCATGAGTTTCATATTGGTAATGATTCTTCAGCATGATTCAGAAACAAATGCTTGTTTTTAACCAAAAAAAAAAAAAAAAGGACCATTGAACTGATACCGACAACTGCCTATGACTGAGAAATCAAACATTTTGTCAGAGATTGAAGTCTGTATCTGTGAATGCTGTTGGGTCATCATGAAATAAAAAAAGGTTTCCATTGCTGACCTCTGTTGCAAGCAAACTTTCAGCAGACCACTTTGACCTGTCCCCTGTCTACCTGTCAAAATAATTGTTTGCTCTTTCGTTGTGCCTAGAACAATTGCCGGGTAAAGGTTTATTTATTCTTTTGAGTCATATTCAAATCATTTACTTTTACAATTGTGCAAAACAGTTTAAGGAGAATAAGGGCTGAAAATATAAACACTGACCACAAACACAGACAGCTAAAGAAAATGTGCATTTTGAAACAACCCAGGACTTACCCATTCTAGTTCATGATGTCATTCAGCAATCTGCCATTAAAACTGAAGCATTCTACAGTACTTACTAGAGCATAAGGTATATTCTTTTTCTGATACACATAGTGAACTCCCATTAATGTGATCTACACACACATAGACTGAGATAAAAAAACCAGCCTTTAACCACTGTTTCCATACAATCATATACGGCAGTGCTAGAGAAGACATATCAACGCACCATCTCCCTGCTGCAGCGTATGCTACGACTTAATATGATTTTGTTTCTGTGTACCAGCACCTTAAATATCTAGGTCTATATTGTCTGATGGAGGCAGCTGCCATTTTGTGTTCAGTTCAGATGCAACCTGTTACAAAGGTGACATAAGCACACACACTGAGATTTGAAATTACTGAGAGTTGGGTGGCTAAACTAACCCCACCTACCATCATCTTTGAAAACCACTGTGCTCTCCTGTGAAGTCTTTACTTTGTTCTATCTTGTTCTGTTGTTTTCCCTTAATCTAAAATAAGTAATTTAGACTGGAAATATATGGTTGCCCTGAAAGTATAAATATAGAATCTAACAGTGTTCCCCCACAATATACTTAATAGTGATTGGTCCAGAGGATTATTTTTAGCACAGTTTTGTACAGACATGGGTACAGTTAAGGTGTACACATTCCTGGATGTACACGTGTAATTTCCATTAGATTTAATCATGTTCACTGTGATTCCAAAGTCAGATAAATCAAAACAGAATTTAGCCACAGAAATCTCCTCCTTAAAACAAAAATCTTTAATTTTCTTTTTCAATTGCCTTTATGGCATTTCCATGTCAGGAATGTGTAGACAAAGGGAGTGTTTTGCAACCCATGTGCATGGAATAGGAGATGGCAAGGGTTCCTTTCAAGCCAAGTACACATGCTGCGTGGTATTTCAATCCTTCAAAGTAAATCAAACATTTGTGCATATGTTATCATTTGAGCTATTCACAGAGCAAATATATGAAAATGCTAAACTTGTATACTCTGCTTAAAATACAGTTGAGATTGATTTCACCAAAATCAAATGCTCTCAAATGATTTTGCAATCAATTAACAAGAATGTTGCTGCATGGTTTCAGATAAGGATAGCACAGAAAGGAAGAGATCATGCCACAGTATATAAGACCAGTGTGCGACTGAGACCACAGGGACCAGATGTTAATCAGTGGCAGCAGTTTAAAAAAAAAAAAAAAAAAAAAAAAAAAGCTGGTCCTGCCCTGAGAGGAAGTGGTCAGTCCTAGCAATGTTTATGGCACTGACAGGCTTGTGTGGGGAAATTTAGTTTGCTGCTGCCCATATTCAGAATATATTTTGTGGACTCTAGGACAATGTGAGCAAAGGGGGTCAGCATGGAAAATGTGTATAATATGTGCTGTAGAATTTCTTTCAGAAGAGGCACTGGATTGGGACTTGAGAAAGCTGACTTCAATTCCCAGCTCTGCAAAGGACTTCCTGTGTTAATCTAGGCAAGTCACTTAAGTCCAGTGTAGCTCTGTTTCCCAGGTCTAAAATAAAGATAATAATATTCCCTTTCCCCTGATCTGTGTCTGTCTTGTCTGCTTAGACTGTATGTTCTCAGAGACAGGGACCATCTCTAACTATCTGTTTGTACAGTACCTAAGACAGCAGGGGGCCCTGGTCTCAGCTGGGGTCTTTAGGCACTACCATAATATATTAAACAATAAGAATATAATCAAAATATGATTGAAATATATTAGTAGAGTGCAGAATGGATCTATGTGTACTTTAATCATCACAACAGGGAAAAGGCTCCTAAGGACATATACTCCAGAAAATCATCCCTGAACTGAACTGGTTTTGTTTTTATTGTACAAACTCGCAGTAATTTTTGTAACAGATAACAACAAAAGATAATATAAGCAGAAAGACGAAAAAAACTAAATATAAAAACATAATGTACATTGTGAATAGAGGATATAACTGCTATGAATAGAAAGCAAAAAAAAAAGGTACTATATTCTGCAGCATTAGGAGCTAAGATTTTCTGTACATTGCGATTTAGTTTTTGAGGCTGTCTACCCTTTACCCTGGGTAACCCATCCTGCTGGCTGATATTTATTCTGATGCTCCCTTTTGGAGATCTCCTACCTCTTTACCCATGTGCCCTGCAGTTCTGCCACTGCTTTCATTTTATCCTCTGTTTATAGCTACTCAGTCTTCATGCTATTCTTCTCCCAAGATCATTTGTAAGGGGAGTCGTCTCAGATTTTATATTTTCAGATATATGGCTTGCTACCTTACAAAACATATTTTTGATAGATTGTATTTTCTCCCTCCCCAAAGAGATCAAATGCTTCATATCAGAGGCCACAGCAGTTTTTGTTAAAACTAGCTTCACTTATTTGCCTCTTCATTCTTTTCTTCTGGCAACTAAAGTTACCTTTTGTTTGTCCAGCCTTATTGTAGATGCTCCAGTTATCAAAAATGCTATTTTTAATGAAAGGCATTAAAAAAACCATTATTTTTTCTAAATCACAATATTTTCCCCACTGTAGCTAACCATCCATACCAAAAGCAATCATGAAACTGAGCTGGGAAAAAATGTCTGTTGAACAGACTTGTTATGTATATAGGAAAGCTTGGTGTGTAAGTGTGTGTGTGTCATGCACCATGGCAGACACTACATCAGTGTAATTACACTAGTGTAACACTTCTGTACATTAGATGACAATCATGCCCCAATTTTTGAAAGTGGTCTCAAACTAGCCTCCTGGGCTGCGAGTCTGCAAACATCTAAGTATATATATAACTTTGCTCATGTGAGTTCGCTCACTGAGTCAAAGGGGACTTACCCATGTGGATGAAATCAGATCGCAATCAAGGCCTAAATTTATACCTTCCAGTTTGTGCATACAATTTTTGTCTGCATATTATCCTGCATTTGTTTCCTCCAATCAGGTATTTAAATGTCTGTTTACCCAATTTCTTGTGTGTATAATTAAATGTCATTGCTTCATGCAAATGCAGGTTTTGTTCCTGTACAGAAATGGGGTGATCAAATTTCCTGGTGTAACTTTATGGGCTGCTGGTTCGAAAATTTGACCCTCTAGTTCAACTGCTCTTTAACTTTCTAATCTAGTGGTTCTCAAATTTTCCAACACTAGGAAGGCCTCCTTGATCTCCCAGAATGTCGTTCTGGCTTTGCTGGGACATCCCTATGAATTGGCAACAAGGAAAAGGCATAGTTATGGTGACTCCTTGACACCTGATCATGACCTGCAGTTTGAGAACCCATATTGCCTTTTCTTTCTAGTAAATCATATAAACAGCAGGATGCTGGGAAACTTTGTAACAGTTCATTCATTTTTGTGCAGTCCCCAAGTCCCATGAGTCAAGAAAGCAAAAGAGACCATAGTGTAAACCACAGTTCACATGTCTATACTACAGACCATGAAGTCTGTTGATTGATGTGTCATTAGTTTACCCTCTAGGTCACAGCTGAGGTTATTGGTGAGACATGGAGAAGAAGATCATGTTGCAGCTATTGGCATCATTCATGAATTATTTATGCAGAAGAATAAAATAATTCACTCCCCGAACAAGGTAATCAGTTGCCCTTTAAAACACACAAGCATTCCCCCAAAAGAATAAAAGAAGGCTGAAACTGTGACAATTGCTCTCAGATTAGACACCAATTAGCCCTGTTTTATATTTGGAAAATGATAGCATTAAGCACACTACACAGTGCTTGACAACTGTTAACTAACAATAAGATTCAGCTACCATGTATAGATAACTTTTATTAATGGATAAGAAGCTGGAGATGTTGCTTTTAATAGCACAGCCCTTTTACTAGATGCTTTTGCAAAAATGTATGTTTTAGATTCTTTTTTTTTTTTTTTTAGAACCTTCAGATAGATGTGAGTTGAGAGACTTACTAGCATGCTTTATTCTGTCTGTTGTACAAACACAGGCACACAGAAAATGAATCGAGTTACCTGCCTCCTCCAAAAAAAATGAAAGTAATAGTTTGCTCATTCTTGAATTTCAAGTCTTTGTGTAAAATTGCAGCAGAAAACTGCTGCATAGACCTGGGTTAGCCATTTTGTAGTTCCTCGACGTTAACACCAGCTTTACCCATGCTCCCATATTCTAGCAAAGCTTTCAAGTGTATTCTAAAGACCACCTTTAGTATTGACTTCCATACTCCCTTTGCAATACAGATCACAGGCACTCAGACACTCTTTCCGTATATATAGTACATGTCAATCTATAGTATATTGAAAGATGCTACCTTGTTAGCTGCTAAACAAATCACATGTAACTGTGTTTCAGAAAAACCAAACTCCTCTCTAACTATTGTACAGAAACTACTGTACTTCCTAGCTTCGTTTGTAAATACAGGACAGAGAACATATCTTCTCATCACCCTGCTGTAACCTGTCTCCACATCACATTATACCTTAAGGGCTCTCAAGAGAAGGGGAAAGAATATTGAATACAGCCTATAGACTGGAGTACACACCACATCCAGGCCATAGATTAGCCTGTACCTTCTCCATCCAACATACTGAATAAAAACTCAAAGAGCCAAACTATGCTTCCAACTGTGGTTCCAATACGCAGGGAAGCACCCTCAAACAATGCAAGCTATTCCGCTAAACCACAGCTCCTTGTAGGAATTTGTTGACGACACAACCAGCTCTCAGCAATGACAATGTAATATTATTATCATTAAGTGTATGGCAGCGGCCCCACCTGGGAATAAAGCCCCATCGTGTTAAATGCTGCACATTCACATAGGGAAAGACAATCCCTGCCCCAAAGACCCTACAAGCTAAATAAACAAGACCCCTGGCCACAGATAGGGGACTGAGGTACAGGCAAATGAGGTGATTTGCCCAGAATGAAACAGGAAGTCTGTGGCAGAGCCAGGAATTTCACCCAGTTTTCCTCAGTCCCTGGCCAGTACCTCAACTACAAGATCATCCTTCCCCTTTCTGTAATAGAGTTGTCAAAAGGAATCCAGAAATATTTCATATCCTTTTATCTTAGCACACATCCATTGAGTAATACTGAAACAAACATCCAACTATATTTCTAATATCTTCAGTGTGCCATAGCTACTAAATTCATGCTTACATGCCACTAAGCAGCTTGGACAACAAGGCTCCATTTCCTTGATACCAAAATCAGATCCAGTAGTCATCACAGAACTCTTTAAATTGTATTGATAGCACAGCATTAGATAACTCCAAAAAGCATTTTGCTCCCCATTTCTTTGCAACTGCATCCATCAAGTTAGTGTGCATTATACATTATGATTGTTGACAGTTATTTTCCAACACCTCAGTGTTTTGTATGAAGCTTTGTTAATAGGGTTTTTGTAATCAATCAGAAAAGGTGCTATTCAATGCCCTTAATTTGAATATTAAAATGATCTTAAATTGTAACTCAATATGTTAAAGTTATGCTCAGAGGCACATTCTACCTCGTATACATCATTCTGGCCACACATCAACAAAATGAGCAGTATTTTTTTTCCCAGCAATGCAGCTGTGCAACAGTGCTGTAAAATCTAGTTTTTACACCTCTCATTTTCTCCTACACCTTTCCTGATTCAAGTCATCCATCAACAGTTCAGTTCTTCTCACATCAAAAGCATATACAACATTTGAAGTTGTCATTTTGATTGGCAGGAGGGACACCGTTAGGTATTAAATAGTCTGAAATAAAGTAGGTCACATACATTTCCAGAATTTAGTTTGCTGAATACCTATGGAAATTTACATAGTGCATGTTGTGAATTTCTTTTGAGAAGCCTGTTCCCCCATATTGTGCTTTACAATGAAGCGACAGATGGGAATACTCTTCTCTACTGATAAATGCACCTTTCTTTCTTTCAGCAAGAATATAAGACTGATGTATCCTACTTTTTTGTGATGTTTAGGCATGAAATGGGAAGTGACTATGAGTGGAAGAGAGAGAATTGATGGGCTTGGATATAATTAGGGAAACAAAGGTGGACACTGGAAGCTCACTTTGCCTACAGAAAAACTAAGCACAGCGCAAGTGGCTTTAATTTATGTAAATTGTATTCAGATATAGTCAGATACTAACAGCAACAGTATTGCTGCATTCCCATCTACATCTAGCTAGCTAACCTATCTGTTTAAGTATTCATCATCATGGTATCAGATTTATTGGGCCAAATTAATCCCTAGTTTACCTCCATCTCAATAATTCCTATTTGTTGAGTTAGCTGTGAAGCTGAGCAAATATGTATCCGAACTGAAAAATCAGACAAAATTTTCATTTTGGGTCCACCCAAAATAGTAGAGGTTTTTTTTGTTTTTTCTCACCAGAACAACAACAAATTTTTTGTCAGATCAAATTAAATATTTAGTTCAATCAAAAACTACTTTTTTCCAAGGTCTTTTTCATTTTTAGGTAATTTCTAGCCTGTCTGAAATAAATCTAGATAAAGTTCAAAACAAAACATTTTGAAAGAGATATTGAAATTTTTATTTCCATATATACTACTTCGCTAAACTGCATTTTCCAGTGAATAAACTATTCGTCCAAAAAATTTTGTCCAGATCTAGTTAAGTGCAGAAATCAATGGGTAAAAAAATCTCTGGCCTGTGTTGTACTGAAGTTCAGATTGCATGGTGATAGTGGTCCCTTCTGGCCTATGAATCAATGAATTAGGCTCTCTGTTTTAAAAAAAAAAAAAAGTAGGGAAATATTTAAATAGTGTGAATTAATTTCATTTGGTTGTAGTGGCAGCTTATAAAATGACCAGTAAGAGCCTAAAGTATTCTCTTCTAAAACACATTTTATGTGTGCAGACACTACCTCTTTCACTCATTGTACTGAGGTCTCATATTGTACTAACGCTGTCTGGTCTATTGTAATATGTTAACGCCCCCTTGCCCATTGTATTAGGTTAGCACCTCCTTGGCTATAATAAGTCTGAAAAAAATTGCAGGTTTAACTCATCCAATGGAACTTTTCAGTGACTTATTAAAAGAACCCCTGCAGGATTACAAAACGCAGTTTTGCTGTCATCTAGCTAAAAGATCCCTTCATTTTTATGTGTGTAAAGACAATTTCTCCTCCTGAAACTCTTTGATTCTTCCCTCAATGAAATCAAGTGTTTTAAAACTTTTTTAAGTGCCCCAAAGGCTTGCTTCTGTACTATGGAATTTAAAGGGCTATGAAGCTCTCACATAACCATCACATAGATGCTTTTCAGTGTGCGCACAGAAAAGATTGTTCATTACTTACAGCAAGCTTTTATAAATCCTGAATAAAATTGGGGAAAGAGAAAACTGTGAACTGTTTCCTTCTTGATCATGAACAGTTGGGGGAAGAGACAGTATAGAAAACTGTCCCCAAGATTGCATGGTCTGTAATGAGGTTAGTATAAACTGTTACTTAAGAGTTCTTGCCTAATGACACAAGAAAGATAAAGAAATGTGGAATGAAATAGCTCCCCTGTTAACCTGCCCTACACATATATCCTTTAAGTGCTGTTATCTCTTGTACTTTGAAAGCACACAGCAACTTTAATTTGTAAGACGTGAGGCACTTGCTGTATATAGAGAATATTCTGGGGTTTTTTCCATATACGCTCTTTGGAGACCTAGCTTCCCACCACAGGATGTAAATTATTCCCAGTGAAGTTACTTGTATCCTTCAGCAAGTGCATCAAGTCCTTGGACTATTTTCTAATGTACACATACTGTTTTCTCACACTATCTCGTGTGCTCAGTTTCTCGTTGTGTGGTTCTGCAACGTAGCTGCTTTCTGATTTTTAGAATCTATTTTGGACGTAAGAGTTAAGGAGGTGAAAAGCGTGACCTGCACATATCTTCTGCTCCAATGCCAGTGAAATAAGTGGAAATAAGCAAAAAACAGTTAGAAATTCTCATACTCAAATAATTTCAATTTGTTAAACTAAAAGTGCCAAGACTAGAACTGTAAATAAATTCACACTGAAGTTTGGAGCAGAGAGGCCCCCGCCCTTGACAGGGCATGGGCAGGGGGCAAGGAGGGAGTAAAAAACCCCACTTGCCCTGGTCAGTGGTACCCCAGAGAGAGTTGGTGACACTATCTTAAAGGACAGTACAGACGATGTGCTCCTCCTACCCAGGAGCTCAGGGCTGGATTAATCTCTCCCCGTCTTTATCTGGGCAGAGTAGATCCACTCCATTCCTTTCTCGAGTGCTTATCTGATACAATCTCATCATCCATGCAATAATGAAAACTACTGGAAGATCATGCATGGAACAGCCTATTTAAGAAACAAGGGAGTCATTTTGGGGACATTTTCTTTTCGTGCTTCCCTTGAAAGACACATTCTTCTTTGTGGTTTCCACCTCTTCCAGGTTGCTTTGTTGGTGGCCCAGAAACCTGGTACAGTCACCAAAGCCAAATAAACCAAACAACAGAAGGAACAAAGTGTGGGGACCAGAGACAACTCCGACTCCATGAGGCCACTGGATGATCATTCAGATTATCAGGCCCTGCTCACTCCTTCCCTTGATGTGCTTTTCTTTTCCCACTTAATTATCCTTTTGTTACTTTCCATCCGACTAAACCCAACAATACATAAAACTGGAATGAACCTCCTAGGTGACTGAGTCCAGTCCCCTGCTATTGCAGTTAAGGCTGTCATATAATCCTACTCATAACTGTATTAAGCTCTATTTTTAAACTAGTGGATAGTTTGACCCCATGACTCCTATCGGAAGTTTGTTCCAGAGCCTCATTTCTCTGATGGTTTGAAACCATCTAATTTTCATCTTAAATTTTTTCATAGCCAGATTATAACAATTTGTGCTGCCATTGTCCTTAAATAGCTTTTCTCCATCCTGGTGTTTACACCACTGATGTATTTATAAAGAGCAATCAAATCCCCTCTCAGCCTTTGTTTTGCTAGACTAAAGAAGCCAAGCATTCTCTATTCCCCTGATTATCCTACTAGCCTTCCTGTACACCTTTTAACGTTTGAATTAATCTTTCTTGAACATGGGCTGGTTTGGTATTGATTCTTCATTAAGGGGTTTCCAATGAAACATCATCGCTGGGAGAAATACATTTGCCTGGTTTTCAAGATTTTGCAGGGCTCTAGAACAAAATGAATGGCAGTGGAGGCAAAGGCCTGGGACCAGCAATGGCATAGTTAATGGAATTCTGGAATCTCTACCTCTCCCTGAACATGAACAAAACTGTACTAAGGGAATTTTCCCTACTTCCCTTCAATGCCTGCTTAGCAGTGCACTCCTGGACCTTTAGAATAGTATCTGAGCTCCAACTAATCCTCAAAATCAGGGATTGGCAAATCTCCAAAGGTTCAGAGTTTGGGCTGAGTAAGAGTTAGAAAGTTTGGATGCTTAGCTAAACCTTCTCCAAATTATCCAGAGCTTTGAACCAATTCTCCACAAAATTCCCGGGGCTATTCCTTGGTCCTTACACACAACCTCTTCTCTCAATCATCACTAGTACAACCTCTCCCCACTACTATACCTGATGAAAGGGGTCTCCTTTTCTCTTCATGGGGTGATCCTTAGCACCAACTTTTTTCTTTCCAAATCAGCCTAGGTGTACACTAGCCTAATTCTCCACCTCTTCAAGAGATTGTCAGCAAGTCTTTTGTTAGTGGCCAACAGGCCTATTCTCTGCTCTCTAGATCATCAGGTGCAAAGTGGGTAGCAGCACAGGTCCAAGAATAGCACCAAATCTTCCTTTGTGTTGGAATGCTTCTAGAAATGTGTAGAATATTATTCATTTCAATATACTATACATTTCAGCTATGCTAGTTTCCCCTGCTGCTCCAGTAATTATCATCTAGTGTGTAAGGCTTAATCAATGGTAGTGTGGACAGGTTTATATTTTTAGAGTTGATTGCCCACTAACTTGCAGGTATATGGTTTGCTCCATTTAGGGAATGCTTTGTGAGTCTTGATCTGATAGCCTATTTGCTTATCTTTCCTTTTTTCTTGTTTCCCAGGTGACTGGTCTGGCTTTTCCAGCTGTACTCTGTGATCAGTATCTTTGCTATGCTTCATTACCATAACACATTTGTTACCCTTTCTTCAGACATTGACTAAGTATTGGTGCATGCGCTACCATAACTCCCTTTCATCTCCTTTTGCACTGGGTAAATGGGAATTTATTGGTGGAGTTGATGATGTGCTTTCACATGAAACATATTTTCTTTTAGAGCTGTATGTCTCATATTTGAATTTCATTTTGTTGTTACCAGCAGATACTTCTATGCCTGGAAGATGAGATTTATTCAGACTCCTCCACAGCTTCTTACAGCTACATTTCTTTGTGGACTTGTTGGCAGGAAGATGTTGAAAGATTATAGGACCAGTGCCTTCCAGTAAATTACTGAATTATATCATATCAACTCTAGGATTCTACCTGAAATCTGAACTTCTCCTGATTCCAGGTTCAATAATGAACACCACCAAAATAGTCTTTAAAGCTTTCAAAGCAGTGGCATAGGCACTGGTAGCATACACTTAGCAAGATGACTCTTCTCAATTGCACACATTGATGGATTTCCAACAGCCTATTCAGGTTTTTGAAGTTATTCACAGCCTCACTGATATACTGCATCTTTCTTCACATGAAAGCCAAATTTTATTAAGATTCTTGCTGATCCATCCTATTGATAGTATTGCCAGTCCTGCTCTAGCAAGAGTCTTGTGAGACAGAAACCAATAGTCAATGAGGCAATAGTGCTATCACTAGACAATCAGGTGAAGAGAGTGGTCAGAGGGTCAACTGAACAGTGTCCATATCAAGATGTCATATAATTTTATTGAAATAGTGCTTACTAGATGTCAGAGGGTACTTTTGATATACTGCATGTTTTGAGAGTGGGTGGAGATGGAAAATTCAATAGTTTACCTTTTCACAAAGAAAAGCAAAAATGTGAGTGGTTTTGCTGGATATGAGGACTTAGTTTTTTCATGCATGCTGAGTCATCATTCATAACAGCTGAAAATTAACCACTGACTAAGCTGTAAGTCCTCAGATCAAATTTGCTATAAAATGTGAGGAAATCAGGATATAGGTTTAAATGAGGGAGATGTCAAATTTCTGATTGCTTTTGGTTCTTGCATTCCTGCTTTTTAATGTCAGTGTCCAAAGGTACTGAGAAAGACATTATGAATCCAGCAAGGATGTAATGGAAGATATTTATGAGACTTTCAGGCTTTTTTATTTTCCATCTGCATCTTTTGTAACTTGGTATCTATGGTATATTTATATGATTCATGCAGTATTTCTAATTTCCCACTCACGGGATCTCAGCTGATTGGTATAAATCCTACAGGAAAAAAAAAACAATGAAAATAAATTACATTCAACCAAGATCATCCTGAGTGGAAGATTAGAAATACAGGCTAGATAGTCAACTGCAGTAAAGCTGAATGAGTCCATTGACTTTGATGGAGCTTTGCCAAGTTACTCCAGCTGAAACTCTAGCTCATTGACTGATTCATACAATAAACAGTAGATACCTGTTGTCAAAGGTGAAGGAAAAGGCAAAGAGCATAAAGAGTATAAATCTTATATTGAGGGCATCTCTTTGTACAATTCTACATAGCCTGCAGTGGAATAAAAGAAACACAGTCTGTTAATTATGTCATCCTTTGGTTTCTAGAATTAATATTATTTACTGATCAGCGCAGGAACTGCTATCAAACAATTCAGAAGTTGCTTTCCCAGTCATTTTTCTAAAAAGGCCAAAAAAAGAGTAATCCTGCTAGTGCTTTCCCCAGAGATGAGAAAAAGGAAATGAATTTACACATTACAGTAACCATGTACCAAAAACTAAGAAACTGGATGGTTGCTGAAATAAAGCTCAGCATTAAGGGGCCTGTAAAAATGTGCTGAAATGCTTTGTGAATTAGGGCCAGATGTTGCCAGCCCTACTCACACGGAATAGTATTTTATTCCTAGAGCAATCCCATTAATGTTTAAAAAAACAAAAAAAAAGACCTACTCGTGGAGAAAAGTACTGCTCAGTACGTGCTTGATTCGCTCCCATTAAAGTGAATGAAATAAATCCATTCACTTCAGTGGGAGTTGGATTGACCTTTGTGGACAGGGCTGCCAGAATCTGGCCCTTATCTTTTACATATACATAAACTAGGACGTGAATGTGCAAATACAATTCAAGTGATTAGACCGCTTAATTTGCATGCAAAAATACACTTTGCGTACAACATACTTGGGGGGAAATGTACTGTGCTGGCTATGTAAAAGTCCTCTTGTCCTATTGGAAAGGAAGGTATTTTCTACAACTTCACAGCATTGTTTTCTGGTATCCACCCTAATGAGCAAGAAATCCCCTGCAGGATAAGAGTAATGTTAAAGGGCCAGGACACAAGATGTGAAAATTTTCAGACGGGGGCAACTGTGAAATGCAGATCCGGCTTTCAGTCCTGATTCCAAAACACGTGGATCTGGGAAGGTTATTCAGGCACTTCTCTAACAAACACAGAATCAAATTAATCCTTGATAATCTCATCCCCAGATGAGTCCATGAATTAGAACCAAGAGTAAATTTGTCCCAAATGGTTTACAAGTGGTACTATTTGTGATATCACTGAATGTTTCAGGGAAACTCAGAACCCAGAAGTAGCCCTGTTCATACAATATAGCCATGGTCAATTACAATTGAAAACTTTAGGGCCCTTCAGCATCCATGTGGTTTAAATTGTTTGGTTAATAGATGTGAACTTCACTTCTCCATTTAATATTCTAAAGTAAAATTATATAAAACAGAAGAAGGAATGCTATCTAAAATGTAATAGAACTATCCACTTTATAACGAATTTCTTCCAAATTAATGAAATATAAGGGATTAAATTCATTACTGAATTAGTCATCAGATTAATTTTAAAATTAAATTGTGTTAGTCTGCATTGCATTCTTGTTTTCATGTGATTAGATTCCTGAGTCTTTCAACGTCAAAGTTGTTGATCAAATACTGATAGGTGATTTTGCATTTTTTGAGGGTAAAGTCAATGTCTATTATTTGCTTTGGCAGAAAAGTGCTCATTTCTTTCTTGGGAGTTATAAACTGCTTATCTTATCTGGCCTATGACCTGATGTCACAGTGACCTAATGCTATGAAACTAAGGCATCGTGCTCTTCAGATGTTCTGCCCCAACTGAGTTTATATTGAACTTGTAACCTGTTATCATAAACTTCTTTAGCTCTCAATAATACAGGAATAATATAGGAATCATACAGGAATGTTCTCATAAACTGTTATCATAACCTTCTTTAGCTCTCAATAATACAGGAATGTTCTTACCATTATATGGCAACCGGATGAGCCTGATTCACCATTCGATTTCACTGGTTTTACAGCATAACTGAATGGAGAATCAAACCCTGGGTCTATAAAACAAAGTCTGTAAACACCTTGCCTGAGAGATACTATTGTTTTTGTAGACTCTTTGGAGAGTAACAATGGTTTCCTCTGCATTTGGAAAACACTTAGCACATTTTGGGTGGAACCACAACATAAATATGATTATTAATTAGTATTTATTTGGCTAGTACCATAAACATGCACAATGCTTTAAAAACACATAAAACCAAATCTTTGCCCAGAAGAGTTTAAAGGCTGGAGTCAAATTATCCTAGCATGGGATATAATAGAGAGAGAGGGTGCATAGAGAATTCCCCTCTTCCTCAGACACTTCTGCAAGGGGCAGGCACTGTCTCAGTGCTTGTGCTCCCAGAGCAGAGGAAAGAGTCACAGCCTCCGACTTCATGAAGGTGGTGGATTATGCAGGAACATGGGCTCCCTTCTACAATGGCTCCTGGATGACAGCAAATGTGTGGGGGCCAGAGCACTTCTTGTGAAAGGTTATAGACATGACCATTCTGGCATGCACTCGTCTGATGATCCCACACACATTCTATGTGTCTAAGGCAGACAAAATACCTCCACAACCCTATATGTACATACCCACTAGGGGTGATGGTGCTAAAAGCCATGAGAAAGCATCAACACGTTATCTATCCAGTCAAAGTTTATCAGAATAAAACATTATACTGGCATTTCCCTCTTTATTATCCACTGTGACCATCGCCAGGAATACAATTACATGCGGTGCCTCTTGTTATATCAAAACCGTGTTTGAAAGGTAGGTTCACAAGCTGTCTGTAACTCCTGAATATCCTATCTGTATAGTCACTGTTTCCTCACCAAGGTGAGTTAAGTGAAGGCACAGTTTCATGGCAAGGCTAATTTCAGAACTATTTGAGGTTGTATCTTCATAACAATGCCACAGAAATTAAGAGCGACCTGACCATGAAGTGTAAATAAGGTAAGGTGAACATACAGCAGATATCTGCTGGTGCCACAGAATTACACAGCAAACCCCAGCACACAGATATGACCTGACTCTGGTATCAAGTTGATTGACATTTTCCCTATCCAAGGACTACCTGCCTCAAAAAAAAAAAAAAAAAAAAAGCTGAAGCCAAGTAATTAGCCTGACAGCTGATGATGAGTGCTGATGAATCAGTACCTTCCCTTTCTGCAAATATATAATTTCCATAATTAATTTAATAATTTGCCTTTTTTCAAAACACATTTCCCTCTTTTTTACCTTTAATCCCATTGTAGAAGCTCAAAAATCAAATGATATGTGATTTTGTTCAAAGGTGGACATTCAGTGAGGGATGGAGTTGTGTTGGATGTTGTGGGGTTAGATGATAATGAATATAATTTGTTCCTATGGTTTCTGTCAGGGATGCGGAGACTGGAGCTGGCTGGAGGGGAAAAATTCCATTTCTTTACAACATTTGAGATTTTTAAATTTATTTTTGTTCCACATGGGAATGAAAACAAAACCTTTTCAAACAATTTTGTGATAAAGAATTGAATTCAAACATCCATTTTCAAATAGAAAAGATCAGGTTTCGATTCCGCTCTCTCTGTCTGCCTCTCTCTCTGGAAATAAGTCGAATGTCCACTCTGAAAGTCAGTTGCTTTCCTGTTGAAAAGTTCACTAAAACTGGTACATCTCCACTAAATATTTCAGCTTTAGCGAAACAGCATAGTTCAATGAAAAATCATTTCATAGAAAATGTTCCAACCAGTTTTACTGTAGGCTTTGGCTAAATGCCTCTTTTAATTTTTGCATACTCCAAAAGAACGACAGAAATAAATAGTTTTGCCTTCGTTGTCATTGTGACGTTACTGTCTCTGATCCCACTGGTATGACTCCACTGAAATCAATGGGATTAACCAGTATAAAACAGGAGTAACATAATAGGAAATTAGGCCTGCTGCTTTATCTCTAGCATATTGGACTGAATTGTCAGGGCTTTGGTTGTTTCAGAACAACAAAAGCAACTTTTAAAGTAAGCTGATGTAGCAAAGTCCCTTTGTGAATGCAGTATAATCAGTATCTGGCAGCTTGGCCCAACCTAGAGAACATTCCTTGTTAGTTACCTTTTGCCCCAGAGCCAGAGCCACAGAATACAAAACATTGTCTTGTAAGCTGCACTGAAATAATGGCTATTGAATATTTTTTAAATTTCTTAGTGATTGACTGTTAGATATGATTTGTTTGGTCATTTTAACCCTTCTCCATCTTTAGAAGCTGTGTCAAATTTGAAACCAAAAATCTTAGCCACCCTCTTACATCCATTTTAACCTTCTGTGGTTGCTTGGGAGCTGTTTTGCTAATCCCCCCTTTGTTGTTAGGCAATATATTAGCAGGAGGAAAATGGCATCACTGCACCATAATTCAGCAACATAAATACAGAACAAAGAGAGTGCAGGGCTATCGGCAGCAGTCCAACAGCAGATAATAAGTCTCTGTTACCTGAGTAGAATGTGTTATGGAAAGACAACGCTGGTGTGGAAGCAATAGTTCTAATCAGGTTAATTAGCCTGTATTAATGTTTCAATTATCGTGTGAGTACCCTGTAAATTCAAAGCATCCTACCTTATCATACTGCAGCCCTTGTAAGTATACGTTGCCATCATGCTCTCCGTAACTCTCCCCACCCCCACATATTGAAATAGTGCACATCACAGTCCTTATTACATGTGTTGCTGTGGCAATGGCAGAGAATAGTAGCATTGTGAACTTCTTTCACTTGCTTTTTTTTAAGATGCTCCCAAGAGATTTCCCATCATTTGAAAAAACATGTTTTGCTCACTCTTTCTATTTTAGCAATACCTATGTAGTCTGCAAATGAAGTCTGTGGCCAGACTACAAATTCCTTCCTCCATGTGAAAGTATGCACCCACTAGCTCGTTACTGTAGGGGCTTTTTAGTTGTATTTATATTAGGTGTATTTCAGTAGCGCTCATCACTGTATTTGCCTTTTAAATTAATTTCTTAAAGTGGTAGATTGTTTATTCCTTCTGACCTGGATGTTTTGGGGGGAAACTAGTGCCACTCCCCTCAAAGTCAGTGGCAAAACTCTTAGGTCTGTCTTTCAGTTACACACTGAATTTGTGGCGGGTGGGGAATGGTCCACCAAGCTCCCCCTTGAAAATAATAAAAGATGTAACAAATTTCTGTCTCTCTTTTTCCCTACACCCAGGAAAACCAACTCAGATAGTGGGGATCCAGGCACTTGTGTGTGTACCCAGGACCCTAGTACGGCAGGAATATATCAGGTATGTCTCCCTGTGCTGCAATCGTACCTTCGCCGTGCAGTGTAGACAGACCTGTACTTAAGCATCCAATATTTGGGTGCTTATACAAGCTGATCACAAACTTTGCTCCTTTTAAGGATCACTAAAGTAATGCAAATGTTGCATTATCAGGCTAGAGCAAGGCTATCAGACCTATAAAGTCTTTTATTAAAAGAGAAACATCTTATAGCATCATAT
The DNA here is from genome assembly GCF_026122565.2 of Emydura macquarii macquarii. NCBI lineage: Eukaryota > Metazoa > Chordata > Testudines > Chelidae > Emydura > Emydura macquarii. The sequence continues at coordinate 16,647,137 of NW_027130617.1, forward strand.
TAAAATGTCTGAGTGCCTCTTTCGCGTTATTGCAATACTGTGTTAATAGTCTCACATTAATAGTCTTACTCACAGTGTTTCAACTTTGCGTACTATGCAAGCCTGGCCAGTTCATCGTGATGGCACAATATTACTGCAGCAGTCAGGCTTATATCATTGATTACGGCACAATGAAAGAACAGTAACAGAAGCAGCAGAATTCTGAATGTTTCCCACTCAGAAAGTATTATGTTGCCACTATACATATAGACACTTTTATAGTCTGCAAACAATGTGACGGCACAAAAAATAAGCATTTTCTTCATTAGAATACTTCCCACAGTCACCATTGTATACTTAACCCCCAATTCAACAAAGGCAAAGGGGTAAGAAAACTATATAGCCAGTGAATGTTTTGAGTCTCTCTTACTTTTCTCATTAGTAATAACTAAATCAAACTGAAATTAAGTTAGGATTTCTTAAAAGAAAGTTAATGAGAAAGTATACACATACACATTTGATATTAGAACTCCAGGGCTCAAAGATCTTCTTGGATTATTCACCACCTTTTTAATATAGTTTTTATAGCATTTTATTTATAACTGTGCAAACTTTCTATTTCTTTCCCCCCACTTTATGCAGATTACAGCTTTGATGGGGAAACACTAAATGGGAGGAACATGTGAGCTGGGATAAGTGGCGATACTTAGAAAGACAGAATGGGACATTCTTTTAGGCTGGCAGTTTCAAAGGAGTTAGATGTCCATCTCCCATTGAAAGTCAATCAAAGTTGGACATCTACCTCTTGATTATTCAGTAAGGATCTACGATCTGAATTGGCACAGAAGCAATGACCTAAATATGGATCTGTCATAACAACTCAGACATATATCTTGCAAATTGGAACATGTTTTAATAGGAGGAAATATTTTCATTGGTTTTTTACATTGGTTTTTTTCATGATTTTCTGGACTGGGGTATTCAGGTGTATACATTTTGTTTTACGGAAGGCAGGTATGAGCCAAGGATTTCCAGGACTTTTTAGGGGAATCAATAATAAGGGTCCCCAAATGAGTTTGCCCTCATCCTACTTATTTTTGTCCACCATTGGGTTCCCACATTGATTATCTATTCAACTCTAACAATGATGTACAACAGCTGCCCTGTCTGGGCAGAGTAACTGCTGTTGCCACTGCTAAGCACAATGGCTGTCCACATAACTGACTCCTCCTCAGATGCACTGGCACAGCACTAGTCTGTAATTCCTGCATTCGGGTAGCAATGAAGTACATGAAGTAGTATCATGATGGTAGAGAGGTGGCTGTTAGATGGAGCTTCCAGGAAATAGATTTGTACGCCCAGAATCAGTCTTAAAAATCCAACACAGTTTTTTATTCTTATTATTCTTAATGAAGTAGCAGCCTAAGGAAATCTTTTTGTTCTCTTAAGAATGTATTTGAGCTGCCTGCATGTGTGCCTAGCTTGCAAAAACTTTTTTTTACCTTTCATAGCCTCAAAGAAATACTAGATATATATTTTGAATTCTCCTTCCCTCGCCACTCACCAACCTTAGCACCCAGACACTTTAAAATTATGTCTTTTACTTGATAGATAATTTACAGCAAACATTTGCCCTTAAGGCAAGATTAAATTCAAAATGGACGTAGACTCATTCCAAATATGCATAAGTGAGGTTTTGGGAGAAAAAAGATTTACAACGAATTGTGAACTTTTTCCAAAGGAAGATTAAAATAAATGTCACGATTACAACAAGATGGGCATCATGTAAGGTGAGTGGGAGATACTGGGTAACATTTTCAAAACCACCTAAGTGATTTAGTAGCCATTCCTTTCAAAGTCAATGGGATTTAACACACCTAACTCACTCAAGTGTTTTTGAAAATTTTACCCACTGCCTTTTCTTACAGGCTCCTCCTAAGACATCAGAGAGCAAAACAGATATACTTGTCTCGGTATATATGATCCTGCCTCAGCAGAGGGGGATGGACTCGACAACATTTCGAGGTTCCTCCAAACCCTATGCTGCCACGAAAATGGTGAATTTTCCTCTAATTTTTCTGGTGTAAATCAAGAGTAATGCCATCGACCTTAATGGCCAGCACATTTACTTTGGATTTACATACATGTAACTGGCAACAGAATCTGGGGGATAACTGAGTGGATTGTTCTCCCGAGATAGCTTCACACAAGTCTGCAATAAGGCTCTGCTTCTTCAAAGAGAACCATGCAGGGGGAAGCCATGCACTGTCATTAAGCCTCATTGGCTTCGAAGGGGCTCTGCGCTTGCATGGTTTTTCTCTGCAGGATTGTGAGCGAAAGCAACATGCAGAAATCTCAGTCACTGGAAATTAAATCATACACAAATCCTCCTTTTAGACACAGCTATGTCACTTTGAAGAGCGGATGTAAGTCTTAAAGAGCTTTTGGTCCAGAAACTCAGGTGGTGTAAATCAGCATGACTCCACTGAATTTAATTGAGCTATGCTGGGTTATATTAGCTGTGAATCTAGCCCCACTGTTTTTAAAGTAAACTCAAATATTTATTGCTAATTGTTGAATTATTGTACAAATGTGTGTGGAGAACTGGAAAAAAAAGGTAGAAAACAAGAAATATCAGAATTAGATTCTATATTTCATATAAAATACACATTTGGTTTAAATCATCCAATAGATTTGCATGAACAGCATTCCTACCCTAAGAAATGTTTGTTTTTTGATTGATCAATACTGATCCTGAAATATGCTTATTCATCAAAGTGAAGTTCCAAACTAATCATGTGATAGATTATGCCTTTATAAAAGAGAACCCGGCACATTCACCTTTAGCCTATCCTTCATAATGAGGGACTTAATTCTAGCTCTGACTTTGACCCTTGTGGGTAAGTACCTTATCTATCTGAATAGGTTTCTAGCAGAGAATTTTTTTGAATAAGGCTTAGGAGACTAATTGTTGTTCATTTATAAACATAAACTTCAAAGTTGTATAAATGGACAAGAACACCAGATAGCAAATTCTTCTTTGTCTAGAGGAGGGAAGTTTGGATATATTCAGACCTTAGAATAAAAGTCTATGTTTAAAAATTAATATAGAATTAACTGGAAAGCACTATGCAGTATATACTTCACAGGTTGAGATAAAAATTTGGACAGTAAATCTTTTTTTAAAAATTGTAAAATGATTCTTCTATTTTTCTCTGTATCTTAATGTCAGTATTTTTTTTCTCTTTCAGGGGGGCAGCAACTTAATTATCGTAAGTATTTTTCCTATCAGATGATATAATTGTAGTGTGTGCAACTGAAATATAATCTGAAAGGCATATGAATATTTAATATAGTTTTACAACTGATAATATGCTTCAGAAGTAATACAAAATGAACAAATTGATCTTTGCTATTTGGAACTAAGAATACTAAAATATGTTCTATGGGTTCTCTATAATGTTTACTGGGCATTGTTTCTTTACAGAACCTGATTTCAAAGAAAACAAGGTTTATATATATGATTATGAAAGTATGCTTCTCAGTGGACTTCCAGACAGAGGACTTGCAAGAGCTGGAATAAAAATAAAAAGTAAAGTGGAAATTAGTGGCATTGGGCCAAAACTTTGTCTTATTTGGGTAAGAAAATGTGTCCCATTTGAAATCTGAAATTACCTTCCTACATTACTTTTTTTTTTTTTTTTTTTCAAGCTTGGGGGAAATAATTGTGTTTCATCATATGTTTGGCTTACTGAGGCAGAATGAAAGTAACACTGTTATTCTGTTATGAATTCCCTATATTCTATTCGCACTTTGCCAGGTAATTCTCAGCCCAAGCCAACCTTGGGCTTTAAGGATTTCTTCTGCTTTGTGGTCAGGAAGACAACAGAATGTAATTTCAAATGCATAATAATTTATTACTGGATCAATTCAATTGTTCCCAAATTGTACAACCTAAGATTATTTAATCAACTGATTTTGTAACCAGCAAACATACAGAAATAAACATATTATAGCAGCTGGATGTCATTCAATATTTGGCATAAATATTTTTTCTAGCTGTTTCTTTAGCTTCAGGGGGAAAGTGCCATGTTGTGCTATACTGAGTTTGTATTCATTTATTGTGTGCTGACATTGAAATTTCTGAGTAATTACTAAAGATTTCTGATGATATGAAAATGATTTTGACCTTTAATGTAAGCCTATGTGTGTTTCCAGTGAATGTATTGAAACATACCCCTCTATTGCTCTGGACAGACTCCACTTAGTCTTGTATGTGTATGGAAGAAAAATGATCTTTTTAAAAGCTTTCACTTGGCTAATTGAAAATTATAGATAGGAAAGACTAGTGGCTGTGTCCTTATAAGTGCCTGAAAAGTGCGGGAACTGAAGAAGCTATCTGCGGTTATGCGTTCTTATAGGATATAATGAAAGGCATTTGGAAATTTCTCTCTTGGGTTATGTAATATGACATGATCTTTCACCTATAGGAGAAGTTTCATTTTTATGCTGTTAAATTTAAAGCATGTGATTTTGGAGGAGTGGATGGTACAGGAGATTAATCTTTCACCTTTAGGCCACTGGTTCATATCCACTTCAAGTTAAAATTGATGGTCTCAGACTCGTTCCCTGTAGACAAGTGTCTTCATCACAAAACCATCAGCATAACTCTCACCCATGTTGGCAGTCTCCATTGAGCCCTGGAGACTGAACATATATGGCAGAAGCACACTGAAGGGACAGTGTGTTGGGGGCAGGGAGGTTTACACTGCAACAGGGCTAGAATATGAGGTAGAGAAAGAGAGATCTACAGCCATCTGAACCTCCAACCCCAGGGTTCCCCAGCCAAATGTATGGGGAGGGACAAATCCTCCACTCTGCTCCCTATCCCCCAATACTAACAGTGACTCTAAGAATATCGCAGCAGCCATGTCACTATTAGTTCTTGACCCTTAGCTGTGCTCTGTGATTTCAGTTGGGGGGATGATAGAGAGCACCACCAGACTTAATGCTGCCCCATGCCACATTAACTTGCACCACAATTTACTGCAGGGCTTCCACCAACACTAGAAAGCTACTTAGTGTGGCTCTTCTCTGGCTCATTGTACACAGGCCAACTTTTGAGTCAGACAGATGATCTGAGAATTGGGACAAAGCCTAGTATGTGTGAAGGCATACTCAGCCACTTTTCATGCCTGCAAGTCCCTGTCATGGCTTTTGTCTGAGCTTTTTGCTTCCTAAAATCTTAAGAAGAAAAGTTAATGGAAAAAAGGTAATAGGAAATCTATTTCCATTTCTCTCACAGATTCATTCACTCGAAGCGGCAGAATACAATGGTGTCTGGCCTAGAGATCCGTTCACACGGTCATCTAAACTGACCCAGGCTCTTTCAGCACAACTCAGAAACCCCATCAAATTTGAATACAGCAATGGCCGGGTTGGAACTCTTAAGGCTCCAGATGCTCTCTCAGATGATGGTCTTAATTTCTATCGAGGAATTCTGAATGTACTGGAATTCACCATGAAGAAGTCACAGAATACGTATAACTTACAAGAGGTGAGTACTTCGCTTTGGTAATTATGTTTGTGGTGTAATTTGAATAAGCATACACTTCTGGTTCTTCTGATACATGTATCTGAATTCAGTGTTAAGTGTATATTTACTAGCAACATTTAGACTTAGAAGAAAGTTGTTCATTTATTTTGTACCACTACTGATAGATCTGCACCTTAATGGTACAGAGAAATGTATAGATTTTTAATTTAATTGGTCAAATGATTTCAGGAGTGTATTAACAACATTAGAACCTAAAGAAACATGGTTTGTGTTTCCAGTAAAAGGAAACCACTCTGAAAGTTACAATATTAGTCTACAAAAAATCTGAATAATACATTAAAACAAGCTGAAACCCTCAGCATATTACCAACATTTCAGCTAGAAATAATAGCAATTTGATGTCTCTAAGAAATCATGTATACTTTAATCTCCTTTAGCTCCTGTTTTAGGAGGGCTATAGTACATATGTTGTTGTAAATGGCATTGTCAGTTGTACTTGATGTTCTATTGGAATTTCCACTATAGGATGGATTTTAATACCTTTTTTAAATCACCCCACATTAAAATTCACCACACAGATTGCAATTTATTTAGTTTTGCATGAATATATTTACACTGATGTGGCTGATCTTCATTTGGAGATCAGCAAAACCCTGGATATTAAATTATTTCAAATTCTTTTTATTGAAAATGTAGATCAAAATCACTTTAGTTTAGAAAACTGAAATACTTGATATGAACAGAGTAAGGTTTTGAAATGAGCTTCGGGATCTCATATTTTTCATAATATTTGTCCTACCTGAAGCACCATATTGAGTCCTGACAGTTGTAGCACACGCAGTATTTTGCAATGTCCAGTTTCACATCTTCATTATTTCTAAATGAATTGGTTATATGAGGTAGCCCTGTCGCTAACCTACACATATGGGTTTAGCTACTGAAATCCTGTCTGAATTTTCATTATTTTACTGAGTCATTCACTCATTAATTAACATTGGCATCTTTCCCTGAGGATCTCAAAGTTCTTTACAAGGGAAGATAGGCATGACAGGTCCCAAAATACAGAAGGTGAATCTGAGCTACAGGGTGTGACCCTATATTCCTGTGCATCCTAAACTCCCAGTGAGGTCAATGAGAGTTTGGGGTATTTAAGGAATGCAGAATCAGATGATAAATGACTTGCAAAGGGTCACTTAATTAATGGGCATTTTAACTTTGGTCTGAAAGATCAGGTCCTGTACCACTAAGTCCCTGGAGCAATTGTACACTATCGTTAACAATAATAAGTCAGGAAATTAGCCATTCCCTCCAAAAATGCATTTACTTATCTCCCTTTAACATTAGCAGAAGTCCTGTTCACTGACTGAGGTGAACCAATACTCCTTATACATATAAAATCTTAAAGTAGTATTAAGCATCTGAGTTAAACCTTAAAATGCAAGAACATCCACAGTTAAAGCTCCACTATTCTTAACTAATGTATAATTACTGGTGCTCACATTGTGTGTCAGATTATCTGCTATTCTGCAGCCTCTAATAGAGGAATGTATGAGCTGGAGATTAGGTATAATGGGATTTTTAAGGGCAAAGCATCAGCCACAACTCTGAAATCTCTTGCTTTTAAAGTTTAATTCTGACTGATCAAATTATTTCAGCACATATTTATTAATTTTTTTCCAAATTACACTTCAGATTCCATAGTCCCTAATTGGAAATTGATACAAACCTCCCACTTAGCCAAAATTTTGTCCCACTGAAAGTGGGACTTTTGTCAGTGCTTTCAATGTGTCCCTTTGGCAGTATATACATGTTTTTTAAAAATAGTCAGAGAATAGTAGAGCACCATGTTGAGCATCCAGGAATTCTGCATCAAGAGAAGCATTCTCTGAGAGCTGACTGGTTCTCGTTTTTGGCAGGCTGGGATCGATGGGGTCTGCAATACAACCTATGTGATTAAAGAAGACAAGAAAGCAAATCAAATGTATGTGACAAAATCCAAGGACCTAAGTAGCTGTGATGAGAGAGCTCAGATGCATACTGGTTCTGCATATACTTACCAGTGCCCAGCCTGCAGGGAAGTAAGTAAAATGGATTTATATTTTAACACATTGTGGGGCTGATTCTTCTCTCTCATGCATTGGTTTTGCACCCATTTAACGCCATTGACTTCTGACTTACGCCACTTTAAATGGAGGCAAATCAGGCTTGTTATATCTAATTACCTATATTTGCTTTCTGCATGAAATTCACATGTACTGGCCAATGCAAAGCCTCTGTATCACACTATACCTTCAGAACAGTGGTGCATATGAGACTTGCTGTCTCTACTCAGAACAAAATTTTACCCTCTCAAAAGAATGATCAGTTCCTTAAATTTAAGGAAAGAAAGGTTTATGTTTAAAATTCTTAAGAGTATGAGCAATGGGATTGAACTCCATTATGTAAATATGCAAGCAGAATTCACATAAGATATTAAAGGGAATAATTCAGAGAGTAGCTCTGCCAGCAAATGGGCCATACTGAGGCTATGTCTTCACTGACAGTGGCAAATTCGCCACCGTCAGATCAACCTCTCTGGATCGACTGAGCGGTCAGTGAAGACCCACTCAGTCGATCCAGAAATCGACATATTAAGACCACCTCCTCAAGTAGCGTAGTGCTGCATTGACAGGAACAGCACGCAGTGCAGTGAAGATGGCGTGCAGAAGAGAAGTAGAGAAGTTGACAGGAGTTATGCAATTTTTTTGCGTAGCTTGCGTAACTCCAGTCGACTGCCGCCGAATCTTGGAGGTAAGTGAAGACAAGCCCTGAATGGTATAAGTGGTATTTTCTGACCCTAATATTTATGAATTCTATTCATGGAATTTAAGTTAAATAATATTCTATTTGTCACTTTTTCATTCTGAAGAAAAACAAGTATTCCCGGGCAGCCACTACTTATAATTACAAAATCAAATCTTCACGGGAGGAGGCTTTAATTGTACAAGCGGATGTCCAAGAAGTCCATCAGTTCACACCATTCAATGAGATTACTGGAGGAAATGTTGTAGTAGAAGCAAGGTACTGTACATCTGCGTAACTTATCCAAAATTGCATATCCCTTTAATTCAGTAATTCAGCATGTAAGTAATTCAGTCAAATTCCCTAACTGAAACAAGACCTCTGCATCTACTGCACGTTGACTGGTAATATTTCATTACATAAAGCCTCAAACAGTTAATATAAAAAACAACCTTCACTGTTAGTCATAAATCTGAAACACATGCATCACCATCCAAAGTTTGCTAGCTAAAGTTGGCAATGTCTGATGAGTTTATTTCTCTGGGATATTTGATTTATGCCTTAAAAGCCAAAACAAATGCAATTTGATCTGAAAAAATGCAAACTAATGTACATGTAGTAAAATACTCTGACACACAGTTACTCACTGAAAGGAAGATCTCTGGAAAATCATATCACTGAAAGAGACCCAGGTGGATAGTTCACAAAACCAAACAGCAGTTTGAAATTTGACATATTGCCCGTGCAGTTATGGGTATGGCTGGTTGAAAATTTTCCATCACTACTGCTTATGATGGAAAAATGGATTTTTAACAATGAAACATTATGCTAAAAAGTGTTTGCTGTCTGTGGAAAATTTTGAGTTTATGTCAAAAACATTTTGGCCGAAACCTGAAAGTATTTGGCTGAAAATTTAAACCTTCCAGTTTTCAGGTTTTTTATGAATATTTTTTTCATTTTCAATAAAAGTTTCCGCAGAAACAAATTATTTTATGACCTGCTCTAGTTATGGGTTTTATATACAGAGGCACCATGTCACAGAGTAGGGAAGAGAGAGAGTTCTTTTTATCACTTAGATATATATCACCTCAAGCCAGATCCTAGCTTATGGCAACTGGCATTGCTCCAGTAACTTCAGTGAGGAACTGGCCCCTCCACTATAACAATACCAGAAATATTATGACAGATTGGGAATTCAGAGAACTGCAACAAAAATGAATTAAGGGCTGGAGACTAATTAATTAGTCAAGAGACGCATAAGTGGGTATGATAAGTTGGCTAAAGAGGGGGTAGGATAAGGTATTTTAAGGAACTTTTTCACTCGAAGGACCAGATGTGGGTACAAAATGGGGTGGTGATGATGCCAGGCATTTTATGCAGCTCAGGAAAGGATCAGGCACAATTGCAGACCGGGCGTCAGATCCTAGGTTGTCATAAGTTAGCAGTACTCTCTTAGAGCCAATGGACCTACACCAATTTCCACCCTCTTAGGACCTGGCCCTCTGTCTTCAGGGAAACACAGAACTGCTCCCTTCCTATTCCTCAGGGGTTGTTCGATGCCCCAAAAGGGTGGAAAAGAGACTCAGCAGTGGCTTTGTTCTGTTCCCAGCTCCTATACTCCATGAATTGTCCAGAAGACTTGGCCAACCATATGAGGGGTAGTAAGAGGAGGACATGCAGCCTGGGTCTCCAGGAAACATTTGTCAGATAACTAAAGCTACTTTTAATACATTTTTCTTATAGGTCAGAAGTAAAATATCAAGACATTTAATACACTTGGGGATCAGGTTTTCAAACTGCTCAGTGCTGGCCTAACACTTCTCCCATTGAAGTCAAGGGGAGTTCTATTATTATTTTACCATTTAACCCCACATCTGGGCCATGGCTAAATTACAAGCCTATGGCAGCCTAGTTCCCAGAATAGATCCAGTGTACACTGACAGGCATAGGTGTTCTGCCAATGTAGTGGCACCACTTGCCCCAACAACATCAGCTAATGCCAACAAAGAGTGCTTTTGCTGGCAAGATGCATCTACACTGGGGGATTTATTGGCATAGCTGCATCACTGGATTTTTTCCTCCTCCACATTCCCAGCTGACATTGCTATGCTGATATAAGTTTTAAGTGTGGACCAAGCTTGAATATTCATTCTTCCATATATATTAATATACCATTTTCCCATGTCTTCTGTGCACATATACCTCTTCTACTACATCAGAGCTGAAGGTATATAATAGATTTGGCATGTTCTGGAAGGGATAGAAAAGCCTGTCTGAGTGTACATAACATTATACTTCCTGACCCCAATGCCCTTCTAGTAATATTGTATAACTTTTCTGGAGAGGAAAAATGTCTATTGATTATATAGACCCTACTCGTTTGCTCTTATAGGATTGTCTATAGATGAAAATTTTTTGCAAAGATTTTATGAAATTCTTATAGAAACAGTGCATGGAATGTTTTAAAAGATTCCAAAGTAAACATGCCAATTTTCTATAGAGGTATTAGAGACTATTCGGTACAATCATATTTCTACTGGAATGTTCTCAGATGTTCAGTACAAATGCCTAAAAGTATATTGTCCTAAAGGGCCTATTTAAATGTAATTGGCAGGATAGGAAACATCCCTTTAGCCACAAACATGGCAGAGATAAGAAAAGTTTACAAACACTGCTTTTCATTAACACTTCTTGATGTTGAAGGGTGCTGGTTCAGCTCAGTTTGAAAAACTTCCAAAGGTTTGGATGCTTTTCCAAAGTATCTGAACCTCTTTGCTTGAGAACTCAGGTTAGAAATCTCATGAGAACATTTCATCTTATGAAATCACCAGGACATTCTACTTACAGTTGGGTCAGCAATAATTCAAGAAGAGACTGTAACATTTCTTGGTGTATTTCACTTTTTTCACTTCCATTTGAAACCAGAAAGTGTAGAAGTGTGTAAGAACTCTGAGGAGCCTCTAGAAAAGTTTAAAATTCCATGATGATTTCTGATGAAGAATCAAGCCAGTTATTTGTCTGAACTTCAATACACAAATGTACATATAACACGCATTTCCTGTGATCTTATTTATCAGCTCCCCTCCCCACATACATACTCCTCCTGCCCCAGTTTTCAGTTGTCCTTTAATCCCAAAGGGCAGTAAAGTCTAGCTATGATCCTGAGAGGTTCTGAGTATCGGGAGTTGCCAGTACTCTCAGGATCAGTGCATATGTTTCTGAATAACTTTGCCTTTTGATTACAAAACTCTTTTTTGTAAAAGCACATAATTATATTCAGAGCAGAACTTATCTTTATTTTGCATACTGCATCTCGTGATGTTATTTCACTGGGTTTCTCTAATGCAGGCAGAAGCTGGCACTAAGCGATGTGCAAAAACACTCCCCACAAATCCCATCAATAGAATTCCAGAAACGTGGATCACTTCGGTACCATTTTGGCAGTGAATTGCTTCAGCTTCCCATCCAGTTATTCAAAATAAAAAATTTGAAGAGTCAGGTAAAACTTAACTGCTGGAATCAATATTTTTCTGTATGTTGGTGCCAATGCTGTGCTTGTGGGAAAGGGAACATATCTGATCCTGCTGTATATTTTAATTTTCTTGCAGATATTGGAAAACCTGCAGTATCTGGTAGACCACACGCATGAGCGGGTTCCCAGTGATGCTCCATCAAAATTCCTGCGACTTGTACAGCTTTTCCGGGCAGCAAATGAAGATGACTATCAGTTAATTTGGAAACAGTTTTCTAGCCAGCCTGCGTACAGGTAATAGTAATAGTAACTTTAATTCCTAAAACTGTGACTGAAAATCTAAAATTAATGTGTTCAGCTGCAGATCTGGAAAATGATCATTGTCTTTCCTATTGCAGGCGCTTGATTTTGGATATAATTTCTGCCATATCCACTCATACTGCAATCAGGTTCTTCAGGCATAAAATTGAAAGGCAAGAACTCAGTGATTTGGAGGCAGCTCAGGCAGTGCTAGTGTGCCTGCATTTAAGTACACCAACCCGTGATGTGATAGATGAAGCTGTGGTAGGAAACTTTCAATACTCTCTAATCTTTCTTCACCAATTCTAGCATCCATTGTATTTTACTCCTTTGGCAAGATTGCAAAGGCTTTGAAAATACAAAGGTTTTATATCCTCTAGTGAGGTTGAAAAGAGTTTATTTCCTGACTGTGATGGGAGGGTGGGCGCAATCAAAGGGACATAGATGAAGCCAGAATGAAACAGTTGAATATTCTTAAGTGATGTAGTTTAAATGTTGCAAACTGATTTCTGGAATTCTAGTTAGATCAAGATTGGATTTGTAACTGAGGGACCCCACAAAAACTAGACAGTAAGAAATACATGTTTTGCTTTATCATAACTGATTCTCTCAGGATTGTTGTAAATCAAAGTAACTATTCTGAAGTCAAGAGAATTATGCCAGTGTGGAACTGGTGTAAGAGAGAGTAGAATCAGGCTCATTATACAATTTCATACATATTCTGTGGATCAGATTCTGCCCTCAGAGGCATATACTCATTTCCTCTTAATTTCAGTGAGAGCCATGCCTCTAAGAGCAAAATTTGTTCCTCTATGAATGTCAGCAAAGACCACTTATTAGCATGTTCATCTATAGGGCAGAAAGTGATGGATTCAAGTCTGATGTCAGCATTTGATTTCATGCTAAATATTCCCATCAGTCTGAATTATTGGAAGATATTTAGTAACGGTCTTAGTTTTTTGTCCATAAACAAAGAGCATGCCTAGTTTTAGGAATACTATGTGCCCCTCAGTTCTCAGACAGAGTAAAATTCACTTTCCCGACTTGCGTGATTTTTCACCCTTTGGATTACAAGAACCTAATAACCAAATTAAAATCTGGAATATTATTAAAACAACAAATCTGAAATTTCTCAGGGATAACATGTGATCACTATCTGAAATACAGTAAGTCACTGATCAGCTAAGAAGCCATCCTTTCAGGGAATATCGATTGCTATGCATTGTCTTTTCCTGCATGCAGATTTATATAAAATATACATAAATGCAAAATAAAAATTAAAATATTTCTTGCTAGTGGGTGCTAATGTCTAAATATTTTCTCTCTAGCTCCTCCTGAAAAGGATTCATATGCACTCAGGAACTGTACTTCATAGAATTTCCTATCTTGCCTATGGATCATTGGTTCACAAGTACTGCTCCGTTTCAGACTCCTGCCCTGAGCCAGCTCTCCAGGTACACAGCCTGAATTTCTTTTATTCATCTTTTAATGGAAAAATTGAGATTTAGACAATAAAGGTTGGAAGGACAAAACATATAATTATTGACATTTTCATGGCACCTTCTATCTGAGGATCTCAAAATGCTTTATAGTCATTCATTCATGAAGTCCCATGACACCCTTGTATGGTTCTTATAAATACAACCATGTAAGAGATGTACAAACTAAGGAACACAAAAATTAATTCCTTGGCTAAAGTCATGCAGTGAGTCATTTGTAGCGCTAGGAACAGAACTCAGTAATCTTGACTTCCAGTCGTCTACTTAAACCAATACGTTACACTGCCCACTGACAATAATAATATCTAGTTCTTATACAGCACTTTTCACCAATATATCTTAAAGTGCTTTGCAAAGGTGGCGGTAAGTATCATTTTCCCCATTTTGCAGTTCAGCAAATAGAAGCACAAAGACCTAAAATGACATGTACAAGGACACCCAGCAGGCCAAGGGCAGAGCCAGGAAGGGACCCCAACTGTCCTGAATCCCAGTGTAGCACTCTCTCTCCACTAGTCAACACTGCCTCTCAGCTATTTAAGACAAATGTTATTGGGAGATGGGAAGTTTAAAGCAAAGCAAGTGGTCCAACAGGAAATGTTTTATATTTGGATTTGGCTATTAGTATTATCCTGTAAAAGTTTTGAGTTAGATTAATAGAGCAAAAATGTGATATCTTAAAAAAAAAAAAACAAGTTGCTTTTCAGGCCTATCTGATGTATTGATATTATTCGATGATGTTGTGGCTCTTTTCATTCAGTCTTTATGTGTGCAGTCAGAAGAGGTATCTACAGTGCAAGATTTAGTTCTAGCTACACATTCAAAAATAACAGTAGTTTAGACCACAAGTTCAAATCCCGCCCATTGACTAAAAAAATGTTAGGATTTGCTTGCTTTACAAAGAGCAGTATGAAATAGCCTGGTGGTCTCTCTAGAAGTCCATACTACAAAAAAACTTGCCATCCTAGCTGGCAGAGACCAATAAAAGAGACCAATGACACTAAATACAATTGAAAATAATTTCAATAAGTTATTTGAACAAACTAAAAACACTCAGCATGAACCAAGCCTCAGGTGTGGGTAGACAGTAACATGTCTACAGAACGGAATTGCAACTTAAAGCCTCTTTTCGATTTTTCAGCCACTATATGATTTTGCAGCTGAAGCATCCAGCAGGGCCAATGAAGAAGAAATGATCCTGGCCCTGAAGGCTTTTGGGAATGTAGGACATCCAGCCATCTTAAAGCGCATCATGAAGTTTATGCCAGGATATACACCTGGTGCTTCTGCGCTCCCATCCAGGGTTCAAGGTAATGCAGTGATGGCCCTGAGAAACTTGGCCAAGAGAGACCCACGGCGGGTAAGGAAACAAAGAATCCCTCTTTAACGTGCTATAAACTCAACGTGTTGTTTCTGTTTGTTGCAAGACAGGTGTGGCATGCTATACATGTTTCTAGTTGTTTTCTTTAAATTAATTAATTATTAATGAGTGGGAACCTCCAATTCCTTATGACAGTCACCTTCAGTATTTGAGAATGCATGGAATATCTTCGTATAAGGATAAATTCATTGTTCTGTTGTCAGCATTTCCATTTTAAAATCTTATTTTCCAAAGATACATGAAAGATAAGGTTCTGATCAAAGTGTGTTTAGTGCTATTTCAACATTGATATGAGAGAGAACCCACAAAACAAGATTTTTCCAAAGATTTATATTAAATATAGATTAAGTGTCACATCTAATTGTAAATCAGGACCATATCTTAGATAGATATTGCTATCTCATAGATATTGGAGATTTGAATCCTAATTATGAATCTATAGGTATTGTGTGTGTTTAAGCCATAAATGGAACTTTTATTAAATGTGACTTTTTTCTCTCAGTTAGATTATGATCAGGCAGCCCAAAATAGTCTCTTATTCCACATTTCTGGTTTTACTGCTCTTCTCACCTGAAAACAGTCTTTTTCTAAACCAGAAACCTTATTGTTTTCAAGTTTTATTTATGTTCAAGATTCCTTTTTAATCACTCACTGTGGAATATTGTTCTTTTCTTTTTTCCTTTTTTAAACAAAAAATAAATTATCTGGTTTTAATTAATCGTTATGTTAGCTGAATTCATGCATCCCACTGAGGCATTATCGGAGCTTCTATTATACCCAATTTTTTGTATATGTTGTCTTGATCCCATATATTGGCTCCAGGGTAAGCCACTCCAGATTGGGTTTTTTAAGCAGAAAAATAAGGAAACAGCTGCTCGGCTGCATGCAATATATAAGCACGGGGAAGGGGGGATGTTGAACCATGGTTTCTTCAGAGGAAAAGAAAAAGCTGCTTTGGTGTTTCAAAACAGTACTGTGGCTATGAGTCCTGTCCCCCTGAGCCCAGCATTCCTCATGTGGCCCAGGTAGTTATTTCATTATATACACTATGCACTTCTTGGAAAAACCTAATCTGAAGCATTTTAATGAAACAATGTGATCCTAGGTTTCTAGTTTACTACACACCCAGATTTTTACTAATTGGTCCTACCAAGTGGTCTTTCATTTTATTGCTTAATTTGAAATAGTCCTGTATGTTTGTAAACATTTGCATCCTTGTAGTTATCTTTCTCCTAACATTTACTAATCCACATCACTGAATTATCCTTGGGTCAGTTAGAGCTTGATCCAAAGCCCATTGAAGTGTTTCAAACCAAGCCCTTACACTGCACAGCATAGATGCTATTCAGTACTAAGTATTATACAGACCAGACTATATTTGTTCACATATACCAATGTGCAATTTAATTTGTTGTGTAAACTTGAGGTGGCTGGATGAAAATCTACAAGTACCTAAGTGGAGAAGAGGTTTCTGATAGTATAGGACTACTTAGTCTAGCAGACAAAATAGATCCATTGGTTGGAAGTTAAAGCTAGACCATTCAGACTAGAAATAAAGGCACACGGAGGGTAATTAACCATTGGAAAAACTTACAAGGTAGGTGGTGGATTCTTCATGACTTGAAGTTTTTAGACCAAGACTGACTAGCTTTTTAAAAGAATTGCTTTAGCTCAAACAGAAGCTCTGGGTTTCATGCTAAAAGTATTGGGTGAGGTTCTTTGGCCCCATGTTATGCAGGCGGTCAGACTAGATGGTCATAATGATCCCTTCTCAAATTAAAGTTATGAACTTTGTTGCCACATTACTTTCAAGAATTAAACGGAAAAAATAAAGAATGGATTTTATTTATAACATAAGACTTGTCTACAATTGTGGTAAAGGGGGAGGGGGAAAGATGAATAGTTAGTTGCAAATATTCAAACATACAGTAACTTAAAATTCTATTTATTATTTTCAGATACAAGATATTACCCTTGAGTTGTTCCTAAACCACAAGATTAATCCTGAAATCCGAATGTTCGCTGCCTTTGTTCTGCTTGAAACCAAACCAGATCTTCCTGTCTTGGTGACTTTAGCTAATGCTATGCTAAAAGAACCTAGCATGCAAGTGGCAAGTTTCATATTTACTTCCCTGAGGGCTCTGGGCAGAAGTTCAGCTCCGGATCTCCAAGTCTTGTAAGGCCAATACATGTTATTTCTCCAACAGAAAAAATTGCTGCAAACTGCAGTTGAGATGTTAATATGGTACAATTCATTGAATCTTTCAGGGCTTCTGCCTGCAGAATAGCTATCAAAATACTCAGCCCCAAACTTGACAGACCTGGTTATCGATTCAGCAAAGTTTTCCGCTTTAGTTATTTTAGAGGTAAGACTCCGATTTCTCCATCTAATATTAATCACCTGTACGCTTTGAAACAAAATACATGTAAGTTAAGGGGGGAGGGTGAAATCATACAAGCTATGAAGCCAGGTTTACTCATAGAATCCTGAACTGTTTGTCAGTTGCATATTGTACCTGCAAATTCTTCTATCCTCAGGAATATAACACCACATCTAAGGATCTTCCCTTTAAATGGGTTTATATCCCTGTGTCATTTACGCTGTACACAGTCAACCTAATATAGCTTCCATGACAAGCAAGGAACAATGCAGACATGGGCCAAGTTTTCAAACCATAGTTGAGCACCAAAACTAACATTTAGGTACCTGAATAAAAGTGGTCTGATTCCTAAAAGCGCTGAGCACTCACAACTTCCCTGAATTCAAATGGAGCTGTGAATATTCAACACTTCTGAAAATAGGTGCCCATCTTTAAGCATCCAAGTCTGAAAATGAAAAGATAAAAATATTTGCTTTTCCCATGAACAACTAACTCAACATCCAGAGCTTTGCTTGCACTCTCAAATCCTTAATTCTCCTGTACAATACTCATCCTATGCATTGGATCCTACCGATATCCCATTCCTACCCATGCAAATTGCATGTGCAGATCAAAGGCAGTGTATGGCCATTACTTGTATGAAGAGAGAGGACCAGATAAGAAGACAGATGTTTGCTCAGCCAAACTACAGTCATTTTTATGCAAGTTATATTTTACAATAGTGATTATTTAAGTGGGTCCCCCATTCAAATGACCATGACAACCTCAACAATTTGGCATAAATTGCTGGCAGACTAGGAGGATTATATCTATAAACACTGTCCCTTTGTATATGCCATTTGTGCATAAGAACTCTTGGGTGTTTTTAACACTTTTGTAAACTCATCAGGATATTTAAAACTACTTTTGTAAGAAACCATGAAAAATGAGCCCTTGAACCATTCTAAACCTGCAGTGCCAAATGTAGATGTACTTTTTTATTATTATTATTTTTACAAAGCCTTGGTAGATCTTGTTATTGCTCTGCCTTTATTTCATGGATTTTACATGACCATTTAATCTGCTCTACAATGAAAATAAGTATAGTACATACCACAGTGACCACAGTAATATATGATACATATGCTTGCTACCTTGGAGACACAGAGGGAGACAGAGTGCCTGAAGAAATACAATCACTAATATGTGCTATGTGAACTTTTGTACCTTTTAAAATGCATTCAGGGAAATATACATTTTCCAGTAATAAGCAGATACATGTTTCTAGTTTTAGGCACTAATTTCCTCATCTTGTTTTTGCCTTTAAAATGCAATTTGTGAGCAGACACATTGCAGGACAGAAAGGTGCAATAAGTGTGGGGTGGCTGGTGGGGGTGTTCTGTAGGGGTGGATTCATTTTTTTATGGTTGTGGCCAGTAACTGCAGTAAAATCAGTGAATGCTACTACTTTATCAAATAAATACAGATGTTACGGGTTTGCTGAGACAGTGAATTTAATGTACAAACCTTTCAATTCTGGAGACTGGGGACTGCCTTCTTTTCTCACAAATGCTAATTTTATATTTAGATAACTCAATTGGCTCAAATAGACTCAGTCTGATATTATGTTGGAGTAAGTGAGAGGAGAATTCAGCCCCTCTCTTTCCGATTGGATTTACCACGAGCAGGTCACAGGTGAAAAGCATTCCAGTAACTTCAACCTACAGGAGTTACCATAGTGACCGTAGTAATGCGGCATCTAGTATTATGCTAGATGCAGACAGATGCTCTGAGTACCACAGATGCTTATGGTGGCAAATGCTGAGTTTTTAATTACATCCATTATATGTCCATGGAAAATAACACTATGTGCCAGACTTTGCCACCCCTTATGATGCTGAGTAATACCTTACTCCTTGAGTAATCCCATTGATTTCAGTGGCACTACTCAGGGAGTAAAGTACTACTCAGGAATAAGGATGGCAAGATCTGGAAATAAATACTCTAGAAATTATTACAGAATTAAATGAAACACATTTATTAATATTTTTAGGATTTCTTTTTCAAAAATTGTTTTTTGTCAGCACTGTGTTTTCCATCAGCCTCTCATTCTTCCTCAAGATATGCCATCTAGTCAGAAATATTTAGATGTTGCCATAGCTCTCCAGATATAATAGCTATAGTGCATCATCTGACTGTGGCAACATGATTTTCAATTTGTAAATATTGATAAATATTTCTCAGAACACTAAAAATATTTGATGCTCAAGGTGTATGAGTTACTGACACACACTGATGGAAAATGCCCATGCTCTCTTCAAGTTAATATATTTTGGGGAATCATTTAATAATTTATAAGCAACACTTCTAGTTAAGTGTCAGGAACAATGTTTGAATTAACTACTAGTTTTCATAGCCTAGAATGTAGATAATATTCACCTGTAACATACTGGCTATGTGTCATGTCCCACATCAGTGGCTGATTCATATAAAGGGTGAAAGTCTACTAATGCTACTAGCTCATGAAGCCAGTATGAAGTTGTGAAGATTTGTGTTTCTGATGTAGAAAGTCTCAAAGTCACTTCCTAGTGGGTGGCCCAATGTGGGTTCATTGCACACCAAAATGGCTTCTCTTGGCTGTATTGGGGACAGTGTGAAAATGTTAGCTCCTGCAGTCATAGTTTGTTGCCTCCAGCCCTTTCTCCATTAGATTTCTATGTTATGTAATGGAATTGCAGCAATATGGGATCTCAGTAAAGTTTATGCAACAAATTATATTGCACTGAAACACTTTATGAAGCTCAGGGCTGCACAGGAGTCTAGTTATGTGTAAGAGGGTGAAAGTAACTGTAGTAAAATGTATTTTAGAGGTCAGAGTGCTGTATTGATTTAGTAGTAATATTAGAAAGCCATAAAGGCACACAGTGTTGTTGTTGCCGTGTTGATCCCAGGATATTAGAGATACAAGGTGGGTGAGGTAATATCTTTTATTGGACCAACTTTTGTTGGTGAAGGAGACAAACTTTCAAGCTACACAAAGCTCTTCAGGTCTGAAGGCCAGCTCTGTGTAGCTCAAAATCTTCACCAACAGAAGTTGATCCAATAAACAATATTACCTCACCCACCTTGTTTCTCTACTACATGTACACAGTGCTTTTCAAACATACAAAAAGATGACATCAGTGCCACAGAAGACGTATATTCTGAATACTGATAAGGTTACATAGTTGTGAAACAAATTATATTCCTGGCTGATCCTTCCATTTTAGCTAAATTATTCATGGGAATTTAACCACACTCCTTTCCTTAAAGTTAATGAAAGGGAGAGGGGAGAGCCTAAGTCCTCCATCAGAAATATAGTTCCTAATGTCCATATAACTCACTTCTGCAACATCACTAAAGTTATAGGGCTGGATCCAAGGAGGTATAGCAGGGATGCCCAGCTGTGTGCTATGCTGATTCTCATGTGTGGTTTTAGGCTTCAGCAGCAACAAGACTAAGTTTTCTTAGAGGAACCTTGAGGCTGCTTTCAGACAACACCGGGAGACTGGACTGTACAAAGCTGCTCCAAGATCAAGGGAGTGCAAAGATGAGTTTTAAATCATCTTAGCCCAGCATCATCTGACATGTGTTCTGTGCAGGTTAACCATACCCTAGGATCACTGTGTATGATAAACCTAAAGAACAGGAAATACATATAAATTACATGGCTCTGTATTTACTTGATCGTTAACAATTACTGAGTAATGAGTGCAACTTCATATAAGGAGTTATAACATTTATAACTAGATGTGTTTAACTGCCTTAGAGTAATTTGGGAAATACATCTTCACCTCACCATCTGTCCTTATAGGACATCTATATCACTTTCCCTGAACAGTTAGCAAAGGATAGCAAATCTGTTTCAATTCCAGATCCCCTTGGTCAAGTTACATTGAATGATGTCTTGTAAGTGCATCTCATAAGCCAATATTACAGAATCTGACCGGATGTAAATGATATAGCATAAGCAATTGAAAAAAAAAATAGCCTAATTGCTATGCAACAAGCAGGGGAGTTGTAATTTTGTCCATTAATAGTTCATATATGCAGAATATTCTGTTTATGACAGTTTTATTACATCAGTTTTATGACTGGGATTTTTGGCCTCTCTCATGCTGTATTGCTCATTTCATGCAATTAGTAAATTAATACTGTCTGCACTTGGTGGTTTTAAAAACTAACTGAGCTTGCGTTTTACTGTATATTTTCCTTTCTCCTTAGAGTCTCTTATGACTGGAATTGCAGCCCAATTTGTGGCACTGAATAATGTAGGCAGCATATTCCCATTAATTACAGTGTCCAAATCCAGGGCTCATTTCGTTGGACGCATTGCTGAACCCTTGGAGGTAAATGGGCGTTCCCACAATTTTTCTCTGATTAGTATCACAATGTTTTTATTCCCTCACATACTCCTTTTTTCCCTTATGTTTTACTTCTCTACACAGGTGGGTCTGGCAACTCAAAAACTGCAGGAGCTATTAGCAAAAAGAAACCTACCTGACAGTGATTCTGACAGTGCATTTGATGTGAGGGAAGTTCTGAAAACGGTATGTTCACAGGAAAAAATGCAGTTAGGGGTTAATGCTAGCAATGCTACGAACATTCTAACAAACTTCTTCTTGTCACACAGCTCTCTGACTGGAAGGCACTGCCTAGTGATAAACCTTTGGCATCAGGCTACATGAAGATGTTTGGGCAAGAAATTCTCTTTGGTGAACTTGATAAGAATTCCATCCAAACTCTATTGCAGGTAGCTCTTTGATAGCACCATCAGACACATGATCAAAAGGCTTAAATACTGTTTCTCTTTTTCTCTTTCTCCTTTTTTTTTTTTTTTTTTTTTTTTTTTTTAATAACGTTACACTCAAGATGTTTTGCTGTAAGGATTTGATCATGTACAATAAGTTCAAACTTTGATCAACAGTAGTTATTATCACTGCTGGCAGACTTTCTCCTGGAGCATAATTTGTGGCATGGACTGTGATATTCAAGTTCTACTTATTTAAACAGGGCAAAATTATAATTGCAGGCATTGTATGGACCAGAAGAAAAAATTCCCTCAATAAAGAAACTCATAAATAATCTTCAAAGTGGTGTAGGGACCCAGTGGTCGAAAGCTTTGTTGTCTGCAGAAGTCCGTCACATTGTGCCTACGTGTATTGGATTCCCAATGGAGACAAGCTTGTATCATGCTTCTTTCACAAATGTTGCAGGAAATGGTAAGGCAAATTGAAAATCTAGTGGTATGCAGGACTGAAAGATGCTTTTTACACAGATTCATATTCTTTTTTTTCTTTATAATAGTTCAAACACAGATTTCACCAACTCCAAGTTCCGATTTCAGACTGGCTGACTTACTTAATGCCAATATTAAAGTGCGATCTAAGGTGACCCTAAGGTAACATTTAGTATAAAATTAAATCATCATATTTTCAAATGCACAGGACAGTTGTAAATATCTGTCAGCTGTTTACTGTAGGCATGTAACTTCACCATGTCATTCTAATTTTTCAGCATGGTCAAGGACATGATCTTTGTAATGGGAATTAATACACATCTATTCCAAGCTGGATTGGAAGCACATGCTAAAGCGAATGTAAATCTCCCTCTGAATGTTGCTGCTACTGTGAATATTAAGGATAAGAATTTCAAATTTGAAGTCCCACCTTGCAGCCAGGAAACTGATGTCATTACTCTAAGGTAAGCTGCCTCAGTTTTATGACTGGGATTTCTGAACTTTCTCATATCATGTTGTATCAGTCATATTATGATGCTTCTGATGATAATGGCATAATTTGTTTATTATAGACTGAATGCATAATTTATTTATTATAGACTGAATGCCTTGAATCAAAATTATGCTTAAATAAATGCCATGTCTCTCCAGTGGTCTTCACTTGCTTTTCTCTTTCAAATCACTTTTAGGCACAAACTGTTTATAACATTCATTGAATCGTTTTTTCTCTCAAATAACTACACCATATATATGTATTAAAACGTTTGCATTTGAAAGCACTAGGTTAATTTCAGCAGAATGAACCCCATCAATTGCTAACCACACACACACGCGCATGCACACACACACACACACACACACACACACACATTTAGTGTTTTAAAATTGTACAGCATTCGGCATTTTGTATGTTTTTATCTGATTTTCCTGTGGTGGACATTTGATCTTCTTGCCAGATAGGCCTACTTGATTTACTATCATTGCATGAAACTGCAAAACACTCTGGAAAACTATTCCAGCCAGATGCCAAAGAAGCAAAAACAGATGAAAATACAAGCACAGAGAGGGGCAGGGGAATAAAAAGAGAGTGTCCATGGAATCAAAGCAGTAGACCAAAGCTTAGGAAAATCTTCACACACAAAAAACACAGAAAGCCAAGCTGAAAATTCATCAGAGAGGAAAAAATGCCACCAACAGAAATCTACTGTTATTCAATGCCCAGAAATATTAACAAGTTTCTATTCCAGGAGTATGGCAGCAAAAAAATAAATAAATAAATAAAAATCAATGCTTGACGCATCTGAAGCTAGCTTTCATGGTTGCTGGCTCCTGGAAGCTCTGCAGACCTCTTCAGATTAGCATCTGTGAAAGCTGATTATTATTCACCCTTAAACTCCCCTCTCCCTACTGTGATTGCAAACTGTCTTATTATACGTTCCGTATTACACCCTCCTCCAATGATGAATCCTTTACTCTGTCAGGAGTGATCATAATCAGGTTCTCCACAGTGACTTTGGGGGCTCCAGTGAACATGCTCAAGAAGCATTCCAGATCCTCAAACAAGTTCTTCCACAGTTGACAAAGCATCAGTCATCTGTGCAAGTGCGTCAAAGGGGCCATGGCCCAAAGTTGTTTGTTTGGTCTCTTGCGTGGACCACATGTCCATTCCTGAGATCAGCTAGGAAAGGACATTTATGCCAACCACACTCACTAGCTCCCAGTGTTGGACTGATTAAAGGGAATACTAAGGAAATAAATAATAATAATGAATATTAATAATGCTGAGAATTTACATGGAGCTTCAGATTGTATTACAGATTTTAACTAATGAATCCTTACAACGCTCCTGCAAAGTAAGGAAAAGTTATATTCCCTGTCTGCCAGAAAGGGACCCTGAGACACAGAAACGTTAAATGACTTGTTCAAGGTCAAAAAGTGAGCTAGCATTAGAACTGTAGGATTAGAACGCAGGACTCCGCCTTCCTGTTCAAACCACTTTCCCTTGCTCACCCCTAAGAATCATCATATGTAAGTGAAATATCACTTGAAATTGTCTTAGGTAGAAATAATGCCTAATCAAACACATGAACAAATGGTCTAGACTCTAACAAAGATGAGCAAAGTTTTAGCATCACCAATTTTTCTTATGCTTATAAAAGCATTTCAAAACTATGTTACAAAACAAATGAGTAATAGCATATTGCACTCAGATTGAAACAGCAATAAGCACATGTGCAGATAAGGAGAATGACTAGAGAACAAAACACTGAACCAGGTCACCAACGTATTCCTGGGACCAGCTAAGTAAAATCTTAAATGTAAGAGGAAAATATTAAGTCAATATATGGAGAATCAGCAGGAAACCTTAATGTAATATGGATTTGTTTTGCAGGATCTATTGAATAGTTCAGTGTTTTCAGTCAAGGTATAAGAAATCTATTGGACTCAATGTTTGGAAATGTTCTGACACTGTTTACCTAGTTAGCTTTCTATCCTCTGTTAAAGAAATCACTGGGAATAGTTCTAGAAGGGAAGCTGTGAAGTTGGAGTTGTTTGCTCTTTAGAGGGGTTTCTGAGCAGCCTTCATAATGACACTATATTTTACAATATGGAACTTTGATGTGGCCTTTATGGACTCCACAGTCAGTGAGGTACCTAGGACTAAAAGAGACATTGAGCGGCCACCTAGTCCAGTCAACTGCCCTGAGAGCTTACAGTGACATTACAGAGAGTGAGAAGATAGTTGGCTGCATGGGGAAGCTAACATTACTATCTTTTGGCACCCATGCTATGAGAGTAACCAGTGGGGAGGTAACAGAGTAAAATCTGATTCAATATTATCTAGTCTGGTATATGATATCTGTGAGAATGATGTGAGGCATGAATCTCGAGCAGCAAATAAAAACCCAGACGAGAAATCACTGACTTTTGAAGTGCTGATCATCATGACACTAAATCCCCAAGACAAGACAGCACATATAGGACTCAAACTCCCTTTCCAACACATATCACAACTACCCATTAATAATATTACATGAAAAATACAAAGCATATGTTTAGTTAAACTAAATTTCAAAAACAATACAAACCCTAGGTATTTTTAAAAGGTACTTTTTCACACACTTATTGGGTTTTGCATATTTATTGGTATTATATTCAGTTTGCTAACAGATGGCCACTTAAAACATATCTTTTCTTACAACATTTTCAGGAAGAAATGTAAATAAGCTGAGGGGAAAATCAGAGCCTTGTGATTAAAGTATATATATATGGAGAGATGCCAGAGAATGCACTATACTCTTTGAAAATGTATCTCATATTCATAATGATACGCTATTGAAATAGATACATTCACCTGAATAGTGCTTGTATCCCAGTTTTAAAAAAATTGTAGGTTGGCCTGGCAGAAATTGCTTCACAGGAGACTCTTATAAATAAGATTAATGACAAAATTGCAGAATTTTATGTGATATGGGATAATTTCACTCTCATAGAAAGGACCTGTGCAGTGTGCAGTACATGACATTGCCAGGGAGATGTGGGGTGCGTGTGTGGGAGGGAAGTGCCCTGTTCAAGACTTTATTTTTGTAGCGCTCTTGTGCCAGATTCTGAATTCATTTTCCTTGGTTTTAATTCTGTGGATTTCAGTGGAGGTACTTTGGCTTTTCACTGGTGCATATGAGATCAGAATTTGACTATAGGGTTGTTACTTGCAGATCATGTATGTAGTTCTTAGCGGTAGTTTAATAGACTAGTTTTAAAAGGAATAAAGAATTTTTTTTTAAATAATGAAACATATTCATAAATAGCACTTATTTTATGTTAAATACTTAGGACAACACTCACCTCTGACATAAACTGGCCCAGTTCAACGGAACTGCCGCCCCCACCAAAACGCACGCTCACACCCACACACATGCCTGCATTGAATTGGGTTGATATTATATCACAGATAAATGAACAGCTTCTTCTCTTATCCAAAAAATACACTAATACGTATATTGGAAAATCTGCCTTTTATTTTCTCCCTTGTGTGGGGATCACAGAGAACAGACTCTTTCATACCATCGCTTTAGGCCCTCTTTGTAAATGTTTCTCTTGCAGCCTATTTTTACTGTGCTGTGTGATTCTGCAGACATTGACATGTGTCACCTCTGATGCAGCTACATTGTCAGCTCTCTGAGCACAACGGGGAGGAATTGATCCGCCGCTTTCATTAGATGGCGGGAGTAGACTATTGGCATAAAAAAATAATACTTAAAAAAAAAGGGGGGGGGGGGAATAGAAGAGCTTTGTGCCTGGAGACCCAGCCTGCTGTTTGATGGTCATTTAAATTATTGAATGGGACTGAAATAAAAGCCATTTGCTTTTTTCTTTGTCTCCCTTACCTAGATGAGCCATCTGAAATGCATGTTGATTTGTGTTTTCTTTTATCCACTCAGCTTGTTAGGAAGAATATTTCACTTCAGATTCCATTCTTCAAGGTTCTACTCACGCTCAGCATGGAGCGTTGCTGTCATGTCCTTATCTAAAACGAGAGAGCAGGAAATGCAAACAAAGCCCCCCTGGGTGACACGTGTTTTATTGAGGTGTCCCACATGAAGTGCAATTGTGTGCTTTACAGCGCACGCAGCATGGCAAAAGTCTTCAAGAGGAAGAGAGCACCATCAAATGAATACAAATTCACCTTTCAAATAGATAGAGCGGGAGCTCTCAGACTTTCGCACTGTGTGGACCTCATTATAATAGAGATCATCTCATAGGCCATCTCCCCATTCGCGGTCAGACAGGCCACCTCCTCTCATTCACAATCCCATAACAGCCCTGTGGTAGCTACAGCAATTGCTGACATGAAAAAGAAACATTAGGAAGGTACAGAAGGTATTTTTAGTTGCATTTTAATGCTATCAAGCAACTGGAAAATAAAGAGCAAGCACAGAGGTGAGATCCTCATCTCTGCCCATGCCTCTTTACACCAGGTAAAATGGCTGGAGAGATGTAAAGGGACCTTAAAAGCCCTACATCTGGCTGGAGGAGGATTCTTCAGGCCCGGGAGCAGCCCAGGATCAGGAAGGCACAAAGGGGGCTTAAAGCCACCTCAGCCCCCGCCCCCCTCATTCTGAGCCTCTTAGATGTGCAATACAGAATCTCAGCCCATATTACTAGTACCAGATCCAAATGCTCTTGAACCACCAGCAATCCATAGACCACATCTTAGGAATCTCTGAACTGAATATTACTATGTAAATAAAGCTCTGAACATTCCTGGTCTGGGAAAAGCTGTGATTCTAGCAATAGTGCAGTTACAGCAAGTTGGAGATGTCTTACTCAGGTGACCCTCAGTGCCTCTCTTCAATGGCATTTTTAATACACGACACAGAAGAATCGCCATTTCATGGCCTACTTTTCCTGGTGTTTATTATTTTTAATAATAAAAAAGAGTGAAAGAAGTAACAGTTTAGAAACTAGCATCCCAAGTTTTAGTCTTTTCTAGGCTATGTAAAATTTTGAAAATTAAAAAGAAGGCTGTAATTTCCAAACACGAGAGCCAAAAATTAAGCAATTAAATCCATAGGTAGGCACCAACCTTAAGTGGTCTCATTTTTCAGTGTGCTTACATGCACAGATCCCATTGACTTCAGTGATTGTTGAAGGCAGGTGTGCGGCCTCTCTGAAAATCAAGCCACGTATTCAAGAACCTAAATATGAACAGAGGGACCTACATTTTTGCACCCAACTTTGAAAATGCCGGTCTATGTTTTTGTGCAGCTTTTGTAGGGCTTTAAAAATCTCACTAGCAGGATGGCTGGTGTAAATATCTGTGAAGGATGTTTGTTGCTTAGTACATGCCACAAAACATAATTCAGATCTTTTCTTCAGAAGATACAGAATTCCACCTAATGTTTATTCTGCAGGTCTCAGACATATGCTGTTACACGAAATCTTGAAGATTCAGCTGCCACTAAGATGACTCCAGTTCTTCTACCTGAGGCAGTGCCTGACATAATGAAGCTGTCCTTCAATTCAGATTCCGCGTCAGGCGAGAGTGCTAAAATAAGGGTAACACATATTGGATTTTGAATACTCCTTTTGTTTTTTGATCAGCGTAAGATTATCTACTTTATCCATAAGAGAATTTGTATTAATGATTTCTGGCCAGTGTTATTTTTTTCAAAATGAGTCAAGTACAATGTAGGGGCAGAAATAGTCCAATAGTAGTACTATAACAAATATCTGGAATTTAATCACAGTGTCAGGCTAAAATAATTGTTTTTAGAAACTATAATATTGTCTTGAGTAATTAATTTTAGCAGTTTTCTACAGGAAAGGCCCACAGTTCTTTAAATGCATTGTAATTGTCATGCAGCACTCTTATTTAATTCAAGGTAAATTAACAGAGGGTTACAAAAAGTTCCATGAGGCTGTTGGATTATTCAAGAGCTGGAACTGAAATGTAATGTTGAGGAATGGGGCATTTCTGATTCAGGGATGAATGTCAGTTTTTGTGTCAAGTCAAATGACTGAATAAATTCCATTCTGGGGACACAGTTTTCAATAAGAGCTTCCTATTCCAGTGTCTTCATGATGCTCTAATTACGTAAAGGAGACACAATGGCCTTGTGGAGAATTCCTCTAGTGCAAGAAAACAGGGAATGGTGTACGCAACACTGTACTGTACCCCTCACAGCCCCCGCTAGAGAGATATGCTGGCAGTGGAGTCATGGGTGGGATGGGGATCAAAAGAGGAGTGGCCATAGTGTTTTGCTGTGGAGAAGCCGTTAGGCAATTATGAGGAGGCTGCTATATGGTAGAGCAGCCCCCGTGGCACTGAGATATGCTGAATCCACCTAGTCTGTGCCTCTCTGCTGCATCTGATGAGAGCTGCAGCACAGAATCTGGCCCTGACTGTTGAACTGACGCCAAATGAACAGCAACTAAATGACCACCCTAACTTGAAAAATTCCCAACATAGTTAGAATTTACCTACAAAAGAAAGCGCTACCGTTACAAGCTCTATTTTTAGAGTATGCCTCTGACAACTTAGGAACCTTGTCAGGCAGGCCACAAAAATGTGAAGTATTTACTCATTTCTGAAAAAAATAAAATTGGTTGTAAACCTTTTACTACATTTAAAGAGGCACTGTGCACCTGGCTGGTGGAAACTCATGGTTTTGTCTCTTTAGCTGTTAGCTTGATTGCTCAGGAAAACCATAAATCTCATTGCATAGATTTAGTTCCAACCTCTTAAATGTAGTTTAGTGAGTCCTTTGGAACCGTTGTTTGCCATATATGGAATGCTTATGGGAAGCACGTTCTAATGTTATCCACTTTGACCATGAAGGAGATCTTTGTGGCTTTTTTAGCTAATGAAACCTGTAGTCCTTACTAGGCCCTTTCAAGACAAAAGCCCCATTGACTTGAGACTCCAAAATTTGGCTCCATATGTTTGGTGAAGGGCAGAATTTCGTATTATTCCTTTCTTTTTGTCTAGAACTTTTACAATAATTACAGTATTACTGAGATATTGGAAGTCAATGAACACAGCTTGACTCACTGAGCAAACAAAGCAAAATAAAATTATTGGGCAAAACTCCATTTTCCAGTCTTAAATCCTAATGCCTCGTCCCCTAAACATGAGATGACCAACTTGTCTAGCTGACAACAGGGTTGTTCCATGTCAGACTCCCAGAATCTCAAGCAAATCAATTAACTACCTCTACAAAATATCCAGAAATCTATTCTTAAAGCAGGAGGTTTAACAGTTTGATTATATTATTTTTTATTATCAGCATCAGTATCACAGAATCTAACACTGACATGTATTTATTACACAATAGGATAGACTGTCTTCAGAAATCATTTCAAAAGGAAACACCTATTCAGCTGGACCATCATCCCACCAGAAAGTACCATCTGTTCGTTCCATATGCTTCAATGCAAGTACATTTGGAGTTGAAATTTGTGCAGAAAGGAAAAGTGTACATGCTGCATTTATCAGAAATGCTCCTCTCTATTATCTGGTCGGGGAGCATGCTTTTAAACTTACCTACAAACCAGGTAAATATATACCATGAATAGTCTGGAGATAAATTAATAAATATTTATTTTCCCATCTTTGGTACTTACCTGGTGCACATTACCATAGTATCTACACCTTACAATCTTTAATATATTGATTATCACAACACCGAGAGAGACTAAATGACTAGCCCAAAGTCATACAAAAAGTCTGTGGCAGAGGAAGGTATTAAACAAAGGTTTCACAAGTCCCAGGCTAATGGCCTAAACTCTGGACCATCCTTCAAATGTCCAGAGGCAAGCACAATATCTAATCAATTAATATATAAACACAGAAATGCAGAGTTAATTTGTCAAGACAGATATGGTAAAAAAAGGTGTCATTCTTTGATCAGAGCTGTTGCCAAATAAGGTGCTGCCAATAATCTCTGGTCAAATAAAGCAATTCATTCTAGTGAGCTGGATCTGCTGACTGGATTATCTGCAGTCTGCTCAAAACTGTGGAAAAGGTATGTTAGTTAAATTTGCATGACACACTCCCAAAGTCACTAAATACTGGAGATAGCCATTTTCAGCAAATGCAAATATAACTGAAAAGAAAATGGTGCTTTACCTCCCGCATACAATATAAAAGCAGAAATTGGCATATTCTGAGCTATGGCACTCTTCTACTGCTATTAATAACAATAACCAGTAACAGTGATATTAATTGCCATGTAATGTCAGTCCATATAGGGTCGTCAGTTGAGAAAATACAAGTCACAATTCAAGCAGGTGCTCAGGCTGCTGCAAAAATGGTGCGTTTAGTAACATTTGAAGATACAGAAACAGAACGAATATCCGGCAAAGAGGCAGTGAAAAAACTGAAGAAAATCCTAGAGGATCCCACAGTCCAGATCCAGGTACTTATGGGGGATAATATATACATACTTGGTACACTAGATTTGTGGGGGACAATATACACATACTTGGTACTCTCTTAATAGTAAATAAAGTGACAATAACAAGGCAAACTTAGTACCTTAGTATAGGAAATAACATGATACAGTATTAACTTCAGTCATGCCTAAGTGTATGCACCACAGCTTCTACGCATATTCATCTAAATGTATTGGTTTAGAGCACCATCCCATGTGATCATCACTGAAGTATGTTATAAACAGAGATGAAATCTCATCAAGGGTCCTAGTTGGGGGAAAGATCTTGCTTTCTGGATGACAACAGAGAGACTTCTTTCTCACAGCAGATCATTTTACTTAAAAACTTCTGCAAGTGAATAGAATAATAATTGTCTTGCTCTGCTCATATCTTCTACTAGGGAAAATCAGTCAGTGTCAGGAAAGACCGAAGATCATCGTCCAGCTCTAGCAGCAGCAGCAGTAGCTCTAGCAGCAGCAGCAACAGTAGCGCCAGCAGCTCCAGCAGCCAGTCCAGCAGTGATTCTCAGCGCAAAGCCACAAAGGCAGGTGACCAGATAAATCTGAAGAAGAAAGATGCATCTTCATTTGACTATTCAGTGGGCCCATCAAGCAAGAAACAGCAGCATAAGGAACACGAGCAGAAAGCATCCCGCAGCAAAGGGCATTCTAAAACCAAAGAAAAGAAGTCATCTCCATTTGGGAAAAGCAGTAGTAGCAGCAGCAGTAGTAGTAGTAGTAGTAGCAGCAGCAGCAGCAGCAGCAGCAGCAGCAAAAAACCTGTTGGAGGAAGACATACACCTAAGACACACTCTGTGAAGCCACCAGGTGCACGTGTGGTTAGTGCTGATAAAGAGAGAGGTTTTCATCAGAAGGAACATTCCAAGGCTGCACGTAAACAGCAGAGCAGCTCTAGTAGCAGCAGCAGCAGCAGTGAAGCCACCTCTAGCCGACCCAGCAGCAGCAGCAGCAGCAGTAGCAGTAGCAGCAGCAG
This sequence comes from Emydura macquarii macquarii, assembly GCF_026122565.2. Classification (NCBI taxonomy): domain Eukaryota; kingdom Metazoa; phylum Chordata; order Testudines; family Chelidae; genus Emydura; species Emydura macquarii. The sequence continues at coordinate 16,679,671 of NW_027130617.1, forward strand.
CAGCAGTGATGCTGCTGATACAGCTCGTCATGATGCCAAGAAACGTCCCACGGAGTCATGGAAAACTGGTAGAAAAGACGAGAGGAAACAGGCCACGTCTCAATACACCAGTCGCAGCAGTTCGGACTCATCTGTAGACTGGGTAACCGTTTTCAATGTATCATTCTTGAATGTGATATGATCCTGGTTGAATCATTGCAGGCAATAATTTGTGTTGGAATTTTGCAGGAAAAGCACCTTCCAGAAATCTACCGACTCCGCTTCATGTCCCATTTGGTAGGTCCAATATTTAAGTGTATACTTTAATGATTATTAAGAACTGAAGCAGATATTATTGCAAACCCAAATGGCTTCATACCAGGAAGATTGACCATAGATGCTGATTTTGCACTGAGGCAGCTAGTGAGAAAAATTCAGAAAGAAAAGGAAAAATATTGATATAGTGTCCACTGATCTTTACCCAACTATCCAGGGAAGTCATCTGGAAATGTATGAAGGAGAAAATGATACCAGAACTTTATGTGCTGCTTGTTGAAGCCATGTATGTAGGCACAATGTCAACAGTCAGAACTTCCTATTGGTGAAACTGAAGAACTATCAGTAAACGTGGGAGTGCATCAGGGATCAGCATTGAGTCCATCCTTGTTTATCCTCATCCTGGATACCCTCACAAGGAGCATACTAAAAAAGGAGGCACCTTGGTGCATGTTGTTTCTAGATTATATCATTCTACACAGTGAGGAGAAAGATAGTCTAGCAGAGAATCTTTATAAATGGAGAGATGTGTAGGAGAGACATGGGTTCCAAATAAGCAGAGGAAAGACAGAGTATATGAGGTGTAATTTTAGTACTATGAACACTGAAGAATTATCCTTGCAACTAGATAGACAGATACCAAAACCACAAAATTTCAAGTATCTGGGTTCCAGAAAATGAGGAAATGGAGTATGAAATTAAAGCTAGGATAATAAATGCCTGACTCAAATGGAGATAGATAAATGGTGTAATATGTGATGGGAAGACACCAGTAAGATTGAAAGGGGAAGTCTGTAAAACCCTGGTCCATCCAATGTTAATGTACCTCACTGAGGGTTGAGTATCAAAGATGAGCAAATTATCTGTTCCACAGAAAAATGTGAATGTTGAAGTGGATGAGTGGTGTAAGAAAGAAAGATCACATGAGGAATGTGTATGTTTGAGACATTTTCAAAGTAACTCCCATAAATTAGAAAAATAAGAGTGTAGGCTCAGTTGGTTTAATCATGTAAAGGACAGCCTTGACAACTGTACAAATTAGAGAGTCCAACAGATGCAGACTGAAGGAAAGAGACAGAAAGGCTGACTCAAGGAGAAGTTGTGGGCTGTCATAAAGGAAGACATGTTAGTATGTGATGTGATAGAGGATATAGCATTGAACAGAGCACTTTGGAGGGAGAGGACCTGTAGCGCATACTTCAATGTATGGCATTAAAGCAAGGAAGAAGCAGATGACATTAATGATCATTCCACTTAATATGAGTTATTGTGAAGATGGGAGGAGAAAATTGACTTTTATGTTCATTCTATATAGACATTCTGAAGAGTGAGTGACCCCAATTAATTTCATATCCAGTGTCAGAATGTAAAGAATACTATGGTGTCATCTAGAGCAGCCATAATGAACTGATTTTATCATAATCATTTTTATGATTGATAATATTATTATTATTATACCTGCATATGGCTGTAGCACCTAGAAGCCTCAACAAGATCAAGGCTCTTCTGAGCTAGGTGCTGTACAACCGTATAGTAAATAACAAGTAGGCATGGGGTATGGGGGAAGAAAGGGGTAACAAACTAATAAGATATTTTAGCACAGACTAGCTATGTGCAGAATTCTCAGATAATCAGTAGCAGTCTTAAGAGCTTGCCACCTGCCTAGATGTTATCAGAAGGCAGATTCTGCGTGCATCACAGCAGAAGTGCGTTTTAAGGAGGTATTTAAAGGAGGAGGAGGATAATGTGGTGCCTCTATGGAGTCTTCCTGGGAAGATCTTGTTATTAGGACTGGTCACAAAATAGGAAAGTGTTTTGTGAAATTTGTAATGAAAAAATCCTCCCTTCTTTTATAAAAATGTTTCAACCAGCTCTAGTTTTATGATGATATGTTGCACTGCAGTATTATCCTACAGTCTTTTACCTATTTCTGTTTTACAGAATCCAAATCAGGCGTCAAGCAGCTCATCATCACCGTCATCTTCATCCTCTCAGTCAGGCAGCAGCAGCAGCAGCAGCAGCTCCAAAGAGAGTAGCAGCAGCAGCAGCAGCAGCAGGAACAGTAGCAGCAGCAGCAGTAGTAGCAGCAGCAGGAACAGTAGCAGCAGCAGCAGTAGTAGCAGCAGCAGCAGGAACAGTAGCAGCAGCAGCAGTAGCAGCAGCAGCAGCAGCAGCAGTGATTCTAGCTTTGCACATGAGGTGAAATTTTGTCTTTGCCTGGGAATTAAAGATGGCAAAAAGGGATTGTTGACCTTGCCTGCACCTCTAGTCATTAACTCCAATGAGTCATTGATCCCAAGAAAATGCCCTGCCTGCAGATCTTTCTTTTACAAGCTGAAAACCAGAAATGATTTCCTTCCTGTGAAAAATTTTGACAAGGATTTTTAAAGTTCCTTTTTTTTTGCCTACATTTTTCTTCAGGGTTTTTTTGTTTTTTTTTTTTTTTTTTTTTTTTGCCAGGGAGGGACGGGGGTGCAGTTTTCAGAAATAAAAAGCTTTTGGGTCAAAGAAAAAAAATTCATGTTTGGTGGCTAGGAATGGAAAGATTTTCAATTTTTTTAATGAAAACTCCAAAATAGATTTTTTTTGTGTGTGTGAAAAATTCCATTTCATTGAAAAAGTATTTTCCATCCAAAAATGTTTTGACAAAAAAATTTCAACCAACTCTCCTGAAAACGCAACTTAACCATGTGGCCTATATAATTAATAATTTCATCCAGAACTATGGAAAACAACCACATGTACATTTCAGTGTTAAATTCTAGTCTTGCAATGCTTACTCCCAAGAGTAGAGCCACTGAAGTCATTGGTGTAAGTCCAGTGTAACAGAGATCAAAATCTGGCCACGTGCTCTGTAAAACAGATCCATTACTTGTAGGGAGAATCAAACATCTTCTTAAGCACCAGTTAGCTCACTAACTGGTCACACTCCTTAATTTTAGTACATGTTTGGGATTCTGAATCCATTCCAAGTAAATGTATCTTAGTAATACGACACCAACCTGGCCTAACAACATAGTGAAATATCTAAAGGATTCATAATATTGTATGAATACTCTAGTTCAGTGGTTCCCAACCTGTCACCCGGGGGCCAAAAGTGGCCCGTAGGGGCTTTCAAAGTGGCCTGCGGCTCCCCTCCTGCTGGCTGCAGAAGGGAGCCGCTGCTTAAGGACCCAGGCAGAGCGTGTTTCCACAGGGCTAAAAGACCAGTGCAGGCTTCTTGTTACAGCCAAGGGGATGGGAGATCAGTGCTCCTCTCCCCCTGGCTGTAGCAGGGAGCACGGTAAAACACTCCATCTGGGTCCATTGGCATTGGAGTCCCTGCTGGAGTCAGAGGGAGAGGAGATCAGCACTCCCCTCCCCTGGCTCCAACAGAGAGCAAAATGCTTTGCCTGAGTCCCTAGGTGTTGGGGTACCTGCTGGAGCCAGACGGAGGGGAGCAGTGATCTCCCGTTCCTCTGGCTGCAGAAGGGATCCACTGCCTAAGGACCCAGGGGGAGCACACGGGGCTACAGGATGAGTGTAGTTTTCCTGCTGCAGCCAGGGAGATGGGAGCTCTCCTCGCTGAACTCCATCCTGTCTGGTTGCGGTGAGGGAGGGGCTGCTGGCGACGACTGGTGGCCCTTCAGGGTTGTAAAAATGATATCTGTGGCCCTCAAGCCAAAAAGGTTGGGAACCACTGCTCTAGTTAATAAGGAACTCACAACACTCATCATTATGGCTCAAAGGAGTTGCTTCGGAATTAATATATTGCTAGGGCAATAGCCAATGGGTGTTCTAGAAATCTATTAAATATTAAAAATAATGCATAAAATCTTAATAAATCCATTGACATGGCTTAAATGAGTCTTGGATGCTGTGTCAAGACAATTGCATCTTTTTAAAATTCTTGATTGCACTGAAATAAAAAAAGAAGAAGAAACCACCAAAACTTACACTGAAATAACAATAAGAGTCTGGAACTATGTTAATTCTCAACCAGCCAAGGCTCTATATTGCTGAAGAGTGAGGGTGCTCATTGTACAGTGCAGTGCAGTACAAAATGAATCCAACATTCACCAACGAATACATATTTGCATTTAAGCATTGCCATTTTTGTTTTGTTTTTCAGCCCAACTTCCTGGGAGACACACTTTCACCGGCGCTCACCATTGTGGCTCGGGCCGTTAGGAGTGACAACAAAAATCAAGGTTACCAAGCCACAGCATATATTAACTCTGCTGCTGCCAAACTCGATATGCAGCTAGTTGTGGTTCAGCTTGCTGAAACGAACTGGAAAGTATGTGCTGATTCTGTAATATTGCCTCACAAAACCCAGGTAAGGATGCAATTAGCTCGGCCAAGTTCGAGCTTTAAAAAGCTCAGGGAAATCAAATAACCAGACAGCTATGCTGATTAGAGATGGTCAAACAATGATGACAAATTTTCCTGGAATTTCCTCAGCAAATGTCACACTGTAAGTCGTGTTTCAGTGCAGATTTTGAACGTTCAAAATGGAAACATTCAGCCTTGCCTTCCACCCTCACCTTTCACCCGCATATGCTTCCAGATGTAGCCAAATCTCATCCACAAGTATATTTACTGAATCATGATTTAGGAGCATTGAAGACCGCACTGAATTTAATAAAGAGCTATTTTGATATGATGACAGATTTTTTTTATATGATTTCAATTCTAATGAATTTTTCTCCTCTTCATAAAGGCCAGGGTGAGATGGGGCAAGGAATGCCGGGAATCTAAAATTGAAGCAAGAGCTTCCACAGGCCAAATTTCAAGGAATCCAGCTGTACAGGTGAAGATGGCTTGGACAAAGCTTCCATCCTGGATAAGGAAGACAACTCAAACGTACGCAGTCTGCTACCTCGTCATTTGTTGTGTTGCTCTTGTTACACTGGTCGATGTTATGAAGGTTCTGAGTATGTCACATCTTGTTTATCTCCAGAGCTATGGAATATGTTCCTGGAATGGCGCTCCTGATGGGCTTCTCAGAAATGTCTCAGAGAAATCCTTCCCAGGAGCTTGTATTAAGAGCAGTTGCAACTTCACCACGGACAATTAGTGCAGTCCTAAAGGCTCCCGGGGTACGTGGGCCCTTTGTTTGTTTGTTTTTCAGGCTAGCTCTGAGAAAGGAAAAATGCAGAACATTACCTCCGCCACGAGCTACTGTAGATCCTGAAGATACAGGGCTTGATCTTGCACTGCATCGGTGTAGTGTACCATAAGGCACAAGATAAAAAGTGATCAACATGACTGGGAGATTTTGGGAATCCGATGCTTTCATAATGAAAGAGCTGCTGCACAGCCACCACCTTACTCCGGCCTTCAGCGTAATGCCCAAAAGGGGAGCTTGTAGCCAAATGCTTCATTTATATGCTGAGGGTAACGGCTTAAGCGGATATCTCCTCAGATATGCCCATCCTGCTCACACACTTTGCTTGTTTTTTATCCTGTGTGCTCAGGAGTAAGGGGCAAACAGCTTACAAAGGATGCACTGAGGAAGCCTATCACTAGTGCTTCACCTTATTTGCACCTATATGGTGCCTGTTGCTCAACTCCCACAGCCCGGTGCTTGCTGCAGTCCACTACACAAAGATTTGCAGGATCAAGCCTTAGAACTCCCAAATGGAGCATTCCTCTGAACAAACAAGAAGGGCTATGTTTTCACAGCAGCCTGCACAGATGTGGTCTGATTAATTGGTCTTTGTCCACTAAATCTCTGTTTATCTTTATGAAAAATGTCCCCTTGTGGGTCTGGTTTAAATTAATACCAGCTTGACTTTCCCTAAAGGAAATAAGTGTGTCCTTAACCTACCCGTGTACTTCAATTTCCCCGGGGTCTTTCATATGTGATAATGAGGGAGTGGATGTATGAAATATCTGTTTCTCTAGGTATATTTAATGTGTCTTTAACTATGGAATGTGAGCTCAACCAAAATCATCTCAAGCCAACTTTCAATCTGTAAGACTGTCAGCGAACACGTACTCTTTAGTCTGCTGTACCTAGTTACAGTGGGGCAGAAGGCGGCACAGGGACCTTATTATTCAATCACTCTGGGGTTTCTTGTTTCTTTGTTTTTCATTTTAAGGACATCATTAAAAAGTACCTTAAACATCATCTGTGCATGTTAATTCCCTATGTTGCCAAATGATTGTTTAAATATAATATGTCAAGAAAATGTAAAAGTGATAATAAAATAACAGATCATGAGCTCATATAAAAACCATATATATATGTTAGGTTTGGGTGCATACAGTGTTGTGGGAAGACTGTAATGACTCCAATTATACAAATACATATGTAGGGAATTTTTAACAAAGGGAGGTTTTTTGCCTGTATGAGTGACTAAAATGGAGCCTTCAAATTGTATGACTAAACATAGCCTAAGAATTTTCATTGCTTCTTTTTCAGGTAACCTTTTACTATCAGGCTTTCCCACTTCCATTTGCTTTGCCTGTGGACCCGGCTTCAACTTCTCACATTGGAGAAATAACCGCTTGGAATTTCCTTCCAGAAATAGTTTCACAGATAATTAAAGAAGATCAATGTAAATGTTCCTTCGATACTGGTCTAGTCCCTGACAAATGAGCAATGGTTATTTGTTTGGCCACTCCAGTGACTCTGTCTGCTTTCAGCTTTGGGTGTTGCCTTTCTGAGCAGAGTTCCTCTGGAGAAACCTAGCAACCCTTACCCCAACCATAGAAGATGCCTTCTCAGTAGTCCCTACCCACCTTGTTGTTGGAAAATGTGTGCAGAGAGTTCAACTTTGCATGCATGGCCACGAATTCATGGGCTTCCCATGGAGATCTCAAGTGACTACAATCACTGTAAGCGCTGTCCTTTGCTCCTTCCAAGAGGCTGCCATCCCCACCACAGGAGGGATGAGATGGTGGATATGGGGCAGGGTCGTGAGTTTTCCAATCTATTTACCTCAGAAGGGGATTTCATGATTTTTAGCAGAACTGGGTCTGTCTAATTCTAATGATACAAACTACAAACAGTGGCAAAATTTGGAGATACACTACTGGTTTTTGTAGTGGGTTCATCTTTTAGTTTCTCAAGAATTTAATAGTAACAGAGTCTTTAAAATGAGATTATCACTAGATGGTTTGTTTTCAGTTGCTAAATAAAAAAAAGTGATGGATATACAGCAGTGTAATTCCACATGGATTGATCATTTTATGTTGCTGCCATGTCTTTCTTTAAGTATGTACAGTTAAGCTGAGATTTTAAAAGCTGCCAAGAAGATTTGGATGTCCAATTCCCATTGAGTTCAATGATAACTGGTCATACAAACCTCTTGGACAGCTTTCAGAATATCCATGAAAACCTCCATAGCAGTGTTGCACCTGCCATTTATTTTTATTTTTCAGCCACATGTGAAGTGAACAGAGAAAACTTCAAAACATTTGACAGAGTGAAGTACAGATGTTCATTCAATAAAAACTGCAACCTCATAGTAGCTCAAGACTGTACTGCTCACCCCAAATTCATCGTCATGACGAGAAAAGTCAATCCCCACTCTTCTTCATGGGAGGTGTACATGAATATTAGTTCATCGTAAGTGCAATCATTCTTAAGGCTTGACCTTTTATATAGAATTTTTGGAAGTTAGTTTAAATTTTGTTGCATTGGAAAAAAGATGGGTACTTTTAAGATCATAATACTTGTAATTCTCTTCTGCCCTCCAACCTATCTTTTCAGTTTCTCAGGTAATGCTTATCTCACCACCAATCCCCACACAACTGCCTGCTTGGGCTTCCTCTTTCTAGGAAAGGGTTGAACTAGAACCCTAAGCCCAACCAGGGTTGAACTTTGGGGGCATATTTAAAATCTGGATGCTGAAGTTGAGGCTGAGTCTGCATCGATCATTTAAGTCAATGTTTCCTGCAGTTCAACATATTTGTTTTCTTTTTTTCAAGATATGTCAGATTCTATCCTTCTGCATCTTCTTCTGTCCTTGTGTCATACAATGAAGAACCAGTGCTAACACGCAGCAATCTGTATCAAAATAAAAGAGGTACACTCACCATTCCAGGAATTATTTAGAAATTAAATATTTAAAGGATCATATTTTATAAGCTTAATGAAGACTTCTAGATGTAAAATATAATTGTGTATCAATACTAAGAAAAACTATGGGCTTGGTACGCCTGTGACTTATTTTGGTTCTATATATGTAACTTCAACTGACATGCTCTTAATTTTCATTAAAATAAGTGACTCATTATATTGATTTGTATTGGGTGCTTGCCACCATAAAGCATAAGACTTAATCCTCTCACTGAAATGTGAAGCATTTTGCATTCGAAGCTGCTTGAATATTTTGGTGAATGTTTACATGTGGGTGCAATGTCATGATGAGCATCACAGAGGAAACTAGATATTTAGGATCAGATCTTCAGTTAGTGTAAATCAGGTTAGCTCTGTTGACTAACAGAAAAGTCAATGACAGTTGTATAGTTCAAGAGCAGAGGCACTTTGCAAACAAAAGAAAAAAACTCTTATTTCTGACCTCACCTCTCCACAAAAAATGTATTCAGATGGAAATAGTAAATAGCCATTGTAAATGAAAATTAATGACTATGTGCATTATTCCTGAGATTAATTTCTTTACTATTTCAAAATTAGAGGAGCTACCTGTAAACTGTCACATCTTTTTACAGAAAACATTAAAATATATAGAAATGAAACAACGGTTGTCGTGGAAGCGCCAGAACAAGGGCTGGCAAATGTGACTTTTGATGGCTCAACACTTAAGGTACTTCTGAATCCATTATGTAACTAGCTTTCTTTTTTTTACACCTTGGCATTGTAATGGGCCAATACATTAGCATCGACATCAAAGATCTGTTATCCTTATAGGTTACTGTTGTTTCATGGATGAGAGGAAGGACCTGTGGTATTTGTGGAAATAATGATGGAGAAAAGCAAAATGAACTCCTCATGCCCAATCATAGGATGGCACACAGCTGCTCAGCTTTTGTCCATTCATGGGTATTGGTAGAAGAAACCTGCTCTGAAGGTCAGTAGATTTGAAAACAATTTCTACTTAGGGAAAATGTTATTTTTAGGAGGAAAATAAAATAAAAGTGTGAAAAAGAAAAAAGAAATGTTTATCTGTAAATAAAAAGGACTGTTTTAATAAATATTTAGAACTCTCCCAATGAAACCAGAAAATTTGTACTCAAGTGGAGAACTCTGTTTCTCACATGCGGTTTACTATTGAAGCCTTGATTCTGCCACATTTACGTATAGTAAGTAGTTCTTTACTCCATCTGAGTGGCAAAATCAGAATCAGTCTTGCTCCTACTGAAGTCCGTGGGAGTTTCACCACTGATTGGCATCAGAGCAGGAGTGTGCACTAAATCATCGCTCTCTCTGTAGACTTAATTTAATCAAACTACATGCGTTATAAACAGAAAATTTTAGTACATTGGACCAGATCCTCATCTAGGGTAAATTGGCATAGCACCCTTGACTTCAGTTCCATTGACCCCATCAGAGGATCTGGACAAAGGGCGTGTGCTGGGAAATACTTTTAATGTATAAGTGTGTCCCTTGCATGTATTTATAATAATAATACTCTCCCTCCAGTAGTGCAGTATTTTTCTGAAACAAGTCTCACTGGGATCAAATAGGCTTTTTTCATTGATTTTAGTGGCAGCTGGATCATACCCATAAGCATGTCAGGAAATAAGGTGGCACATGGGCATCTGTGAATGTTAATTTAACCTTTTAAGGTTGATAATTGCAGCATTATAAAAATTGTCCAATACAACAATTGATCTTGATATCGTTATGTAAACACTGTCATTACTATCCACTCACAAACAACTGACATTTTTCCTAATGCAATTCGGCAGTCACTGTACTTACAGTGCCTATTCTTACTAGGTTTTAGACCTAAGAGATGCTATTTCTAAAAGTGTGGACAATAGGATTTCATTGGGGCCATACTGTGCCATCAGTTTTTAAACACAACTCCCCTTTCAAAATCAATTTTTCCCACAAACTATGGTCCTGATCTTGCCGCCCTTACTGCTGTGAAAATGGGTCATTGGGGAGTTGTACTTAAAAGCTGAGGAGAAAATATGGACTTTTCTTATTTTAAGGAAAGATTAGGTATTCCTTGGGGTTTAACTACCTTTTCTTTTTCCTCTTAGGGTGCAAACTGCAACGCCGCCACATAAAGCTGAAGAGACATCCTGTTATTGATGGAAAGGAATCTACATGTTACTCTGTTGACCCAATAATGCAGTGTATGAGAGGCTGTACTCCAACTGAAAAAACCTCAGTTAAGGTTGGCTTCCACTGTTTCCCAAGAGGTAAGATTTTTTTTTCATTTTACTTTCTTTGTCCCATATCAAAGGAGATCTGTCCAACCCATTAATTAAGACATAGCACAGCACCACACAGACCCCTACTAGCCCACATTGCTTTCAGGGCTGTTGTTTCCTAACACTATTAATATTTTACATAAACAATTACCATAATGGGTAGCTAAGAGCCAATGTGGATTATTTGGCAGATGGTATTGTCTGAAAAAAAATTAGGAATGGTAAAAGGGGCATCAGTGACCAATAAAAATGTGTCACATCTGCCAGATGTTTCATTGAGTTGTGGTAAGCAACAAAAGTCCTCTTAGTCATATTGCAGTCTGCTATTTCATATAGACCAAGGCAACTGAAAGTCAGTCACGTAGTGTGACATGTCTGCAGTGTGATTAGATTGCCATGCTCTGCTCATGTGCATTGCATCAGCAAAAAATATATTGTTAAAGTGCTCTCCGGATTATTTCAGAAAACAGCTTGTTTTGTAAGGTATTTAACTCACACACACATCATATTTTTAAAAAGCATGGACTTGATTCTGCTTTCACTTATATCATCTTGACACTGGTGCAACTCCGTTGCCTACAAAGTAGTTGCTCTGAATTGACACGAATGTGAGAGGAGAATCAGGCCTCATGTATACAGCATTTCTTTTTTTCTGTTGCATAACTTCCATATCCTTAAATATACAGGAATTGATCACACAACACACATGTACCATAGAAGTAAACACAGTTCTGCTACCGACCAGTACATCTCTGTTCATCATGTTAACCTTCTGTGCCAGCGCCTCAGATGACATAGCTGCACAGAACTCACCAGAAGAAGAACCTGGTGTTCTCTGACTGATTTTAAGCAATGTTCCTGAAAATCATCATGCTTTGCTCATATTATTAGAATTACCAATGTGCGGAGTTCATGAAAACATTGGATATCTCTCTTCAATAAGCTACCCTAGCTCAGACAACCAATAAGAAAAGTAACACAGGAACATCACTAATAGCATACCGACAGCACCATGTGACACGAATAGATAAATCCTTTTAAAAAAAAATGACACCCTCATCACCAAGCTTGTCATATCCATGTTTCACAGATTTTCTTTTGTGTGTCCATGTTCCATATCTGTGAAGTGTCATCATCCTAGGCCACTCACTGCTTCCGATTACTAGACTATAATAAATTTGTCTTATTCTCACACAAAATGAAAAGAGGAAAATCAGAAAAATCATAGCTGCTGCTGCCCATACAGCAACTGTGGGCTTCTCTGGTTCATTTACTCAACCTGAGACACAGAGGACCACTACCACCTCTGCTTCTTACTCTTCTATCAAGGGTTTATTATTAATTATTATTATTTATAATTTTCCTGGGGAGGAAGAAGGTAGAGGATGCTGCTGGTGTTTTTCAGTAACGTGATTGCTTTTCCTCAGGCTGGGAATCAACAGCAATACAATGGAACTCTTTAAGAGCTGTGCTTTTTTCTTTTTTGTTCGATGGACCAGATAAGTAGCTGCAAAAGCAGAGCTGGTAATATACTCCTCTCTCTCAGGTTCATAAAATGAACACATACATATGAGAGCAAAATTCTTCTCTCAGATCCACATAGGGAGAACTCATCCTTGATACTTTGCTCCTCCCAAAGTGGTAGCCCACATCACTGACAGCAATGGGAGGCCCACACATGACAGGTGAACATATCAGGGCAAAGTTACTGCTGTGCAGAACTGAGGGGAAAATTTCCCCCTAATGCCCTAGAAATCTATGGCCAAATCCTGCAGTCCCCATTCTGGCAAACTGCTCACTCACCCTGAGCCTTAAAAATATACATTAGTTTATGCTTCATTCATGTTTGCCTACAAGAGCCAGATCCTATAAACACTTACTCACATACATTATAGTTACTTAGGCATACAGTTCCATTGATGCCACTGAGACTGTTTGCAGAAGTAACGACTACTTATGTGGCTCAGAGTTGCAGGATCGGGCCCTTAGTTATGCAAAAATTAAAAAGAACAAAGCATGAGTAAAAAGCTAAGCAAAAGGAAATGACTAGCAAAACCAGACTCTTTAGGGTTTCTCATTTTCTAGCTTTAAAATATTAAATCATTAATAACAAACAGCTCAAGCATCATGCTGGGATAATATGTTTTATAGTTTATTATATAAAACCTGTGTCTCAAATTGGTCAGAAAGGTGTAATTCCATCAAGTAGTGCATTAACATTTGATTTGTTGAAGAGGACTGACTGATACAGCCAAAATTCACACAAACAGTCCTGGATTTTCCCTTGGTATAGTGCGACATTTTGGAAATATATTGCCCGTAAGTCTGACAAAACAACTGGAGATATAATTATGAAAGCTTTGCACATTCTAGTTAGGCAAACAATCTAAATAGAGGTTCTAATATTCCTCTAGATGCAATGATAAACCTTCAAACAGCTAAGAATGTTTATTAGGAGGATGAATATTATTATTCTATTTAGATTATTTCGGCTGTAGGGGTTTATGACATATTCAAACTGCTCTTGATAAAGCAACAAGGTAAGGTTAATACTGAAACTGACATACGCTCTGCTAGATTTGAGAATATATGGAAAACTTTAATTAGAAGTTTATGAACCTCTGAAAATTCTCCAAAGGGCTTATGCTTCAGAATGAACTTAGACAAATAGAGAGATGAAATACCCACCATTCCACACCTCATCTGCAGTGATAACATGAAAAGAGATAGCTGATGTGCTTTTCTACAAAGTGATCTTATTGAAAGGTTGTCCACATCCATTACTTCTACATGCTCCTGCTTTCTGTGTATGTGCACCATGAAATGCAATTCATTTTGTTTTAGGAAAGTATCATAGTAATTATATCATGGATGAAATCCTGCTCTGAGTCAATAGGTCAGTCAGATGGTAATGGCGGAGACATTACTGGGCCCATATTCTTTATCTGGTGAAAGAGCTGGCAGTCATCAAAACAATATTGCTTTGAAATTTTTCAGATATTTTAAAATATTAATCTACTTGATGTTAGTTAATGTGGCTTCACTCTTCTGACAGATTCTGCTATGAAAATCTCTGAATGGCAGAGGAGCAGTGACAGGAAAGATGCATCTGAGGACATCATAGAGTCTGTGGAAGCTGATGTCGACTGTTCCTGCACTGACGACTGTAGTTCAATTTAATGATTTAGCAATGTGTTATAGACATATTCATCCAAATGAATGAATAGCTAGAATAGCTGCAATAAAGTATTAAAAAATGTGCTTTAAAAATAGGTATGCCTAATGCATTACGTACAAAGTAAAATGCATTATGTACAATACGTACTGCTTAATAAATATGTTGCTCATTAAATAAGAATTCCATTCTCTTTTTCCCCCTCTTATCAACAAGCAATCAAGCCAAGGATAATGTTCTGGTTCTTTTTATCTGGAATATAATTACACTGGTTATCTCTTAAAATTATATTCACTGGGTGATGAGAGGAAAACATGATTATGGCTACCTCTAACATTCCATTTCATAAAGGATTTCATAATTTAGCATATTAAAAATGCAGTAAGCAATTGTTTTTGTTTGTTTTCCAGTAAAAAGGAAAATCCTATGCTTCAAAACTGTTCCTGGGGAAAAAAATTTTACTCCAGCATGAGCATTAGATCATGTACAGTACAAAAGAATGACTTGAACTGCTAGGCTCCCACAGTAGCTTTCCAGAGAGCGAGTGTGTGTGACACAGTTCCCATTATGATTTAAATTTATATGGAAGTGATGCTAGTTCATAAGCTACAAGACTAAAAAGGAACTTTATCTGTTTCTATTATACATCCATGAAAGCGATGCCTACAAAAACTTTAGGAAACAATTACTAAAACACTGAGCAATACTATCCCAAAAAAATTAGACCAATAGGATCAGTTCTCCTGCTACATTTGTATTTGTAAAACAGTGGTCCCAAAATGCTCCCTCTCCTTCCTTGAAGGACCTCTCCCTCCATCCAAATCTATGTTAGTTGCTAGCGCCTCAGCACAGCTATACTGCGAAAGGATAGATGAAGAATCTTACACTCCTCCTCCCATTAAAATGCCGCTAACACAACAGGCTGTGATAATATCAGCTCCTCCATTGGGCCTGGGCCACTTCTCATTGCCATTTGTGGGAGATTTGCCCTTTAACGCATTCAGTACTGGGCCCATTGTCTCTCATGCCAAATTTTCTTGCCCCTAAGCCACATATCTATGAAAGGGAAACTTTCCTCCAGTAACCCACTTCAAATAAAATATAGTGAAGAGACATGTTAACAGGAGAAAAAAGAGCTTTAATGCTCAAAAGTTACTACTGTGGAACATGGATAAAACCAAATACACTTTGCAATATGAACTAATTCTATTTTTAATAGACCATGCCCGCTACATACAGATACCACCATCGTATGCAGCACTGATCAAGCCAGGAGCTGCAGTATCAAAAATACACAGCCCTTTTACATCAGCTAAAAGAGACCCATGTCCCCTGCAAGTAAGACACAGGCTGTTTGTAGCCATTGTGCTTCCTCTCTTGAGGTTGGGGCCAATCACATACACTAAGCCATGGAATTACATAATGGCAATACCTCAATGACATAAATCACTGCAAATACAGGGAATGTTGTGTTCCTGTTTCAGGTGTGTCAGGCTCAGCTATACAAGACCAACAAAGAGAAGCAAAAAAAAAAAAAATATGCATTTCCCTGTGTACAGCATCCTCTTAAATAAAATTAACCAAGTTAGGCCCATTAAGCTATTCTGCCTGAAACTAGGGTTTTAAATACTGATGGCCTCAGGCAGACAACTGGGGAGGAAGGCCCCTTGAATATTCAATACTCATCCCTCCTAAGGACTGCAGCCAGACACCTGCCTTAAGGTCAGGCTGCTGGTAATGTGGTAGCAGGGAGCTTGAAGCACAGAAACAGGAAGGAAGCCCATGTTGCGAATGTTTAACGTAGCCCTGCACTCAAGTGCACTGACATGATTCCCACCACCTTCAGCGGGCGCTGGCCCTAAGCAGCTAAGGACAGACGTTAGCTCAGCATCTTGTGGAAGGCTGTTGAAATCCCACAGGAGACACATGTAATTGTTTCACATGCCTCTGGCTCAGCACTGCAGCGTCCGTGCTGTGGCTGTTTTCGTCCCAGGCGATTGAAATCAGTGGAGTGTATTCTACGTGTACTTGGTCCATTCAGCAGCAGGACCGGCACATTCTAAGTGGGTGTAAGCTAGAATGCCCAGCAGCAATCAAATGGCTGAGGAACGGGAAGGTGATATCCAGGAGGGGCGTGTGCCGGGAGCACAAGACAGTGATGGAGAAGCCCTTCGTTTTGGCTAACGCAGTGCTCAGAGAGGCAACCATTCACATTTTCTCATGTAAGGCCTTGCTCAGAATGCAGCTTCAAACAGATGAAGAAACAGTAGCTAGTTAAATCAGTGCATGCCTGCTTCCCTCTGTTCTATTTAGAGGTTAGGCACATCTCATATTATTTCCATTTTTAAGGATCAGCTTTCATTTGTGTCTGTGGCTCTAGAAGTGATGGTGCTCATTCATTAGTGCCCCCATACTGAGACAGCTGAATATCTTTAAAGGCCGAAAAGAATCCACTGATGAGGCAGCTGTGATATCCAAATATAATGAAAGCTAGTCAAGCTCCAGGTTGGAACTGGGCAAAGAAAAGCTTGTAGCGCAAACCCATCTTACAAAAGGAATTAAGAGCCGTATTGGATTGTAAGTGTCAAAAGGCCAATGCTGCACTCTCTAACATGCCACAGAGAGATTTCAGAGCTATTTCGGTGGACGACTGGAGTTCAAATTTAAAGCTCATTTGCATTCAGCCCTGCCCTATGTTATAAAACAAACCTAACGTTACAATATCTACTGAGTCTAAAACTGTATATTTAACAGGCAAGGCCTTTATGTACCGTACCTTTCTTCACTGGTGCGTCTCAATTGCTATGAATTGCTTAGGTTTTGTTCCGTAGCAAGCAAGACAAATGGCCTTTCAATTAAATCCCTTATGATGTTTTGGGGTACTCCCAGACCAGTAAGGGGGTCTGTCACCACCTACCATGCAGCCTTGGGGTGCCTTAACACTGTGCTGCTGTGGCTCAGAGCCCTGACACCAGTAACCTGCCTACAAGCGCTAAGTCTCATCCTTAGGTGAGCCAGCTAGGTGTGCGGCAGCCTACTTACACCTTGCAGGGTGACTCAACAGCCCTTCCAGTCCTAAGTCTCCCCACATCCATCCTTCCCAAGTTCCTAACTACCAGACACTAACTTTTCCTCTCTGGTTCGTCACCCTCAAAGGTGTAAAACCAGCTCCCCAGTTATCAGTTCTCTGATGCACACACTCCACACAGTTTGCACCACAGAGCCCTCCTTAGGGTAAAAATAAAGAAAAGGTTTATTTAATAGCAAAACCACAGATTCAAAGATGAAATAATAAGAGAGCGCAAACATATATGAGTTACACAGTAAATAAACAGAGACATAACCTCAGGCTTTAACTTCCATATTAAATAAAATCCTTTTTCTAATGCAAGTTGCTTTGAACAGTTTCCCAGCTACCCCTTGTGTATCAGTGTTTCATTGACAGCTTCCTGCCTACAGCCTGTCCTTCATTTTCTGGATGGATTTCACTTAAATCCCTTCCATTTGAAAGAGGTGTACAGGGTTCTTGTTTTTTTTCCTTCAGTCACTACAGATATTCAAAGAGGCGAAAACTCTCGTCTTTCTTTAGTTTCTGAAGACTGGAGTTTGTTGTTTCAGTTTTAAGCAGTTCCCATTAGCTTTGATGATTTCCTCATTATTTTTGGCTGGTTCAGAGCTAGCCCCCCTACACCTCCCGCCTGATTGCTTCACCGCTCAGTTGTTCGGGGCTCCTGAGGTCAGTTGCAATTTGTTATATATACACGTACATGCATTCATAACCATAACCCATCAATATATCTCAGAATGACTATTCAGTTCAGTGCATTACAAGCGTCCATAACAGATCTTACTTGGTATAGTCTTACAGTAAAATAACATAGTATGCAGCCAGTTGGTTCAACATCTTATTTTGGGAGCACTAAACCTTCTCTTTTCTGCACCCTGATTGTCACAGCCCCCTCCCCCAACACCGTGAGTTTGATGCTGGAGTTTTGGCCACTGGCCATGACATAGATTTACCTCTGCCCCCTTGTTTCTGGATAGGGCATTGGCTACTTTGTTCTCCAACCCTTCAACGTGTTTCACTATCTCTGATGACCACCGTAAATCCATAGATTAAATAGCAGCATTACCCCTCCTTGACACCTACATTTCCTCTACCAATTACTTCACACCTTCTGGGTTTTTCCTATCTCTTACAATTGTAGGCACCCACTAATAACAGGGCCCGTGAATCCAATTGGGAGTGTTCCAGTTGGGAAGATCCTGCATGTGGCACTCCAGCCGTGGAGATTACAATTCCCATGATCCCTTGGAGAAGAGTAAGAGACGTGCAGGGGATACAGGGCGAGCATGCGGTGAGCTCTGTTTTGGAGGAGAACTGAGATCCTGGTCAGAAGAGGTGTGATTGCTTTGTGGTGCTCTGTCAATCCAGGAGCTACTGTGAGAGTCTGCTGGGACTTTGATCAAGCAGGGAGCCTCAGAGGCTGTTGGAGACTTCATTGGAACCAGGGCAGAGACTTGCTGTGCCCAGAATCAGCCCTGGGTATAAACAGACTGAGCAATTGCTTAGGGCCCCAAGCAGCTCATTTTTTTAGTGTGTGATTGGGGGGGGAGGGGAGGCAATATTCATTAGGGCCCCCCAATGGGCTAGCACCACCTCTGCCCAGAACTGACTACGGTTAGCATGCAATGAAGGCAGTGTGAGTGACCACAACCTTTGGTGTTTGGGAACGTGCTTGCAAGAGAAGGGGGATAGCAAAGAGACGTGAAGGGGTTTCCTGAGAAGAGACAGAGCAGTCTTATCGTCTAACCAGAATTCAGGGCTACTGACCTCTGATTAAAACATCTCCTGCCTTCACAGGGATTGTGCGGCTTGGAATGATCCCAAGTTAGAATTGTTCTGCTCCGTGTTGCCTTGGCCGCACTGTCCTGCTGGACCAGCAGGGTGCTGTCCCCAGCTTCGAGCTCTTCAAGAACATACAGACAAGCAAGTGATTAGAACTGTGAAATCCAGAGACATGCACACACTGGGGTGGGGTAAATGGTGCTGGGGTAAATGCAAGTTGGTTACATTTAATCTTCTACAGTAAGCTGCATGTATTAAGTGATTTATTGAAATGCCCCCTGCTGATTTAAATTGGCTGCAACATGTTAATTAATCTCAGTTTGTTATATCATGTTTTTATAAAATTGTTAGACACGGATGTATTAACTCTAATATAAGTGTATATTGAGTGCCTATTATTTATAACTGGTCTTTTTGAGTTAGACCCATTGCATGGATTAGCTCAGGTTTATTCCTGGAGGTTCCCAAGGCATGCCATTGAGTGTGTACAAGGTCCAGCCTGGTGGAGGCACCTCTATGATTAATTTCCCTTACTAGTAAAAGAACTGCAGCAGAGGGGTGGATAGAGAAGTCCCACCTATCCAATATCACCACTGGGATACTCAGGATCTCCTTTACTGTCAACAGTACTCATCACCCAGGTGAGTCTTGCTTGCTCCTGAATAATCTAGGGAGGAAAAGGGGGAGGTTACAGGAGACAGCATGACATGGTCAGCACTTTTATCACCCAGTGTCACCCTAATTCCAGTGTTCTGACCCACGTCACTTTATTGCTATGCCTAGCTTCCCTGCTAACGGCAGAGTCCTGGCCCACAGATTTCCTAGCTGTGCCAATGTCTCACTGCTTCTGGAAGATTCTGGACCTTTAGCTGTACTACTGACACACTCACCCCTGACTCAGTTTCCCTGGCAAGGGTAAACAGCAATTTTGCCCCCTCAGCCACTAAGTCTGGCCATGGTGGGCATGTATCTGAGCCCTCAGAGTTTAACCCTGTTACATCACCACATTCCAAAGCCCAGACCAACTGCTACTGGCCATAATGCCTCAGGCAACAGGTAGTGATAGGGTCCATATACTCACATTGCTTGTCTGCTAGCCCTGGATTAGGCACACCCTTACATCCTTCCTCCTCTGTCCCAGGGGCATGACTTGACTGTTCAAGCCACCTGTGTTTGTTCTGGGCGGCAGGCTTTATTGCTCCAGTGCTGCCCTTGCTTTCCTGACACCTGGCTTCCAGCTTCATCCGGCTCTCTTCCACGAGCAGCCGTTCCACTCCAGCTTCCACAAGTCTGGACCTCTTGCATCATTGCTACCTCTGCTGGCTCATCTGGAGAACCATCTGCGTGGTCTCCTTTATGCCCTGTAGAATAAAAAGGGACATTGCTGGACCCCCGTTTGTTCCGCATGGCATGGGAGTGCAGCCTGACCACCAGCTCTGATTTCTTCTGATCGGCTGCTTGTACTTTGCTCCCTCACTTCTGAATCCATGAGGGTCTGGTTTAGGAAGTGGTTGGAGAGTGAATCTCAGTTCACTGATTTTTTGGGGGGTGCAACTCCTGTAATGAGTATGCCACTGACATTTTGAGGCTCACCCAGACCAGTAAGGGGTTCTCACCCCTCTAATCATTATTTTCATTTGCACTAGTGTAATGAAATGAGGGCTGGAGGAATGACACAGGCCTGAGAGCATGGGAAGTCCTGAGTTCTAATTCTGCCTCTAACACGGACTTGCAGCATGGCCTCGGGCAAGTCTAATAGCTTCTCGGCCTCATTTGCTCCATCTGAGGATAACGATACCCACGTACTGCATGGAGTTGATCATATTTATGCAATTTAGTCCATGATGATAGGTCTCAAAACCAAATGTGGTATATTTTAGCGATGAGAGGAGGGTTTGTATTTTCAGGCTCCAGCTAATTTTAAAACAACTAGACATTTGGAGAAAATCAAAACAGCAAGTTTGATCTGCTGGTACTCAGTTCTGATTAAACCTTACTAAACTATTTGCAATGGGTATAGATGAGTTAGATCATCTTACTTTAAAGTGAAAGAGAAAAAAGGTTGATCTACACATTCTTTTCATTCCTGAGCAAAGATGATAAACCATTTGGTCCGATCAGATGCTTCTACTAGGTTCATTTTGATCCATTAGTTTGCATATGGCAACCAATGTCACTTTGGGAAAGTATGATATTGTATGAAAGACAGAGACAAGGGATCCAGGACGGCAGCAACAGAAGAAATAGTTAATATCAGGTTGCTGCTGGAAATGAAATGTCTATACTTCATAATAAAAACTTTAAAAAATAATAGGTGACATCTCAGCCCCATTACAGTCAATGGCGAAACTACCATTTACCATAATGGGGCCAGGATTTCACTCAATGGTTGAAAAAGTGGTTATTAAATACACTAAAAAACAAACGTAAGATGTGTAACTAAAGTGCAACTGATGAATAAGAGACCAGAGGAATCCATTATGCTTGGTGCTGAAACCAGACAGGGCACAATGTTGAAGACCAGAACACCTAGTAGTTGCCTTCACCTTTTTACATCCAATCTTCCAGTCTCTCATGCCATCTAGTGGCTCTCTTGATTATTAACAGTGGTTTAAATCCTCCTCCTCCTCGTTTATTTACAAGTTTGTAAACATTCCAGAAAGTTTTAAGTAAATTACTGTCCAGTTGGCTTCAACCCCAGAAATACTCTTTCTTTGCATGAGTGCATTATGGTAGTGAGCCTTTGTAAACACCATTTCCCATGGTCTCTGGCGGTTAAAGACGTTGCTTAAGCCACTCGCATTCCTGTTATTGCTGGGTAAGCACTGATTACATTACTAGCAGGGCTGGGAGAACAGTTTACTGAGAAAATCCAAAGCTATTCAAAAACCGTGCATACGGCTTTCCACGAATCAACATAGGAAGGTTATTTTGTGGGCACCTAGAAACATCTGAATGCACCTAAAATAGCTTTTGTTTGTTTCTTCTAACAGTCCACTTAACTGTAACTTACAGTGGACATTTGTCCATTACTTTTAGAGAGACTGTAAGAAGCAGAAATTTTATTCAGAGACAGATGGACAGTATTACAACATTTAACATTATTACCTTAAACCTATTTTTTTTTCCTCTTTTAATTTCATTAGTTTACCAGTGCACATTCTCCTGCTTGACTCATAAAAAATAGTGAATGTCAATTTGTAATGCTTTTTCAGTCAGACAGCAAGTACTTCATTACTGATGGCCCCTCCAATACACAGAGTACGCAGAAAGCCATTCAAACCTTATAGCTGTTCCTAAATAGAAGCCATTCATTAAACTTTAAAAGTTAAATCTCATCTTGTGTTAAAATATTTGCCTGCCAGAACCTTTGAAATTGTATACCCTTATTCTGTCTCTTTTGACTGTGCTATCCACTAGCAATAATCTTTCTACTGGTGTGTGACTGTAAACAGTTCCTTGCTTAAAATGGGGGCCAGATCCTCTGCTGGTGAGTTCAGTGGAATCACATCAGCTGAGTAACTGGTCCTGTATCTTTAAAAATACACACCATCTTTCTCTTTCCTCTCTACCTGTTATAATATTAAAATTCTTTTCACTGAAGTTTAATGTCAACCTTCACGAGAGTTATACATTGTTTTTGCAGAATTCATTGTCTGTCCTGCAACAATGGGGCCAAAATTCCCCAGTCTTTCCCCAAGGCTGGAGTAGATTGGGACAAGGGAGGTCCACATGGAGATGAGTGGGCGGAAGGGTGCATGCAATCTCCATGCATCATCTCCCATGAGATTCCATAACAAAGCTTATGCCGATTCAAGTCCCTGGCAGAATGGCCCCACTGGAAGTTGTGTTGTTATGGAGCCAAGTTGGAATTAAGGCCCCAACAGATATACTCTCAGCACAGGAGCTCTACAGACTGTTCTGAGATACATTCACTCTCTCTAGCATGTTTGAGGGAAAATAAAGCCAAAGGCAGAAAATCTGTCTAGAGGCCAGTGGTAGTGGGAAACTAGCCCATTCCCCCTTCCAGATGTACACATTGTTAGCCAATGTCACTTTACGATCTTCTTATTCCTTGTTCTCCCTCCTTTACATTGTATCTTGCCTTTAATTAAATTGTTAGCTCTTTGGAGAAATCCCATGTCTTTGTTTCAACAATGAGGTCCTGACTAGAGCCTGTGGGTGCGTCTGTCACAGGTTTGGGGAAGGCAAAATGACAAATCAGATATAGTATTTCTTCCCTCTGCCTCGATCACAGCTTGTCTCACTGCTGCAGTATAAAGCACAGTGAAGTCTTTTCAGGACTTTGATATATGTGTGTACACACACATATCATACAGACTTAAACCTCTGACAAAAAGTCAGTGACACAAAATCTCTAAAAGGAAAACATTTACTAAAGCTACATCTGCTTACAATCCTTGCAACAATTGTGAATGTTGTCAATAACACATTTTTTAAAGACAACACTTTCAGTGAGATTTCCCTAAAATTTTAGTACTTGTTACTGTGATAAGTTGAAATGTAAAATATAATATGTGCATCCACAAACATGCACTCCCCAGAGATACTTCCTCTTTGAGGATTTCCCCTTCTCAGTCTCAGTGGAATAGTGCCCAAACCCACTATAGATCATGCCAGCTCCTTAAAAAGTGATGGTCCCACAGTCTCCTTCAGATTCCCCTTAGGTCTTTGAAATGACAGTCTGCAGTTTTCGAAGCCTGCAGCATTTCTAGTGGTCCAGTTGGGTGAGGGAGCCCGCAGTCTAATCCAACAGACTGGCTAAGGCCCTGGAACACATTCCTTACAACAGAAGCTTTTGTCGTTGCACTGTTCCAACACCGAGTCTTCCCACTCCTCTTATTTTTAAATTACTCCCCATTCCCTTGAATTGCCATTGGGCAGCCATTGGTTGCACTCTCAGGGATTCAGACTGTGTCCTGGCAGGCTACTTACTCACAATGGAAATCACCTAAAGAGCTTAAAACAGCTAATGAGCATATCTAGGGTCCACCACCCAATTTTTGGATGGCTTCATCACTGGCCCATCATGCAGAGTCATTCTGCCCAGCTCCAGCAAGTCTGCAGGAACACAGAGTCCCCTAAAGAAAAAAAAGAACTATGTATCCTTGCCCCTGATTCTTCCCGTATCTGCACCACTCCTCCATTCTAGAATTGGATCAAAGGCCTTTCAGGCCCAAATCCTCACTGATATTTAAGAATCTACCTGCCTCCTTAGGTTCCTAAATCCACCATTTAAGATGGAACTCATAAAGGCACAGAGGATCTTATGGGAGTTAGGCTCAACTGATATTTTCAAAACCAACACTCAGATTCCACCTAACCCCTAGGCACCTAACTTTCTACCAGTTGGCATTCACAAACCTCCCATAGCCCTGACTGTCCTCACAACTTCCATGCTATCCATTATTGTTACATTTAAAATGTTCCCTTTTATTTGTCTCCTTTCTTAGATAAACAATCACACGCTTTTCAATCTTTCTTCCTAGCAGAGGTTTTCCAGGCCCCGGTTTGTTTCTTCTCATATCTGAATCTTCTCTAATTCAGCAATATCCATTCTGAGATGAGGTGACAGGAACCAGATGGGGCCACACCACTACTTTATATCATGGCATTATAATATTTTCTGTATTATTCATTGTCTCTTCCTTACAAATCTTAACATTGTCTTTGATTTTTTACTGCAGCTGCACATTGAGCAGAAGCCTTAATTGCACCATCTACATTAGCAGCTGTATAACCCACAGTTTGGTGTATGTTACACATCCCCCTCTGTGCTACAAAAGATGGATGTGAGTTTGTTACAGCTTCCAAATAAATGTAATTCCTTAGCTCAAGCTACAGACATTCATGCTTTCAGCTTTGGAAGTCCTTCATCACAACCAACAGGGCTGTCTTCACACTGTAACGTGGAACGTGTACAACACTATAGGCAGTTCACTCTAAAACACTGCAGATGGTTAAAAAACAGGCTTAATGAAGAATTTTTTTCCTAACTGCCATGGAAGTCAATGGATGTTTTGCATGCAGCAGATCAACTGAGATTCATCTACAAACAGCCCCTGAGGAGAGCTTCTGAATGATAATCTCCAAACTAAATTTTACCAAAGCATGCTCTGAATTGCTCCAGCT
Organism: Emydura macquarii macquarii; assembly: GCF_026122565.2. NCBI lineage: Eukaryota > Metazoa > Chordata > Testudines > Chelidae > Emydura > Emydura macquarii. The sequence goes on from NW_027130617.1 coordinate 16,704,441, forward strand.
TCTTCCTTTCTCTCTGTGTTTGTGTAGAGTTAACACTGGTGACATTATTAAACAGAAGCTTCTCTCCTCAGCCTCAGCACATGAGCTAGAAAATGACAAGAGCCCCAACTGCAGAACTATAGATGATCCTTTTAAATGACACATGAAAAACAGAATAAACACCTACTGATGCCGATACACTAGTCTGATTCTACAGGGCTGGAAATTGCAATAAAATTGTTTTATATGATAGACTGAGGAAAGGTGAGATAAAAACCTTGAAAATGCCTCATTGCAACTCAACAGCTATTTGGTTTCATTCCCCCCCCCCCCCACGAGGTTTTGATTTACCTCAGAAGACCTTTGAAGGTCAGTTATATTTTGTTTTTCCATTTTGTTAAGCATCTCAGTCTGTTAGTTGTGGGATGTAATGCACTTTAAGTGTGTTTTTACCATGGTCATCCTGAAGATAAGGTGGGACTAAGGTATCTATTTATGTATAAAATGTTTTTTAACAGGATGAATTGATTCTGACAGCAAAATATCAGGAGACAAAGAGATCCAACCCTCCCACCACCTGCTCTTTTCTTCTGTTTTCTTGGCAGAAGTGCAGCTGGATGACAGGCTCATTCACATCAGACTTGGATCAATGGGTAATAAAAATTTCTCAAATAATTGTGTGCTCAGAGAAGAGAAAATAATAAAGAAATGAATCGTAAGTCAGGCAACAGGGTTAAAATAAATACAGTTTTTTCTAAAGCATTTTTATGTAGCTCTAGAAATCCATATTTTGTTAATTGTCAGCCAGTAGAGGGCAAACTAGACCAAGTCATTTAACGAAATGAAAATAAATCCTTCTCCAAAAATATGCATCGCTCAATTTTAATTATAGTATTCTGTATGGGAAGTACACCTTCCACTTGACTATACCTACAGGGAACCATATACCAGCCAAATCAACTCTTTCTGGCACAGTCACAACCTTAATTACTCTTCCTATTGCTACCATTGCATTTTAGGTGTTCATGTGATATTAGATCTCATTAAGAATCTAATCCAAACTCTGCGCTTAAGTGTAAATCTGAAGTAATTGTTGAGGTCTATAGAGTCACTTCACTGTTAAACAACTTTAAGCAAGAACTAATGAAGCAAGTACAAACTAAAATTTCTTACACACAATGACTTGTTTAAAGCGCTTTATATACACTATACACTGAAATGTGTATAATATTTATATTCAAATTGATTTATTTTTATAATTATATGGTTAAAAGTGAGAAATTTTTCAGTATTACTGTGCTGTGACTTGTCATTTTATGTCTGATTTTGTAAACTAGTTTTTAAATAAGGTGAAACTTGGGGGTACACAAGATAAATCAGACTCCTGAAAGTAGTGCAGTAGTCTGGAAAGGTCAAGAGCCACTGATCCAGTCTGACCTCATGCACATCACAAACCACCGAACCCCACCACCCACTTCTGCAATAAGATCATTACATCTGACTGAGTTACTGAAGTTCCAAACCTGGATAAAGATAGTAATTGAAACAGTGCTCCCAGTAGTATATTTTTTCTAATTAATCTAATAAAAGTTTTACCGTTTCAATTTGTTTTTTTGGAAACATTAAAAGCTTTTTGAAAAACAGATTATACCACAAAACACCTAGATTAATTCACACTTCCTTCTAGGTGTTTTATTGTGAATTACCTATTATAAAATATGAATTTAAATCTGGATATAATACCATAGTTTATTCTTTATAATGGCAGCAGAGACAAATATGAACATATAGGTAAATGTTAACTGATCATATAATTTTATAGCTAAAGCATATGGTACAATACTATTTTATTACATAGTATAACAAGCTCAAATAATAAAAACAAAGAACATTTGAAATGCACTGCAACTAGCATTAGCAGGAAACAACTCACATGAACTACAAGGAGGAAGAAATACCTGTAGGCAACTTCTTCAAAGGTTTGTGCAAATTATTCCTTTAGTGGAAAGGAGCATCTCTGACAAGAAGGTTAGGAGAAGAGTAAGAAAGTAGAATAGATTTATTAAACATTCTCCCCATGATGCATGCAAAAATACCATTAATCTTATGTAGGCAGTAACAAGATATAGAACTATTGGGCCAAATACACCACTGGCATAAGTGCAATGTCACTGAAGTCAGTTGACTTGCATCTGTGTCAGGATTCTTAAAAGGTTAGTCTAATAAGCACATGAAGTATTAAGCATCACAGTAAACATCAGGTTTGAACTCTTTCTTTGACACCTCAAAAGGAAAGTTGTCAAGGTAGCTTTCTGCTAAACGTATAAGCTGCCTCATTGCGGAAAGTATCAAGATGTCAACATCGAACGAAAGATCCAACTCCGAGCAATAGTTTTTAACAGGTACAATCTGAGCAAGAGGGATCCCAAGTCTCTCTGCAGTTATCCGCATCTGTAGAAAAGGCACAAAATGGTTTATCCTAAAGAGCTCCCGGACTATTTTTCAATCTTCCTGTTCCATTAGGAAGCTAAGCAAAGGCTCTACAAAAGTATTTTCACAGACATTGTTTGGTGAGATTAAAAGTGGAAGATATTTTAGTTCTTCAAACTCCCTTATATTAGGGGCATAACTACTTTCACATACACTTAGAAATCATCCCCATCTGAAGTGACAACTACATTCTGACATAGCTACAGTTCAAGGCCATATTCACTTTATTTTATTCTTCTTTAGTAAATTCACTGAGGAACTGACTGCATGAACTGCCCTGGAGGCCAAAGTCCCCTATTTCATCTCAGAGAATATACCCAGGATACAGAGCTATTTTTTCTCCATAATGATCTAGAGCGAACATCCCGAGGGATTCATCTCTGGCATAATTCCACTGAGGTACATATTTGGCATCTCTAGACACATGGGGCACATTCTCTGGTCAATCCAGCTCCTTCACACTGGATTTCGGTTATAACTTGGCAGATAAGTTTCTGCCTACTATAGCTCTTCACTGCTATAAATCAATACAGCCAGCTGCTCTGGAACCATGCTCCCGCACACACCCTGACGCAGCACCCTGTGAGGTGGAGGAATAGGGGGAGCACGTCAGGAGCAGGGAGGGAGCAAGCAGAGCTGGTTGTAGTATGGTTTAAATTAGAGCAGCTGCTAGACTATGACTCACACTGGGGCCAGCCCACAGATTCAGGGAGCTGTCCTTAGCCCTTCCCCCTGTGACTAACAGATTTCAGATACAGAACAGAACGTAGCCCAGGGTCAGAACTCTACCCTAGGAACTGATCCAGTCCCTTTGTACTGTTCCTGCTGAACAAAGCAGCCAGAAAGCAGTCACATCTCCTAAGTAAGGATTGCCTAGGTGGAAAAGTCTTCAAATGGCATAGAGTTGGTTATTCTTCTCGTCAATGCCTGGCTGGCAGATGGTTACTTGGTCCCAATCCTAAAAGATATATAGATACCTAACTCCCATTGAATTCTATGGAAGTAAGGTGCCTAAATATCTTTGAGGATTGCTGATGGCTGAATCAGGCCCCAGCTACCCTCAGGATTGGGGAACTGCAAACCACCAGCAGCCTAAGATTCTCCACAGCTTTTCACCTTGTGTTTGCATTTATGGCTGTGCAAAAGTCTACCAAAAGAAGAATGGCAGCATTTTACAAGCACAGGGGTAAATATCTAAACAAGATGGAAGGCAGCGGGAAATCAAACCTTTATAGACTCTCCCCTGAGTCAGACTCCATCAGCATAGGACAGGAGCAAGGAATCCAAGGAGCCAATTCTATGTGCTGGTCTGCATGAGCAACATAATGAGTTAGAACAGTCTAGGCACTGCACAAAATTAATCCAGCAGTGTTTGCTCCCTGAAACAAATATCAGTTACAAAAAAAAAAAAAAAAAAACCACTGTGGCAGAACAGACTTCCCTCCCACCTCCTTCCTCCCCGGGCTCGGCCACACTGCCAGGATAAGTGTGACCAGTGCAGAAGATTTATTTTTTTCAGTTTACACCTAACACCAGCGGAATTTGCAGTTGGCCAGTTATGGCCTGACTCCAGCTACTTTGTATGAAGTGGGGATGGGCAAAATAATCTGGTCATTAATTTTAATGAGGTTTCTGGTATCTCCATCTTTTGCTGTTATCCACTTTAATTCATCAGAGGTGCAGCTTGCAATTTTAAGAAGTCTCAAACCTTTTTGGGGTTAATCCAAAATCTGAGATATTACGTTTAGTGATGTTTTCAGCTTGTGCCTACAGAACCAGAATGAGAATGTGTGTAAGGGCATGCCGGGATGCAAGTATTGCAGATGTAGGGTACCACAATACCTTGATTTGTTCAAGGCAATTGAGTTAACATATATCACCACTGTCAACAATGCCATACTTTACCTGTTTCTCAACAGCTTTGCTTTTGTACACACACTGGATGTCTTCTTCAAGGATAGGGCAAATTTCATCAACTTTAGTTAGCAAAACCAGTTGTGGAATTCCTGAACCAAAAAAAAAAAAAAAAGTGTGATTTTACACCTAATTTCCCACATGTTCTTCATTGCAACTGCTTTTGCTTACTTACAGGTGAAAGCATTTTTGTTTTGCACAACAGCATTAGAAAAAAAAGATTAAACAAACATTAACTGAACAGTTATTGGGCAGCACCACAAATGTCTTGGCTGGAAGATGCTTTGTAAACAAAATGATTATTATTCCACCAATACAGTAGACACTGCACTTAAGGACTGACTCACCTCATCGGGAAGAATGAATTCATTGCATAGAATCTCAGCCCTGGCAATTACTCAAAACAAATAACTCAGAAAACATGGCACACCTTGTTAAGTTCAATAGCACAACTGGGGCCTGCTTTCACCTCCGTAGGATATGTCTCAGTCCATTGCCACCTATGGAAGTGACTCATAACACATGGGGAGAGAATCAGGCCCTAGCTGTTGTGTCCAAACATAATGATGTAAACTGGTATTTGCAAGCATAAGACTCCCATTCTTCAGTTCTTTTTTCTCTCTGTTTCCTGTCTCCACTGCACCTGCTACATGAATCAATGTTACTTTTACTCCTTTTTAAAAAGGAGTTATTGCCTTGCATTATACGTATTTTTGAAGTAATTAATGAAATCAAAGTGAATATTTCCTGACAAGGTGTATTCCTAGAAGCCTAGTGCACAGCTCTGTCTCCTCTGGGGGCCTGTGTCAACAGGAGGGCTCTACCTGTTGTAATGCAATAGTGCATACTGTAAAACCAAAGAGTAGAGAACAATGGAGGTGATCAGGAATTCCTCTATTCTCTCACCAACACCAGAGCCCATTGCAGTGCCCATTCTTTCATCAATCTGGGGTCCTGTCCTTCCAGAGTGCATTAATCCCTCTCAGAGAGCCAGCCAATGGTTGAACCTCAAGAGCTATATGAGACCATTCCTCTTCCCACATCAACAATAAACCTGGCTCCTAGCAGTACTACAGGATCCTAATGACCAAACTTGCTCAGGCTTGAAAGTCAGATCACCTCCTGGGTGTGCCTACTTCATTCAACTCTGTGATATAAAGAGATAAAACTTACCAAACTGGTTCACTTTTCTTCGAAGCTGTTTCAGCTTGTCCTCCAGTTTCTCAGGGAGAATCTCAATTTTGCTCCCATCAATAACAAAAGCAACACAATGAATCTGATCTTTCAGAGAAGGTGTCTTGATATAGCCTGGAGAATCTGGACGAAGGGTTGCAGCTGGATTAAACTGCAAAGAAATTTTTTATAGTAATAACTAGCACTTAAAGAAAAGAAAATTCAAGGAGCTGTACAAACACAGATTCTTACAATACCCCTCTGGAGCAGGGGTGTTATGTCTACATCTTGAATACTATGTGCAGTTCAGAGAGGAATACTGATACACAGAGAGGTGAAATGATTTACCCACACTCATAGAGCGAATGGTCAAATCATGATTAAAATTGAGGATTTCCTGATGCCTAGTCTTGTACTCATTCTTCCAGATGGAGAGCCAGATTCTGATCTCTATTTCTGTGAATTTGGGTAAATCCAGAGTTGCTCCTTCGAAGTCAATACAGTTCCTCTGATTCTATATCCCTTGTGGAAAAGTATTAATGAAATCAAAAGGCATCTCTAGAAACTAAAGATGATTCTTGAGATATTACTTGTGTGTGTATATACACAGACACACACACCATTGACTATCCCCTTTTTATTAAGGTTCCATCTATAAAACATTAATAAATTATTAACAGATGTTTTAATAAATGGTTACTCGATTGTTGTAGAGTCTATCAAAAATTTACTCAAAACCATGGCTTATGTGATGTGATGATATCTATTGATGTGCTTATAACCATCTGTACACATGCTGCTCAGGACTGTAACATGATTTTAATGTTCTTCATTTATTACCTCTTTGTGAACCATTTATAAAATGAAATTTTAATATGACGTGAGACCAGATAAATTATGGAAAGATTGGTCTTGTGGTTAAGGCAAAGAACTGGGACTCAGGAGATCTGGCTTCCAATATAAATTTGGCCAAGCTAATTAATTAATGAATATGTTGAATATGTTGAATATGGTGGACATTGAACTTTTCTAGAGTTGGTCAAAAAGGTTTTAAAACAATGTTATCAAAAATTCAAAATGTCAAAGTTGTTTCTGTTTCACCAAACTAACCCATTCTTCATTTTTCAAATTTTTTTAACCAAAAAAAAAAAAAAAAAAAAAATTAAAAAATGCTCTTTTCCTGAAAAAGGTTTCCAATTAAATGTCTGATTTTATTTATTTATTTATTTTAAAAAAGGGAACTATATCAATAACGGAATTGATTACATTTTTGCTAAAATTTTATCTTGCAAAAAAATTTCATAAGAAACAAAAAAAATTTCAAGAGACAGAAATTTGGGGAAGGAGTTAAAATCCATTTTTCTATTTAAAATATTTTTGTTGAAAATATTTCAACCAGCTCTATATATACCTTAAGCCTGAGTCTCCCTTGGCCTGTACAAAGTAGGTGCCAAACACTACCTGGGCAGAAGGAGAGACAGTAATTTAAATCAACTTTGCATGACTGTAAATGATTACACAAGGTGCAGGACAGTGGAGAATTAGGCCTAAAACACCATCCCATAATTTATTCATTTTCAAATAGCCTTACCTGTGATCACCATTCATAAACTTTTCCTGTACAGTATCACATATGCAAGAATCCATTGAGTTCCACCAATATTTTGTTCCACAGTAATTAAATGTAAGAGATAATACTTGTACGTTGTAAAGGTTCTCCACCATCACCCTCTGCTTCAGCCACCCTCTTTATCATGAATGACTCCAAGACCCTCATGCTTATCAATCCACTGCAGTTTATTTACAGTGTGCAGTCCCACCACCTTCTTATTACATGCAGCTTGGGCTCACTGCCTCAGGAGCTTCTGCAGGCAGACAGAGCTTCCGTTCCTGTGCCTGTGCCCGTGCCCGTGCCCGTGCCCGTGCCCCTTCTACTCCCTGGCTTCTCCTTTCCTTCCCACTTCCCTCACCTGAGCCTGTTTATAGCCCCTAGTTAATTAAGCACACAGCTGCTTCTCTTGCCCCAATCAGGTGCAGGTGTTCCTAGCCAGCTCCAATCTACCTCTCTCAACTGGGGCTGGCCTGACAGAGGGCTGGCTAAGGGAATGTTGCCCAGCACGCTGTTACAACATGTAAAGAAACATGCAAGGATATCACTGGAAGTGCACAGAATTTATAGAAATCCTACCTGATACCGGTCAGGGACATGGCCTTTTATTATGTTGGACACTTCATCAATTTCCAGACCTCTTCCTGATGTTTCTTCTATTCCCATTGTGTCACAGAAGATAATAGACAGAGGCTTGCCATTTCTTCCATCTTTAACGGGGTAAGTCCTGTACTATTGGGGCAAAAAAAAGTAATATATAGAAATATATAACTGAAAAATGCATATTTAGAGCCAGATTACTATCTCTTCCCCAAACTAAGTAATGCCTTTCCCCTCACAAGTAGATGCATGGAATTCAGTGGAAGCAATCATGGATTATCTTTGGGTTTTCCATGTAGTGGATGTTGATTTTGAACTAAGAGAATGTGCTTTAGTTTGGATGTAAATTAATTAGATGCAAATAATTACCTGTGTTGTTACGCTGATATTATCAGATCCTGCGATGGCTTGGCCTGTCACATAACCTCGGAAAACAGAATTCATGGAGTTGAAAAAGCTGGACTTCCCAACTCCTATTGGACCAAGAACCAAAATTCGAATCTGTGGCACTGAATTTAAATAAGGTTTGTAAGATCGGATTTCCTCCATTATTTTCTCTCTCTCCCTGTTAAGTCAAAAAGATTTGCATAGTGTCAAACCCCCATGAGATCACAGCACATGTTTTGCACTACATATTGGCACAGAAAAAAATCAGAAAACTGCAAATATTCCCCATCCTCCCGTATACTCCCTCTTTAACTATCATCAAACACAATCTATTGAGGACCGTTGCACCAGCCAGAGTGACCACGATTGATGGCCTCACACAGTTCCTATTGAATCCAATGGGAGATTCAGGTGCTCAGCAACAATACAAATCTTGCCTAAGGTGTCTCAATCTGGGTACCCTATATCAGTGATCAGCTTTGAAAATTTTGAAAATGTATTCAACCAATGCTGCCTAAAAGAGTTATTTTGTCATGTCACAGGGGAATTAAATCTCTGTTGCAATTTGCTGGTTCTGTCAAAGGTACTGTAGCAAAGTTAAATTCATTCAACTGTTAAAAATAGACTAAGTTGTCCTACAGTACACATGTATTCATGTACTGTAAAACACCAAATGCAGCCTAGGTCTTGTAAGCTGTGCACTGTGAAAACATAGCAAATAAGCGGAATCAGGCAAAACTGACACATCTGAACCAACATCTAGCACTAGCATGTGTCCACTGGAGTATGAATGTTGTCCAGGAGTGCAACTGTCAACATAACAAAGGAATTTCTGAACAGCAATTCTCTACATTCACAGCAATAAACATTAGGCACGGTGACCTCATGTTCCTGATTTCTGAAGTGAGGACAGTGGCACGCTTTATAGAAATGTCTTGGCTTTTTACATTATTGACACACAGCATCTTTGACAGAACATCCTCTATAGCTAATTATGTACAGAACAAATTATTATACAATCAATTTGTAAGCATCTAGAGGCAGAGCCCAAGCATAATCTTTTCAAGTCCAGCACAAACTTGTAACACGGGCCCCCTCCTACACACATACCACAATCCCTCATCCCATACATACAATCTCATGAGACATGAAAAAAATTTTCCTCATGGTAATGGGGGTTGCAGCCTGGGCTGGGCCCCCAGGCCCCGGTAAAGTGTACCCTTTCCCCCCCATGTTGGTGCTCTATTTAGAGGATAAGAGGATGTTAAAGAATAGCCAACATGGATTTGTGAAGAACAAATCATGCCAAACTAACCTCATCTCCTTCTTTGACAGTGTTAATGGCCTAGTGGATCAAAGGTGAAGCTATAGATATGATGTATCTTGATTTTAGTAAGGCTTTTGACAGTCCTTCATAACATTCTCGTAAGCAAATTAGCGAAATGTGGTTTAGATGAAATTACTATAAAATGGGTGCAAAACTGGTAAAAAGAATATACTTAAAGATCACTTATCAAAAGTTTGCTGTCATAGGAAGGAAAAAAACAAATGTGCACCTACAAAATGGGGAACAACTGACTAGGCAACAGTACCGTTGAAAAGGATGTGGGAGTTATAGTGGCTCACAAATTGAATATAGAGTAAACAATATGATGCAGTTTCAAAAATGGTTAAAATCATTATGCAGTCTATTAACAGGAGTGTCAAATGTAAAGCACATGGGGTAATTGTCCCACTATACTGAGCATGGGTGAGGTTTTAGCAGGAATACTGTGCCTATATCTGGGCACTACACTACACTACACGAAAGATGTGGACAGACTGGAAAGAATCCAGAGAAGAACAACAAAAATGATGAAACATTTAGAAAACCTGATCTATAAGGAAAAGGTTAAAAAAAAAACAAAAAAACAAAAAAAAACCCTAGGCACATTTAGACTTCAGGAAACAAGACTGAGGGATGACTTGATAAGTCTTCAAATATGTTAATGGCTGTTATAAAGAGGAGGGCGATCAATTATTCTCCATGTCCACTGAAGGCAGGACAAGAAGTAACGGGCTTAATCTTCTGCAAGGGATATTTAGATATTCAGAAAATCTTTCTAACTATAAAGATAGTTACGCTCTGGAATAGCCTTCCCATAGAGGTTGTGGAATCCCAGTCATTGGAGATTTTAAAAAAATCTCAGATTTTTAGATAAACACCGGTCAGGGATGATCTAGGTATACTTGTCCTACCTCAATGTGGGGAGCTAGACTAAATGACTTCTTGGGGTCCCTTCCAGCACCACATTTCTATATTTCTGTGCTGAGATGCACAGTGTTTTCTAGATGTATCAAATACAGTCTGTTTGCCACTCTATTCTTATGCCACTCTAGGAATTGCCTAGATAAATAAATTACCGGCTTCATCATAGTCTGTAATTCTCTGGAATGTCAATTTAAGTCTCTGCCATAGCAGACTCAGGGTATGTCTTCACTGCCACATGGCAGGCATCGATTGAATGTGTCTGTGTTCAGCTGATCGGAGAGCTGTCTCCAGTCAACTGAAAAGGAGTAAGGCTGCATCGATGGAGGGCGTCTCCTGTTAAAGCAGCACCGTGAACATGCCGCATTATGTGAACATAAGTATGTTGATAGGAGATATGCAAGCTACATTATGCAGCTTGCATATCTCCCGTCCACCACCACCACAAGTGTAGACCAGCCTGTGTGGCTAACAGTAAGCATATCTCTTCATGAAGCTTATTTTGGTTCCAATAACAATCTCTCAGGTATGTTTGACCTGGTCTAAAATCATACATTTGTACTTATCTCCAGATTGTGAGGTGCTCAGATATCATGTTGACAAAGGCCATATTAGTACGAAGTATCTCTGCAACACATAAATCTGTCTACTCTAGCACCATCTAGTTAATTCCTAAAAGAACTCACATCTCCACAGTATTTGGTGGCCACAGATCATTACAGTGATATATTACAGCGGTTAACTTACTCAGTTGTCCATGTAATCTTTCTCCATGGAGATTCCAGGAAAGTGCTAGTATCTAGGGGAAAGCAACATTCAACATTAAAAGTATGAAGCTATCATTTCCTCAGTAAACATTTTCTCTTTTGATATCAACGTACCTTCAACTCGATACACCTCACATTCCAAAAGGCCTAGATCATTTCCATGCAAGTCAGCCACATTGAATGTGTAATTGTTATTCGAATTTGTTACTACTGCTGCTGCATTTTGGTTCAGCATCTGTAGTGATCCACCTCCAAAATTAGGGCCACAGGAACTATGGTCATATATAGCACATGCTGCAGTTTTAATAGGAATTTTTAGTGGACTGAGCACACCATCTTTCCCTTTTAATCGAAAGAGAAAAGCCTTCTCATCATTTTTGTATGCTCCAGATGAAACATAGCTCTGACTTGTAAAGCCTCCAAAAATATAACCACTTCCATTATATGCTACTGCTACAGTTGGCCCTTGTGCATCACACTTGGCATGAAATGTAGATGCATTGTAACCATGGAGGCTTCCTTTATAGAGAAGAGCGAAGTGTTCGCCCAGCAACAGATGCTGCAGGTGCTTTAATTCATCTTCTGTTAATCTAGATTTGACATCAGCCATTCTTCTTAATCTAAAAAGACAAAAAAAGATATTACAAATACAAGTATAAAAAATAAGAAAAATGTATTATTATTTTTAACACAGCTCACTAAAGATGGAAGGCTGTGATGAAGGCCCTGTGTTCCACATGGACTAAAGAGGCATGTCAGTAAGTCATTATCAGCATTATTAGTTGTATTCCAGGGGTATCTAGAGTCCCCAACTGAGATCAGGGCCACATTGTGTTTGGCACTGTCCAAACACAGAGTTAGAGACAGTCCCTAACACAAAAAATGGTTTAAAAAAGCAGTATTTTACAGTTAAAATAAACTAGACAGACAGACAGTTGGAAAAGGATGTTGTTATCCCCATTAACAAATGGGAGAAATGAAGCAGAGAGGGGCAGCTGGCATAAATCGTCAAAGTTTCATGGACTTCATAGCAAAATACTTTTTCTGCCTGAATAGAAACAAAATATTCTTAAATTTGTTGCCTTTACTCAAGCAAAACGCTATTGACTTCAATGCAGATCAGGCTCACTTCATCTAAATGGTCAAACCTTTCATTCTGTGACCTGATTCTAATCTTATTTACACTGGATAACTCCACTGACTTCACTGATTTATGGTGGTGTAAATGAAAGCAGATACACATTCACTGTC